>NW_028246389.1:1200000-1800000 GCF_964263255.1 Lissotriton vulgaris | reverse complement strand
TAGTCATCCTATTTTAGGTAAGAATTCTCCTTGTAATCAGTTTTTAGGTCGACCTCTGCCAATGCGCTTGTGCATTGCAGATGGTCGATCTATAGTGGCCCAAACAGGAGCTGAACCAGGCGGCCAGATTTCGGCAAGTGCACGTGCTCGTGCACGAGCTTGCCATTTGCTCCCCAGCCGCATTTCAAAGGAGCTCTCCCCCGCCTCCTCTCCCCCGCCCCCCTCTGCGCAGTGCCTTCAAAGGGATCACCTCCCCAGCCCCCTGTCGCCAGGCTTCCCTCCCACTCGCTCACTCCCCTGCTCCTTTTGGCTCCCATGCAAAGACCAGCTCACTGAAAGTCTTTACTAAAAGAAATGCTGCTTGCGGAGTGCTCTTTTAAAAGAGTTTTTTACGAAAGATGGCAACATTTGGAAAGGTCAAGCTCCAATATCACACAAACTTTGGCATGGTGACAGTCAGCATTTGTGTATGAACACGCATTTAAGATAATGTTACACTGTCACAGTTTTCAGGAAATACGTTTTGTCTTTGAATTGCAATATAATTCCTTTCGTAGCACATCTCCTTAACAGTCCTTCCAACGCAAGTTGCGCCTTTTTACATGAGTGAAAGGATGGTGAAGGGATACAGCTCTGATAACCTTTATCGTTCAATGCACGGCATTCCCTGTATGCTATGCTTTTGTCTGGGTGAGTGTGTTTATTGAAACTGCAGACTGCAGTTCACTTGGAGACACCTAGGCGAGGGGCTGGAAGTGACTCGGCTGGAGCTGGGAGTGTCAAGGTCTAGGCCCGTTTTCATGCAGAATTGCCTGGGCAATCGCCAATTCACACCTGTTCCTCGTACGCCTGCAAGACAAAAGAAGCCCTGCCTTGCATATCTGCGGGAGGGGGGACGGGCGCCACGGAGGATGTGGCACCTTCTGAAAAGTGCTCAGGTTTGCAGCCACGGGGAAAGGGGGCTTCGACTCTCAGAGGGAATTTCAGCAGACGTGTGGGAAATAATACCGAGCCCAACCATAGAAAAAATGCAAAATGTCACATTTGAAATCTGTGAAAGGTAAATAATACCATCTCTGCACCTGCATTAGCCACTGGGTATTTATGAAAAAGTTGATATTAAAGATTTTAGCATGTGCTTTACATTTATTTACTTACAATACTTTTTTTTTAAATTTGAAATTTACGCGCCCAAACTCGTTTCTACTTTTTTATGTAAACATGATCACATTCTCATTCACATTTTACAAATCACTTTATAGACAAACATCACTCTGGGGCAACACTCATGGCCAACACCGCATTACTTAGAGACACCCTAACCTCACTCATGGACACCGGCACACTACTTACAGACACCCCCACGCATCAATAAGGGACATCACCGCATTACTCAGGGACACCACCACATCACTCAGGGACACCACCACTCATCACTCGGGGACACCACCACTCATCACTCAGGGACACCACCACTCATCACTCAGGGACACCACCGCATCACTCGGGGACACCACCACATCACTCAGGGACACCACCACATCACTCAAGGACACCACCACATCACTCAGGGACACCACCGCATCACTCAGGGACACCACCGCATCACTCAGGGACACCACCGCATCACTCAGGGACACCACCGCATCACTCAGGGACACCACCGCATCACTCAGGGACACCACCACACCACTCAGGGACACCACCACACCACTCAGGAACACCACCACACCACTCAGGGACACCACCACACCACTCAGGGACACCACCACATCACTCAGGGACACCACCACATCACTCAGGGACACCACCACAATACACTGAACATAACATTCACAAACGTTTTTTAGTAAAGTTTAAGATATTGCCATTATAAATTAAAATTACTTTTATTTAAGTATTAAATATTATTTTAGAAAAAACAATTGTTATTTGTTATATCAATACATCTAAGTCACGTTAATACTAAACATGTTGCATTACAAATGCGATAACACTCTACCCTCTCAACACTCTTTCCCCTCTACACTATCACTACTCTCCCTATTCACCACTCTCCCCTTTCACCACTCTCCCCTCTCACCACTCTCCCCTCACTCTCCCCTCTCACCACTCTCCCCTCTCACCACTATCCCCTCTCACCACCCTCCCCTCTCACCACCCTCCCCTCGCCCCTTTCACCCCTCGTTTTTTCATTTCGCGGACGCGTTTATTTAATTTCAGTTCGGGCTGCGTTTTTTTTGTGCCCTTCTGCCCTTTGTTAGACTCGCTTTTTTGTGCCCTTCTGCCCCTGTTAGACTCGTTTTTTGTGCCCTCCTGCCCCTGTTAGACTCGTTTTTTGTGCCCTTCTGCCCTCTGTTAGTTTTTTCCTTGTTTTTTTCTGCCCTTCTGCCCTCTGTTAGACTCGCTTTTTGTGCCCTTCTGCCCCTGTTAGACTCGTTTTTTGTGCCCTTCTCCCTCTGTTAGACTCGTTTTTTGTGCCCTTCTGCCCCTGTTAGACTCGCGCGCAACCCCTGCATCACTCATCGCAACCCCTGCATCACTCAGCACAACCCCTGCCTCACTCAGCGCAACCCCTGCATCACTCAGCGCAACCCCTGCATCACTCAGCGCAACCCCTGAATCACTCAGCGCAACCCCTGCATCACTCCACGCAACCCCTGCCTCACTCAGCACAATCCCTGCATCACTCAGCGCAAACCCCAGCATCACTAAGCGCAACCCCTGCATCACTCATCGCAACCCCTGCATCACTCCCCACAACCCCAGCATCACTCCGCGCAACCCCAGCATCACTCCGCGCAACCCCTGCATCACTCCCCACAACCCCAGCACCCCTCCGCGCAACCCCAGCATTACTCCGCGCAACCCCTGCATCACTAAGCGCAACCCCTGCATCACTCAGAGCAACCCCTGCATCACTCAGCGCAACCCCTGCATCACTCAGCGCAACCCCAGCATCACTAAGTGCAACCCCTGCATCACTCAGCGCAACCCCTGCATCACTCCCCACAACCCCAGCATCACTCCCCACAACCCCAGCATCACCCCGCGCAACCCCTGCATCAACCAGCGCAACCCCTGCATCACTCAGCGCAACCCCTGCATCACTCAGCGCAACCCCTGCATCACTCAGCGCAACCCCTGCATCACTCAGCGCAACCCCTGCATCACTCCGCGCAACCCCAGCATCACTCCGCGCAACCCCAGCATCACTCCGCGCAACCCCAGCATCACTCCGCGCAACCCCTGCATCACTCCGCGCAACACCTGCATCACTCAGTGCAACCCCTGCATCACTCAGCGCAACCCCTGCATCACTCAGCGCAACCCCTGCATCACTCAGCGCAACCCCTGCATCACTCAGCGCAACCCCAGCATCACTCAGCGCAAACCCAGCATCACTCAGCACCACCACAGCACCACCCACCACATTATCACTCAGTACCACCACATTATCACTCAGCACCACCACAGCACCACTCAGCACCATCACAGCACCACTCAGCACCACCACAGCACCACTCAGCACCACCACAGCATCACTCAGCACCACCACAGCACCACTCAGCGCCACCCCAGCATCACTCAGCACCACTACAGCACCACTCAGCACCACCACAGCATCACTCAGCTCCACCACAGCACCACTCAGGGCCACCCCAGCATCACTCAGCACCACCACAGCATTACTCAGCACCACCACGCACCAACACAGCATCAGTCAGCACCACCACAGCACAACTCAGCACCACCACAAAACCACTCAGCACCACCACAGCAACCCTCAGCACTCCACCCTCCAACTCCACCCTCCAAATCCACCCTCCAACACCAACTCCGCCCTCCACCCTCCAAATCCACCATCCAACTCCAGCCTCAAAAAACAAAACCACACTCAGGGACACCACCACATCACTCAGGGACACCACCACTCATCACTTGGGGACACCACCACTCATCACTCAGGGACACCACCGCATCACTCAGGGACACCACCGCATTACTCAGGGACACCACCGCATCACTCAGGGACACCACCACATCACTCAGGGACACCACCACATCACTCAGGGACACCACCGCATCACTCAGGGACACCACCGCATCACTCAGGGACACCACTGTATCACTCAGGGACACCACCACACCACTCAGGAACACCACCACACCACTCAGGGACACCACCACATCACTCAGGGACACCACCACACCACCACATCACTCAGGGACACCACTACATCACTCAGGGACACCACCACAATACACTGAACATAACATTCACAAACGTTTTTTAGTAAAGTTTAAGATATTACCATTATAAATTAAAATTACTTTTATTTAAGTATTAAATATTATTTTAGAAAAAACAATTGTTATTTGTTATATCAATACATCTAAGTCACGTTAATACTAAACATGTTGCATTACAAATGCGATAACACTCTACCCTCTCAACACTCTTTCCCCTCTACACTATCACTACTCTCCCCATTCACCACTCTCCCCTTTCACCACTCTCCCCTCTTACCACTCTCCCCTCTCACCACTCTCCCCTCACTCTCCCCTCTCACCACTCTCCCCTCTCACCACTATCCCCTCTCACCACCCTCCCCTCTCACCACCCTCCCCTCGCCCCTTTCACCCCTCGTTTTTTCATTTCGCGGATGCGTTTATTTAATTTCAGTTCGGGCTGCGTTTTTTTTGTGCCCTTCTGCCCTCTGTTAGACTCGCTTTTTTGGCCCTTCTGCCCCTGTTAGACTCATTTTTTGTGCCCTCCTGCCCCTGTTAGACTCGTTTTTTGTGCCCTTCTGCCCTCTGTTAGTTTTTTCCTTGTTTTTTCTGCCCTCTGTTAGACTCGCTTTTTGTGCCCTTCTGCCCCTGTTAGACTCGTTTTTTGTGCCCTTCTCTCTCTGTTAGACTCGTTTTTGTGCCCTTCTGCCCCTGTTAGACTCGCGCGCAACCCCTGCATCACTCAGCGCAACCCCTGCATCACTCAGCACAACCCCTGCATCACTCAGCGCAACCCCTGCATCACTCAGCGCAACCCCTGCATCACTCCGCACAACCCCAGCATCACTCCGCGCAACCCCAGCATCACTCCGCGCAACCCCAGCATCACTCCGCGCAACCCCTGCATCACTCTGCGCAATACCTGCATCACTCAGTGCAACCCCTGCATCACTCAGCGCAACCCCTGCATCACTCAGCGCAACCCCTGCATCACTCAGCGCAACCCCTGCATCACTCAGCGCAACCCCAGCATCACTCAGCGCGAACCCAGCATCACTCAGCACCACCACAGCACCACCCACCACATTATCACTCAGTACCACCACATTATCACTCAGCACCACCACAGCACCACTCAGCACCATCACAGCACCACTCAGCACCACCACAGCACCACTCAGCACCACCACAGCATCACTCAGCGCCACCACAGCACCACTCAGCGCCACCCCAGCATCACTCAGCACCACTACAGCACCACTTAGCACCACCACAGCATCACTCAGTGCCACCACAGCACCACTCAGCGCCACCCCAGCATCACTCAGCACCACCACAGCATCACTCAGCACCACCATGCACCAACACAGCATCAGTCAGCACCACCACAGCACAACTCAGCACCACCACAAAACCACTCAGCAACACCACAGCAACCCTCAGCACTCCACCCTCCAACTCCACCCTCCAAATCCACCCTCCAACACCAACTCCGCCCTCCACCCTCCAAATCCACCATCCAACTCCAGCCTCAAAAAACAAAACCACACTCAAACTCCACCCTCCAAGTCCAAGTCCACCCTCCAAGTCCACCCTCCAAACCCAAACCCACCCTTCTAGCCCAAATACACCCTTCAACCCCTACTACACACTCCAACTCAAAAACAACCTCCAAACCCAAATCCACCCTCCAAAACCACCATCAAAATCAACCATCAAACACAACCCTCCAAGTCCACCCTCAAAATCCACCCTCCAAAGCCAGCCTCAAAAACTTCCCTCCAGCTCCACTCTCCAACTACACCCTCCAACTCCACCCTCCAACTCCACTTCCACCCTCCATCTCCACCCTCTAAATCAACCTTCACTCGATCTATCGCCAATCACACTCACTACACTACTACAAGGCCCTCTCTCTACCACTATACCGCCCTCACTCACTCTACCGCTCTCACTCACTCTAACGCCTTCTATAATTCCATGTTCACTTCTCTTCTCCCGTACTGATCTGCTACTCTCTTACAGCGCCTCCTTCTTTAAGTCCCAGTTCTCTTATACTGTGCAAATCTGCTGCTGTCTTGCACCCCAACTCCTTCTTTAACTCACTGTTCTCTTCTGCGGTGCTGATCTGCTGCCTCTTCCACACACCTCCTTCTCTAACTCCCTGTTCTTTTCTTTTCTCCCTCTGCTCATCTGCTGCTCTCTTCCACCCCCCTCCTTCTTTCAGTCCCTGGTCTCATCTCTTCTCCTATAATAATCAGATGCTCTCTTCCACTGCCTCCTTCTCTAACTCCCTGTTCTCTTCTCCTGTGCTGAACTGCTGTTCTCTTCCACCCGCCTCATTCTTTAACTCCATGTTACCTTCTCCTGTGCTTACCTGCTGCTCTTGTCCACCCCAACTCCTTCTTTAACTCCGTTCGCTTCTCTTCTCCTGATCTGCTGTTCTCTTTCAACACGCCTCCTTCTCCAAATCCCTTTTCTCTTCTCATGTGCTACAATTAAGTTCTCTTCCACCCGCTTCCTTCCCTAACTCCCGGTTCTGTTCACCTGTGCTGATCTGCTGCTCTCTTCCACCCACCTCCTTCTTTAACTCAGCTTTTATATCCTGTACTGATCTGCTGTTCCCTTACACAAACTCATTCTCTAACTCCCAGTTCTCTTCTCCCATGCAGATCTGCTGTTCTATTCCTCCTGCCTCATTCTCTAACTCCCTGTTCTCTCCTCCTATGATGGTCTGTTCCTCTCTTCCACCCACCTCTTTCTCTAAATCCCTGTTCTATTCTCTTCAATTGTGCTCATCTGCTGCTCTCTTCCACCGGCTCCTTCTTTAACTCTGTTTTCTTCTCCTGTACTAATCTGCTGTTCCCTTCCAGCAAATCCTTCTCTAAATCACAGTTCTCTTCTCCCATGCAGATCTGCTGTTCTCTTCCTCACGCATCATTCACTAAATCCCTGTTCGCTTCTCCGGGGGTGATCTGTTCCTCTCTTCCACCCACCTACTTCTCTAAATCCCTGTTCTATTCTCTTCTGCTGTGCTGATCTGCTGCTCTCTTTCACTCCATCTCCTTCTTTCACTCCCTGTTCTCTTCTGCTGTGCTGATCTGTTCCTCTCTTCCAACAACATCCTTCTCTAACTTCCTGTCCTCTTCTCTTCTCCTGTGTTGATCTGCTGCTCTCTTCCACCCACCTCCTTCTTTAACTCCCTGTTCTATTCTCCTGTGCTGATCTCTTCAACATGCATCCTTCTTTAACTCCCTGTTCTCTTGTAATATGTTGATCTGCTGCACTATTCCAGATACATCCTTCAGTAACCGCAGACACACATACACACAAACAACAACACACATACAACTACACACACACATCTACACACATCGATCGCCATCACTCGATCGATCTAGCACCCTCAGTCTATTAAAATATCACACTCACTCTATCTATCTATCGCGCTCACTCTATCTATCGCCCAGTATCTAGCTCCCTCACTCTATCTATCGCACTCACTCTATCTATCGCACTCAATCTATCTATCGCCCTCACTCTATCTATCGCCCTCACTCTATCTATCGCACTCACTCTATCTATCGCAATCACTCTATAAATCGCACTCACTCTATCTATTGCACTCACTCTATCACCCTCACACTATCTATCGCCCTAAATCTATCTATCGCCCTCACTCTATCTATTGCACTCACTCTATCTATCGCACTCACTCTATCGCCCTCACACTATCTATCGCCCTAAATCTATCTATCGCCCTCACTTTATCGCCCTCACTCTATCTATCACCCTCACACTATAAATCTATCACCCTCACTCTATAAATCTATCGCCCTCACTCTAGAAATCTATTGCCCACCCGTTAGCTATCTATCGCACTCACTCTATCTATCTATCGCACAGCAACACTCAGGGGCACACCAGCATCACTAAGGGGCACCACAACATCACTATGCCCTACAACAGCATCACTGAACACCACAGCATCACTTGGCCCCACCATAACATCACTCCGTGACACCACAGCAAAAATCTGTGCAACAATCCGACAACAACTGGTTCAAATATGTTCTCTCAATGTTGCAAACTTTATTACAAATGTCAAAAAAGTGTTAATATTTCCATTATGTTCTTGGATTTTCGTGACAATAAAATACACTAAACATATTCTTCACACAAGTTATTTGCAAAAGTTTTACCAATTGCCATTATACATTACAATAACTTTTATTTAAAAATTAGTTATTACATTTCATTAGAAGCCATTGTTATTTGTAATATCAATACATCTAAGTCACGTACAAACAACACATATTGTATTACAATTGCAAAAGGTGTCACATTTGAAAAAATTAAAACTATTGGCATTGTAAAAGACAAAGCTATTAATTTCTATATTTTCACAATTAAAAAACAAAAATAAAAAAAAGATCATTTAGAATACCAAAAGATCAAACTTTCCTAGTGCGAGATCTATTGGATTGCAAATGCTTGTTATATGTAGTTAGCCTCTATATATACATGTATTACCTATTTACCATTTATGACTTATTCTGTTGAATATAGAGGGGCCTAAGGATGATATGCATCTACTGTGCACTACTTCCAATGTTGGGAACAATATTGAAACTTTTCTATAAAATTTGATATATATTTACTTCTTTTTGCTTCCACACTGAGATGTTAGATCATTATGTCATATTACTTTAGGGCTTATGATGCTCGGTTATGCATTGTTTGTACACCATATAGTTAGTTTGTAATGACCCTGAAATATAATGCTAAATCTTATGTTTATAGATGTATGGGGTTCATATAATTGAACTATATATGTTAAATTTATTTTAAATGATCTATTTAGGTAAGGTCAACTTTTTATATTTGTGTTCTTTACTTCCTATTTATCAAATTGGTTGTTGGCATATCCTTGATACATACCTGATATGTTTATGTAATCCACTGGTCATTTATTTATGATGTTTCTTTTGTTCAGTGGCTTCCCTGATTCCACTGCTTTTCCTTATTGAAGTTGTCTGTTCTGGTGACAGTAGTTGTTGTCGCTGCTAATCCATGTTGATTCCCCATGCAACATCTCTCTTACAAACATCCCCTGGTGGGACTTGGTTTGGTTGTTGCTCTGGATCTTTTTAGAGTGCATCTGAACCTTCTTGATGTTTTCCTGTTCTTTCTTCTCTTCCCTTTTTCACACCTTCGTGATGGGACATCTGCCTAACTGCTTCGATCTGTCATATATTTTTAGGCTACTATTGTGCTCTTTCCTAGGAGTTTACTGCTTCTTATAAGTCATGCATATGAATGCCAGATATAAATGTAATTTTCTTTTTCCAAAAACTCTACCAAACTGCAGGAGAAGAGTCCTGGCACTTATCAAGGTGTCAAACTGTCAAATCAGAAGCATTCAGCTAGAGGAACACGTAAATTCAACTTTTATGATTTATCTTAATCGGCTCATTAGCACTTTACTTCATTAAGCTCTAATGAAGTTCCACAATTTCATGTTTGGGAACGAAACGCGTTGGCTGGTTTTTTGTGATCTATAATAAAAGAACATTTCGAAGAAATCACTATGGACTGCAATTAATTTTTTGGGTGCACCTCCTTCTTGATCATCAATAAATGTAATTTCCCTTAATGTTAAGGGTTTGAATCATCCGGTTAGGAAAACCAAGATTCTAGACTATTGTAGGAGTTTGTCTGGTGATGTAGTACTACTCCAAGAGACTAAAATAGGCTTTAAAGAAGCCCTTCTTGTGAAAAGAGACTGGGTGGCAGATATTAAATGCTCTGAAGCCTCTGGTAAGAAAAATGGGGTTGTTATCTCTAAAAAAATCTGGTTTATCTATAATTGCAGCTGAACATGAAGCCAACTGGAGATGGTTACTTACTCGTCTGACTAATGGTTCTGATGACCTTTATATTATGAGTTTATATCCTCCAAACATTGATGATCTGAACTTTTGGTGTGCTATAAATAAAAAACTTGTTGATATCTAACAGAATTCCAAAACAATTGTTGGAGGAGACTTTAATCTTCCTCTTGATCCTATTCTGGATAGACACTCTGCTTTTAAATTTCAACCTCCTAGAGCACATAAGCAATTGCTTAATATGTGTTCATCACATTATCTTCTGGATGCTTGGAGACTACACAATCCAACTACACAATCCAACGGGTAGCAATTTCACCTTTTTCTCTTCCCCCCACTCTAGTTTTTCTCATATTGACTATCTTCTCGTTGACACTTCCCTTTTCAAAACATACAACAAATGTCATGATTCATACAATAGTTGTCTCTGATCATGCGGCAGTCTCGCTATCTATCCTTAGCCTTAATGATCAAAAAGGATCTCTTAATTGGCGCCTGAATACTGAAATCTTAGAGGATAATTCTGAAGTCAACGAACTTAGGGGCAGATGTATCATCCGTTTTTTTTGTCGCAAACGCTGCAATTCTTAAAAAAGCTGCGTTTGCGACAAAAAAATTGGCAAATGCAATGTATGAAAAAAATCGCATCGCAAAATTAAGGAATCGCAAAATGTGTGATTCCTTAATTTTGCGCAAGCACTTAAGGAATCGCAAAAAGGGATTCCTTAAATGCTATGTAAGAAGCATTAAGGTTTTGCGATTTCACACTAAAAAAATCGCAAATTACCACCAACTTGTAGTTGGTGGTAATTTGCAAATTCTTTTACAAATGCACTTTTTGGCATTTGTAAAGGTGCCATGTGGCGCTCATACATGTCCTTAGGGCATGTATGTGCGCCATATGCGCACACATGTAAATTTCAGGGGTGCAGCAGGGTGTCCTTAAGACACCCTTGCACCCTTGAAATTATTCTCAATTTGCGATTAGCAAATTGCGAATCACAAATTGAGAATAACTTCCCATTCCTTCCTATGGGCCTCCTGGCCCATAGAAATGAATGGGAAATGATTCCTTAATTGTGATTAGCAATTTGCTAATCGCAATTAAGGAATTTTAAGAAATCGCTAACAAATTGCGATTTTCTACATACATCCCAAATTGCAATTCTCAAATAGCGATTTCTAAAAAATCGCTATTTGAGAATTGCAAATGAAGGTGATGATACATCTACCCCTTAATGATCAAATTGTGGGTTTCTTCAAAGATAATGAGTCATCAGTGGACTCTCTGAGAATATTATGGGGTGCGTTTAAATGTACTATAAGAGGTCATATTATTAAGAAAATGTCCAAAAGAAGTGGTGATATGAGAAGATCTCCACAATCTTTGAGGAATTATATAAAAAAAGAGGAATTGTACAGACATACTAGTGACAAATCGTTTTTGCAGAACATTAAATATTTAGAAATATTCTTTAATTCTTTACTAACCAAAAGAGCTGATCTTGGAGTGCAAGCTCAGAAGTCTTGTCAATTATTGCTACGGAATAGAGTTGGTAAATTGCTAGTCACTACTCTTAAATTTAAGAATACTAATAACACACACATTGCCCATATTATTGATAGAAAAGGTTTGACAAAATTTCATACACAAGAAATTCTTGAGATCTTTAGAGATTTCTATGAAAAACGATATACCCCCCAAAAGCAGGGCTTTAAGCTTAATTGCCAACAATTCCATAATTCCCTTTCATTTGTAACAATTTCGGACGATGACACACTTGAGTTAGGTAAACCTATTGAAATTGAAGAGATTATTCAGGCTATTAAGGCTATTCGTTCTGGGAAACCTCCTGGAGCAGATGGGTATCCCATTGCATTGTATACTTTTGATCACTATGTCTTATCTGGCAAGTTTCGGGTACGGCTGCCGAAGCTACTATTGTAGTCATACCAAAAGAGGGTAAGGATCACTATGATCAAAAAAACTTCTAAGATTTTAGCAACAAAACCAGAGGGCCATATTCCTAATCTTATTCGTGGTTCTCAAACAGGGTTTGTTAAAGGTAGACTTGCTAGAGACAATAATCATACATTCTGTCACATTTTAGACATAATTTTCCAAGGCAGACCAGGCCCATTCGGGTGCAAGGAAATCTCCTCCCACCACTCTAAATGCAGCCCAGGTCTATTCAGACTAGCTCTGACTCATCCAGGAAAGGCAGAACACACCTCAACCCCCCAGTGGCTGTCTGAAGAGAATGCACATCCCCAGCCCCTGTCACTCCAAAGCCAGGCTGTCAATCCACAACCCAGCAGAGGCAAACAGGATGGCTAAGCTAGAAAATACCTCCTTTCTAAAAGTGGTATTTCCAAACACAGAACCAAAAAATCATCTTTACTAAAATATGCATTTCCACATTTAAGCGGGCACGCTGGACACCAAGAGAATATCTCTTGGAAGTTGAAAAGGGTTATTACCCAAAATTGGCACCTAATAAAAAATCTCGTTATACGATTTTCATCACAACCACTTTTTGCTTTCAAAAAAGAAAGTAGCATTGCAAACCATGTTGTTAGATCAGCAATTCAACCAACTCCAAAACTGACTTTGAGGCAAATGATGGTATTGTCGCCCATAGTAGGTCATCATAAATGTGGGACATGTGTCTGCTGTGACCTGACAGTTGAAGGTTCTTTATTTCAACACCATGGAATCTCCTGGAAACACGTTTCTTTCGGCAACTGCAAATCCAAATACGTAGTTTATGGGGTCACATGTCCCTGTGGGCTACTGTATATTGGTAAAACTAATCAAGAAATTCGACAGAGAATTTCCCAGCATAATTCGCGAATAAGAACAAATGTCGAAACTGCCCCACTTGTAAACCATTGGAAAAAGAAGGCACATAAAATAAATGATTTGAAATGGACAGTCATCTCGAAAGTTGAAAGGGATGCCTCGTATAGTTTAGCACCGACAATTCAGAAGTTTGATACTGTTAACAATGTAATTAGTGACCATTCTCCCATTAGTGTAATCATAAGTATTCCTATTACAACGGAGGAGCCCATCTGCCTAAGCCTTTTGGACCAAGCGACCTTGAAGCTGGACAAACTTAATGGCTATACATTAAAATGGGCAAAAATAGATCAAGAACTAACAATGGCCAAAATAGTCAAACGTTCTCTGCCCTTAATCGAAACCTGTCTTGACCCCAAATCCATTCCCGAACAAATCTTGTGCAGCTATAAAAATATCACCAAAATAATAGAAAAAGAACTACGCCGTAAATGTCCAAATAATAGAAATCTGAAAAAAGGATGGTTTAATCATGAGTGCACCAAAACGTATTCCTTATTAAAAGTTGCACTATGTAAACGTAACCGGGACAGAAAAGAGATTACTACGGCCTTAAAAAATTGAAAAAAAGAGATCAGGGATGACTTGTGGAATCAGCTACATAGTAGCTGTATAATGGAAGATAGTTCCACTTTCTGGAAAGTGATTAAATCCCCTTTCCTACCCCAAGGTAACAATACCCCAAAATTAGATGTAGCAATAGATGCCCAGACGTGGGTCATCCACGTCTCAAAAATATTTAGTAAGGACTCAGAAGCGAATATAGAGAAAGCTGAGTATGCGAGGAAGGAACAAATTCCACCAGAATTGGTTTACCCTTTCCAGTTAACTTTTACTCATACGGAGGTACTAAACGCATTAAAAGCCTCCAAATCAGGGAAAGCACCTGGGCCTGATGGGGTACCTGTGGACCTTTTTTAATTTAATCTTGATCATTGGTCCCCTATTCTAACAATAGTGCTCGAAGCAGCAAAAAATGTGGGACTACCACTTTGATTATGTAAATGCTGCAAAGCATTTTTAGTATTGTGGCGGGCGGAGCACAGAGCTCCGCCCGCCACAATACTAAAAATACAGGATGTGCCCGCCACAGTGGCGGGCACATCCTAATGGTGCGTGCGGGACCCCCGCCCTTAGGGCGGTCCCGATTTCCGATAGGATGGCGGGCGGGCAAAGCCCGCCCGCCATCCTAATGGGGCCCCTAGTTCGTCAGAGTTGTGCTGAATACATCCATCTGATGGATTTGAGTTCTTTTCCCCTGAAGTTGATTGATAAGTTACTGCATGGCTAAAAGACTCTTGACTAAGTCTAGAGGATACCCCTTCAATTGACTCCTCAACGGACATGATCTGTTTGTCTAAGATGCCTACGGCACCCGTTAGATAATCCAAGATGATGTGTTGGGTGTCTACTTTGCCCTTTGGGCCTTTGGGGCTTACCAATTTTCTTTTACCCATAATCTATCTTAAAGTAGGTTAACTTTCAGAAAAGGGTCAATCGACACACTGAAAATCACAATCATCAAATGCCCTTTTATCAAGAACAAAAAAAAAAAAGCAAAAGACCGGGCCCAGCCCAGCCTCCTCCGGGCTGCGACGGGCGCGGACGGGCCCGCCCTTGGCCCGGGCTTCGCCCAAAGCGTCCCACGGCGCGTTAGCCCGTGCTGGATTTAAAGGTCCCTGGGGGGCAGGCCTACTGCCGAGCACCTCACGCGAGACCACGCTGCCCACTGGATGTTGTAGTTGGGCAGCGCGCGGTTCGCGGGTGACAGGAGGCGGGTCTGCCAGTGTAGCTCACCCACAAGGACAACAGGACCCCCAGCAGTCAAGAGAGTAACGGCCAGCAACACAGGTATGGTCCCGGCAAAAGTTCAGCCTCCAAAGCGTCCCGTGGCGCGTTAGCCCGCGCTGAATTTAAAGGTCCCTGTGGGGTGGGACTACTGCTGAGCACCTCACGCGAGACTGCGCTGCCCACTGGATGTTGTAGTTGGGCAGCGCGCGGTCCGCGGGTGACAGGAGGCGCATCTGGCAGTGTAGCTCACCCACAAGGACAACAGGACCCCCAGCAGTCAAGAGAGTAACGGTCAGCAACACAGGTATGGTCCCGGCAAAAGTTCAGCCTCCAAAGCGTCCCCAGCAGATCATAAAACCCCAAACCCTCTCGTGGGGAACATAGTCGATAAGGTCATTGTAGGTAAGACTTATGTATGGTGTTGTGAATGTCATTGGATTAATGAATGGATTATCGATAGTCCCGGTACTTTAGATCTTCATTTTGTTTTTTCTCTCCTCGTATTCAAAGTACTTTCGGGGACTAAAGACACGAATAACTACACCTTATGGTGTACATGAGATTGGTAAGCTGGAGCTGGAGAATAGTGGTTTGCACTTGGTTCTTTTTAGAGAATAGGATACCATTTGTGTTCTTTTTATTTTTCCAGATATCTATGGTCCTGATGAGAGTCCCAACGACTACAGGGATTCGAAACGCGTAGACTGCCGGTGCTGCCAAAATATTTTATGTTGCTAAGAGTTGGTCTTTGCCACATTGAATATATATGTAAAAGAGAATTATATGTTTGAAATGGTGTATTGAAAGATATTCATTATCTGTCGAACAGAAAACATTGTTTTTGATCTTGTGATTGGCAGACCGTGTGCTACCCCATAGGCTCATGCCTATTTTGCGGTGTATGTATGGAATTTGTTGTTTAAGTGTGTGAAGTATGTGAAATGAGAATTGTATGTAAGATTGATTGTATGAGTATTTATTAGTTTCCTTGTCCCCCAAATCATTTCTATGTGACTTGTTGTGTTGTTTTTTCTGTAATTTAATTGTGTATGAAAAAATCTTTTGGTTATAAGATAATTTAATTTTTTTTTTAATAAACGCTACTAATGAGCTTTCAAATGTGTATAAGGTATACATTTTTTAGATAAGTCAATTTTGAATTATTATCAGTACTGGCACCTTCTTTTGTTATTAAGGAGTATCTCCAAGGGCTTGAAATAGACATTGCCTCATGTCCACGAAGTCTCAGGGACAATAAAGAATTTACTTACCTCTGGGTACTGCCTCTGGATCCATGGGTTTCAGTTGCCACAGAAGGGAAAAGCAGCCAATACCATCACCAACACTGCTCTGGGCTCCGAATGCTGAATTCACAGCAGAGGGCACCACTGCCCTTCAAACCGAACCCCTGGTCTAACCGACGATGACAACAGCTGCTGCCACCGATCCGCTGCTTGCACCGTGACCTGTGGGAAATGCACTCCACACTGCCTCGCTTCACTCCTCCGTCCTCATCTCACTGACGATGATGCTGCCCGATGACCTCGACACTCGTGACCGCACTGTGGTTTGAGGGCCCACTCGTAAGTCACACAATGCACCGCCCTGTCCCACATCGCAGTCAACCGGCACTGTCGCTTTCACCATGACCCGTCAGTCCCGCCACGAGCACCACCTCACTCTGCACTGCAGCCCTGGTCTCACTGATGCCGCTGGATGACCATCACTGAGCCGCTGACTGCACCGCGACTTGAGGGCACTGCACACCGCACCTCTACGCTTCACATTGCAACCGTTACGGTTGCCATGACCGGCCCATACCACCATAATCAGTCTCAACCTAAGGTACTGATTATGAGTCTGCTGACACTAACACCGGGCCGCATCGATGCGGTCGGCCGGATTTGTTGGATTCTGTTGTTTTCAGCACCGCAGTGGCCCCAGACGAAGCTACTGACTTCAAGGAACTGCATTTTAAAGCCATTTTTGCTAAGTGCATATTTTGGATTACTGTATGTTGGCTTTTTATTGTTTTGGTCTTGCTTGCACAGTTAAGTATTGGTTAGTTGTCTAAAACTGGTATGGTGTCCTTTTGTAGTATTTACACTGTATTACTATCTGTTATGTGCAAATGCTTCACACACTGCGTCTGAGATTTGACTGACTGCTCGTGCAAAGCTACCCGGGGGGGGTGAGCAGGGGTTATTTCAGTAGTGTATCCACCTTATCCTGACTAGAAAGAAGGGTCCCTATTTGGAGAAAGGTGCTGACCATTGCCAACTAGAGACCACAATTTCTAACAGTCAGTAACCAGTCTGCGACTGGTTACCAAATACCTATGTTTCCTACATCTGGCCATGTGCTTAATAAACTAAGATAGTCATTGCCCCCAAACTGCTCTCCATAAATGTGAGAATGGGTGGTTTCTCTCAGTGTGGACTGTTTTTTATGTGCAGATTATTTTCTATGTTGAAAAATTTAATGTGCGAAGAGACACCATACACTGTGGATTATGGGTGTAAAAAGGAGCAACATTTTATTTTTTGCAACCTTTCCAAAGTTCTATATAATTTTCTTCAAAGTTCTATAGAACATTTTGCGAATTTGTAAAAGCCGTAAAGTTTTTGCTTTACCTCTTATGCATGTTAATCTTGAAATGCTTCTGCATAAGAATATACACCACAGAAAGTGGGCTCATTGAGAATTTAGCAGAGAAGAAGCTCCACCATCAATTAGCATGTCTACTGCCCTGCTAATCTCATGGTTCCCTACTTAAACTGCCAAATTTTTAGGTCTGGTGTTAACCAAGTCCTTTTGATTTTACTAAAGTGATATAGTAGAATAGTTCTATATTTAGACTCTTCGGCATAAAGCTATTTGGTAAGATCTTACTTAAAATATCCTAGAAGAAACACATACCACAAATAATATAAACCTGTAAAGCTTTAAAACACCAGGATCATTCAATTAATACAAATTAATATACATCTGCTCATAAAGGGCATAGGCTAAGAATGTTCATACTGTATCCGTAGCTGCCAAAAATGATTCACCGAGTACAGCTGTTTTGCAATTCCGAAGCGTCAGAATGGAGTGCTACTAAGGTATGAGCTAAAGTGGACATAAATGTTGGAGTAAAGGGGCCCCTCTCAGAAGTGACGAGATAAAGTGATAGTAAAGTGCAGATGAAAGTGCAAGTGCGTGTTACATATAAAAGGGCCGCTTAGACGCGGTATTTCATCAAGTAGGTTTTAATGGAAGAGGCCATTGGGACTCTCCCTAAAATATTCCACATGGATGTATTATTTCGAAATATCTATTAGACGTGCTTTACCTCCACAAACCTAATTGTCTACGTGCAGAAGCATGTTTAAAAATTGCAAATCAGGGAGACATCAGCTACTCATAGAGAACCAATCTTATGGATACATTTTTGATAAGGAAAAAAACAGGAGCTACATCATGTATCAAACTTTGTTATAGCAAATAAAAAAAATAAAAAATAGAGTTCAAAACAGTGTCGGGTGCTGTGAAGCAGGAATTACCACCTGCCTACAAGATAGTATGCCACAGTGGTTAAACTAAAGTTATGTGTATATTATACTTAATTAAATGAGGGGCTTTTACCCAGTCATCTTCGTCTATTAGTCTGTTGGTTTGACATTCACATATTTCTTCCACCCAATACAGTTTACAGCATGGGTCAATGGGCCAGCACACTCAGCCTTTTGCTAAATTTATTGTGAGTGACAGCATTTTGCTCTTTCAAAAGGAACATAGCTGCACAAACTAATTTTCATTAGTGCTGGGAACTACTGTATCAATATGTGTTTTTTGAAACCCAAAACATATTTTAGTTGTCAACAATTGTGTTTTATCTATATTGGTGATGGGATATGTGAGTTTAGTTTACGTGGCTGTTGTGCCAGTTATGGATTTTAGTCCTAACCATAACCTGTGAATTTCAATGATTTTTGTCTGCTTCAATTTGCTACAATAATGCATTTTAATCCAGTGTGTTTTCGTTTTTTGGGTGAAAAAATTTATATATTCTTCTCACTGACACTCTTAAAATCTCGACTGCATCTTTCTCGCTCCTGTTCTCTCTGCCCTCTCTGTCCCAGACTCCTCATCTTAGTTCTCCTGCTCCCTCCCTACGTGATGGTCAGAAGCGGTGCTTAATTTGAGCCTGTGGTTTCCTGTGCTCTGCACCGGCACTTAATTCTCTTCCAGTGCTCCGCACTGGCACTTATTTTTCAAGATATACCGCCCAACGCCTGTGTACGTATATGAGTGTTTTTACAAAGTTTCCCAGACGAGCAAAGACCCTGGTATACAGGACAAGTAATCTATTCCCCCTCTCTGATTTTTGTACTAACCACTGGAAGCTGAATGGATCAGAGCTTCTTTTTCCCTCCCCATTGATTAAGATATACTTATTTGTCAACACCACTCTTATGACAGTCTGCCACATGGTGGCGCCGCTCATTTTATATATGGATGAGGAGATCAACGGTTGGTTATGAATACAATATACATTAAAAAGAATACCTGATACCTGCCTCCCCATCCATTCCTTTAGCTTTGGGGTCCTGGAATAATCTGAGACGTCACTCTTGCAGGTGAGGATGATGGTTAATAGTTGTTTTGGTACCGTCATTGTCAGCTACGGCAGGAGCGATGGGTGGTGCAAGCTGCAGTGGCCTCCTGCTCAGGGCCCTTGCATATATTATTTTACTAATTACGCACTGGGCAGAAGACTATGGCCAGATATCTGCAAAGCACTATCTATAGGTGCGTGTGGACTGTAGAGTTGTGGAATGACAACTCAACCCACAAGGATCTTACACTTTCCCTAATTTGTCCCAACTAGTTTTTCTCGTATGATCCTTGGTTCTGTAGCTTCTATTCTTCTCCTATCATCGCTCCAGCTGCGCATTCAAGGTGTTTTATTGTAGCATAATGTGCTACATAAGTATCCAACTTTATAGGTAAACAAGGGGGACCCAATTGTTAGCTGTGGACCATGGGTATCAGTTACTAAGAAAAACAAAGGTCCTCAGCAAAAGTGCAGTGACAAACTAATATCATATAGACCACAATAGGCTACTATATATTTTTTCCTTTGCCCAGCCGGGCAGGGAATTTATTATAAACCAATTCAGGAATTTCAAGTTAAATACATTCAGCAAAAAACATTTTCTTGCAGTAAGGCACAGTCCTGTACCGTACTGGGAGATAAGAAAATAGAGAGGAAAGGAGGAAAGAGTGCTTCAGGTAAAAGGGGTGAGCAGTCTGGGCACTGTATTGGAATCAACATAGACAGAATTTCCCAGAGTAGTACATACAAAAATTAATAATATCCAATAATCAACAGTATGACTACTAAAAGCAGTCGACGTTTCGATCCCGTGCTCAGATTAAATTAAATTGGGAGCATCATCAGGACTTAACATTATATTTGCCTGGTTAAACAATAATTACGCCTGTTGAGGGAAAACAGGGGAATACAAAAGCAATATGTAATAAGTATCAAGAGAACAGCAAAGCCGCAGTAAACGACATTCGGATTCACAGTGATTAAGTGCCTGTAAGGATTTGGAAAGTAATAGTGACATTGGTGCCTACTTGCTTCTATTTCTTAGTATATGGAATGGTGAGGTTTTCTAAAGTGAAAGTGAAATTTGGGCATAATCAGCTCGATTATTCAGTGTGTGGTGGAATTTATAAGCTGAGTCCTCCGTGATTGTGTGGAGGGAGCTAGTCTAACCAATGGCTAGATATGCCAATGGGAAGCTTTGAGCGCTGGCCGTGAAGTGAGTGAATGGCAGCCGGCCGTCGGTGAAAACTGAAAGGAGACGGTTAGGTAGTGATATAAGAGTGTTCATATACCTCATTTAGCAAGTTAGCGAGGTTGGAGGGCGTAGGCGAACATTTTTGTTCTGAAGGGGCTGCTAAGCCCAGGTTGTGCTACTCCTTGTGCACAAGGCGTGAGGCACTGAAAAGAAGGCGGAAATGATTACCGATACTGTCGGGAAGGTGATTGAACAACATGGGCGAGAAAACAAGCTATGGCATACCCAAATTAATTTGGAATGAGGACAGTCTGGACGTCCTGTCTGTGTTAGCAGGGATGCTTTACAGTGTGGTCGGAAGTCAGATATGATCCGCTGAGGCTATGGCGCCTTAAGTATCCAAAATCATATAATATTGTAGTTCATCTCAATTAATAAAGTCACTAACCTGGCACAAATATGCAAAGCATTTAGAAAGACCTAAACAATTGCTGCTAATACTGGGTAAAACCCCCCAGCTTTGGGGTCCCCAGCACTGGCCCTCCATTCTGGGTATACTCCCCAAACCCACCAAGAAGGTGAAAAGTCTGGGCGTCTGACTAGACTCCACCCTGTCTATGTCGCCACAAGTAGCCAAGATAACATACTCCTGGTTCGCCATAATTAATTGGCTCAAAATTATTCTAAGGATGCCCCCCTTCTCCGCCTAAAAACTTGTGGTTCAGGCCGTGATTCTTTCTAGAGTGATCTAAGGCAACATCCTCTATCTGGGTGCTGATAATTCAGCAATTAGACATCTTCAGATTGTTTAAAACACTGCAGCTAGGCTGCTATTCCGGCTACCTACACACTCTTCAGTGTCTGGTCTTCCCCTGGACCTCCACTGGCTTACAGCGGACAAGTGCATCAGCTTCCAGGCTCTCTGCTTTTTGTATAAAATCAGGTCTCCCTCTGGCCCTCAATTTCTTTAAAAAATGGCCATGCCTTATCTTCCTTCCCACATATTGTCCTCTAGTAATAAGTCTCTTTTTTCAGTGCCTTAATTCAGACGTTCTCGAATAGGCAGTTGCATATTCTCTTTTCTGGGCCCAAAGTTGTGGAACACACTTCCTGAGTTGATTAGAGGCTGTAACTCCCTGATCTCCTTTCGCAAAAAGTTAAAAACCTGGCTATTTTAGGTCACGCTCTTAGCTTTCTGATGTCTGTCCCCTAGCGCTGGGAAACCTCACAGGTACCTATGCGCTATATAAGAATTATTCATAATAATAATAATAATAATAATAATAATAATAGTAAACAATTGAAAAGTCAAAAATACAACACAATACAAATTCCTCTCCAATTTATAACATTAGAGAAATATTAAATAAACGAAAGAACACCAACAGGACAAAAATCCAATAAGGGGAACTGAGATATGAATTTTAAAATATTTAGGATCCAAAGCACTAATAGAAAGTACTATTAGCATGTGACTGGGACCAAGGCGTGATTTCAAGCCGACCTTGATGGAACATCGGCAGGATACACTAAGCAGGCTCAACCCAGTCAAATATTATCTTTTGACTTAATCTCTGAAATGGAAAACAAATTCCTCCAGTCAGTGGGGCAAAGTTGCAGACTGTTTTCAAAAAAGTCCCCTCAAAGCTGGATATCCATTGTATAAGGTCCGACTGAAGCTGTTGGTGATTCGCTGGAAAATTTCTGAGAAGGAAAAGTTCCGATTTTGCATCCATAGTAGTTCTTTTGTGGACCGGCTACTTTGTGTGCCTCCGTGCAGCTAAGATTTCTTCAATTGAAATGAGTCACTTATTTGGAGCTCAGAATTCTCCAGCAGGGCAAGGCTTCAGACTGTACCTATAAAGTCTGCACTGAAGTTGGAGAGGCTTGTAGCGAAGGTATGCTGAACAGGTTTATTGAGCGGCAAAATCTCTGAGTGTGACCAATTTAAAATCTTCACCTGCTGATGTTGTGCCTCAATTGGATTGACTTGGTTAGTTGGTGCTGGTCGCTTGGAGGGCTCAAAGTCCAAAACTGTTCTCCATTCCAATTCTTTAGAGATTGCTTGAGAAGTCCAGGTGGAAAGAGCTAAAGGATCCTCGGAATTCAGGGACAGCACTTGAGGGTCATAGCTTACTGCAACAAAGTCCAGTGGTCACAACTTACTCCTGCAAGGTCCTGTCAAGGTCCAGTTCTGACTGGTCAGGCAGGCACTTCAGGAAAAAGACCTCTTGCAGCATGTTGTGCCATATAGCCACTACACCTTTAAGTCCCATTCCTTGTCTATGTACAAGTGAGAGCAGGTTCAACCCTTTGGGCCTCCTCACAAGTCTTAAACAGCAGAAGAAGTCCATCTGCGGCTCTCCCACATTTACAGAAAGTGTTCTTAAGAGCTAGTGAGGAGGTCAACTTTTGCACAGTTCTGTAGCCAGTGGATGGGAGTGTCTCCTGGACACACCATAACCAATGGAGAACACGTTCACAGGGGCAACTGTACCCCCTTTTACAGCACATCCAATTTGCCTTACTGCAAACTATCCTAGAGTGCACTACCCTAAGGGAAATTGGAGATGGTGCAGGCCTTCTTCCCTTGGAGGGGGTTTGTGTGCTACTTAGGGTGTGTTTGTGGAAATAAACAGTTCTCTCCATCTAAGCAACCCCAAATTGGTTCTGGGGCCAGCAATCCCTCCCACTAAGTGGCAACTAGGTTGAGTACCATGTGGTTTACAATCAAAGACCCCCCCCCCCAGGTCTCTCCTTGAAATAAACTATGAATGGGCTGGCCTCACCACTGTTCCTTTCAAGTTAATGACATTACTGGAATTTCCCAGCTCTACTTCCTGAGCTTATATGTATCACATATCCCTCACCCAGCCCATTCTGTCACCAAGCATGAGCTGTTGCGGAGATCTTCATCAAAGTCAAGCTCTGACACGGGCCTCTTCAAACAGGTGAATGCATATTAGCCTCCATGAGCCTCGAGCATGGAAATAGTAACTTTCGAAGAGTTACTTTTCCTAAATATTTATTAAACATCTAACTTAGCCATAGAATTTGACTTTTAGTAAACATGAAAAATGGTGGTTTAACCATTTTTCTAGCATGCTCCAAACTCGAGTAAGCTAAATTTATATTTTAATCAGCACTCTAGTTTTGCTCATAGGACAGCCAGAACTTGTCATACTGAAAATAGCTTTTGGGGGCTTGTCACTGTTGGGATATTCCAATGTTACATTTCTACATGCCCCACCTTTAAATACCAGGCACCCTACCTTGTGGGCTACGACATAAACTTAGGGGGAATTATTAATATTTAAAAAGGAGATTTTATTTTACCCCGTCAAAAAGCTTATATTAAACAAACACAAGGAGATGATGAAGGGAGCGCTGAAACTTTTCAGACACTCGCCCTCAGTCACAGATCTGGGTTGAATCCATCATTGTTACTTAGCTCACTTTGCCACCCCAGTTCAAACCCAACTATATGCAAATCAGTCTTGACCCTGTCCCTCATGGGAAAAGTCCAGCCCGAACTGCGAAGCCAGGTCTTCCCTGGACTGGAAACAAGCATCCTGTGACCGGTTCGGGGTAACACCCCTCATCAGCCAGGATAGCTTGAATGCAGTGGCAAAGTGAGCAAAGGACCCACGCCTGGGCATACCCTACCAACTTAGGGCGAACCAAGCAAACACAATGAGAATAGACCGAGCGCTCAAACTTTTCAGACACTCAACCCCAGTCACAGATCTGGGTTGAATCCATCTTCGCTCTTTAGCTCTCTTTGCCACCCCAGTTCAAACCGAGCTGTATGCAAATCAGTCTTGACCCTGTGCCTCATGGGAACAGTACAAAAAACAAAATATTCCTTGATTCACTCAATTAACAAGAACACCCTATCAATAGTGGAATTCTTAATTCATATAAAACACATATATAAACTAAAAAAAGATCTCACTCAAAGTGCCTGAAACACTCAAACAATGATACTACTACAACATGCAGTGCAAACAAGTCAATTTATTTCCTTAGTATATGTAAATTTATTAAAACACAAATATTATAAAAACATCTATAATAAAACACAATGCATAATTTCAGCATAATTAAAAATAATACAATTCATCAGATCAGGACATAACATAACATCTTATCACACTTTTACCACAGAGAACCCTAAAAAGTAGAGAGGACGAACAATGATAGACAGTATGCTTTGTCTTTTAGGTCAAAAATTCCCTGGGGATAATTTTAGCAAGATTAGCCTGGACACATATATTCAGTTTTTGATCTACAGGTCCAACTTTTCCTCAGGATAATGTATAGAAATGTGTTGATGCATTTCGATGGGTATCTGGTTATTCCATCTTTATCAATACTTTCACTTTTCTTTGTGGTATATTTGATTGTTATACCCTGAATGAAAGGGAGTTGATATTTGCACTTATTATTGTACTTCTTTTGCAGACTCGAAGAATGGTTTATTAACTGGACCCCTATTTTCCAAAAGGACGGGGGATCCCTGAGCTAATAAGAGAGCGGAGTAAGCGCACCGGTAGGTGAGGAGGTGTATGAACTAAAAGACCCTCTACCTTGGACCTCATATGCGGACACCTTGGACACAAAACTAGACATCTGGGGTTCCAGTTGAACTGTTCAAGAATATACAGCAGGTGGGAAACGGGGATTATTCAAGTACCTTTAAGAAGGAGGTCCAGTTAATAAACCATTCTTCGAGTCTGCAAAAGAAGTACAAGAATAAGTGAAAATATCAACTCCCTCTCATTCAGGGTATAACAATCAAATATACCACAAAGAAAAGTGAACATAATGACTGTCTTGGTAAAGATGGAATACCCAGATGCCCAATAAAACGCATTGATGCATTTCTATACATTATCCCGAGGACAAGTTGGACCTGTAGATACAAAACAGAGTATATGAATTCAGGCTAATTTTGCTAAAATTATCCCCAGGGAATTGTTGAGCTAAAAGACAAAGCATACTGTCTATCATTGTTCGTCCTCCCTACTTTTTAGGGTTCTCTGTGGTAAATGTGTAATAAGATGTTATGTTAGGTCCTGATCTGATGAATTGTATTATTTTCAATTATGCATTGTGTTTTGCTTGTAGAACTACGGGGCTGCTCTCTGCAAGGGACCATCATTTACCTGCCCCAAATTTGTTGCCTGCGCCTGGGCCCACTTGCTGTTGGTCTCCCCTGGCCCCGCTGCCTGCATCATTGCGCGGCCGCCGAGGGGGTAGACTACAGCACCCAGGTCTCCCTGCGGCCACACCGACGCCCACTTCTGCCCACTTTCGTGCCCGGAGGCGCTCAAAGGAGAGAGGCTCCTTCGGTGGAGCGGGGGTCTTGCTTGTAGAACTGAGGGGCTGCTCTCTGCAAGGGACCATCATTTACCTGCCCCAAATTTGTTGCCTGCGCCTGGGCCCACTTGCTGTTGGTCTCCCCTGCCTCCGCTGCCTGCACCATCCCGCAGCTGCCGAGGGGGGAGACTACAGCTCCCAGGTCTCTCTGTAGCCACACCGACACCCACTTCCGGCCACTTTCGCGCCCGGAGGCGCTCAAAGGAGAGAGGCGCCTCCCACGTCGCGGGACGTGTGCTGGCGGTGTCGGGAGAAATCCGGGACAAGGGCGGGACCGTCTTAGGTCGTCAGAGGCCAGAGGGGGTTGGGCTGGGCCCCCCTCTAACTCGCATGCTGTCTGAGTGAGATTCATTCATGAACTATCTCCTTTTTATTATATCTGCCGACTTACCTATTTTTAATGTTATCAATTGTTTTGATAAAATGTTATAAGGGCTAAAACTAGATTATAAGCAAACTTGCCCCTGAAGAGTATTATACTTCCTTAAAAGATTCATCTTTCTTTCCTTATCCTTTTTGATTGGGTCAAGTGTTGGTAAATAATTGACAATGGCAAGAAGACGTGCTAAACCTTTACTTGAAAATGCATGTAACACAATTGATACATACT
This sequence comes from Lissotriton vulgaris, assembly GCF_964263255.1. Lineage (NCBI taxonomy): Eukaryota > Metazoa > Chordata > Amphibia > Caudata > Salamandridae > Lissotriton > Lissotriton vulgaris. Next base: position 1,773,435 of record NW_028246389.1, on the reverse strand, counting down.
TGGTAAAAGCTGTTAGCGTCCTCGTGGAACAAATTGATGCACCGAAAGAAGCCTTTCTATGGGGTCAAGCATTGTGCTGGTTGATCATGGTAATACTAGTAGAGCACCTAGTTCCACCAGCGTAGCCAATATGGATATGGATCTAGTACTCAATAATGGCGACAACCATTTCAGTATTTCCAATACACCTAGATTGTCCGCTATGGACACCAGCTCCCTCCCCTCACCGACACCCCCAATTAAAACCAAGGGTCGGAAAAAGAAAACACCAGGTCAGGGGAATCCGAAGTCAATAAGGGACAAAAGAACTTATACAACGGGGAATATGATCACTACTCGTACAAGATCAAAACAAAACCTAGAGATACCCCTTGGTAATAACAACCTAGAAGCTGTCTATGTTAATTTGATCGATCTGATTAGGCCCCTTCATGAAAAAGTGGATAATTTGGCCAGGGAGGTACACAAATTAAGTAGCAATTTGGATAAAATTGGTATGGGGCTCCAGCAGGAAAAACTAAGTTCAGTTGCACATAATGGGAATAATGGCAAAACAATAATGCCACTGGAGCGTTAGTCAGTAATACTCCCCTCATGGCACTTAACTCGAGCAAAACCATTTTAAAAAAGCCGAAAAACAAACACCATTGCCAGGGGGAACAGCCAAAGAATACTGCACTTTCCACTGGAAAAAGTGTAACTATTCAACCTGACCAGGGTCCTGATGTAAATCTAAATGGAAGACCAGCGACCATTGATCATGCCAAGAATAGTAATAAAGAGACGATGAATGTTACCACAAGACAGACAACAGCTTTTATTAATTGCCGCCTGAATGTGGGGCCTATGTTGCAGTACTTGTAAATGTTCCCAAACTAAGGAAAGATCTAGTAGAAAATCACGATACAGTAAAAAACAAAACCTTACACTGGTTGACTAACAACTGTGATTTTCCCATAGAGGGGGCTAACCAGATTATATTAACACAAAGGGTGGGATGGGTGGGCCCCCTCAGGAAACATTTTGAGGGGGACTGCATAATTATAAACTTTAAATCCCCGTATTGGGCCAGGAACACTCTTGCCAATGCCCCACCACCTCTAGAATGGGAGTATAACACGTCCCTCCTTCCCTTAAGGTACTTCTATAGGCACCTGTTAGGACACAAACACTATGATAACACAAGTAGTAATTACAATCCCGCCTCAAACAAACCGAAAACACTAGAAAGGTTCCGACCCTGTTTTGCAATTCCAACTTATAACAGATACCAGGCTTTTGACCGCCTAGAGGATAATGATTGACATACGTTGGCTCTGGATATAACACAGGTAAATGGTCTAACTGGGGGCCGACAGAAGGACTTAGATGAAGCAGGTAGAGAGGTTCTGCTATTTCCCCCCTTGTTACCGTCTGTATCAACATTACCCGTGAATGAGTCACCTAAATTAACCCTAGACCCCGTTATGAAGGATGATATATGTAATGTAACAAAAAGGAAAACTGTTACAACGTCAATAACTTCCGAAATACCGCCCATGATACCACATGTAGACATCCCTGTACTGTCCGCACAGAAACCAGCATCTGATAATTTAAATTTAAATGCAGGATATAGCCTGGTTACCTGGAACATTGCTGGTATTACTAGGAAATTGGATACACCTTCCTGGAGGGATTTTATCATGTTGTGAATGTATCTAGGACCCTAATTAGATATTCCCGATTTATGCCCTTATGTGGTTATAACAAATCATATCCTTATAAAGGCATAAGGATCATGTCCATATTAAGTCATAGCCCATGCAGCCCAAATACGCCAAGGCTACTCCCATAGACTCCTAGAAAGTACAATGCGTTCTTTAAACAAACCAAGCCTCCAGCAGCCCGGGAATTCCCCCTACTTCTGTTTTGATTTGTCCTAGAACTCCTGAGAGTCCTGAAAGAACTGCCAGTTCTTAGTGACATCTTATGTCCAACCTTACATCAAACTCGGCACCTTCCAGGTATAAATATACCAACATCTGCCTTAAGCAAAACACGGTGGTTTGGAGCAGATCGGCTATCTACTTGCCCGACGCCCTGCTGATACGAGTGCCGAAGGAAGGACCCTCCCTGCTGACACACTGAGAGAGACGCTGTCTTTTCTCCTGCCGAGAAATCCAGCTCCAGTGTTTTCCGGTCACCCTTGCAGGTTTCTGGGAGATCGAGTCCTGAGAGAGAGATACAAGACCTCCTTCATTCTATACCTAAGGTACGGAGCTGATTAGACCCTAAGAGAATTCTTGATTCAGATTCTTGGCAAAAACTGTAACTCATCTACTCCTTCCCAAGTACTAGGCTTAGGTTAGGTACACTGGGGTAGGTGTATCTTAGAAACACCAGTTGAGTATGTTTAGTCATCATTTTATCATTGTATGTATTTTATCCATTTTAAACTATCTTATGGCTCAGAAACCATATAAATGCTTTTACAGTATTATTTCATAATACTACTTTTACTGTACGCACTTTTCTTTATGACAAGTATTGCAATTGTGGCAATTCATTTCTCTTACATGAGAAAGAAGACTGCTCAATAAATAACCCTTTTATTGAAAACGCCCGGCTCTCTATTTCTCTGCACTTCTGGTGAAACGAAGCATGAACGATTGACTGAGTGAAATAACTATCTATTGTTTCCGCGACTCTAGAGATATATTCCTTATTGCAGGGGGAACAAAGTTGTCATGTGATATGGTTGTCAGAAGCTAATCCCTTCTTGTCTATTCAGGAAAGTTAATACCTTCTTGTTTATTCGAGAAAGTTTCTAGTGACCTCTGAGCTAGCTGGCACACACAATAAAGTCTAACATATTCAATAGAGACCTAGTCGACCTCAGTCCTATGTCTGAACTATCGTTTATGTTATTCCAATGCGCAGAGCCTATTGGGAATATAGGAACTACACTACATGGCGCCCAACGTGTGGTAAGGCGATAATTTAACACTAGATACTAGAGTAACTCAGTTGTGCTTTTCACACAGACCCCTTTTCCCGTAAAAACTCCAATAGACGTCTGGAGTGGGTAAAAGGTTAATATCCGCCAAAACTTAGTAGGAAGAGATTCCTATGTATCAGTTTTTGGTTTAGTCAACGTTGAAGGATACAGTGTTCCAAAATATTGTGCACCTATTCTTTGTTTCCTTGAAACTTGATCTGCAAAACTTTCAGTCAGTAAAATGTCGTAAAGTGACGACGAAAGGGAGAGAGCTAGATTAGCTACTCAACTTTTAGCGGAAGACACAAGTCTCCAACAAAATGAACCGGATGCAATACTCATCCCGGTAAATGTAAGGAAAACCTTAACTATAAAACTTATAGAAAATGAAGTATCATCAAGAGGTGGTACAGTCATATTTGTTGTCGAGGCACATGAATATCGGCAGACAGAGGTATTCTATTCATGGATAACTTTTCCAGCAGCAAATGCTGTGACACGCGAGTTCTACTATTACAAAATAGAGGAACCTCCAGAGGAATACACACCTTTCGAGGAAGTTGAAATTCCAATAACTTACCAGGAGCATGAGCTCTGGTTTAATGGCGCCCTAAAACATCAAAATCACATTACCAGGCTCGTCCACTAGGTAGACCAAGAGCCACATGGCCGGTTCTAACCAGTTATACACCACATCCTGACATTGAAAAAATGTCAAGCGAAGAACTTTTAGTTCAAATAAAAGAATTAACAAAGGCATATAGACAATTATTCCAATTGACAATTGACTGTACAACCTACCGCCAAAAACTAAAAGAAACAGACTTAGCAGACCAACCTTTTGAACTTGCCAGAATAATTGAAAAATCCTATGAAGAATTAGGTAGAGATAGTTTGGGTGGGAAACCACTAAAACCCCAACTAACTGAAAACCCTGAAAAGACTTTTATTAAAAATAATCTCAATTCTCAAAAGAAGAAGTGGGAGGGTGATACTCGAGCTCGGCGGAGAAGGGTAGGTCACACTACATGGACACGGACGGATAGAGCATACTCCTTGGGCTCTCCCCCGATGTCTAATCCCGCCGACCCCTCATGTGGCAGATAGTCCTCAACCCTTAGGCATAGGAGTTCCCACAGAGGTAACACAAGACACACGTGACACTTGCATGTGTGCCACTGCACTCTTACACGGTCCTGATGAATCGCGGGTGAATAGACCCATAGCGTGAAACATGTCGACCCCCATCACCTTTAGCCTCAACTAGGGTCACTTGACCTAACCTGCTGACCACCTAGTGAGCCTAACCCCCTTTTTTAACTGTAACCAGGGGACCCCCAGAATAAATAGAATTCAGGTACCCCTTGCTACATTTTAATATCCCAAACACCACCACTTCTAGTCCGGTCCACACACCCCCACTCACCAAAAGGCAGTTGGAAAAAGATCTCCGCTAAAGAGCCCCTCTTTGAGGTGAGCCCGTCGGGGATTGCACCGCCTCCCCGACGAGGAGCAACTGCCGATGATGAAGCATGACATCCTTCGGGGTGTGTGAGGCCATTCCATCCAACAAAATGGATGCCCCAGGATGTTACTCTAACATCTGCGGTCATGCCAGATAGACACTCCCCATTAGGAACAGTACAGCGACCTCTCTTGTTTCCTCAGTGCTTAACACGGACACAGCTGCTACTGGACCTTCCTCTCATACCCCCCCTGGGAGGTAAACAGTGTCCGTTGACCTGTTGGTCACCTCTCTAACTCCCTCCTTTTTGATAGAGGGTGATAAGTAAACCACTCCCAGAGAAAAACATTTCCAGTCCAGAGGAAAGTCGCCCCAACGGAGAGATAGATCTCCAGAAGGGGGGACTAGTCTCCACAACGGGAGCCCTCTAAAAAAAGATATAACCTTAGAAATAGGGATAATTTGAGAAAACCTGACAGATATCAAGATATTGATACACGTCACTCTCGATCTTTTCAGACTTCCTCACAGAAATCGGAAAGAAGAGGACGGTCAGAACATAAAGAAGAGCGCGGCAAGTCCAAAGACAAAGAACCTGCTCATCAAAGCAATAAATTACTATTTCCCAAAAAGAAGGTAGCCAGCATTAAAGTAAAACATGCCGAGGATCCTGAGGACACAACTCAAGAACGGAGAGTGGGCCCAAACAATGCTAGACAGCGCAGCATAAGTGACCATAGCTCGCAAGTTCCTGATGAATCTTCTGGAGACAGTGGACACGAATGAATACATTCAGGTGGAAACTGCAGACACCAGAGTTAGCGTGCCCCATAAACTATATGAAATAATATTACGTATAGAGGGGGACAAAACTAGGAAAATAAAAGGTCTCTTCTGGGAGAAGCTATCTAAAGGCTATGATATTCTGCTAGCAGAGAAAGACTGGCCACCAGACTTTGTTAGGGAGAGCCCACATGGCGAGGAAATGATTATGCCTGCCTTCTCAAATCAAATTCCAATTCATAAAAAATACACATATGCAAGAAAATGGGCTGTGGCCAAGCACCTGCATTATATAAAAATCATGTAGGATGGGATGAGGATTCTCCTTACCATAAAATCCAGTAAAAAAATCAGTCTACTGCACAGAGGCAGTATCCTGTTAAGCAAGAAGCTAAAAAATAAGTCAGAGAGATCTTAGATCAACTTGAATACCAGGGGGTGATGAAACATGCACCTCACAAATGAACAATCCTTTGTTTCCTGTCTCCAAACCAGACAATTCATATCGTCTAGTATTGGACTACAGACATTTTAACACTTGTTGCAAAACATTTGCAGTACAAAATTCACACAGTGCAGCACTAATGAATAATATTGTGTGCAAAAAAATATAAAACGACATTAGATATTTCAAATGTTTTTTTCTGTCAAAACATTGCACCAGATAGGAGGTATTTAACCGCTTTCTCCAGCATGGGGGCCCAAAAGCAATTTTGTTGTCTCCCACAAGGATTCAAGAATAGCCCAGGATTATTTTCAGCCAGGGTAACAGAGTTACTACAAATATACGATGATGAGGCATTATCTTATATCGATGACATCTATCTTACAGACAATGACCTGGAGACACACTTGAAAAGAGTGAACACCATCATACTTGGGTTCGCATCTGAAGGGTACAAATTTAACTTTAAAAAGTCACGAATTGCCCACCAGACTGTCCTATTTTTAGGATATGAGTTATCAAGTGAAGGCAAAAGCCTAGCAGACAACTTCTTAGAGAAGTGTGCAGTACTCCAAGCTCCAAAAACGCTGAAAAACTTACAATCAATTCTAGGTTTCCTGAATTTTGGAAGAACTTACATTCTAAATTATGCAGAGAGGGTTAAACCACTCTACGAATTAATAAAACCTGATTTCAAACCAATTAATTGGACTCAAAAACACGCAGACATTTTAAGATCATTACAGACAGATATGTTAACTAAAACAAAACTGCAAACACATGCAAACAAACGCAACCTTGTAATCCGAGTCATCCCAGGAAGATGCGGATTTACATACCTGACCTCTAATAAGGGAGAAACGGTACCAATAGCTTACAAATAACACTTGTACACACAAGCTGAATTGAAATTCAGTTCTACTGCGGTTCAAACGGCTGTAGCAAAAGAAAAACCCCTAGCTCATGGGAAAAGGATATCTGTTTTAACAGCAGTATCAGCCCTTGAAGCAGTAACAAAACCGAGCATTATAAATGCTATGGCATTAGATCCAAAATGGATACAATGGGTTAATTCTCTTGATACAACTGACGTGATACACGCATTTGATCCCAAAAAGAAAAAGCTAGAACATCTAGAATACGAAAAAGAATGTCCTCTGTCGATCGAAATTCTACCTCTGGAATAGTACACCCGTGTAATCCACACAGACAAATTTGCACAACACTACGTTGTGGATAAAAAAGTTTACAATGCTGCGTGCGCGATTGTTAAAGGTCGCTGGCGCTTAGGTAAATTCAGACCGATGGTCACTAAAACTGAATCAATCAGAAAAAGTACAGCTCAGCGAGCTGAACTACGAACATTGAAGATGGCGCTTGAAAATACAGATCGCAAATTCCCCACACTAATAGTGTGCGATTCGCATTACTACGTCGAATCTTACAATAATTCCATGCAGAACTGGGTTCAGAATGGTTTCAAAGATGAGACAGGTGGCACAATAAAATATAAAAAAAACTATGGGAACAAGTAGTTCTTTTGCAGAAAGAACTACGAAAGGCTCACGTGATACATACGCAGAGTCTTCAACGTGATGGCATTCACGTTGCAGGGAATTCATTGGCTAACAGAGCCACAGCGGCAGCTGGTCAACCGTCTTCCGTAGCTACAAAAAAGCATTCTAAAACACAAATAGATGGAGAAACGCTACTAGCAGTGAAAGCCTCAATGGAAGGCAATTATGCGGTGTTACCTCTAAACTATCCAGTCGTAAATGCATACATAATTGATGCAAACTCCGTTCCGTTTGCTCAAATCCCTGGAGTGGGGGATAGAGTAATTCCAAACACGAACCGGAGGGCTTACCTGATTCAGGAAGCACACATGGGAATGGGTCTGAGGCACCAAGAGATCCTGAAATCTCTAATAGAATTGCAATCAGAATACTGGTGGCCGGGAATGAGCGTGCAAGTTCATAACTTTGCAATGGATTGTCAGGACTGCAATAGAGATTGCAGTTATGAACCGGACCAGATATCTGGCCATAGCACAGTAATACCAGCCCAGACACCTCTATTAGACAGCATTAGACTATCTACACGCAGGCGTCCAACGGGACAAATGCGATCCCATAAATATTAAGACGAGATTCATTTGGATGTGGCCCCAGCGCTCGGCTGACGCCAGAACTGTTATAAAATATTTGCGAGTCTTTACCGGCACATACGCAATTGGCATGCTACATTCTGACCAGGGTCCTGCGTTTAGCTCTCGAGCTTACAAGGAGGCCATGGCCAGCATGGGCATTGCATTGCGGTACTCTTGTCCATTCCATCCTGAGGGAAATGCGGTAGTGGAGAGAAAAAACCGTGACATAATGCAATCTATAGCAGCGAGGGTATTAGGTTCGGGTGATGGGTGGATCAAACATCTAATAAGTGTCCAACGTAGTCTTAACAATCTGCCAAGAAATTCTCTGGGGGGAATCACTCCGTATGAACTTTTGTTTGGTACAAGAATGATAATTGGCTGTTTTACAGGACTTAAAAGAAACAAGAAAAAGTCTAAGTAACACAAAGCTAAAGCCAACGACCACTGAAGAAACGCCACCTGTCCCAGCAAGACCTGTCTGGATTCCAAAGATTGGGGATCTGGTCAGAGAAAAGATCGCGGTGAAGAAGGAATGTGGGCCTTCTTTAAGGGTGGGCGTAAAATCCGTTTCGCGGGCGAATTTGCGGATTTTCTGTGATTTCGCGATCCGCGAATCTCGCAAAATCGCGGTAAAATCCACCAATCAGCGGGGGCGAATTTTCAGCCAAGCAAGGGTTACAGCAGCAGGTGCAAAAGTTGAACCTAATTTCTTTGTAACCTTTTACAAAAGGGTTACAAACAAATTATCTTCAACTTGGACACCTGCTGCTAATTGCTTCCTGGCGCCTCGTTGCCTACTTGCAACTATTCTCTGACCCTGCTCTGACCCTTGAAGCAGAGTCAGAGAATAGTTACAAGTAGGCAACGAGGCACCTGTCCAAGGAATTAAACCTCATCAGGAAGCACTTACAGATATAAAAACAGAAAGAAGGGAGAGGATGGCAAATACACCCATTTTGAGTTGTCAGGAGGGGTTAAACTAAAAGAGACCTTTACAGCACAATTTTCATATGCATTTTGCTAAAAATAAAAAGCTGTATGTTCTGTAGGGGCAACTCAGGAATCTGGCCCTTCAGAGATCCGGCCTCTCTTTCTTTCTCTCGTTCTCTCTCTCCCTCTCTCTTTCCCTCTCTTTCTCTCTCTTTCTATCTATCTATCTATCTATCTATCTCTCTCTCCCTCTCCCATAAACGACTGCATGGGTAACTTCGCTATGCAAGCGGCTCGCGAAGACGCAAAAAGCCCCGCGAACACGCAATAAACCCTGCGAACACGCAAAAAACCCTGCGAACACGCAAAAAAACAAAAATCCGAAAATTCGCACAAATTCGTGAATTTTGCGGATCGGGAATTCGCAAATCCGCAAATTCGCGGATCGCGAATTTGCAAAATTCACCCATGCTTAGCCTTCTTACAGAAAAGCAGTACAGCTATCAGCGGAACAAGATCAGTAGTACTACTGCCCCTTGCTGGTAAAAAGGAGAACAGAGTTGTATCAATCGACCTGGTAAAACCACAACGATGTGGCCAATAATAAGTAGTAGGCCCAGTGGACTCCCAAGAAGAAGCAGAAGACAAAACCTTGCTACAATCTAAGAGGTTCAAACTGAAAGACAAATCACATTTGATAAACCTACAGTGAATAAAAAAGGACCATGCAACAAAGCCATGGAACTTGTGCCTCTTGAAACCCAAATTGCAACAGTTCGTCAAGAAACACCTGTCTACAATGATGTAGCCTCAGACTATTCTAATAAAACAAAGGAAGAAGTAAATCCAAAGATTAATGAAAATCCGGAAGCAATTCCAACAATTGACAGAACTGCATCTGGCTATTTTATCAATTTCGATGACTTTTCTGATGATCCAAGTGAACATGGAGACAAGCCAGCAAACAAAAAAACTTTCAGAGACAAAATTACAGATCTCTTTCATCAACTTGGAGAAACATATCTGATTTCACCTTGGATTGAACTGTGGATTGTGTTAGGTGTACTTTTCCTCCTACTCTGGCTTATCTTAATTTTAAACTTGGGAAGAATGATTGATGGAAAATATAGTACAATGGACAGAGCAAGTCAGAACATCAACTTGGTTCTAAAACCTCACAGATCCTCTCACATTGAAAAAAGAGAACTATCATCAGTGAACATCACAGCCATTCCTATACCTGGTGGTGTAGCTTGGGACAAAACTGATTACGAAATCTATGGCCCGGTTGAGCTCCTGAAATATCCACATCAGTTCAAGATTTCTTTAAGTGACTTTGTATCACCTAGTACTTTCTCTGATGATTGGGACTTTGAAAATATTAATAATATGATGTCAGATTTAGAAATGTCAGCAAAATTTACAGAACATGATTATTTACAGGGTTCATCGAATTATGAAGAAATGTATTGCTTCAATCATTTTGGGCATCATTAGTTGCATGAATCTGCTAATCCTAGAAATGTTTTCAGTTATAATCAGTGGGAACATTGTGCAACTCCGCCAAAAGGCAGTTCAAAAACATTTTAGGAGAAATTCCCATACTTCTCAGGGTTTAATGTCACTGATCCAGAAATTTTTTATTTTAAAATTGTGAATAAGACAGGAATGAAAAACATGTTGACAAATACTAAATTGATTTATTCTGAAAAGTTTTATGAAAAAATGTCTACATTTGGTTTTGAATTTTGGAAAAACAAGATTGAGACAAAAACTGTCTGGGGTACAAAAGAATGGCAGGTACAAGGTTTAGAATCATTATTCAGAGCCTGCATGATCCCAGAACAAATAATGTTCCTGAATGATACCATTCAACAAACAACCTGTCTTGGGCTAGCCAAGATAAAAGATTTAAACAACCCGTCTATACCAAAGCCTATGCCTGATAGAAATAACTCTACAGATGAGGGGTTAGACATGTCCTATATTTTAAAACAAAACAGAACTAATCCTGATTGGAGAAAATGGTTGATCTGGCCCACAGACACTAATAACTGTCAAGATAGATTCCTGAACAAAATACAGGGGTTCAAACAGAATAGGCAAGATTCAAGATATTCCCAGAGACAACATCCAGGGATAATTACAACATACAGTGTAGGAAAACTATGCCTCGAATGGCTACAGAAATCCACACTACCCGAAATTAAGCAACACTTAACTTTACTTAAAGAAGGTGCTGACTTGAGAGATTTCTTACTGGGACCTCGCAAACAGCGTCAAAAATGTTTCATATACGCCGGTATATACGCAGCTTACAACGAGGCTTGGAAAGTAACACAAATTGAAACTGCAGAAAAAATATGAGAAATTGATCGTATTAATTTGGAAAAATCACTTTCTGTAGAGGACAATGGGTTAACGACTCTGTCCTCCAGAATGTATTCACTGGACAGCATTGTATCATCTGCTATTGATATAATAGAACAGGATATGCTAATGTTACAACATGGCCAGTCTCAATTACGTTCTATTGTACAGTTAGGCTGGACGTTACAAAATGTGCATTCAGGCAACGTGCCATGGCGTCTAATCAACACAAAGTCATTATTTTCAATCTTTAACCTTACTGATAAACAAATTTCTTTGGCACAAAGAGGGGCAGACTATACGGTGCTGAGCATTGAAAAACTAGAAAGATTACCATTGACAATGTCAGAAAGACCTGTCATTGAATCGATAATACATGGTACAATTACAATCCCGAAAACAACTTTTCAGTTTCAATACTGCCAAAAGTATACACCAGCAGGCCTGTATGAAAGGTTGGGTAAAGGATACATCAAGTCAACCTGGAATTTGCCTTATACACATAGATGTTGGAGTGGGGGAAAGAAAGAAGTATTTCTTAGTGGTAACAACTGTAAAAAATCACTAAGCGGTACACTTCTGTGTCAAGGAATTAACTTGCATGGAGCCTGCGAAGGTTCTTCAAATAACCTTTCATGTAACCAGCACGGCACCCCTGCTACACAGATAGAGCCTTTTTTCAGACAGCTTTCCCACGGCAGCTATGTTCTAATAAGTGACCACAGCTGTTGTGGCATGGTGCCAGGAAAAGCCTATCTCGTGAGCGTTACTTCCATGGTCACTTGTTGTATGCAAGTATTGTATCCAAACAGCAATCCAGACATGGAGGCGGCAATATGGCCTTCTTTGAATATCTCTTCTATTCGAATTGATACCTTAAGCAGAATGAAGTCTATTCTTTTACAAACAACTGTGCCTTTAACCTCGTCTAGAGAAACGTATGATCTGCAAGTTGCAAGGACAGCTGCAGAGATACATGCATTATTATCAACAAATTGCCCCGTGCATTTCGTAGAAATGTTAAGTCAAATCCTAAACATGTCAGATACCAGTGGCATCGCACATGTATTTAAGACAATTTTTTCGGGACTGTTAGCACCCTTTGCAGCAGTTCTTGGCATCTTCCCGAATTTTGTGCATTCTGTGTTTGGCGGCCTGCCTCTGATCTTGGGACTCGTAGCAGGAATCTTATTTTTGTTCCTTCTGCTTTCGAAGTGGCAAGTCAAGTCGCAGACAAAACTCAGGCTACAATGGAAGACACGATCCTAGCTATGCAATACCCAGAGCGGATTACTAAAGTCCTCGGCTTGGCTCGGCTAAGAGATCTGAATACAACCTGGTTTCTTTCATTCAGAACAATCTGGCAAGATTGCATCCTACCTGTTCTACGATGCTTGCTTTGCGGAGAAGAATGCGTGTTAGACGTCTGTCTCACCCTCCCATCAGCAGTACCTATGGATGTGGATACTTTGATTGGTTCGGTAACGGCTCCTGCAATGTGTTGTCCCCAGCGGCTACCCATTCTGATGACGGCATTCGTTGAGACTTCACCATTACGATTAGGTGGCGGTGAGGTATGAGATGAAAGCAGCACACAGGTACAACCTTCCGTGATCATTGCTGATCAAAACACCGATGATGGCAATGCTACGCACATATGTACTATTTCTACTTTTTCTGACCTGGTCCAACTTTCACCTACTGTTGTAGACAAATTTTTTACCAGCCTATCTGAGTTAATGTTCTCCCCTAACAACGAGAATAATTTTTGAAATAGCAAGCACACAGCGTTCCCTGAACTTTGAATTCGGCCTTCAGTTTTGATAAACAGAACTTCTAAAAAACATTGGAACTATTTTTTTCCCTTACCGAGAGCGAAATTATTTTTTCTCCAGTTCCAAAAATATTTACCCTTTTTTGGCACATGATAGTCTGCTTAAAGTAGAACTATTCTTAGAGAACAAGATTTCTATTTTTAAAATATCTAGAGACAATATTTTGACTTAGCCTCTAGCACATGTACAGTCTTGTATAAATATGTGATGAAATGGTCTCGACCTTCTCTTCTGTATTAAGAGCCATTTCATAAATGTAAATTTCGTGATTCATTCAGTCAACATTCTAAATGTACTAAATATGCATTATTGAATGACACCACTGCTTACTAAAAACGTACAGTATTATACTCATTTTCGTGTATACACCATTTCAAATGCTTACTATGTATTTTGGGGTGGACTGGAAAACACATGCATTGTTATATCTTTAGTATTGCTTAGTATTTAGTAATGATGGACATTATACGTGGAGTGGGTGTTGTGAATGGATCTAGGACCCTAATTAGATATTCCCGATTTATGCCCTTATGTGGTTATAACAAATCATATCCTAATAAAGGCATAAGAATCATATCCATAATCAGTCATAGCCAATGCAGTCCAAATACGGCAAGGCTACTCCCATAGACTCCTAGAAAGTACAACGCGTTCTTTAAACAAACCAAGCCTCCAGCAGCCCGGGAATTCCCCCGGCTTCTGTTTTGATTTGTCCTAGAACTCCTGAGAGTCCTGAAAGAACTACCAGTTCTTAGTGACGTCTTATGTCCAACCTTACGTCAAACTCGGCACCTTCCAGGTATAAATATACCAATATCTGCCTTAAGCAACACATGGTGGTTTGGAGCAGATCGGCTATCTACTTGCCCGACGCCCTGCTGATACGAGTGCCGAAGGAAGCCGACCCTCCCTGCTGACGCACTGAGAGAGACGCTGTCTTTTCTCTTGCCGAGAAATCCAGCTCCAGTGTTTTCCGGTCACCCTTGCGGGTTTCTGGGAGATCGAGTCCTGAGAGAGAGATACAAGACCTCCTTCATTCTATACCTAAGGTACGGAGCTGATTAGACCCTAAGAAAATTCTTGATTCAGATTCTTGGCAAAAACTGTAACTCACCTACTCCTTCCCAAGCACTAGGCTTAGGTTAGGTACACTGGGGTAGGCGTATCTTAGAAACACCAGTTGAGAATGTTTAGTCATCATTTTATTATTGTATGTATTTTATCCATTTTAAGTATCTTATGGCTCAGAAACCATATAAATGCTTTTACAGTATTATTTCATAATACTACTTTTACTGTACACACTTTTCTTTATGACAAGTATTGCAATTGTGGCAATTCATTTCTCTTGCATGAGAAAGAAGCCTGCTCAATAAATAACCCTTTTATTGAAAACGCCCGTCTCTCTATTTCTCTGCACTTCTGGTGAAACGAAGCATGCACGATTGACTGAGTGAAATAACTATCTATTGTTTCCGCGACTCTAGAGATATATTCCTTATTGCAGGGGGAACAAAGTTGTCATGTGATATGGTTGTCAGAAGCTAATCCCTTCTTGTCTATTCAGGAAAGTTAATACCTTCTTGTTTATTCAAGAAAGTTTCTAGTGACCTCTGAGCTATCTGGCACACACAATTAAGTCTAACATATTCAATAGAGACCTAGTCGACCTCAGTCCTACGTCTAAACTATCGTTTATGTTATTCCAATGCGCAGAGCCTATTGGGAATATAGGAACTACACTACAATCACTGTATTGCATGACATTATATGCCTCCAAGAAACATGGGGTAAGGAACCCATTTTCATAGAGGGATATACTTCCTATTGGCTAAGCGCCGCTAATTCTGTAGCTGGCAGAGCAAAGGGTGGCCTCTTAGTTTTGATATCAAATAAACTAGCAATGTGCAAGATCAAAAGTTGCACCCCAGTGGATATATACACCCAGGTGTTGTGGATAGAATTTATTAAAGGTAAAAATCTAATACTCATCAATTACTATAATAACATCTTTGACAACAGTAGAGGCAATATTTTACACCCACTAGGGCGTGAAATTAAAAAGGGTCTGGCATCATCACGTAAGCAGGCCATCATCCTTTGGGCAGATGACTTTAACATCAAATCCTGCCCACTGGCCCCGAATAAGTCGTGTGGATTCAGGAAGGAAGGTGGCGTTGATGATGCTGTTGACCATTTACATTTACCCCACTGTGGTTATGGTACAACTCTAAATAATTTGATAGCAACGTTGGATTTGGAACTACTTAGTTGTACCAAAAATAAGGAAAATATTATCTGTCCAACATTTACAGGCAGGAACGCCAATACCAACATTGACCATATACTGATTTCTAGTAATACTGATTACTCCAATTTGTTGATCACGGAGCAAGGAACAAGTGATCACAATAGTATATCTATATAGTTACTGTGCTGGGGAAATAAACAAGCACCTAATAAAAACTGCATTAATAATATTGCCGCTATACGAACTAACGGCATGAGGATCAAATGGGCTGGTATTGATCCCCAGAAAATGCAAAAGGAGGTGGTAAGGAAGTGTAGCCTTGAGATAGATTACTGCCTCAGCGATAATGATAATGTTAACCCTAAAACTATGCTCACTAGTTTTCTCAAGATAAATGAAACAATAGAAGGCCTATTTACCAAAAGAAACAGTGGACCTAAGGTAATGTGTTCAGGGTGTTTTGATAAAGGTTGTACACTGGCACTACGTGAATTAAAACAAGCCTTGTGCACCAAACCTCGAGATAACATGACCATTAAAGATTTACGATATAACTATAAACTAGCTTTAGGAAATAGGAAAAGAGACCTTCAAGAGGAGGCCTGGAATAAATTTAACCTTGCAGCTGAAACTAATAATGGTAAACTATTTGGGAGACCATAAATAGCCCCTTTTTAAAGAACGATAAGGTGCCGGAATTAACTTCGCATGTTGACTGTAACTCATGGACTGAACATTTTACAAACATTTTTAACCCAGATAGGTTGGTTTTAGAAACAATTAGTAGTAATGATTGTATGTGGTCGTCACTACCCTTGCTAATAAGTATAGATGAGGTATATGAGGGATTAACCAACAGTAAAGGAGGCAAAGCCCCCGGCCCCAATGGGGTTCCGGTGGACTTATATAAAGCGGAGATGAATCTTTGGGCCCCTATATTAGCAAGAATTTTTAGCATAGCGGTAGAAGGACAGTTCCCGTTGTCGTGGAGTCAGTCGCTAATAATTCCTCTTTTTAAAAAAGGATCAAAATCTGAAGCGTGTAACTACCGCCCGATCTCCCTATTAGATTCTTCTATTAAAATCGTGAGCAGGATCATGCTAAATAGATTGGAAATATGGGTGTCAGAGCATGATGTTTTATCAAAAGCACAATATGGGTTCAGAAAAGGTCTAGGGACCTTGGAACAGTGCGTCAATCTAGACCTTGTGATTAATAAAACCACTGTTAAGGAGGGAAACCTGTTCCTCTGTTTTGCAGACCTGAGCAACGCCTTTGATCTTGTAGGTCATTCTATTTTATGGCCTACGTCATTGGATCTGGGCGCACCCAAGGAAATTGTACATTTTTTAGCGAGACTTTACGAGAAGCTATCCTCCAAAGTACGTTATGGTCCAAGTGGCGAATGTACCCCTTTTTTTAAGGTCTCAAGAGGCATCCGCCAGGGTTGCGTTCTGGCCCCTCTTTTATTTTCATTATTTATTATTCAGGTCAACACAACCCTAACCCAGATATCTGCGGATGCCCCACTTATAGATGGGAAAGTCGTCCCAATTTTATTATATGCGGACGACGCTGTTTTACTATCACGCACTCAGATTGGACTTCAACGACTTATTGATAGTTTTGTAAAGTTCATAAAGAGGATGAAACTCTTAATAAACAAAACCAAGACTTATGTCATGTCATGCGGGAAAAAACCTAAGTCAGCTAGAACCTTCTATATTGAAAACGCTAAAGTACAAACTGTTAAAATGCTCTGCTATCTAGGAATAACATTCGCAGGGGACGGGAAATGGGCTAACGAACATGAAAATGTGAGTCTCAAAATGAGTAGGAATACCAAAAGCATATTCAGATTTTCAAATAAACTAGGGGATAGAAGGATAAAAGACATGGTGGCCATTTATAACGCTAGGTGTGTCTCGTCTGCGTTATATTGAGCAGGCGTTTGGGGCCACCATTGTGGAAAGTTGCTACAGTGTGATGAAAATAGGTTCCTAAAGCGTTTGCTGTGTGTTCCCCCTTCCGCGTCTACGGAACTTATTCACAAGGAGGTGGGAATAGATTACTTTTCAGACTTGGCCGCCTTACGCCCCCTGACACTTTGGCGTTCAATCTGGTCGAAAACGGAAACCCTATTCACGCAAATGATCATTAGAGATTGTATGAGGCTAGACCAGTTCTCCCGGATTCCGTGGCTTAGATATATTCACTACTGGTTTAAACTCCTGTACAATTGCAATATCCTTCTGGAACCAGAGTTTGTAGCATCGATCCCAAAGAAGGAGTTAAAAGCAATGTTCCTATCTCATTGTAGGGAGGCCAGAGTGAAAGTGTCTGGGAAACAACCTACTTTTGTTTTTTACCAGGAATTAAATCTAAGAAAAGGTTTCCAGACATATCTAACTTTAGTGTCACGTAATTCCCATCGCTTTGTCTTAACACGACTAAGGTTGGGAATTGTTCACCACCTTGTGGCATTCCCGCACATGAAAACAAGCACTTCATCTACATGTCCTTGTGACAACACCTCGAGACAAAGCTGCTGCCACTTTTTAATGTTTTGTAAATGTTATCATTCACTTAGGAAATTTTATCTGAAACCTATCTTTTTAAAATATAATGTTTGTTCCACTAAAACGGCAATGAAGTTAATATCACCTTTAGAAGGCGCAGATATTTGTTTTTATGTAGCTTCATATATTTTAAAATGTATAGCTGCCAGGAAATCTATTATCCCTTGAGCAGGCATTTAGATCGAAAATTAAAAATGTAAAGTCTTTATGCATATTGTACATCTATGATTCGCATGACACCTTAGTATGGCCCCATTGTTCCCTAGCAAGTTTTTGTTTAAGTTACTTAGCACCTGACACTTTAGTATGCTCTTTTGCTTTTTAGCAAGTTTTGCACAAACTGCATAGCATTAGACACCTTATAGCGTAATTTGTACATATTATAATAATTTTGCAGTTTGTAGCGGTTAATAGCTCATAATATATTTTGCTCTTTTGCACATTGTGCAACTATGGAAGCACACGGTATCCTGTTGTGGTTCCTTGAAATTTTAGTAATTGTTGCACTAAATGAAACGATTTGCATTAGACACTTTATAGCATAATTTGCACATAAACCTATTATCCCAAAAATGTATGGTAAAGTTGTAGTAGGAGATTAGTATGGATCATATGCTCAGTACTTGAAGCATTGTATAGTATATTGTGTTAGATGGAAATTATTGTTTTTATTGCTGCTTCTTGTATGTGTTTTATTCAGACTTGTTCAATTACGATTTTATTCTGTAAAAGTGATACAAGTGTTGTTTTTGTTGATTGCTTGTATGGTTGTGTTTGCCAAACTGAATAAAGCATTAAACCTACCTGGATTGTGTTTTACTATAGGTGTTTTTATAATATTTGTGTTGTAATAATATTTACTTGTACTAAAGAAATAAATTGACTTGTTTGCACTGCATGTTTTAGTAATATCATTGTTTGAGTATATCAGGGACTTTGAGTGAGATCTTTTTTTAGTTTATCTATGTGTTTTATATGAATTAAGAATTCCACTATTGATAGGGTGTTTTTGTTGATTGAATGAATGTGAATCAAGGCATAATTTGTTTTTTGTACTGATAGTACTCTACTCCCTTGGTTGTTGACAAGGGGTCTCTCTCTGTTTAAACACACCTCATGGGAACAGTCCAGCCCGAACTGCCAAGCCAGGTCTTCCTTGGACCGGGAAACAAGCATCCTGGGGCCAGTTACATTAACAGGTCAGATTGCAGGTTTAAACAGCAGCAGTCAGGCTACATTGGTAGGCCTGAAGCCATGTTTCCTTATCACATTATCAGATGGCACAATAAGTGCTGCAGTCCATGAGTGTCAGTTAATGCTCCATCCCATGGGTGTAGTTCCTACAACATATACTATGACCTTATAGGAGAGCAAGATGTGTCAAGTCAGGGATCACCCTATTCCTACATGTTTTAGGGTCTAAATATCAGCAGGAAAAGTCAGCAATAAAATAGGAGAGATCACGCAAAATTGGTCATTTTCTTACAATGGTCTTTTGTTTTTGCATAAAAACCTGTATAGGGTAAAACTCGGAGACTGGGGTATTCTAAGTACTATACTAAACATATTAATAATTTGTTTTAATCTGTAACTTTGATTATTCCCCTTGTGTTGATGATCACAAACTATAAACAGAAGTGGGAATGCCCCTTGGCTTATATGCTACCTAATCTTCTTCTGGCTGAATTGCCTCAAACCTTAAGCAAAGCTAAAGCTTTCCTTCATAAATTGAACCCAGTTAAGAGGAGAGTTCTAACCTAAGCAGATGACACAGTCATCCGAAGTGTGATACCTATTGGTCTGTAGGGAGCAATCACTCAACCAGAGTAATGCCTCAACTACAGCAATCAATTAACTGGAACAATTGCTCAACTAGAGTAATCATTCAACTAGAGTAACTATCAACTAGAGCAATGCTTCAACAAGATTAATCATTCCTCTATACCAACTAATCAAGTAGAGCAATCTTTCAACTAGAGCTGTATGGTGCGGCCAACAAACTAAAGATCAAGTGGGCATAAACTAAAATATTGGTCTGTGGCTGATCACGGAAGACCTGTAGTTGGCTTACCTATTTAGATACAGTTTAGATGTTCAAGCAATTAACATATCTAGGTTTGTGTGCTGATTTTGAGATTTACATTATTTCCGTGATTGGCCAGCGTAGGAATGCAGCCCAAGAAGGGGAACTTAGATACATTTCATTATGGGCCCCACGCAGTTCACTGAAATCTTAGTCCAGTGCCTATAAAGGCCAAAATACCACATACCATTTCTCTCATTTAATTAAAATATTTTAGAGCGTAAAATATGAAAATCAATGTTTGTTTAACACAATAAATGCCAATTCGATCTACTAATTGGAATGTGTTGTCATTTCGGATGCACAATGCGAATGGCAGAAACACTGAACTTTTTTTAGACTCTGTATAATCATAGAAATGTTCCTTGGTGTTGCTTATTAACAAATATATATTTTGAGTATTGGTCACCAAAATGAATTGTTTATAGGACCGATGTTAGCCAATTTTTTTCATTTTACTAAAATGAGATGTCTAATTTACATACTTATATGGGCTTTCTGCAAGCCCTCTTCATCCATTAGCCCATAATTGTGCCATTCGCATTTTCCTTTCACCCACTACAACATACAACATGGAGAAATGGGTCAGCCCACATACGTCATTGGCTAATTTCACTGTGAGTGATGGCATTCTGTCCTTTCACAAGGAGCACTTCTATGGCAAAGTGTACATTTTGAATCCAACGCTATAGTTATGCTTTTAGCAACAATGTTATTTTAGAGGGCCTGGCAGCTTCCCAGCAATAAAGTTTTGGTAAAAACAAGCATTGAGAGAGCCAAAAGTCTAGCAGCCAACTCCAGACTTATTGCTGTGCCAATGCTTGCTCTAATTTAGTTTAGAACAATACGGATGCTCTTGACTTGGATGTAACATAACAATTTGAAGCCTCAGCTAAGAAATAAATTTTAAAAAAGTGGAGTATAAACCAGGTTCTTGAGCACCCTATGATTCTATCCTTGCTCTCTGATTTTCCTAAATAAATTTGAAGCTAAAGATTAGGCGTTATCTGGAAAAGGTTCACTTGCTTATTGTGGGTGGGACAGTTCTCAATTTGGAGCTTGATTAATAATATCAAAGATTAATCAGATGTGTGGAACTTTGTGTTTTATACATGCATACTCAAATAAAGAAGAGAAGACACAAACTGTTTAACCCATCATGTGTAAGGAGAAGATGTAGCACTGCACCAAAAGGTTGGGACAGAGTTATCAAGGGCCCTCTGATTCTTACATTGTAGCTTTTTTTATCAATGATTCCTTAGGATGTGCAAAGTTGCAAAGGTTTTATTTTGCAAGTGTATTTACATTTTCTCAGAAAAATTTGGCGTCCTTGTGGAATTCACGATGTTGCAATGTTTTTAAAATAAAACTTGCAAGCAACAAATTCTGCCAATGTAAGCTTTGCAGGAAAAGCCCAGCCCACCTTACTAAAAATTACAGGTAAATTAACTTTGAAAAAAAGGTTGGCAGGAAAATTCTTCAGCAAAAAGTTTTTTGCAGGGATTTTCACACACAGCACACATTTTACTAACTTGTCAAACACCTCAAACTTCACGATGGGGAATTTTGCCAATTTGGCTGGTGGAATTTCAATTTTCATTGTCATCAATTTACTGGTTATGGTATTTGAGGGATTATATTGTCTGACCTGTGAATGTAATCAATTATTTTGTAAACCTTGTGGGAGGAGAAAATATACAGAGATGGAAATACCAGACTTTTCCCCGACTCCAAAGCATTAAAGCAATATCGGGCGATTTCCAAACGATACAAGGTAATACCACAAAGGTCCAGATTTCAATGTCTGGTGGAAAACCATACGGCAGTTAGTCGGAGGCTATCCGCCCGACATTGATGGTTTCCCTCTGACTGCCAGCTTACGATACCTGTTCGGAGAGAACCCAGTGGGGGATTCTGCTGCACTTCAGGTTTGCTCAAGGAGCCAGTCAGAGCTTCGGATTGACTCATAATCCCATAATGATGGCGGAGCCAGCCTCATCTCTGACTTCAGGATTATGATGTCACATTCCCACAGCCTTTCCATGTCAGCCTTAGCAGCTTGTGTTCAGGCCTTTTTCCACCCGCCGCATAAGGTGTCATTCAAGAATTGATGTTTCTGACTGTCCAAATTCTGCGGACGGAAACACCGAGCTATGGTCGGGCAGTATCAGTCCGTAGCAGGGTCGGTCAGATGCAAGCCAACATCATAATAAGGCCCATAGTGTGTTGGCAAATACACACACCTCCCTGAAATGATGAGACATGTATCCAACATGCTATATGCCGGAGGTATCTGCCCCGTACGGATTTGCAAATAGGAGACAGATCCTAGCCGAGGACTGCTGTTTATTTGCATCCGCCAGGCTGTTACATATTGGGCACGGGCGATAACCGAGGAAAAACCCTTTGGGGGACACGTTAACATAATTGAGATCCTAGTCGAGGACTATCTTCTAATTGGCACGGGCAAGTCTGTTGCATTTTATGCACAGGAACTAATTGAGTATTAACCCTATGGGGGACTATTTTAATCCGTATCCACTGAGTTACTGAGTAGCACTCGGCGGCCAATAATAAACCATAACAGAGTAGAGTTAAAGACTCAGATTTGGAGGACTTGATACAAAAGATGGTCGACAAGCATCCAGTAATTACTAAATACAATACTGAGAATTGCTAGATACAATACTGAGATCTGCATCTGCCCAAAGGTATTGACAAGTTAGAGCACCTGCTGGCTGTGTCTTCTTTGAGTTCCCGTTGGCAGTGTCTTCTGGAGACCGCTGTGTGCCCAGAATCTACAGATGTTTACTTTGATTGGGACTTTTAAATAAACTTTCCTGAAGAAGGTGTTGGCCAAAAATTAACGCCCACTGAAATGTGTGGATGCTTTTAGAAGAAAACTGTTTAAAATCTGTGGTGACAACTTTCTCAAATTTCAGCATTTTTTCAAATTATTTACAGCTGTTACAATTGATTCATGTATGCTTTACTGGCTTTCTTCAGAAATAGGAATTCGCTTTTCCTTTTTATGTTCCCAATTTCTCTGTATATTAATGTGTTTTGTGTACATATATATGTTTTTTAAACAAAGATTATATTGTGCCGTAGACTATATGGTCTGAGTATTATTATTCAGTCCAGGTCTGGAAGGGTTATGAACTGTGTATGTATTATGATATGTATGGTGTTTTTTAATCATGAATACATTTGTATTTTTTTAATTTGTATTTTCTTAGATCAATCTTTTTTGACTGCATCCCTCGTGTCCATTGTTATCCTACTGGTGAGAGGCAGTTTGTGTATGAATGGTGTGATAAGGTTGCATTAATCCAAAGGGGTTTCTTTTATGACTTTGGTCCAACGGCCTTCTGCCACTGGAGTAGACAAATGGAATTAACAAGTGTACAAAATGTTTCTTGCACTTATTCTCCAAAATCTTCAGACATTTCCGAAATTTTACACATATTGGAAAATGGAAATGATAATACCTAACCAACCAATTCCACAGTATTTCTCAACATCGAGACCTCACGGTCTGCAAATCATTGTTTTAGATGGTGCCTACTTGATGTTTTTAATTGTCCTGTTTTAGCGTGGAATTAATTTAGGTTGTGTAATATTTTTTTATATATTTATGATTTAACATGTACATATTTTGTAAATGCAACCGTGATATCAAGCAAATAGCAGGTCTTGACAGAGCCAACAGGTGTGGCATTGACTGCTGGTATTTTGAAAGTGTCAGTGCTATTTTTGTTATTGTTTTCGTAAAACTTTGTAGTTTGAAGGGGAGGCACTGCTTGGCCCTCACAAGTATAGAAAAAAACATTGGCTAAAAACAAAAGTGTTTTTTGTTTGTAAAAAGCACACATTGCCATAGTGGTCCATTGCACTGAAGGCAACTACTTTGTGTGTGAATGGTCAGAATGTGAAAGAGCTTCCAAAGCCGCATATTTATTGCTCAGAGGAAAAGTAGCTAGAAGAGGGGAGACCGTAACCATGTTCGTTTTATCAGAAGAGTTACCTGCGGACTTCACAAGCCCGTGTGGGTTGTTTATTTCTCCTTCCTCTATGTTTGTTTCAATGTTGTTTACTTTAGATGATACTGCTTGCTCCATGATCTTAAAATAACTCTTAAGTGAAGGGGTCCCTTTCAGAGTTTGGGTCTGTTTTAATCCTTTAGCTTTCCCCCTTCGTACTCCTCCTTTCCTACTTTGCTTACAGGGTGAGATAGGCACCGGGCCACTACTTCCACCTTCAAGCAAATCGGTAGTGTTAAGAACTCCTTTCTTCTTAAGTTCTTGTTTAGAACGCAGCTGGTATTGATTTTTAGCTACGCTTCTTTTTTCACTGCTACTACTGCTGACAGTCTCTTTAGAGGGTAACTCAGGAAAGCCAACTATAGTTTCACCACTAGAGGCATCTTCTAAGCTAAGGGTAGCATGCTGTAACTTAGATACTGCTTTATCTGCCTCCATGCACACAGCCAGATCGCCGCAGGTAAGAGACGCTATAGCAGGAACCCGGCGTGTGAATACTGCTGCTGCCCGATACCAGAAGGCTGCTCTCGAGCGCAGCCATGCATTATAGCAGCTTACCTGCAATCCTGTGTTTTGCACTGCCTGCGCGGTGATAACACCGTATCCTGTGCCCCCCGGCTTCAAAGACTCCTCCTGGCTTGTGACCCGATACAGCTGCCCCGTACTCGGCTCCTCAGCGTACCTCCGCTCACGCTCTCGCTCTCGGTCTCTCCCTCGCATCCCAATACGCCGAGTAGGTCCTAGTGCCTCCGGCTTCAGCGTCCTGTGTTCAGCAGCCTCGCAGACCGTGCAAGGAAAGGAAAAGAACGGGAAAGAACTCAGTATAGCGGAATACAAACATTAATCAAGCGCAACTCTTCTTCTCACCGTTAGGTAAGCCGCAGTCATCCGTAGTCATGACGGGGAAGAGACCTGTCGAAGTGCTTCTAAGGGCTCTTGGGAACGGAACCTCGCAGCAGCCACTAGCCTGCCGCCGCCATGTTCCTCCTCCCCCCCGACTAGGGTCCAGGATGAGCCAATTCCTCAGAGGTATCTGGGGCGGCTGGAATTGCTGGGGTAGTTGGGGGACCGGTACAACCTCCCTTAAGTCACACTAGTAGACAGCTTGGTGAGGCCTTAATGAATGGCGAACAGGTATCTCAAGCTACAGAGCTCCAATCTTCTCATACAGTGCCAATACTAAGTCTGAAAAGTAATGGTTCATTTCCACCCTTAAATGAGGAAGCTGGGGCCGGCGGAGGAAGCGAATCAGCAGAGAAAAGCCTGGGTTCCTTACTTCACTCATTGAGAGGAGATTTATTGGAAAGATTTGAGATCTCCGAAAAAAATCAGAGGGGATTACATGACAGATTCGATCTTTTGGAGGCCAAAATTGAGGGCATTAGTACTAGAACTAGTGCTTTAGAGGGAAAAGTCTCAACTCTTACAGAGTCCTCGAAAGTTAACTCTCAAGACATTGTAGCGTTAAAAGCTCAGAATCGGACCATAACAATGGATTTGGAAAGGTTGAAAACCCAATCTCGACGTAACAACCTGAGGATTCTAAAAATTCCGGAAGGGGCAGAAGTGGAAGATATAAAGGGATTTGTTTGCAGACTGTTACGTGAAGACATTCTTAAGGTTCGACCTGATATTAATTTGGAAGCTGAGATTCAGCGGGTCCACAGAGATCCATTTAGGTTACATCCGGACCGAAAGGCCCCTAGGAAGATCTTGGTATACTTTCAAACCTATAGCATAAAAGAGCTGATTCTCACTAGATGTTTATCTCGCACTTCCTTACACTTTCGAGCTAGTCCCTACCACATTAGATCTGATATAGGTAGTAAGACTGCCCAAAGACAATGGGAGCTTGGTTCTAGGATGCCAGAATTACGTTCTTTTGGGGCACAGGTCCAAATGAAATTTCCAGCGCTCCTCAAAATTATGTGGAATAATAAAATGTATACGTGCCATTTTCCTGAGGAAGCTGATGCAGTTTTAGCTAGGATGAAAGAGCAGACAGAATAGTGTACATTTGAGTTGTCAACTGTACCTCCTACCACCTGCCCCAACTCTAATTAAGTTCGATGAGGGGGAGAATGAGAGTAAAAAAAAATTTTAAAAAAATATATATATAGGACGCTGTGGGGTGTTTAACAAGGGTAAAAAGGGTAAAAAAAAAATGATGAGAGTGGTGTGGTCTGATTTAGTAAAAATAGGGAGATAAATTAATGGGGAAAAAAATAAAATAAGGAAGTAAACAAATAAATATAGGTGCAGAAGGGGATTTAGAGATCTTTACTTTCTTATAGGCAGGGCAACAGGGTTTCAGGGCCTCCTAGGGCGTATTTTCGCCAATCAGGAGGGAAGGGTTCCTCTGGGGGTGGGGGGGAGGGGTTTCAAGGGCTGGGGGAAAAAATCAGATAAAAAAGTCCTCATGCGCCATAAAGTTTCATTTTTTTTTTTTGATTTAATTGTCATTATAGGTTAATATGCTCTTTGCTAGCCACAAATCATAGGTTAAGAATTTGTTATGTCTCAAGCTAGGCATACTAAAATCCTTTCCTGGAACTTGAATGGTTTAGGGAGTCGCAAGAAACAATTAAACGTTTTTCACTTTTTGGAAAATGTGGGGGCTTCTTTAATTCTTCTACAAGAGACCCACTTGGAAGCAGACGAATGTAGAAACATTTTTACTAAGAACAAATGGGTTCAGGACATTTTCTGTTCAAAACAATCAGGCACCACGAGAGGGGTGGCAATTATAATCTGCGCTAATAAAGGAATTGTTATGCATGATTGGGCCACAGATCAGTCAGGTAGGTGGTTAGTCGTAATAGTATCAATAAGTGCAGTTAAATTCTTATGTGGGGTTTACTATGGCCCAAATGAGGATAAGCCCTGTTTTTTACAGAAACTAGAAAACTATATGTTGCAATATACGGTCCCTATAGTGTTAGGAGGTGATTTTAATCTGCTATTAGATCCTGAAGTAGACCGCACCTCGAAATCTAAATATAACTGCCCTAAGAAATCTCTGTCCGTTCTGAAAAATATTATGAAGGAGTATTTGTTGTGTGACGTGTGGAGAGTTAAGTACGGTACCCGCAGAGAGTATTCTTTCTACAGTAAAAAATATCATCAGTTCTCCAGAATAGACTTTTTCTTGCTTAATAGATCACTGTTAGCAAACACCGATTCCATTTCTTACACCCCAATTGGGTTGTCTGATCACTCAGTAGTTGAGTTAAACATTAACCTTCAAAAGAATTTTTCAGAATACAGGTGGACTCTGGATAGGACCATCTTGTTAAATGAAGAGTTCAAGATTAAAATCAAGGAGAATATATTAGAGTTTTTTGTGTTCAATCATAAAACAGCTCCTAATCATATTATATGGGATGCATTTAAATCCGTCTTAATAGGAATATATGGTTCTCAAATGGCCCACAATAGAAAGCTAAATAAAGAAATGGATATTAATGATCTCAGTTCGATCAAATCAAAAGAACAGCAACTCCTTTCTGCCATTTTTAACGATCAATTTGGTATATCAAGACTGGAAAAAGAACTTTTTGACTTACAAACAAATTTCAGGTTAAGAAATGAAAAAATACTTAAAGATAAATGGGAAGTAAGTAAATTACGTAACTTTGAATATGGCGAGAAATGTGGGTCATTGTTAGCCTGGAAAGCTATGTTGGAGAGGACCAGAAACAACATCAAATCTCTAAAACAAAGAGGGACGGGTTCTGTTCTGTCAGAAGATGATGAGATCAAGGAGGAAGCTAGATCTTTTTATGAAGATCTTTATTTTGAAAATATTAAACGCTCATCTGATGAACTAGAAAATTTGGCTATTTTGAGAAATCTACCACAGCTGAGCAATGAAGATATAGCCTTTTTGGCAAAGGAAATAACTGAGGGGGAGATCAGATCTCAATTGAAGAAGATGGCAAGGAATAAAGCTGCAGGTCCAGATGGACTTCCATTAGAGATTTACAAGGACAATATAGATGAAATTCTAGTCCCTCTCCAGAAATTATTTAACAATATTTTTATCCAGGGAGAACAAATTCCGTCCTCTTGGTTAGATGCCACAGTTTCATTAATTGCAAAACCAAATAAAGACCCGGAAAAAATAGGGTCATATCGACCCATTTCACTTTTGAACTCTGATCTGAAAATTTATTCGGGCATATTAGCAAGTAGATTGGCTAAGGTTATAAAAACTATCATCCACCCTGATCAGCGAGGATTTATTCCTGGTCGACAATTGAACGAACTTACATTTCAAGTAATTGGTGCGATAGACTATGCAATCCAGAAGAAGAAGCCACTCGCTATTGTTGCGATAGATGCTGCCAAAGCCTTTGATCAAGTGAACTGGCTTTACTTATGGAAAGTGATGAAGAAATTTGGCTTCCCTGAGATTTATATAAAAGGTGTTGAAACTTTATACAGGGGCCCGAGAGCTAGGATTTTGGTAAATGGCGGCTTGTCAGATTGGTTGAATGTTTGTAGAGGAACAAGGCAGGGATGTCCCCTGTCCCCATTATTATTTGACATATATATTGAGCCTTTTGTTTGTTCCTTAAGGCAAGACCCTATAATTTCTTCTTTTAGCATTGGGGAGTTATCAATTAGGACAGCACTATATGCAGACGACCTTCTCCTTTATACCTCTAACCCACTAGAAGCAATCCCAAGATTATTTAGGCTTGCTGAGGATTTTGGTTTTGTCTCAGGTTATTGTATTAATCGGGATAAAACTGACGTTATGTGCTGGAATATTCCAGTTCCTATCCCAGAAGCTAAACCAAAGATGAGATACTTGGGTATCCAATTGACCCATAATTTAGAGGAAACTCCTAAGACTAGTTGGGAAGTGGTGATAAAGGGGATTAAAAAACTTCTGTCCAGGTGGAATGCTCTTCCCTTTAACATTTATGGCAGAGTTAATTTAGTTAAAATGATTATCCTACCTAAGGTGACGTTTTTGTTTAATTCTATTCCTTTAGTATTCAATAAAAAAGATATTATTAATTTGCAAAGCAGGATAGGATCTTTTATTTGGGCAACTAAAACTCCAAGGATAGCTTGGAAGAAGTTAAGGAGAGGATTATAATTAGGCGAACTAGCCCTTCCGGACTTATTACTTTATTGCTATGCCTTCCAGCTTAAAAATTCAGGCTTTCAGGCTATGCTGCAAGACCTCCCTTACGACGCAGACTTTTTTCTGTTTAAGTTTGGTGATAAAAATTTTTTTTAAAAGGTTAGACTAAAGCTCTTGAAGGCTGCTCTATATTATTGGTCACAGATTTGTAAGTTGTTATGTATTCCTTACTACCATCTATACGCCCCGATTTGGGACTCCCCTGGTACTCCCGAATGTTTAACTGACCAACTGGCCCTTCCTTTAAAGAGACCTGGCCTCTTCAGATGGGGGGATTTTTGTGATGAGTCGAGAGTTTTAAAATGGGATTTTTTGGTTGGTCTAACCGGCGGCACTCTTACGAGATTTAAGTTTTATCAACTCTCTGCCCGGTGGGGAAGCCAATATTGGGGTACAGAGGATGAGAACCCCTTGTTGGGGTTCATTAGCAGTTCCAGTGGCAGGAAAGGAGAGACTGCTCAATGTTATAAAATTTTACTAGTCCATAAAGATAATCTGGAATCAGAAATCACCAAATTATGGGATCCTACTACGGTTCCGATTACAGATAATTTAGAAAAACTGTGGACAGATTCTTTTTCGATATCTCAAAAAGTAATCAAACCTTCTAATTTAAGAAGAAATCATTTATACACAATGTATAGAGTATATTGGACTCCAGCTAAACTTTCCAAGTTGTCAGCAACCCGGTATCTTTGTCCCAGATGCAATTCACAAGATGCAAATGATATCCATATGTTTTTTGATTGTCCTAACATAAGTAACTTCTGGGGACAAGTGTGCAAGTTTTTGGAGGAGGTACTCTCACTTTCAATTATATGTACCCCTAGATTGTTTTTTTTTGGTCTTATCCCTGATTATGTTGTTAATAGTAATTTATCACAGTTTATTTTCTATGTAATAGTGATCGCTAGAAGAGAGATCTGTAAAGTGTGGAAGTCGGTACTCCCTCCGACGTTTGAGACTGTCTTAAAAACATTATGGCGGTGAGTAAACTAGATACTTTATGTGGGGGTAAAAAGTCTGCTAATTTGTGGTCCGTGCTGAAAGCCTGGAGTGAAAAATAAACTAATAGTCCAATGATTATGCCAGAGGTCTTGTGGTCCTGTCCTTCCTGTGCAGCAAGTATCATTACGAGAGGAAGTTGGACGGGTAACAACCTTACCTCTGGGCAATCTTCAATGGCTATCCACAAACATGAGGGCCGGGAAGGAAGGTTTGTGTCAGTGGCTTGAAGAGCGCCAATTGAGAGTATTTATCAACTGGTGGCATGTATGAGGACAAAAAAAAAAAAAGAATGTGAAAGAGCTGAATGCTGTCACTCACAGTGAAATTAGCCAATGGATGTAGTGGGCTAACCCACTGCCTCATGCTGTATGTTGGAGGAAGGTGGAAGAAAAAAGTGAATAGCACAACAACAAAGAAATGGAGGAAAGAGGCTAGCTGAAAGCTGTTATAAGCAGGGTCAATGGAAATATGTGCTTCTGCGGCTGTGGCATTTTCCACATAATTATGTATTTGCCACATTTGCCAATTAAGCCATTATCTACTGCATAATCTGCAGATTTTAACAAAAAATTGTTTCTAGCTCAACAGATCAAAAGTTACTAGGAACACAGTGACACGAGTTAATGCCCGGTAGAAGGCCGTCCACAAAAGTCGCTTTCAGTTACTTCTTGCTGTATGTGGGTTTTAAACTAGTACCACTAAGGTGAAATCTTTGCCCATGCAGTGTTCCCATGAGTACAAATAATGAAGTAATACTAGCACAAAATGTGCTGGATTATTACGCATAATTAGCTTTTTATTGCTGCATCATTTATAAACCCTTTCATATAAATTGGTCCACTTCCAGTGGTCCTGCCTATAAGTGTAGTGTGTGTATATATATATATATATATATATATATATATATATATATATATATATATATATATATATATATATATATATATATATATATATATATATATATATAATTTTAGTAAAAATCAAACAGGCAGACCTAAAACCTGAGTTGAGGTGAGATGGCTGGGTAGCTTAGAAGCTCCATTTAAATATGATCTGTCAACTGAAACCAGACCCTGTGTGTTCTTAGCATTATATTGTATTGCAGTGCAACTGGATTTATATAGTGTTTACTACTCTGGGTCGATCTGTTGAATTCATTTACACCGAGTAGCACACTACTCTGGTACCCAGGTTTACTGCTTAATCTAGTTGTGATTAACTATTGCTTGTTAATTGGGGTTAGTTATGTATGTGCTCCCAAGAAAATCATTCTATACATTTGCTCCAGTTTCATTGTGGTATATTAGATTAAAAGCACACACTCTGGCATCCACACAATTGCCCCCTGAGGCCAGAGCTCAGGTGTGTTGTGCCCTCATACTCAACCCTCTAAAATGGCCCCAGGTGGTCCCTGGAGCTGGAATGGCATCAGATACTGGAAACAATTGACACCCTCTAAAAAAAAAAAGTCTCGAAAAAAACAAAGTTTGTTGATCCTTTGAATTCACTTTTGACCAAGTTCTAGAGTTTGTTTATTTCATCACCTGTAGCCTGAGAGATATAGCAGGGCTCAGTCTCTGGGGCTAGGGATGTGGGAAGTGGTGTATGGGGGCATTACCCCACCCAGGTCTGTCAATTGTTTCCTTTTTTTATTTAACATATTCATGCCGGCCCAATGCAATGACTCCGGGCCTCATTGAAGCCTTGGGAATCAAAGGGCTCGCGAGGGCAGCATCACCTCCTCAAAGGAATCCTTTTATATGGAAATTGGGTCAGTGGGCAGATGGAAAACAGCAGGAGAGAGTGCCAAAAGGAGCTGGGGAGCAGGGGCCTACGAGGAGGGGCGCTGGTCGCACCGGAGCGGCCGGGAGACGGGCAGGAATGGGGTCTGAGCCGTGGGGCGCATGCATTGGTGCCGTGTCCCTGGATACGGACGCCTTCCAGGTCGCAGTGGGCAGCATGTCCGGGTCACCGCATCTGCCATGATCACGATGCTTGCGGTGTACTTTTAGGAGCTCGTGTGTAGACATGGGAGAAAAATACAAGCAAGCCCACTCGATGATACATGCAGAAATGCGACCCTTTTTGGCCTTCACCAAGAGCAGAGCTATGCCAGGCCGTTTGGCTGACAGTCAGTGTAGAAAACGTTTCCAAGTCTGCCGGTGTGACTCTTTCAGGAGGCAGCTGCAATTAAAACGGACTTTTCAAAGCACGGCTGAGATTTGTAGGACTTTTTATTCGCCTTCTCTGGTGCGAGGCTCTGGAGCACTATTAGAGGCGTTCGTAATGAGTCTGGGCGATCTAGGCAAAGGGTGAGACAGTGAGAGATAGAGAGAGGGGAGCTGAGAATAAAGGGAGAGAAGGGCAGAGAGCGAAAGGGGAGGGAGAAAAAGAGAGGGACTGAGAATAAGAAAAGGAGAGCCGGGGATAGAGGAAAGAGAATGCGGGGAGAAAGAGGGGAGGGGAAGAATGAGAGAACAAGCGGGAGAACGCAGGATTGAGAGGGGGTTTGGGGGTAAAGTCAAGAGTTTAAGTTGAGAATTTTAAAAGGAATACATACACATGAACGAGGCACGAAGGCTGGGGAGCAGGGATCCTATGAATGAATCTATTTGGCTAAAGAGAAGCTTGAATTATGATGATTTTATGTTAAATGTTACTGTATGTTTTTTTCTTCTGATTTACTGTTGCTTTTGTGGTTGTGTCATGCAAACCGAGTAAAGCTTTTCAAACTGAAACTGAGAAGCTTAAAAAAATGAAGTTAAAAGGGAGAAAGCAAGAAGGAAATAAAAGTGGATTAAAAGGGCAGCAATTTTAATTAGCATGCACTGCAAAAATAGAGGAAAATGTGTAACAAAAAGAAGATAAAAAGAAAAAGACAATAAGCATACAAATAAAGTAGACAAATTAATGCAAAA
The DNA here is from genome assembly GCF_964263255.1 of Lissotriton vulgaris. NCBI lineage: Eukaryota > Metazoa > Chordata > Amphibia > Caudata > Salamandridae > Lissotriton > Lissotriton vulgaris. Next base: position 1,740,432 of record NW_028246389.1, on the reverse strand, counting down.
TTATTAGGAACTAAAAGTGGACAAAAGAGGGAATTAATGAGATGATGAAGGGGGAGAGCGAATAAAGGTGGAATGCAAGCAGCCTATGAAATGAGATTCCGATAAAAGAGGGCTGTGGGAATGAATTAACTGTTGGATAAAAGATAGAACTAGAAAAAGATGGGTTAAACATAAGGGGTAGGCTGGAAAGGCTGGAGGACGCAGCAGGAAGCAGCGGTGCGTGTGTCTGCGCGACTGAGCGGCAGACAAAGGGTTAAAAGGCCCATGTACTTCCGGATGTGCTCATAGCTCAGGGCTGTGAAGCCCATAGAGGAGGGAGAGAGAGAAAGACGAGAGAGCATCCCTGCTCACTCCCTCTCACACACACACACACAGCCAAGCGCAGACATCCTGGAGGAGGCAGCAGCAGCCACTGCCAGCCACAGCAGAGAGAGGGGACCCCTGCAGCAGAGAGCACACCCCAGCAGCGCGAGCATCTTCAGCAAGGCAAGGGAGCCCCGGGAGCAAAGCGCATCTGCACAGCTGAGGCGGGGAGCCCCCCTGAAGCAGAGGACACCCCCACGCTGGGAGCGCGGAGCCCCTCGGAGCGGCTAGTGCCTCTAGCAGAGAAAGGGAGACCCCTGGAGAAGCCCAGCTACCCCGGTGGAAGATGCAAGGCTGGAGCTGGTCTTGGTGAAGCCCACCTCCCTCCCTCCAAGGAGCCCACCGCTGCTGCCTCCATGCTCGGATCCCGGGCGGGTCCAGGTTCCAGAGTCCAGCGGGACTGAAGAAGAAAGAAGAGGGTGTTTGGGGGTGTCTGCGTGCCCACCCCTCCCCCTCCCCCGCCCAGCAGGCACCAGGATCATCAGTCATCCTGCTTCTGACAGTTCTGGACCCTTGATGGACAGCTCTGGCAGCCAAAAGGCAAGAAAGAGATTCAGCGAGGAGCGGAGCTGCCGTGCCCTGCCTGCGCTGCCCATGCCTCCTCTGCCAGCCCCGGCGGCCTGCTAGCGCCGGCCAGACACCCCCGCTGCTCCAGCGGAGAGCGCACACGGCCAGGAGGGAGCCCCGCACTGCACGCTGGTGGTGGATGCCCTGCTGCCCGCCCGGAGGAGCCCCGAGCCACCCCCCTGCGCCGCTGCTCCGGTCTGGGACCGCAGCGAGGTCCCCATGGCACAAAGGGTAGGTGCTTCTCCTTCCACGGACCCTCTCCCCCCCTACAGCCGGGCCCTGCCTGCATGCCAGCCCGTGCGCTGGTCAGGGGAGGCTGCAGCGAGGCTCCGGAAGCCTGGCCGAGGCCCTGCTGAGCTGCCTCTCTGTGTGTGTGTATATGTGTAAGGGGGTGCTGTAGCCTCCCAGGTGCCGCGTGTGGGTGTCTCAGGGGGCAGTCAGAAAGGTATGTACCTCTATACCCCTTGTCCAGGTCCTCTGGGTGTCAAGTGTCCCCGAAAGCTGCTTGCTGGCTCTGTGTCGCATAGGGTGACTGTGGGATGCTTGGGGGTCCTCCAGTTTGGAGGCTGCACGGTGCATTGACTGGGGGTCTACCCACTTGCTGCCTTGACCATTTGCCTGCATGCTGGCCCCATGTGTGTCTGTGCCCTGCCCCAAGATGTGTTGTTTATGGGTTACTGGGGAGATATGTCTCTCTGGCAGTGACCCTAGACCTGGCTGCACGCTGAACCTCTTGAAGTGGGCTAAGTGGGGTTTCTGGGACCCAAGCCCGTGCCACTGAGTGGGTGTTCTTGTGGTGCCTTGGGGGGGGGGCGGGTCTCCTTTCTTGGGGCCGTGCATCAGATGACCCCTAGACTGAGTGCCTTATGCCTGTGGTCTTCGGTCAGAATTCCATGTTTTGAGGCACTTGAGTGCAGTCGTTGGACAGGGGCCGCTCCTTGTCACTCTGGCGTTGGCTGGAGCCATGCCCCCTCCCCAAAGGGTCTCCTCGGTAAAGGGTCTCCGACTCTCCTCGTTCCGGATCTTTGTTTCGTGAGGTGCTGAGAGAATGGGGCGCCTCTACTTGACATGACCCCACATGGCTAGTTCTGACGTTCTCGGCTCCAGACCCATAGTTTTAGGAGACCCGGAGTATATGACAGGGGTTCACTGCCTCCCTTGGCTCTTGTAGTACGTCCACCGTGAGGTGCGTCAAGGGTCCTCTGCCCCAGGTCTGTAGTTTTGGGGCACCCCTTGTAGCGAGCAGTCTCCCATCTTCACCTGGCTATGTTGCATTCTGACCCCTCCAGTTGTTTTGGGAGGACCCCCTGAAGTAAGCAGTCGCCTCTCTTCAACAGTCTCTGGTGGTGCTGCACGCGGGCCCGTCCACCGTGAGGTGCGTCAGGGGTCCCCTGCCCCAGGTCTGTTGTTTTTGGAGGACCCCTGCAGTAAGCAGTCTCCTCTCTTTATCTAGCTCTGGTAGTGGTGGATTCTGACCCTCCACAGCGAAGTGCGTCAGGGGGTCACCTGCCCCATGTCTCTAGTTTTTGGACGACTCCCTGCATTAAGCAGTCTCCCATTTTCACCTGGCTGCGGTAGTGGTACACCCTGACCCCTCCTCAGTGAGGTGCGTCAGGGGTCCTCTGCCCCAGGTCTGTTGTTCGGGGGCACCCCTTGTGGCGAGCAGTCGCCCCTCTTCACCTGGCTGCGGTAGTGGTACATCCTGACCCCTCCACAGTGAGGTGCGTCAGGGGTCCCCTGCCCCGGGTCTCTAGTTTTTGGACGACTTCCTGCATTAAGCAGTCTCCCCTCTTCACCTGGCTACGGTAGTGGTACATTCTGACCCTCCACAGTGAGGTGCGTCAGGGGTCCTCTGCCCCGGGTCTCTAGTTTTGGACGACTTCCTGCATTAAGCATTCTCCCCTCTTCACCTGGCTACGGTAGTGGTACATTCTGACCCTTCACAGTGAGGTGCGTCAGGGGTCCCCTGCCCCAGGTCTCTTGTTTTTGGAGTACCCCTGCAGTAAGCAGTCTCCCCTCTTCACCTGCCTGCGCTAGTGGTACATCCTGACCCCTCCACAGTGACGTGCGTCAGGGGGCCCTCTGCCCCAGGTCTGCGTCGCTGCCTTCCGAGGAGCTCAGCCCGCCAGCTTAGGTCGGACACCTCGCATTACCTGCGACCCCCAGGCTGCAGCTGGCTCTACTGTGTGTCCAACTCTGGTTCGATGGCAAGTGGCCTAGGGGCTTGGTTGTCGTTGTGTGAGTGTCCGTTTGTCTTCCAACCGCCATGCTGACAGACTACTTAAAGTGTTTGTGTGTTACCTTCCGTTACCTGGCTGCACTTGAATGCGTAACTCTTGTCTGGACGGGTCTGCACGTCGGCGCGTGTTTGTTTGTTGCACGTGGGTCGGCATGCCGCCTCGCTTCACCTGGGACCCCTTGGGTAACTTGTGTCCCTGCTGTCGGCGCAGACGCGGCAGGACAAGGGGTGCGTGTTTTTGTGCGTCAAGAAGGTGTGCCATGTTCTTCAGGTGGACCCCCAGAACCGTGCCCCTTTAGAACCCCACTGTTTGGAAACCTCTGGTAATAAAATAGGGGGCAGGGGTTGTACCCGTATGTGTAATAGAAAGCCCTATTGGTCAGCAGCCTGAAAAGGTTAATTGACAACGTGAAACTCTGAGGGTTGGGGCGCCCCCTCATCCTGTTACCCCCACCCGCCCCCTTAAAATCTCTTCTTATAAGTCCTCTCGCCTGCCGAGACTCTACAAAGTACCTCTTCCAGTTCTTCCCAAAGTCGGCCGTCTCACCAAACACTCCACCGGGATTGACTGCCCTCGGGCATTTTTTAGGGGTGACTTATTTTCTTCCACCCTTCCCTGCCGTGGCACCAACTATACTAAGGAATTCATACTTGTTAAAGTTCCGTATCTGCTAACTCAAGCAGCGTGGGGACGACTGTGTTTAGTATGGGGTCAGTTTTGATGTTTACATTGCTTTACCCTAAAACCCCCTCGTTTGTTTACTAATTTTGTTGAAAGGCACCAAATATAACTGCGCCGAACACACGTTGTACTTGGAAGGCTCGGTGTTTCAAGCACCGCTGCCGCCAGGGAACCACACGCGGAGCGTTCGCGGACCAGCCGGGCATTTTCCAAAATATTCTATTCTTGCAAATAAATTAACGCGCGCGCTTTTTTTATTCCCTGTTTTTAACACGACCAGGAAAAATAATCTCTCCCCCTACGTAATTACAAAGGACCTAAATAAAGGGACGCCCCTTAAGTTTATGTTTTAAAACTTTGGATTGTTGCAGGAACTTATGACGGGTAGGATGCTCTCCAGACTGGAAGCACGCAGAAGAGGCTTCGGTTCACACTTAGGGGTTTGGATAAAGAAATGTCGATGAAAGCCAGAGTCGATATCCGAACACAGCTTTCTAACGGTCATCGTGTAAACATCGCAATCAAAACGTGCACCATAGCGCCTCTGCGAATATTGAAACCGCAGACATTTTTGTTTAAGTAAAACTACTCGAAATTCTAGTTTCAGACCAGGTGGGTCTGAAAAAACTAAAGTAAAATGCAACACAAACTTTTTTGCATGTTTTTTTCCAATAATAGAAACAATTTCTTAACTGCGGGGAACATATGTTGCATTTTTGGGTTAAACGCAATTAAAAATGATTTTGACGAAACAACTTACGAGATAAAATATATTCAGCTTGCTTCCTATTTAAAAATGTATAAATCAGATTATTTGCTAGTTTGCGGGCTGGAAAACGGAGAAACTTGAAGCAAAAGTTTCCCAAAGCTTCCTCTCAACCCCCTCCCCCGTCGCCCCTCGCCCCCATGCTCGGGGAACAAAATGCCGAGTTTGCCAACCTTTCAGGGCTAAAAGTCCCTATGAAAAGCCCTAATGGGGGAATGAAGCCGCTTCATTAGGCATCCGAGCGTCCCCCCTCGGAATCCAGGGTGTGAAATGGACTGGACGGGCTGATTTCAATATGAAAGTCCGTCATGAGTCAGTAATTCCTCAGAGCCGCGTCTTTTTGTGTGTTAAAGAGTTGGTTAAAGCTCAGGGAAGCACGAAAGTATGTTTCATACACATTTTTTGGAGCACTTTTACTTTCTCTGGTACTCCGGTGCGCTCAGATCGCCGAAAATATGGTCGCACACATATATTTTTTAGGTGTTAAAGGTTTCAGTGCAATAGGTTTAAAAAGTAAAGCATGTGCTCACACCGTGGAAATGAATAACTTTGAATTTGCGAATGAATCGGTTACCTAAAGATGCTTTTGAGGGCTAATCAAGTCAATTTATTTAATGTGTATTTCCTGCCACTGCCAGCTGGAAAGACATTCCCAGATTAAGTCTGTGCAGAAAAGGCAGGCTGTAAAGTTTGTAAAACCGGCCGTGAAATGCATGCACTTGGAGCGTATTTGACTGTTTCTCGCAAGAATTAAGGGAAGTGTGAGGGAAGGAGAGGAATACAAAAATGGAGGGAAGAAAATTGAGGGAGGCAAACAGGCAAGAAAAAAAAATAAAAGCTGAGGAGACCTAGATAATTAAAAAAAGGAAACTGAGACAGAGAAGTAGGAAACTGAAAGAAGAAAGAGGAAAGTGCTTGAAAAAACCAAATTAAGATGAAAAGAAAACAAATAAATGCAAAAAAATAAAAAGAGGTCGGCACTTGGAAAAGTGTAAAGACAGATAAACAGTAAAAGAAAGAGGGAAAATCATATGAGACGAAAAATCATGCTCTGTTTTGAGGATGACCTGCACAATTTGAAGAACACTGTTTTCAAGGATGTGTAAAGAAGAGCTCTCTTGCCTTAAGTTTTGCCCCCGTGTACGTGTCCGAGAATGATTTTGTCTTTCTTGGTGGTGAAAGTCCTCCTGTGTTAGCTGGCTTTTTAAGTGTGTGCTCTCTAGTGTGACTTTCAGTTTAGGTGTTTGTTTATGTCATTTAGCCAGTCTGTGCATCCTTGCTTCGATTGTCTGGCACTAATGCCATTAAACCCAATGAAAAAGTTCAGGCATACACAGGAAATGGACATGTGGTGGGCTGTGAGTGCCTGCATGGGTGTTTGTGTCTAGCTGCATGCTGTAGACTGTGCGTGTGTTTGTTCCTGGTATGCTGTGTGTGTAGGCACGTGTTTGTGCCTGCCTGCAGTGAATATGTTATGTTTGTCTTTCCATGTTTATATGACGGGCCAGGTGTATTTTGTTTCTGCCAGTGGCCAGCAGTGCTGTGCCAGTGTTATTCTATTTTGTCTTGTTGTAGAGTGCCTGCAAAATAGATGCGATTTTGTCTTGCTTTATTGTGTCTGTGTGTAAATAGTAGCATATTTCCTTAGTGTGCACTTGACGATGGGTGTGGTTGTCTTAAGCTGTAGCTGTCTTCTACATGTTTTTGGGCATTGCTCTTTTGTGCCTTTTTTGTGGATGGGAATGTGCCTGGGTGTGTTATGTGCCTGTCTTACAGGTGTGGTTGTGTTTTTCTGCTGGGTGCTTTTCACTACTTATGTGGTTGTGTATTACTGTACTGTGTTCCTAAAAATGTACGAGATTGAATTTTGCTGTAACGTTCCTATCTTCTGGATGTGATTGTTTGTTGTGCATTGCGAATGCAGTACTGTCTTGCTCTGTCGTGTGTGCCTGTCAGTACGGATGTGCCTAGAAATGGCCTTTCTAAAATGCGTTCCTGTTTTAAATTGACTATGTTCTGTTGTAATGTGCCTGTAGGTATAGAAGTGATTGTGTATTTCTGTCCTATGGCTGTTTGTGTGTGGTGGGCCACTGCCTGACCGGTTGTGTGTGTCCACTGCTGCCCAGGTATCTTCCATATCAGCATGTATGGATTTCTCGGGGAGTAGAAAGACCATGATAATATGAGGTGCAGTGAGGGCGAGTGTCCCCCATTTCTCAGGCATCCCCTGGGGTGCAGGGCAGGGTGTTGGAGTTGGGTTAGTGGCTGTGTGTTTACAGTGCCACTGAGGTCGGCCATCCTTGCCCCTCCAGTCTCTGTGATACAACTGTGCTGGATAAGTCTGCCTGCCACATTCTGTCCGCTTCACTATTATTTCTGGGGGTACAGTGGGTGCTCTGAGGGCAGAGTGAGTACCATAGCGTGGTGGAGCATGTTGTTGGGGTGAAGCGTCGCGAGGGTCTTTTGCGAAGCTGAGCTCTCCATTCTAAGGCACCTCTCTCCGCTTCTGAGTGTTGCACCCCCTGTCCTGGAGGGGTAGGACGAAGCAAGGCTAAACTTTCTATCTCCTTGGAGTGAAGCATGATATGTAGAGTGGAGTTTGAGGGGGGACAATTTAACTTTGGCTTCCAAGCCTCTGGGGGTGCAGCGAATCAGAGGCAACTTACCTCCGCCTCCCCTCTCCTTGAGCCTCATGAATGGAGGGTGAAGGTTTTGCTTTCTCACCTGTTCCACAAATTCTCTCTTTAAGGAAGGATGAGTAGGTGGATGTATGAATAGGAGGTTGAACGAGGGACCGGGATTTCTAGAGGTACAGAAAAGTACTGGGGGCTTCAGAACTACCTTTATGGTTCGTCCCACGTTCTTTCTGTAGGGGAAACCAAGTGGTTGGCTGGGGCATGAATCAGTGGAATTTCAAGGGGTGCAGATGGATGAAGCCAACCTGACCCCCTCGTTTGCGACCTTTGCACCCCCTCTTGTTGGGGTGGAGGGGGGGGGATTTTGCAGGAGATTTTTAGGGGTGGAGAGGACTGTATGAGTGAGTGAATGAGTGGAATTTCTTGGGGTTCATAATCATGCTCCTGGCCTTGGCTCCCCCTTTTACATATCTCTTTCTCTCTCCTCACGTTGCAGTATGATGAACTGGTGCACTATGCCGGGATGGACGGGATCCCCCTGCCCGGCTTTGGGGACCCCCATGTTGGCAGGAGCCTGCAGCATCACCCTCTTAACCAAAGCTCACCCTACGGTTCGTCAGGGGCAGCGCACCGGGCGGCCATGGCCCCAGGACTGGGCGGCAACGACGGCCTCAAAAGGGAGAAGGACGAGATCTATGGGTGAGCATCCTTGTGGGGTCATGACCTCGAGTACACTGTACGGCCATTGACGGCATTCCATTATTTTATATTTTGTTGACCCTTGAACAAAGCCCAGCTCAAGTGACAAGGCATAGTGCCGGATATCCAAGCTGAAGTAAGGGCGCCAATATTTGTTTTTATTTATTTGGCATTTTTGTATAACACTACAAGGCTAGAGGGTTTTAGAGCGTTTCACACTATATAGAAATATAGGCAGACTGCAAAGTTACTTGCTTAAGAATTTTAGACAGTGGCATATTAGTGCACAAGAACCATTGCCCTATTCAACTTTTTTATGGAAGATGCATTCAAGAGACATTCACTTTTTGATTAGGGAGAATATCTGTAAAATGGGCCTGGCACACTTAGATATTTGATTTATGGGGTATATATGCAGTACTCCTTGCAGATATAGACTTTTTATAAGAAACGCTACCGGTTTGATGGTTTTTATTTTTAGACACTTTCACCTTTACTTATCCATATTTTTATTTCTATGTATTTTTAGTGATTTTTATGTTGTGTTTTTGTGAAAAAAATCTTGAAACTAGTAAAATTCCACATTTATCTACTCAATCGATGTACACATGCCTCATGGGATTTAGTGCTATAAGAAGTCATGTACAAGACACTATTCGTATGCAAAACACTCTCATGGCATTAGTATTTTAAAACACAAGCACATCCCCAACTATTCAAGGCTTCCTTACATAAACTTCTCTGCTTTTTTACTCCCCTGTGTGTTACTCTACACAGCTGTCTGCTTAACAGTCACGATTGAGAGCATCAATCCCTATCTTTTTCCTTTCCTTTTCCCCATGTGAATCACTCTGTACCATGTAAATATGCTCTTTATTTTCAATAAAAAATTACTGAAATAAAAAAAAAAACACTCAAAAGACGACAGATTTTTGCCTGGTTTTTCATATTAAAAAATAAATACAGAGAAATAGGTTGTTTTCTGTCTTTATTTATCCAAAACATACTCAAAAATGGAAAACGGAGAGCCCCACTTATAAGGTATGTGCAGGCAGAAGGCCCAGCACATTTAGTTACACAATGTACGGGGTAATTTAAGCAGCAGGCCCTGCACATTTAGATTTTTTTTTATTTACAGCCCTATGTACATGCTCTAGGCCTGGCTCCCTTAGATATCAGTTTCAGGGCTATGTAGATTCATGATGCCCTATACAGCTAGATATTTTACTTGCAGAGGTCTGTACAAGCAGTGTGCTGTACTCTTTTATGCTTTTGATTTACAGATGTATGTCCGCATATTTAATGTTTAATTTACAGAGGTTTGTACATGCCTCAGGCCTTGCACATTTACAAAGCTGCTTCATGACCTATGTACATTCAATACACCTTCACATGTAGATATTGCATTCATGAGGCATGTACATGCAGTCAGCCTTCACAGTTAGATGTTTGATTCAGAAGGCACGTACATGCAGCAGGGCTGGACATTAAGATATTTCGTATACAGAGCTATGCACATGCCATAGGCCAGGCTCATTTGGATCGTTGATTCATGAGGCATGTGCATTTAATTTAGTATGTATTTCACATTTACATATCTGATTTAAAGAGGTGCGTAATAAGTAGTAGAGATATGGGATAGGTCACAACTGCTTGACAGTTGGAGGATGGCGGAATGGTTAGTTGCGGAAAGTTTAGAAAGATGCCTCCTCAACAGGGACACTTAGAGATTTGTTCTAAAGTGCTCGAGGTCAGAGGTCAGGCACAGCTTGCTTCATTGGAAGTTTCAGGTTCAGGGACAAAGTCATTGAAGGATTACCAGAGTACTTGGTGAAGGATTAATGATGGAGTTTCCAAAAGAACCAAGTCCATGCGAGATCCTAATGGGTCAATACCAGTGCTTAATTTGTGGAAAAAAAAATAGTGCTGGGGCTCTCGACAGGAAGACACTAGAGCTTGCACCATTTGTTGCCCCTGTCCGCACTGCCAATGACGGCACCAACAAACTAATAATTATCACACTCTTAAAAGTGTGACCATTCCTACTATTACAGGCCCCCAAAGCTATAAGAAAAATTGCTTTAGAGGCAAATACTAATAATTGGAAATTGAAATGGAAATAATAAACAGAAGTTGTTGTGCTCCTTACTAAATTGGCAGACACCACTACCATGTGGCAGACAGTCATAAGCCCCGGTGCTGGCAATTAAGTGCTGGTGCTGAGCCCTGGAAAGCACAGCCACAAATTAAGCACTGGTAATACTGTTCGTTATGCCGTCTCCTCACACTGGGTCATTTCCTTTCTGAAAGGCCGGGACCCAAGCCTTGCTACTCTCTGCGTCCCACCTAGGGTCAGTACCTTTTTCACGGTGCTCTTCATGCCCACGCTACTCATCGCTACATGGCTGTTGTATGCAACGCTGTAACACAGGGTACAGGTGGAAAGCACCAGAGACTAGCTGCATAACCAAGAGGGCATAGGGGGGTCACCTGCCTGCCAGCCATGAAGACACCGGGGCTCCCACTTCCTTCACTGGTGGTAATAGTATAAACACGAGTATTATTATTATTATTACTATTATTACTTTTATTAATATTATTACTATACTACTACTATTAATATTATTGATTACAAACCATTGCAAATAGTTATTATTATTATTATTATTATTATTGTTAACAATAACAAAAATAATATTAACAAAACTGCTACAGCAATAATAATAATAATAATAACATTAATAATAATTATAACATTAATAATAATAATATACTTGGCTGCAGCATACTACTTCTCCTAATACTTGTGCTGCCACAACTAATAATAATAATAACAATAATAATATTTAACCATAACAGCAGCCACAATAAAATACTACCATTACTGCTGCTACCAATAATAATAATGATAATAACAACAATAATAATAATACCACCGCTAACAACAACAATACTAAACACAGAGCAAAAGAATTAACTCATAGTATACAAGTTCTATGGTCAGAAGACAGAAATATTTGTAAATCAGAACCGGCAACATTAAAAAGTAAAAAAAAAGGTGTTGCTGCAGCCAGCAACAACGTGAACCCTGGGACAGATGTGGAAGGATTGAAAAGCTTGGGGAGTGCAGAGATCTTCACTTCTTCACGAGGAAGGGCACATGAAAGATAGGAATAATTATTTGAAGAGAGATAAGAAACAGGCCAAGAGAAAAAAAACACAAGCCATGAAAAAGCAGCAACAAGGTCTGTGCCTGGAGAAGAGAGTGTATCACAAGAACAGAGTGCTGCAGAAAGTTTTATAATAATATAATGCTAGATAAGTAGTTCCAGTAGTAATATAGTTCTAATATTTTAAGCATACCTGGATAAGAATATGAGATGCTTCAGTGCTTTGACAAAATGAAGCTTTTTTAAAAAAAAATTCAAAATACTTTATTGATTTCCATAAAAAAGATACAAAGAGTAATACTGTTTCAGAGTTAGCACATAATAGATGTAAAGCAAAAATATAACGACTTCTTGAAAAGTTAACTTGAGTGCAGGTGAGGAAAGAGGGGTCAGGGCGTACAGACCTTCCAAAGCCTGTTAACCGTTCTTTTTAGGTTTTAAAACTAAGACCACTTGATTGCGGGTTCCTGAAAAGTTGTCTATTTTTCAGCTGTATGTATTATAGGGGATTCATATTGGGTAACCGTGTAATTTGGTCCTATAGCGCCCACAAGGAGTTATTATGAAAAAAAATGTTAGACCACAGGTCCGATCAAAATCCCTGTTAAGTGTTCACCCCATTTTATAGAGTAAACTGTACTCTTGCTACAATCACCAGTAGAATACATTGTGGCTTCTACCTCTCTTCCTTACTAGATGGATATAACCATCACCTAAGATGCTAAAGTATTTTATTAATATATATTAGGGAAATAACTGTGAGAACGCTTAACTTAAGGACAAATCAAGGAAGTAATAACTACGAAGTATTTTATTCAAAATAGTTTTATTATCTTGTATGATTTGTAAAATATTGTGATAGTTTTTATTAACTTATAACAATAAATAAATAAACTGAAACTGAACTGACTTCTCTCTCAGTATAATACATTTACACAACTGAATAAAAGAGTGTATCATGGACATTACCAGTGCCCTCAAAAACCATGGACATCTGACACCTATACACTTAATATACCGCATGAAGCACACTCAATGTTTCCAATATTTTGGCTGGTTTAGCTCTTCAAGGGTAAAAGGAAAGGGGATTTGGCGATGAAAGATGAAATAATATCACTTCATTATTCTGCCCCACACCCCTTTCCAACACCCCTGTGCAGCTCTCGCCAGCTGCGACCCATTGGCTGGTCTGAACTATTTGCCTATATATGTCTGCACTTGTTATCCCATTTTTACAACTTTTCTTAACATTTTCTGGCCTCTAACATTAATCACATTTGAATTTCTCCCTCCTTTTCCTTCTCTTAGTCATTTTTTTTCACTTTTCCACAGAAAACACATTCAAACGTTTTGACAATTCTAGCATTCAGCAGTTTTTGCAGATGTTTTCTCGCAACATAAACTCCAAAGTACGCAGGCACCGCGGCTCGGTTACACTGAGCGTGATCTGAAGTTTGCCGTAAAACAGAAACCAAAATATCCAAGCCAGGGAAACTTTCGGGCAGGGTTGTTACTGTGCCAAGGCAATTTTAGGCTGTCACCAAAGGAAAAAAAATAGGGGGTACCAGATTGCAGATAGAACCTTCTAATGTGCTCTGTTAAAGGGGGCAGCAGGTGTTAATTAAATGGGGGGTTTAGTGGGGAGGCAATCTGTGACTTTGCAATGTGTGCCCACAATGCTAGAACTAGCTCTGTGGTTGGGCTGCCTTAAGTCAATAACCAGCCTGATGCAATTATTTCACCCTGTCTGTTCAGTGGTATATAATCTAGAATTTACACCCACAATATCTGTTTACACCCACAATATCTGACTGTCTGTCTGTTTCTCTCTATCTATTTTGACTTATTGCGTAATGTAACTCTAGAGTTGCTGTGGTTGTAAGCATGCTGGTTGTAGTTTGCCCTGAGATGGACCAGCTGGATGCTGTGCGTGAGGTTTAAGGGAATAAAATGAGCAAACCCAGATGAGAATCTGAGATACTCCAGAACACAGTGGTAGGACACATAAACACAGGGTGCTGGGAAGGGTGCGAGAACAGATGCAGCCGCACATGCAACTATGCAATCCCTGCACATTTTTCCTCTGGGGTGTTTGACGTTTGCAATGCAACATCCTTTGATTAAACTTTACACCCCATGCAATCGCATATTGGAAGAGAGGTTGTGCTGTGAGTTTTGCAAAGTGGACCTGTCCAAGTCCCTATTTAAATTATTTTTTGATGGCTTGAACTTAAATTCATATAGCTATTTCCCCATACAATTTGCTATGACATGTACACGTGTATAGCACCCTCCCGCCGTTTGTCTGTGGCTAGCACTTATCAATATTAAATACAGAAAGCACTTATATTTCCAGGAATATGGTATTATTTTTCATTTGTTCTCTCACTTTAATCATTGTTACACAACAGCAAAATATCTTCTACCTTAGTACACAGTAAATCCACAAATATGTAGGGATATAATGTATAATGATAGAGGAAGCTAATAATCAATTGATCACTGCACGGATTCATTGAAATATGCGCAGAAGGATATATTGCACAAGATAACACAGGGTGTTAGCAGAAAGTAAAAAAGCAAAAAGGCCCTTTTCCAGATCAGTAAACAACGCACATTTCTTTATTGTAAAAGTGGTCCCAGGGGGCACTTCTGATCTCTGGGTATATCCGTTGGGCGATGCCTGGTCAGAGTGAAGTGCATATTTTCCCCATAAGCTTCAAAATTCTTTGTGCTTTTAATTCAGCATGTTATGTCATGGGATCCTCCTCTGGGCAGAGAATGTCTGTTATGAGAAGAAAGTGATCAATGCTAGAGGAATTGTACACTTTGTAGTACAACACAGCACCCTTTTCTAAATGATTGCTGTCGTTTTAGAGACTTCTGCAATTCATAATGAATTTGTTTTTAAAAGTCAGCAAAATCTACAGGAATGTATTTAAGATTGTCACAAAATACAGTGGTTAAAAAATCAACCATCTTCAATTCCTCAAAAAAATTGGCAGCTTCATAAGCTTTTGGGGTGAATCTTTGCGCACAAGACGCTAGTTTATGCACGTGACAAAACTACAGAAATTCAGCATATGGAGTTTGCTCTAAAAGTAAGAGGACGAGAAATCATGTGGAAACAATCTTGTAAATTTACATTACAGTGAGCTCAGCATATCTCCTAAATACCAAGTGATCTCTTCAAAAGTATTGTACATTAATGTATGCTCACTTGTATGTCATACATGCCAACAATTCTCGTGTCAGACTGGATGTGACATAACTCTTGCCCAATCAGAGAAAAGCAAGAGTCCACATCTCAGAAAAGAACTATTTATTTAAAATAGCTAGACTCATAATCAAAAACTGAAAGAAAATAACTGAGGAAAAGCTGCGTTAAAAAGTCTCAGCAGCCTGCCATACTTATCACATGTGTTCACTGGGCAGCTCTAATTCAAGGTATATACATGAATATTATACAAGTTTTTAAAATCTATGTGCCAATAGACAGCATACAATGACAAGCATTTCACTGCTATGTAAGGATAGAGATTAGCTCAAGAAAGATATTGCCTCAAGTAAGGCGAGCAACCAACCCCTCATAATCTGTGCGACTAATCCGATATTGCATCACCTACAACTGCACATGTATCGCACATTTGTATTTGGTCATTATAACATCAATAACATCTCACCTATTGGTATTTTGTCTAGTATAGACAAACACACACACACCATATGTGTGTGTATATCAGGCCCGGCCCGTGCAGGGCGTTATACCGGGCGGTGACGTCAGGCGGGGGAGGGGCAGGGTGGGGTGGTTTAAAATGCAGGATATGGACCATTTACAGGTAAGCAACGAAAAAAATGAATAAAACGAATTTCGTTGCCCGCGCTGCATCGCCAAATGTGATGCAGCGTAGGCAACGAAATTCGTTTTTTGTTTTTTTTTCGTTACTTACCTGTAATGGTCCATATACTGCATTTTAAACCCCCCCACCCTGCCCCTCCGCCGCCTGACGTCACAGCCCCGGTATAACGCCCTGCACGGGCCTAGCCTGGTGTATATATATATATATATCTATACTGCTATTATAAAGAGAGAACAGAAACCTTTAGGCAAGGTAAACTCGGGAACCACAGCGCCAATCCACACACCCAATACATTGTTGTAATCCTCAGGGTGTGTAGATGGACATAGGCTGCATAAAATAAAAAATAAACGTAAATTAAAAAATTAAAGTTTAAAAACAAAGTAGTCCCCTAAAACAAGCGCCGGCCGTGACGTAGCGCTGACCGCGACCTACACCTGCGTGGTGACGACAGGCGGGGAGGAGCGGTGACGAGCGGCGACGTGCGGCGAGGAGTGGCGCGGCGGCTCAGGTAAGGCGAGGCGGGAGGCGGTCCGGGCAATGTCGGGGCGGGCGGGGGAGTGGGGGCTAAGTCCGGAGCGTGGCTGAAGTAAGGCAGAGGCGGGAGGCGGGAGGCGGGCGGAAGGCAGGCAGGCGGGTAGCGGTATAGGCAATGTCGGGGCGGGGGGCCCGGCCGGGACTAAACAAATGCTCAAAATGCAGCCCCCAGCACCCTTCTGTCCCCGGGCAACGCCGGGGCGGGCTCCTAGTATATATATATATATATATATATATATATATATATATATATATATATATATATATATAATCAAGGCCGCATATCTGGCGGCCGAAACACGTCATTTGGACATTGATGCTATGAATAAACACCACTAAGCATTAAGCCTCTCCTGGAGGGTTGCACTGCTGGGATCCTGTTGTGACATATATATATATATATATATATATATATATATATATATATATATATATATATATATATCAACTAGTCCTCAGTGCTCTTGGTAGCACAAACCAGTACACAGACAACAAAAATGCGCCGGAGTCAGTCTTCAATTTGTACTGCTTTTATTCATTCCAAAGTTAAGTGGTGTAAGCCTTCAGACGCGTTTCGGACGTAAAGTCCTTGCTCACTGATGATATATATATATATATATATATTATTCACCAACTTTTTAACTTTCTTCTTCACAAGGTAAAAACCGCACACCAGAGATTGCAAGTAATCTTTTTGATTGCAAACGTGCAATTGTCATCACCAAACCATCACCAACGTGTTTCAACCCCCATGGGTCTTGCTCACGTACCGTATGTAAATCATGATGCTCCTCCCCTCCTGTAATAATGGTAACAAATAGCATATTATATTCTGTGAGCATCTCCATATATAAGTTATGCCACAGCAATTTTTCATGTGTATTTGTTTTAGAGTTAGTGAAAGGCATTTAACCAAAACCAAGATTCAATGGGTTACATTTGTGCAGCATGGTCAAATCACACTGAAAATCACACTGAACAGATACCTGCGTATTCATATTGAGTATCACACTGAACAGATATGTGAGTATTAGAAGAGGTGTTTCCCTGTGTAAAGTTATGGCTACGTGCAGTGTGTGAGGCAGCAAGAGGTTTTTTCTCTCTTGCTGTAGGATAGTAATGAATTGGAAATTGACCTTACTGTGTACATGCACATTTATTAGTACATTTGCTCAAAATAACTTGTATTATTGGCCAACATTTCTTTTCACTGCTATGGCATAAATATTGGGCAAGCAGATTGATAGATAGCTAGCTAGATGACTAGATGGAAGGATGGATGGATGGATGGATGGATGGATGGATGGATGGATGGATGGATGGATAATCTTGAAATTGCATTCTCCATTTGCGATTCTCTAATTGGTAATCACAAATAGAGAATGTCTTTCCATTCATTCCTATGGGCCTCCTAGCCAATAGGAATGAATGGACAGGTATTCCTTATTTGCGAATCTCAATTTGCGATTCACAAATAAGTAATATGTAGGATTCGCAAAATATTTAGCGAATCCTACATACATTGCATTTTGCGATCCTCTAATTGTGATTCTCTAAAAATCACAATTTGAGAATTGCAGAAGTCTTTTTTGATACATATGCTCCTATGTCTTCAAAACGTTTATTTCTTTTTAAATATTGGAAAAAAACAAATAATAATGAAAACAGCAGACTTGCAACATATACTGTCCTTTCCCAAAAAGACTAGACAGTTGAGCAAAATGCATCCCAAATATTACTTCGACATTTTTTTCTACCCAAGTTCATATTAAAACACACATAGCACACTATTTGCAAAGGCACTGGGGTTAAAACTTGTGTTTCTTCGTTGCAAGCAGTTATGAATCCATGACATCACTGTTAATGCCTACATTTCAGCTTGGAGTTATGCTTTAAATAGCACACCTTTTCAAAGCTTTTTTATTGTCTTTGTAATGTCTCAAGAAAAGCCAGTGTTGATAGAAAAAAGTAATTTTCATATGTTTTCACAGCATTTTTTCATTTGATGCTGTAAATAATCAATATTAATGCATTATAAATTGTTTCATAATGTGGTAGGAGACAGAAAGGTATCAAAGCCCCCTTCCCACAATGGGTTCTATAACCAGCGCCTGGGGGAGATAAGCAGCTTATAAGAAATGGGTTGTTAAACAGCTATAAATATTTTTGTCTCTCAGTCTTTCTCTAAAGTGACTGCAAGTTTGTAGATATGGTTCTCATATGGTTTTATGTTGAACTGTTTAAAAAACTGGTTGCAGATAATCTAAATTGTCTTTAAATAAAATCTTTCAACTTGAACTGACACGTGTTGATGATTAAGTTAAAAAACAAATTACCTATTTGTTTTTACAACTGAGAAAAATTAAACATATATTGGCACCCGAAGGGGCGCTCATAAACTGATTTACTAGAAGCACTTGAGTGTGCATTGTATTTACATTGATTAGCTCTTTCCCTCAGGTGGGTCTAGAAGGTGTTGAAATGAGTTGCCATGTGAATCATTGTTTCCAGCCCCGATTTAATGTTGTTGGTTTCAGATGACATTTTGTGTAATTGCAGAACAATTTAAGTGTGTTTTGTGCTCCCGCCACTCTGTCGCCAACTGTGAGGTGCCAACGTTGTTTCCATTATCCTTTCCTTCTGAAATGTATGCATTTTGTTAGTAAAAATGGCTGTAAAATTCACACCCAGTATCAAAGTGAAAAAAATCAACATTTAGCAAAGTACCTTGTATATGAACAGCATTTAAAAGTGGAGTCATTCTGAATGAAACCTGCACGATAAATGGAATTTAAATGACTGTTGTGCATAAAGTATTTGAACATCTTTGTTTAGAAAACTGTTAGGCCTTTCACGTTTTTAAGGGTAGTGATCTTGGACAAATTACACTTGGCAGACATCACAAAATATTATCTTGGTGTGATGGCCAAACACAGAAATATCAATATTGCCTTTTTGGAACTCTGATTAATTTCATTACCTCGCAAGGTCACCTGAGGTACTTAGATGTTAGTTGTAAGTGAACCATTTTTCCTGTAAATTGAACAGTTGACATCAGAGGTCACCAGGTGCCGATTCAAGTTTAATTCACCACAAATTGAGGATGGTTTTTGAGTTTATATGGCGCTTTTTTTCCTCTCTAAGGCGGTTAATTGACTTTAGGAGTCACCTCAAGTGTCAATGCCAGGGTAATTCAGCTCGCAGTTAAAGATGAATCAGTTGTAATGCAACCATTCATTTTCACTCACTTAATTTTAGTGAATGTGTGAATTATGAAAAAGGGTGCAGGGGACTTACGTCATGATGGCAGAGAAGTAAAGTGAGAATGCTTCTATCAGCACTGTTTCTTTAACATATGGCGACAAGCACACTTTCACATCATTCTAACTACACTTAAACTCACATAACATTAAATAAAGTTATAGCAGATTCTTTTGTGCTACGAAAACAATGTAGGCTTTGTAATACTCTCATGTAATTTTCATTTTATATAAATCTAAGTGTTTTTCAAGCTGGCCTCTAAAACTACAAATAATGCTGGAAATATGACATATTGGTTAATAACCAATCCCATAACTGGAAGATGTGGGCTGAAATCTTGCTGTTTCCACGCTAAACCTTGCTTAAAAATGACATATTGTTGTGTTTGCAATGTTTTGGATACATTTGTGTTTAGTTCTACATTTTTATTTGGGTGAGGACTACCAAGCTGAAGTATGGGGAATGAACATATGGGACGAAGGCTGGCAACCTCCGATTTTTTGTATTTCTTCCAATGTCACATGGTAAAAATGTAATAGTGATCACAAACTGTAACTAAGCCAAGTAGCTTAAAATAAATAATATTTTGTACAATTACATTTTAATGTGCAACACAACCTAAACTAACTAAATGTGTTAGGCATTTTCTATGCGCTACCTTTCACTGTTGATCAACAAATGGGACATGATATTGTCTGTGAGCATATGGACACTTAATTATGGACATATTGTAATTTTCTTTTTTAAACCACAATGTTTTTCCTTTTTTAATTTGCAATATTATTACTACCTTAACCCTTTTTTGCAATATATTGATTGACAAACCTGTCAGTGGTTTGAAATGGCTTTCATTGTCATTGATGAGTGACAGCATGGAGGATAGCTCAAAGGATGCAAAATTCGGAGAGATAGGGACAAATCATTGACTTGTGACAGCAAATTATATGACACTTTGGTGCTTACATGATGTATGGAATGTTGATTCTTATGCATAACATAACTTATGAGAGTAACTAGGCAGCTTTCTAAATAACTGGAACTTAAGTGTATAAACCTACTTTATCGTATTTAAATATCAATTTCTTGCAAATGTAAGTAAAGTAATGTAATGTAATGTGTCTTGTAAAGCGCATTGCTGCCCTGAGGCATTGTGGCGCCGTAGACCACTGGGGAACCCGTCCTGGCTATCCCTGTGAGATGGTCCCGACTGGGTATCTCCAAGGTGAAACCAGGCATCCCTGGCGAATGTGGGGGGCCGTTGTAGAGTGAGGCAAGCTAATGCCCAGAGTTGCCGAGTGTGATCCCTGGTTAGAGTAGGGACCGAGGCGAGAATTATCAAGTCCGTTGATCCTGGTCCACGACCCTGCCGCGTCGGGAATTGAACCCTGGTCCCAGGCCGTTCTCCGCTTCCAGGTCTGCCGCCTCTAACCAGTGAGCCACACCACTCCACTATATATACAACGGTGTACAGGCTACATACAACGGTGTACTGTGATAAGAAGCTTATATGTTCTTCCAATGTTGAGCCGGTTGAGCAGCCGCATAGATCAGAGGATGTACTTTGTTGCTCTAGCTGGGGTATACAGCTTTTAGAACTAACAGAGTGTAGACTTTCCAAACCCCCAAGATTCACAGAAGCTGCATTAGTCCAGAGAGAAATGCTGCATAATTCTCAAGGGTTCTGCCGGCTGGAAGTGACTTAGGCAATTTCCACTGTGGCCTGCTGCTTCTTAGAAGATCTACTGTGCTTCTGATACCTATACTAAGTTGTTTCAGGGCTCCAGTGATGGGGAGATGTACTATATGATGCCCACTGAGGACCTAGTCTTCTGGGACATTGTTGATAACCCTTCACTCTTGCTTGGGCACCAGGGTGATGCACTCCATTGATCATTGCTTGAAAGTCACACACTTGAAACTCACAGGGGAACTTCCCCTCTGTGCATTAGGTGCTAGTGGTACATGCTTGTCTAAGCCATCAAGTAAGCTGATTCAGTGCCTATGGAATAGGGAAGATGCAGTCCATTATTGTCTTTGCAATTTAGTACTCTGGTGGCAATGTGACCCGCAAGTTATGCCATTTCATTTCCTTTGAGACCCTTCTCTTTAAATAATTTGAGGCCAGGGAAATGCTTGGCAGTATTAGGACCCTTGCCAGAATATGAGTGACTAGTTGTTCCATCACAGTTACCTGCCTTTATGCCTCGAATGCTTGAGACGTGTGGTGTCCTTTTCCCCACTATGCACATCCCCAATGATTAAACCATTGGACTTTATAAAGGAGGCTTCCTTTTGCGAAACATTTAGAGTGCATATAATGAGATTATCAACATTATTTGGAATGAGAATTTTATTGATTTTCCTAATGTTTACATGGTGCTGATATGAATAAGAGTCTTGATATGACGTGAGCCTTATAGACTTCACCACATTTCTCGTTGGAAAGAAAGGATATAGGTTAGTTAGATCATGGATTGCATAGATTAGTGGCGGATAATGTGAGCAGACGTGGTTTGACCACAACAGATGTTAAATTGATCTAGAAATCCATGGAAGAACCGTTTCAAAGAAAATTGAAGCATTCGCGTGTGATATAATAAATGAACCAGGGGGTATGTTGTTTTCATCAGCTCATTGAGCATTTCAGTATGACCTGCTGTATATGACATAAAGGGAGAAATATTTGACAAGATGGTGATGACATACACCACGATATCAGGGGAACAGGTCATGATGATGGTAGGTGCGACTATGGCCATTACAATGCTTACATTACAACCTATATACATCAGACTAGGGTTAGTGATGTCCTCAGGGTTGTGTCTGATGAGCAGGATTGGTTGAGTAGCCATTGAGGACCCTCACAAAGAAAAGGTGGTTCTTGAGGGTCGATTTGGTGCTAGAGAGTGAGGTAGAGGCCCCCAGGCCAAGAAAGAGAGCATTCCAAGAGACCGGTGCTGAGAGGGAAAGAGAACGGAGCTCGGAAGAAAAATAAGGGGTTCATAGCCGCGAGGCAGTGTTCTGTATGGGTTTGAAATGGGTGGATTTGGGTACAGAGGGAGATGATTTTAGCTTGATGCAAAAGATGACCAGGACTTCGGTGGCCACAACTAGGATGGTTCGAAGAGTGCAACGTAAGAAGAAGACAGATCTCTTAGATGCTGAGTATTTAAATTTGGGCTGCTCTGTCTGTTGAGGTGAAGATGTTGTATATTTGGATGTAGCTGCTTCAGTTGGCCCCACTGTTAGTGGATGAGAACAATGGAGGTTGTTACTAAGTCAATTGATAATAGAGAGAATGTTACTTTGAGGTATGTATGAAGGAAAGTGTGTGATTTATTTTGCTACTGTTCACCATAAGGCGACTCCAGTCGGTCCTGCATTGTGGCAAAGCAGTTGGTTATCTGCTGTGGTGCAAAGGGAAGGAAAGTGAGGTAGATTTGAGAATCATTGCCAATGGGTGACAGGAAACACCAAAGGAGCCGATAATATTGCATTGAGTTGGATTATAGAGTTGGAACATGACAGGGCCCAGATTATGGCCCTAGGGTTTGCTCTCTGGTATCAGACAGGATATTGAACTTGAGGAGCGCCACCACAGAGTAGGAGCAGCATGTTAGGGATCAGGTAAGTGCTGTATTCGTGATGGTGTTAGTAGATTGTATTTATTTATTTATTTTTATTTATTTATTTCGATTTATATAGCGCGTTATAACCCAGGGGTCTCTAAGCGCTTTATCAGGGTCCAAACATCGAGTACTGTGGAGGAATAACTGTTCATAAAAAGGTTACAGATTACCCCTTGCTTACTGGAAAAGCACTGTTTTTAGTTTCTTTCGGAAGGCCAACAAATTAGTCTCCTTCCGTAATTCAATTGGCAGCTTGTTCCAGGCTGTAGGGAGCAGATATGAAAAGGCACGTCCACCTACTGTGGCCAGTCTGCACCGTGGTTGAACAAGAAGAGAGGCGTCAGCAGAGCGAAGTGTCCGTGCTGGCCTATATGGGATGAGGCGAGATTTCATGTACATTGGAGCCTTTCCGTACAGGGCCTTGTGAACAATGCACAATCCTTTAAACATCACCCTTTTCTTAACCGGCAACCAGTGCAGTTCTTGCATAAGGGGAGATGCATGCGTATTCTTGTTAGTGTGGTGCTATGTTAAGCCACATGGCACGCAGCAGAGAAAGGAAAGACAATCAGCAGGTAAAAGATATGATTATTTGACTTTGACTTCAGCCAGGAAGGTGGAGATGTTGTAAAAAGCTGTGTTTATAGAGTCACTTTGGCTATGGTTTGACTGGGAGGGGCGGCTGACATTGATGGCGCAAAGATGGAAAGCCTGTTGAAGACTTGACTCTCTAAGATTTGGACATGGGCATGATGAAGACACACAATGGAGTATGAGGCTGATGTTTTTTGGAAAACAACACTTACAACGCAACTTTTACAATGCACTACCTTTACAGTGAAACTTTTACAACGCAACACCCATTACAATGCATGCCATTACAACGCAACCATTAAAACGCATGTCACTACAATGCATACCACTACAACACATGTCATTACAACGCAGTCATTACAACGCATACCATTACAACGCATACCTACACTATCCAACACTTACCCTACTGTTGCACCCCCTGGAGTTAGAATAGTAATTTTTACCCCTACACTATCCAACACTTACCCTACTCTTGCACCCCCTGGAGTCAGAATAGTAATTTTTACCCCTACACTATCCAACACTTACTCTACTGTTGCACCCCCTGGAGGTAGAATAGTAATTTTTACCCCTACACTATCCAACACTTACCCTACTCTTGCACCCCCTGGAGTCAGAATAGTAATTTTTACCCCTACACTATCCAATACTTACATACATGCAATGTAATGGTATGCGTTATAATGGTATGCGTTGTAAATGTAGTCTGCTTTGTAGTGGAATGCGTTGTAAAGGTAGTTTCAAAGAATTTGTTGTAATGGCATGCGTTGAAATGGAATGCGTTGTAATGGATGTTGTGGTGTAAAAATGTGTTGTAAAGGTATGCGTTGTAAAAGTATGCGTTGTAACGACACACATCCATGTTTTTTATGAGCTGGGGATAACTAAGGCTGTTGTAAAGCAAGAAGGGTATAAATTTACACCTACGAGTAACGACTGGTTAAGGAGTTGGGGTCACGGTTTAGGCGAAGTTCTTTAAGCAAGGAGAAGTGTTTTCTGATTCCTGTTGCAAAAGATTCTGAGGGCGACAGGTCTATCCAGGGTAAATCTACCTGGGCCCGGAGGCAGATACGATATTGCATGTTTTCCTGGGCTACCCCAGGCAGATAATTCTGAAAGCATGGCTTTGACAGATTTCACCCGATCACTTATGCCTTCCCTGGCACTTGTTGATAAAGGCAGGTATCATTTTTACCGTGGTATGTTTTGCACTCATACAGAACAGCTGAACCGAACATCACGATTCTTGCAATTGCAACAGTCCCAGAGATCTGACAACTTGGTTAATTGACTTCTGCAGTTCGTAGTTCATGTGGGAGGTGAACTAGCTCATGGAATGTTAAAATAGGAAAAGCACATTGGGATCTCTGCAGCTTTAGATGAATCCCTTTCCGCCTCCTCCAAGCCTGAGGTCCAACCATGACTTCAGAGATGGAATCCAAAGGCAGTTCAGTGGCACCTTAATTAGAGACTTGTTCCTCCCAACTCTCCAACACACAGTCTCCCTGTGGATTGTCACAATGTATACGGTATGCATGTTGTGTGTTTTTATAGAGGGTCTAAAGGAGGCAGAGCGCTGTACTTGGGCCAAGACAAGCCCAACATCAACGAGCGATGGGAGCGAGCATGTGCACTGTTAGTGCTTTGTGATGTAGTGTACAATAGCATGATGTACTCTGTGACTAACACACACACACTTACGCTCACAATAATACATCCCAATGAAGTGTGTCTATGCTGTACTATTAAAATTCTAAATAGTTTAAATTCCAGTCAACTAAGCTTGCTAACCCAAGTAAGCATAACATTCTTTGGCACAAACCAGTAACTTAAAAATCCTCTCTCGAAGTCGGAATGGGAAAGCAGAGCTTTGAGAGCTATCGTCCCTTATCCCATTACATTTTCTGCTTCCTTTGCAGATCTTCAGTTATCAAACCTTCAGCGCTTAGGTGCCCACGGGCTCATTTTTGATCATAGATAACTTTTAGGCTGGAGCAAAGTACCAGTTCTGCCAAATGTACTCATGGCATTGCCAATTGACTTGATCAATAGGATTGCCAAGTACATATCCACATCGAATAATTCTATTTTTCAGCCCTCTCCTCCACCACTACCACCATGTTTTCCTCTCTTTAATAGCCATGAAGTTGAAAGGATGTCTCATACAGCTTTCATTAGTCTATAAAAATAACACCTTCTGTGAAGCCTGTTGGTCTTCTTTGGGGGGAAAAACTATGGATACAAGACAAAGAGAAACGTGTGGTGAGCTAACAATGTCACAACTTAAAACAGTGCGCAATTAAAAATAATAATACATTAAAAACAAGCACAGAGGCCCAAAGTTTTTCTTAGGAACCTGCCGCTGGTGCTGTTGATACCAGGATTGCCGAATGCCAAGGCTGTCTATTCCTGATTCTACCTTCTGCCTCTTTCTTCCACTACCCTGTACTTCTTCTCTCTTTATCTTACCATTTCAGGTTCCTTTTTCATCCCTTATATCTGCCTTTATCCCTGTTTTCCTTTCTCTTCGTCCTGCTCTCTCCCGTTACTCCCTTACACTCTCTTTCTCCGCTTCAAAGTCTGATGACTGATGATGAAAAATAA
The DNA here is from genome assembly GCF_964263255.1 of Lissotriton vulgaris. Taxonomy (NCBI): domain Eukaryota; kingdom Metazoa; phylum Chordata; class Amphibia; order Caudata; family Salamandridae; genus Lissotriton; species Lissotriton vulgaris. Next base: position 1,714,822 of record NW_028246389.1, on the reverse strand, counting down.
GTCCTAGTCCCCAAAACTGAGTGCTGGTGTGTGTACACCACCAACAGCCACATGTGCAAATTAAGTACTGTCCCCAAAACTTCCAAGCGCTTAACAGCTCTCTTATAAGTCAAAGGTGCTCTGCGTTTGTTTGAAAAAAGAAACAAGAATCATCAGTATATGAAAAGTTTTCTAAAAATGATGTTATATTGGTGACCCCCAAGTGTTTCAAACAAATCATAAAGCATGCTGGGATGCGTAGTTTCACATTCCCCATACCTAGTGTAAGATTACTGCTTCAGCAAGAGATGCGAGCAGACACAAGGCACCAAATCAATTCATTTTAAACACTTGGATGATAATACAAAGTTTCCTTAACGTCTTCCTCTTGACATGGTGTCAATTTGACAAACATGTATATATTTAGGAATCTCTAGAAAAGGGAATTGACAGAATGTTGTTAGCAAAATACTGCCTGACAGGCATGTTGTACCCGAAACATTTCTTCCAAAAATAGCGCACCATTGGAGTTCTATTGTTTTTTTGTGTTAAATTATATTTCTGTCAGACAGTATGTTTTGCTAACAATATACTTACATAGATCAATGGAAAGTAATTGGTAATTCATCCATCCTAGCAAACTTTTCTTTTACACTAAAGCAAGGCGCACGTTCATTCAGTTTTTCACTCCTTTGTTAGCGCCCAGGTGGCGGGGTTGTTAAGTGAGAAGAGGCAAAATGAGTATATATGAAGCACAGTCTTAGTGACTAAAGTGTTGGTTCAGGGGGACAAGTGTTGTGACCTTATGCTAATATTTAGTATTTTGTGTATGAGACTGACATTGAGCCGAACATTGTATAATTGTCTTTGGTATTGTGTGTGTGTATATGTGTATATGTACATGTAGAGATGGTTTTTATATAGATACCCAACATTGTCCAGGCATCCCTCAGCGCTTTAAATCCATTCTGGGGACCCTGTTCCTCGGTGCTGGCTGTTGGACTGCAGAAATCATGTAACATTTAAAAATGTAAGAGCTAAACACTTGCAAGTTGCCCAGTTTTGATTTTCTTTTCTTCAAAAACCATGTAAAGCTAAAAAACAGCTGTGAAGTTCTATCATACGTCCACAGAACCTTGCTCATTCACCAACTGGCGCCAAACTCGGGTGATCTGACTTTGTGAGAGAATATTCTTTAAATACATACATTCATAGTCTTTCTTCACTTATAGTTGTGGTGTTTGTTTTCATAGCGTGTGGCAAAGCCAGCAAATACACTTTTTGCAATCATTAGTCCACCAAAAAATGCCCCCGAATCCACGGTGACAGTTTGATAATGGTGTATTGGCTTGGCCTACTGTCATTCCTGCTATAAATAACGCTATCACATTTTTCTTTGATATTCAGTAAAACTTCTATGGAATGTGCTAAAAAAAGGAATGTGCTTATTTGTTTGGAAACGATCTCTTCATCTTGCTGTGGGTCAGCAACACAAATGTGTAAAAATAGAAGCATGTTTAACCTCTGCTGCAAGGATTTGAGTTAGGGTGCCAGGAACTGCTTTTAAGAAAAAAAAGTAATGACATATGGCTAAGATGGAGACATGGCAGAGATGTGTGACAGCAGCATAGCCCTGCTGCTGCCACAATTAACCTGGCAAAGCTGGGAAGATCAGCAGGAGACACCAGAGTAAACTTTGGAAGAGCAATGCTTCTATGGCACATTCGTGATAGCTTTTATTTTGAAATAACTTCCGGGTCAGTATCTCTTGAAATCCCCTCTTCAGCAATAGAAATAAGCAAAGATAACTTTAACTTAAGTTGGGCATGATAGTGTTCTGGGGGGCGTGGGAAGTGGTGGGATGGTAGTATTGTAATCATATTTTGCAGGCACATCTATTCAGCATGTTACTAACATTTAATGATGGTGTCTTCAATAAAGCACGGGAAGGGCATTAAATTCATAGTTACGGTTTTTAATACCTACCGGATTGAACCATTTTGTACAAAACACACTCAAAGTCGGGCTCAGCTGAAAATAACCCTATATTCACACACTTTTAGTCATGAGCACCTCTTTTAATCTTTGGATCCCAGCTGTGTTGTACAATTTGTCTTGAGTTCTGACTATACACTGTGTTCACACCAAATGGCCTCAAGAGGCACTTCTTTGCACCAAGCAAGCACCCAGCAGTATTACTTAAAATGAATTATCTAAGTATCTCAATGGGTGGCACTTTGAGACTCAAGCCCTCTTGATACAGTTTCTTTTAAAACACTGCGATGTAAATATGAATTTAAATGAAAAGTGAAAAGACATTTCAGAGAAAAGAATGAATTAATCATTTTTTCGAACCTTTTTGAATCAAATTTAGATATGCAAGATTTTTCTTTGAAATTACAGATAAAATTCCTTCACTAACCACATCCATTTGGGATTTTAAAGCCATCTAGACAAACTTTTCAGATTTTAATACCTGAAAGTGGCAATCTGCATACTTCCCAATATTTGGAAGGAAGAAGGAGGAAGATTTAAATTTATTTTGCTGATTGACTTGTACTGAACTGGAGGCACTTTTAGGTGTGACACGGCTAAAATAAACCCATTCTGGCTTTAAGAATCAGGAGTCTCCTGTCTGATTCGGGTGTGTTAGCATGTATGAATCAATAAGCGAACAGTAACTTTTGTAGTGTACCAGGAAGTGTTTTGCCCTCCAGGTGTAGCTTTTTAATCAACTTTCATCTGGTTGCTTTTTTAAATAAAATTGGTTTTGAAATCTGCAAATTTTACAGATTTGGTGGATTATGTGATATGATTGGCGGATCCAGAATTATGTAGAAAATTCTTGGGGATTGCATATTTACAGCAACCTGTGTCATATTATGTACTGAAATTAGCAATATCACACTAGCTTCCATGGCAATGGCGAGTAATATTACGAATCAGATTTAGTTTTTGCTTTTCTGCTATTAGAGTACTTGAGAAGTTTTCTAATGTGTATTATGGTGCCGTATCAGAAGTACTGTTTAGTTCTACAATCCATCGCTGTATGAGTCGACATATGCATACTCAAAAAAGTGTAGGGCCTCGGTTTTTAACCTTTTAACTTCTGCCAGCCCCCCCCCCTCCCCCACCTAAGCCATTTCTATGATTTGAACCTCAAAATAATACGCAAAAATATATTACCAAGTATACACCAAACTAATGATCAAATATTGGAATCGTTTTTTATAATTCACAATCAAATATAGAAAAGGGTTTCACATTTTTAATTTAACTTTTTTATTTTTATATATTTTATAAATTCTAATGTATTATTTTATTTTGTTAAACAGTTGTGGACCCCCTGAGTAGGCCTTGCGGACCCCTAGGTGTCCTTGGACCACAGGCTAGAAGCAATTGGTGTAGGGCATCAGGATAATAAGTGCAATGTCCGTGGCGCACTAATAGTGAAGGATGGGGATTAGGGGAAAGCAAGCTCCTCCTGGTGTCTTACTCTCAGAAAGTTGGGCTCTTTGGCAAAGCAATTCTTTGACCAAGCAATATTACATGAACACATTGGCTTAAAGATCTGACTCATATAGGAAGTTGTTGCCAGGCTGCTCAGAGTATTTTGTCTTGGGTGACATGGATGGATTCCCTTTAGAATTTTGTGAAAATGGAACAGTAATAGAGTTTTTGCAATGAGTAGCTAAGAACATCTCACATGCACGGCTAACAGGGTCATTTACATGTTTGTGCTTGTATAAAATTGGGCTCAAATGTGTTTTGCACCCATTTTTACACCAGTGCTTACTAGTAGCACAAATTGCACTCCTTTATTTGATCAAACCCAATCCCACGGTGTTTGCCATACAATTCACACCACTACCGATATTACTACATGCGAGATAGGTGCAATGTGTTATTCCCCATGTTTACGTCTCCATTAGGTTGTATTACCTGCGGGAATAAAAAGAGCAAATGCTGTTTGAGCAATTGTCTTTTTGTGCCATTGTTTACTGGGTCAGTTTGATTAAATCCATAAGTATCTTGGGAGCCCTGCGTCTTCACTCTCAAGCAAGAATAAGGTTGGTTTCCATGCAATGCACTCTACAGAAACAGAAAGATCCAACACCTATTATACTTTTACTCCTGTTTACTGCTGTTAGTCTAGTCCATGTTTATATCTGTTCTGCGCAGTAGGCAGCTCCACTCTTCGAGATCCATGTGTGCAGCTGTTTCTGTGTCGTGTTTATCATCTGTGCCTTCTTCAGGTCTCTGTGATTGACCTAACTGGATACTTTTTCTGTGGCAGGCACCCGCTCTTTCCATTGTTGGCCCTGGTCTTCGAGAAGTGTGAACTGGCGACATGCTCCCCTCGGGACAACTCGGGATCCTACCCTGGGGGAGACGTGTGCTCCTCAGACTCCTTCAACGAGGACATAGCAGTCTTTGCAAAGCAGGTCAGTGCAATGGGGGAGGGGGGTAAAGGTTGGGGTCCTCAAGTAACTGTTGAACAAGTACTACAGAGGAGGCTTTCGAGGATAATATCAATGGCCCCAAAAAGTCAGAGTTTTGCTCATCCACAGTGAGTTACCAGTCCTCGCGAATTAGACCTACTGCATGGAGCCACATAGCGGAGGGGTTTCATGGATTCACAGTTGAGGTCTTACTTAAACAATGGGAGGCAGCCAATGTGGGCGATCCGAGAGCCGGCAATGCGCGGACAGGTTGATCCCAGCCGAGACCTCCAATGCAAGTGGTGGTCAGAGTGAGATAGTGGATGTCACCTTACAATGCCCAGAGAACAGGAGTTTAGTGAGAGACCTACATAAATAAAGGAACACCCAGAAGGAAAGCACGTTTAAGGTGGACTCTCACTAAAAGCATGGGTGTCAATTTGGGACCGCGACTTGTAGCATCGCCTGCTCTTGACTTGCCCAATGGCACTCTTGGGAAGGTCTTTCCTAGACCTGGCCTGAGGGGCTATAAAAGTAGTGGCAGGAAGATAATGTAAATAGGACCCTAAGAGACTGTTCATTAAGTCATTTTCACTCCTTTTCCCCTTTCTAGCCTTTTAGCAACAAATAAAAGACTGTTGTAAGCTATGAGTGTTCTAATGGGTCAGCCCTATGATGTCACCAAGGGTCAATGGGTGTGTGAACTCACTTCCACCACCCATAGCCATTTATTAATAAGTCCACGTTCATGTTGGGAAGCATTGGTGAATAATGTTGGACCGGGGGCCTCGCCTTAGCTCCCAGAAGCAGCACTCTGGGTCCAGTTGAACCCCCTCCCCCGCCACAAGCTTTCCATTAAGCATGCTCTCTTCTGTTCCACCTCTCAAACCGAAAAGGGGCCAAGAACCATAATCAATATCTGTAATCAGCCATTGATAAGCCATTATCGGAGTGTTATGCTGGTCCCCGGGGAGGTGTTCCTGTTGATAACTGAAGCCTGCATGTCGTGCAGATGTATAGATTTATGCTTTGTGGCTGAGAGAGCGGCCTTCTCTCCGAATCGAATCGCACTCAGGGGCTTTCCAGAGCCAGTCATAGGAGAAAGCTTTTTCTGTGTTGCTATAATTATATTAATACAATGTTTTAAAGTGGGCTGGCTTGCGTTTGACGCAGATGGAAAATTAAACTGGTGAGGCGGATGGGAAGGTCTACAGAAGCACAAAATGTAAGGTTTAAGTTAAAAAATGGCATTAAAAAACTGAGAAGAGGTGGCCCTGGATAACATATTTTCCACCAGTTAGGTTGCTTGGAACATGAGGGTCATATGTCATTAAGTTCATACTGCTGCTATGCTATGCATTTGACGTCTCTCTCTGTTTATTTGCTTCTAGGTCAGGACAGAAAAACCTTTATTTTCCTCGAATCCAGAGCTGGATAATTTGGTGAGTAACTGTTATCCAAACCTTTCCATAGTATATAGTAGACGCTAAGGTTAGCAGATTACTCCATGTCACCTGCAACACTACATTCCAGTCCTGTGCTTTCTTCAACAAACCATTGTCGACTTAAGTTCAACTGATGATCTACTTTGAGCCAGGACTACACCTCCCAGCATGCATCGGGATGTCAAATTAATGCCTAGGGAGTGTTCATAACGTCGATGGCAGCATGGGTTCCTTAAGCAGTTATCTATGTTCTACATTCTTGCATTTGGCCGGAAATGAAACCGCTGTCTTACTAGACTAATGGGTGCCAAATAGTCCTTTGTAATACTGGACACCTTCAGTCAGCATTGCCTTTCTAGACAACAGTACTTTTCAATTCTGACACTTTCGGCTCACACTTTTAATGGAAGACATAACACCTTAAGTCCCAGAATGCAAAGTGCCGTTGGGTTAAAAGCCAGGATTGGCTTTGGATGGTTTGATTGATGTGTCAACAGTTGGCACCTACAAAGAAACAGCCACCTATTTGTAGGAATTCACACAGCTTAGCACCCTGTTTGAAATGCAGAGCCATGCTTTTCAAATCAGAGTAGATGTGGCGTTATGGCCTGCACTGCAGAATTCAATGCTGGTGGGAACCAAGTTTTAGTGTCTGGGTTGGCGTCAACATCCTGTGATTCTTGGCAAATCACTTAAACTCCCTGTGCCTACAATCCAGCGCCTTGAGACCCTCATAGTGATTTGCAGCGCTTTACAAATTCTCAATGTATTTATTAAAATGACGGTACTAACTACAGTTCCCTGCATTCTATGTTCAGTGAGAGAGAAAAAAGCCGGGACATACATCAAACATGACAAATGGCCTTTCATCAGCCTGTGTTGGGTCACATTAGTGGAAAGGAACAATTATTAGCCTTACTGCTTACAAAATTTTCAGGCATTAACTGTTGTTAATTGCCCTTGCCTTCATTAGGATTCTTTCTCGCCTGCTCGGCCCATAATTGTAGGTCTGAGCTTGCCTTTTGCAGTGGGGTTTAGCTGCTGTTAATGCTGAGTAGTGTCCAGCAAGCCATAATTCACAACATATTACCTGTAAAACCATAGGAAAGTGTTCAGTGTTTTAGGGATTTCCTAGTCTTGTGTCCAAGGGGGGTTTAAAGTTCCCCATGTGCCGTTCCCTGGGTTTGCCTTCAATTATATTTTAAGGCCCTGACAAAGCCTGCAAGGAACCCCCAAAGAGGTGACCTTTTTAACATGAGAAAAAGTGTTCGGGATTTAGGAATGTTCTGGGTACAACTGTAAAGTTTGCAAATTCCTTGGAATCGGCCGAGATGGCCCCTTTTTTTTCCACTTTCCGAGCAGACATAAACTGCTGTCTATACATTTTTCACTGATTGGAAACATCAGTATGTGAATAATATCCCCCCTGATCCTCCATGAAAAGCAGTGCAGTGCCACGCGAGCTGTACGCCATCACCATCTAACCAAACATGAACGCCTCCACTGTGACCCCTTACCAAACAGCACCCCATGCCAAAGGAGTTATCTGGGGCTGTTTTTCTTGTAAATATATTTATTGTGTCTATTGTCAGGGTTTGATCTGATTCCAATTCCAGGACTCTTGCCTTATATTTGAGAAAAAAAATGCATTTTGGGGCTTGGGTGCAAATCACGTCATGCTGTATATAATAATCAATCAATCAATCAATCAGGGTTGGTAAAGTGCAGCTACTCACCCGCTAGGGTCTCAAGGCGCTGGGGGAAAGAGGAGGGCAGCTCCGCTGAGTACTGGGGTCATCCGAAGAGCCAGATCTTGAGGTCCTTCCTGACCTGGAGCAGTGTGGGGACTTGCCGGAGGAGTAGGGGGATATATATATATACATATACTTTATAGTGTGTCCTCTATGTCCATGAATCACGTGTGGGTGTTCAAAAAAATGTTGGAAAAAAATGGAGAAAAAAATGTGTACTTAAACTGTGGAGAAATTAATGTCTGACGATCTGTGAGCAAGGGCAGATGCCCGAAACGCGTCGGATCTAATGGCTTTGTTGGAATAAAAGAACTCATGCCAAATCTGCACGTTGGAGTTGCGTGATCTTTCTTTTCACTCGCGTGAGCGGCTGTGGTGAAGATTGCACTTTTGTGGATATATTATATATATTAGCGCAGCCAAAGCAAACTCTGCTACAAACAGCGTTTGGAATGTTTGCAAGTGTTTGCAGAAAGTGAGCTGATTTCTGTACAACCCCAGATGTCCTATGGCCGAAGTGTCCAACGTAGGTTCAGGAGGGCAACAACCACTCCAGATTTTCAAAATACCTGCTTAAGATACATTTACATACAATCAATCTTAAAGCGCAAACTGCAATTGTAAATTGTATTTATACAGAGCTTCCTACCCCTGTCGAGGCGTTAAAGCATTTAAATGACATAGTTGGGGTTTTGCTGTGAATATGTTCTTGGTCCTCATGCTGCGCATTATTCTGCTATCTAATAGATGGTTATGTGGCATGAATGCAGAATTCCTGGGCCTATGTTGGGCATCCTTGCCTATACATTTCTCTTCATGCCACTTCATTGGATTTTATATACTGAGTGTCTCCTGTGCTCAACAGTGCATTTGCCAAATCCTTGTCGACATGCACCTAGCACAAACATTTGCTTTTATTGAGAGGACTGTTATTTTTGCCTGATTCTTGTAAAATTACAGAAACATTATATCCTGTCTCCAAAATAAGTGCCCAAATTATAACTTATGTATATATCAAGGCTTGTAAAGAATTTTGAAACTGATTCTATATTATTAGATTCCATGAATACATTTCTCCATGTCTGTAAGGTTGTGACCACTGAGTCATTTTAGGGGAATTAGAAGGTACACATCTGTTAATCAACACAACATTATGCCTTATCTATTGTGGTAGACTTATCATCTGAAAGGAGTCGTAGAAACATCTAAAAGCTTATTTCCCTACAGACATGCAATGCATTTAAACCAAGTGCTATAGAGGAAATTCTATGCCGTTAATGAGTTTTCTGAGCATTTTTGAAAACTCCTATGCGTTGCGGTTCCAAGTTTTAATTATTTTGTTAATAATATCTCTGTAAATTTCTGTGTGGAAAAAACAAATTTCAGAAAAAATATCATAACTTTGCACATTGCAAGTAATCTGCAATAATAAAGCAGAAACAAATAAAGATATAAACAACAGAGACGTGAAAACTTTTCTAAAAAATGCTTCTAGGTTGAATTCTGTTTACATCTCGATTTCATTATATTTTGAACTGTATACAAAAGATGGAACAGCATTTCGATGACTATTTACCTTTTTGAGGAGGTAGACTTTGGTAAAAATCTAATTGCTACACCAAATATTGGGGAAGCAGCACGTGTGGGGTGGAGGGAGGAGAGAGCCCCAATGGCCAGGAGTCTACATACCTGAAACAGAAGGAGGAAAGGGAACACCCACTCCTCCCAGACCTCCTTTTTGGTTCCACTGACTACTGCCAGGCTTAAACGTATGACAGTATCTAAAGTATTATGACTATAAAGAATAATATTCCAGCTTTGTTATTATCAGGGAATTTTTTTAACCGCTAAATATTTGTGGAAATATTCCATAGAATAGATATTATCTTGGTTCAATTATCAGTGGTACACTACATGTTTCTGAATATTTGTTTGTGTGTGTGTAAGTATATGTATATATTTGTGTGTGTGCGCACCTGTGTGTGCGCGTGCATGTGTGTATAAATATATTAAACAACTGACATTCTGCTTTAAAAAATAATCTGGATTTATTTGGAAGAATTTTGAATATTATTCAAATAAAGTAATATGAGTTTTCATACACGGTCCTCTTTTGCAATATATTCTGCAAAAGAATGTTTTTAAAATCCCTAGTAGTTTGACGTTCTGTATTTTGTCTTAAGGAAATGGTTTCGGAAGAGGTTTTAGGTAATACTGTTGCTCTTGGAAGTGCAAAATGGTGGGGGGGGAGGGGAGATGAAGCCACCTTTTCATCAGGGCTAATTCATGTTGCAAGATCAATTCTCTTCTAAAGAATATTTATTTGCATACTCTCGGCGGGTTTCTCATAAGCAGGTATCAGCCCTTCACATGCTCTGCTCCAGCAACTTCGACATTTTATAAATGTTGATCTTCTTCTTTTTTTCCAGATGATCCAAGCAATCCAGGTGCTGAGGTTTCATCTCTTGGAGTTGGAAAAGGTAAATAAGGCCAATATGTGTTTATACAAGGACCTGGATTCTTTGTATTTCAATTATATTCTTCCCCGAACTGAAGTTATCCAAATATTAGAAAGGGGAGTGCAGAGCTTAACCTTTCCTATTAAATGCGAATTTAGTGGAAGTGCCAAAAAAAACCTCAAACCACAAATATTTAGAATCATTTTGCATGAAACGTATGTTAGGGTAATTTAACCAGTCCTAAAAGGGCTTTGTGGGTTATTTTCTTAATTTTACTAGGGAAGTGGAGGGAAGATGGAGTGGATTGCCTGAAGAACAACAGAGCTCCCTGTTACTTTCCTCCATATACAACCAAAGCTCCAAAGTAAAGACTGCTTTGAAATAGATCAATGTGGCAACAAAACACTTCATTAGCAATTCCATCCTTTCTTTTTTGCTCTCAGTCTCTGCACACTTTTTTGTTCTTCAAATGCAATTATAGGTCCTAAATTGAGGACTCTGCATGTATATTTAGGGAAACAGTTTAAGGCCCTAGAGTTTTGGGTTGCCACTGTGGATGTCTGGGTGAGTGAACAACACGTTTCCACCCTTTGGCTTTCCACTGACAATCTAATGTCTTCTGGGAGTTGTAGACTGGATTTGTTTCCATTGAACTAAGTGGTGTAACAGACCTGATAACAATATGGTGTTCTGACAACATGAAGCTTGGTGGCTGCTCTACCATCATTGTATACTGCAATCCTATGGTGTGCAAGCCACGGGGATGCTGTGAAATGGGGAACATCCATTACGACGCAGTGTTTACACCGCACTACCATTACAGCGCTGGTTTTACAGCGCAAGTCGTTACTACGACTTGCGCTGGAGGGCGCTCTAGGCTAAGGAATAGTAGATTTTCTATTCCAACACCTTCCCTACTGTATGTAGGCTGGTGTTGGAATAGTAAATCTTACTATTCCTAAGTCCAGCACCTTACAGCGTTGTAAAACCAGCGTTGTAATGGTAGTGCGGTGTAAACACTGCGTTTTATTGACATACAACCCTGTGAAAGTGATGCACCTAAGTTTCAGTGAAGTTCCACAGTTCGTCTGGAAAGCTGAGCAGAACAGACAAAGTACATTTTGTTTGCAAAATGTACAAGCTTTTAAACTTTACAAGTGGTTAAAGCTTTCTGCAACAACAAAAAAAGATTCTGGGGAGAATTATTTTATGTAAAACTTCTTCCATCTAAAGGTGTTTTTGTAGGATTTTCCACATCAAAACTACTGTTAGCAGAGTCTTTTCCCCGTTGTTTGATTTTCTTAATTCGAATATTCGTGAACTTCACAAAGATGCAAAACTTAAAAACAAAGAAAACATAAAGTTTTGAAGGAAATATATTTGCAATTTTGGTCACCCCTCCCAACGATAGATGCACCTGTAGGTAGGGGGGATTTGACCTAGCCACAAGAGCTCCATTGCTGTGGCAATGTGCTGACACATAGTATGGTGGTTAGTTGACTTTTGCTTTTGAGCCTAGTCTTTTAAATATACCAATCCCAGTATTGGTTTATTTATCTGTGTATGTATGTATTTGTATATGTATGTATGTGTGTATATATAGGTATTTATTTATGTATCTATATATTTAGGAGCTTTATATTGACCTTTGTGTGAAATAGATGAGCTTGTGTTGTGTGTGCCATGAATGAGACTCTGACTCTGTACTTCACCCTGCTGCATATGCCTCCAAGTCACGAGGGTAGTTTTTAAGTCACACTTATGAGTTATTAAAGGTGTCCATGCATGTATTGCTGGAATAGTGTGCTCAGAGATGCCAAAGTGTAGGCAAACTAACCTTTGGGAATCCTGGGGTCTGTAAGATTCTCTCTGTTGGGCCCTGGCCCAGCATATATTCATAGCAATGCATGGAACCAATCTCTGTCTGCAATACCTCTAGTATTTCTTCTATTGGCATATCATAATTTGTTTTGGGATAATACAAGAACTTATGATGGAGTTATAGAGCTTGGTGGGTTCAGGGTCATAAGTATGAGACATATGAGGTTGGTTGCAGCTTCATTTTCTCCCCACGGACCATGATAATGCTATCTCTGACTGCAGTCGAAATTGTGAGTGATCATAAATGCTGCTGGCCTACCTTGACAAGTCTTTCTTGGAAGGTGTAGCATTGGGTAAGAAAGCATAAAGTCAACCAGGTATCCCAAGGGCATATCAACAGAGGAACATGTAGCCTGTTCCCAGTACAAATAAATATGTGTGCCCTTGAGGATTGACCTGAAAAAGAATTTTCTTACATAGGTCGTCAGGAAGGAAAGCAACCTGGTTCCGTCAGGTTGATAGCACTATTATTACTTACCCATTTACTAAGAGGTCTCATGCGTTCTGCAATTCTTTGCAGAGAGGATTGTTTGCATTAGAACTTCAATCTCCTTAACAGTTCGTAAAATCCTTCTTTCCCTCTGGCTCACTATTTCAGCTAACTAGACCACAAAGTGATGTGGACATGTGTAAGCTTGGGTGGAGTTCGCAGAGAGTGACAAAAAAACTCTGCCATGCTACGCGGAGTTCCATGAGCGGCTGAGTGGGTTACCATGCACCGATCGCACAGATTTTGAGTGCCGGTTGTTTGTCCCACACTGTAAAATCATCACAAATGGCATCTCACATAGTGCAAGAGGGCGCTGCTTCTTTCTGCCATTCGCGTACAAGTTCTACACGAGCAGCAGCTTCCTCAACGTGAACAGAAGGTTTCTTAGCGTGAGCGGTAGCGACCATCCATGACCGCCAGCGTAGAGAAATCTCACTGGGAAGTGGTCTAGCATTAAATATACCTGGTTGGCCCTCGTCAACTTACATTTGGCAAGCGCAAGTGAGCAAAAAAACTCAGTGGAGCAGAGTTTTTCAGAGCTCCACGAGCTCTGCGGAGTGTAAAAAAACTCTGCAAACTCTGCGAACGGAGTGGAGTTCCCTGCCCAGGATTAGACATGTGTCCATTATGGCCCCTTTAAGACACATTTGGTCCACAGGATGTAATGATGGTAAAACCGATGATTTTAGAATGGGTGGTCTGGGGAGCACTTAACTAGACCTTGGTTGCAAGACTTAAAGATGATCTACTGGCCAACTATCAACCAACATCCATCATTGGGTGATAATCTCAGAGGCAAGTTCCCCCAGCATGACAGGTGTTTGAATAGTTGTAGTACTGATGCACTGTAGGCATGTACTGCTGCATGTAGGGTCGAACTTACTCAACCCTAGACCTACCACCATTAAGATGCCCCAGTCAAAGAGGAAACATCTTGATTCACAGACAGATTCCGCCACACTCTTTCACCACCCAGGAAAGGGTAGTTGAAGTACCACTACTATCCCAGCGCAGGTAGTAGGGTAGTTAGTGTGTCATGAGCTCCAGTGAAAGGGAGGAAATGCCCCCTCTGGCTGCTGCTTGAAGTATGAAATCCAGCAATAATCAGGGTTCAGTGGGCCTCTCAGGCCTCTGGGCCTCGGTGCCATTGCACCTGCTGCACCAATGGAAACCATACCCCTGCGCCTACGAGAGAGAATGAAAAGTTACCCTGCTCTCTCCCTGCCTGGAACCGATTGATTACCCAAATTCAATAGATGCCTGCGCTATGCAGGACTGAGGGTGCTCTTTCGACAGTCTGTGAGTATCAATCCATAGGTCATTTGAGTTGTTGACTCTGCCCCGTCCCTGCTTGCCAGTGACATCAGACTTTTGTTTCCTCAAATTATGCTGAGAATGGAGACAAGGGAAATAAATTAAAAAAAATCCAGTAAGGGAGATGCATTTTCCATTGATTACGTAATGAGTGTCATCATAAAAAAAACAGAGTAAAAAAGTAAATAAGAAATGCTTAAAATAGATGTATAAAACCAAATCCAAAACACCTTTTTGTGATTGTCCCTCAGAAAGTGTGCGCATTATGAACACATAACCAGAGCCTTCCATGGAAGACATTTTCAAACATGTATGTAGTACGTACATACTGCTTTCAGCCTCAGGCTTGCAGGGTTGGGGTCATGTAAATAACAGATTATTACCCAAACACAATGATACTCATTGATCTCAAAAAAGATTAAAGGCTGGCTTGATCCTGCTGGGATCCGAACTCATGACCCTTATGTTTAAGTGAGACCTCAGCAGGAGGGGGATTAACCCATCGGGCTATCTTAAGATCAAATACTACGAACCCTGGAAGAACCAGTCTTCAGCGTGGGTTTTATCTCCCAAAAAATGAAAATATTTAAGAGGGAAACACCGGATTGAAGGGCAACTTTTTTGAGTGGCATCATTACACCCATCTTTCTTCATCAACTTGCACTTTTATTGCCCGGCCTTTACCAGGTAGATCTGCTGCTTGGCTCAGAGCTAGGGCATATCTGTCTCCACGGCAGTGCCTGGCTTTGGGGGGGCTTTGAGCTGGACCCACAAAAGGACTTCCCTTTAGAATCTCCCCTAGTTTGATAAGGTAATGAGCCTATTATGGCAACAACAGCCCAGGCGGTTTTTAACCAGATAATCCCCTTGTTAATGTGGTAATTAACCCTTTGATTCCCGCCATCTGCCTGCTGGGACTCAAAGTGATTACTGACAGCAGTATGGGGTAGTTATGTGTGTGGGAGAGAGGGCCTGGAGGCGAAGGCGGGAGGGGGTTCTCTTTGTTAATTTGGGGGCTCTAGGCGAGAAGAAAGGCTCGCGGATTGATACTGTTACATAGTTTGTGAGAAGAAAGGCATAAGAGGCGCGGGGAGGGGCTATCGAGGCCGTGAGAAACGCACCACCCTCACAGGTACACTGTCCTGCCGAGTCTGACAGAGCGCCTGATTAAGCTCCACCCGGAAGTGAATGCCGGGCTTAAAGGTACAAGCAGGCGCCGGCCGGCACGACACAGGAAACAAAACGTATTTTGCGTAGCTTTAGTTTTATCGCTGAAACCGTGCCTAATAAAGTAGCAATGTATCCAAATTTGTTCTTTGAAAGTTTTATGCATATTGATCAAAGGAAGGGGAGGGAAAATGGTTGTGTCAAGGGCTATCTGGCCTGTCTCAACCTCAAAAGGGGGCTTCAGATTTAGTCAAGTGGTGCCTCCTGAGTTATGGGTGTGCAATTTAAAGCTGAAAGTAGTACAGGGTCCGACAGCCTGGTTATCGAGAGTGGTACAGACACGATTATTGAAAAAAACCTGATCTTTCTTTATTACATGAACGAGTGTATGTGCTAATACATTTTAAAAATGTATGGTTAAATCTTAGCCTTAAAATTGAGTACAGTTAATTACTTCTGGTTATGCTATACCCCCACTTTGGAATATCCCAAATATATGCTTATTTGCTTAGTGGGAGTGTTATGGGTTTGGCGGTGACTCTAACTGGTCAATTTGAGAGATTTTTAATCCTGAGATTTAACCATAACATTCTTTAATGTAAATGTTGTCATCGAATGTAAGATTTTTTTTACATCCCTATGCAAGCCCCAAAAGTAATGCTATCTATATATTACACTACCCCTCTAAGTGCATAATAATGGTATTTATATGAATCCATCTAACCTTAAATCACAGTCCTTGAATTTTCAGACCTTTAGGGTGTGGGTTCAGAGTATTGCGGAAGGAATACCGAATGGTCACAATATCGTGACCAGAATATTGAGAACCAAATATCGACACGTAAGTGTGAATAGATTTTCTATAACTAACTCCACATATATGTGCCCTGATGATATATATGTCTTCAAAGTACGTAGCTGTGGAGATAAGAATAGTAAATATATACCTCTCTTTTTACCTGACTCCTCGATATTTTGGTTTTTGATATTTACTGTGACTTGAAATTCCAGATTACAACAGATGTTTAGTAGAGAGAGGGTTTGAATGACTGGGGAGATGTAAAGGATCAATCAGTAGGAGGTTGAGAGAGTTGAAAGACAACCATTCCTGTAACACTTGCCACGGTGTGCATTACGTTTGCAATGCTGCTGCATAAAATCTTTAGCAGTTCACAGTGCCGCTACAGTGCGCATGAAGCAGAACTACTCAGAATATATTTTAATTTGTTTTCTTGTTCTTTGACATCTTTCTTTCTTGCTGAACATTCTCATTCACTCCTTTTATTCTTCATTTCATTTATCTCCGCTCCCTTCCCTCTCCGTTATTTTTGTATTTTCATGCTCTTCCTTAATCACATTATCTCTTCCTCTGTCCTTCCGCTCTATTCGTTTGTTCCTGCTTCTCCACCTCTTTTCCTTGCCCTCTTCCCTCCTCCTATGTATCCTTCCTCTCATCATTATTCCTTCCATTCCTTCCTAAACTTCCTCCTGTCTTACACCATCACCATCTTTCTTTCCTTCGCACCCCCTTCCTCTGCTGTCGTTCCCACATCTTCTTCCCCCATCATCTCTGGCTTCATGTCGGCTTCTACAGGTTCACGACTTGTGCGATAACTTCTGCCATCGCTACATCACGTGCTTAAAGGGAAAGATGCCAATCGATTTGGTGATTGACGACCGGGACGGCGGATCCAAGTCTGACCTGGAGGATTTCACAGGCTCCTGCACTAGTCTCTCAGACCAGGTAAGGGGCTCTATCCCTTGTTTACCACCATGGCCACTCTGCTCGTCAGTTATTCTCAGGGCATGAGTCCTAAAAAGAGAAGTGGGGGGACGCTGTCACCGGAAGTGACGTCATGAAAGGTGCGCTCCAATCTCGTCCCAGAGAGGCCAAAGATTGAAGCCTAGCTGTTTGGCAGTGGGGACGGCGTTCACCCGGTAAAATAAGTGGGGGGACGCCATGGTAAAATAAGTGGGGGGACGCCGTCCACCTGCCTGGTACCCCGACTCGAGCCCTGGTTATTCTGCACTGGCATTGTTTATTTTAATTATGTCTCCTGATAATTAATTATTGTTTGGCTATCAGAGGTAGATACACTTTGAATAGTAAATATACTGTCAATAGAAGGTCCTTTCGGAAGAGAGGTGGGAATAATTTATTTCGACTCCTAAAGCAAACGGTGCGGTCTTTACATGTATTAAATCACTACTGTATGACAGAAAGGCGTTGTCTGTGAAGTAGCCTAGTGTAATGGAACCTGCACTGTATGTAGGGTAGAATACAATGCTGTATGCAGAATTGTAGCCTTAATGTGTATGTGCTTGCTATGTTAAAAAGTCCAATGTATGTGCCACTGCACATTTTACACGTGTCTGTGCCATAGAAGTAGGTGCCGGTGTTTGTGCTGTAGTATAGTCAGGGCCATTTGAATAATCTGGCATTGAAAGACCAAAGTAAGTGCAATAGTTGGCAAAATTACACAGCAATAAAAAACGCATTACGCGGCATAATGCAGAGCACCTTCTGTTGTTGTATTATTTCACGCCTTTTTTCATAGATTAGTAGTGCCCGGGGAAAGGTTTCACTTCGCTAGTACAGTTTAACAACTATGTGTAGCACTAAAGCAACGAAAGAGTCACCAGTTAGACTTTGCTGCGGGCCTGACAGTTGTTTGCCATACATTTATTAAAAACTTTTTTCTGAGTCACATTAGATCTGTTTGAACTAGAAACACATTTTTGTTTTTAATCTGCAAATTATGCTGCAGGATTATTCTGCAAGTGAGGTAAATCCATTATGCGGCAAATGCCTCAGCTGCAGAATCCCATAATTCCCATGGCATCTGCATAGTGTATCTGTAATTGTGCTGTAAATGGAACACCATGGGTGCTGGAGGATAGATGTGTAATGTGTGCGCAATGGCACACTGGTGACTGCTTCGGCTTTCTAAAGGGATTTCTGCTGTGGATTAGAATGATGATGTCTGCTCAGTAGCATAGACTGGTGGAGTCTGCTGTCTGATACAACTGTGATGTCGGTTAGAGCAGCAATGGCTGTGATGTAAAACAGAAACATGATATATGTGCTCTGGGACTGCACAGTGATGTGTTCTGTGAGGCACAACAGTGTTGGATTTCATGCAATAATAATAATCCATATATGTAAATTGTGAACATATCACCCTTTGAGGTTTCAAGGTACTAGGGGCTGTCCGGGGGATTAAGTGAGCTATTGCCCAGAGTCTGAGCTGCCGCTGGCGATTGAACCGTGAGCCCTTCGCTCTGGATTTTGCCACTCTGGCTGCTTCGCCACACCTCTCTGTGTACAATATGTACAATACACAAGCAATGCCTTCTCTAGGGCTGAACATTGGGGTCGGCACCGGGGAAGTCCTGAGGGCATGATAGCACTGCCATTACTCACTAGTGGTGTCTGATACGAGTAGAACCATGCTGTCTAATGTGATGATTATATATGTTTTAGGGCATTAACTATTGATGTCTGCTGCAGGGTCGATCATAGATGTCTGTATGGTAGGATAACTTGAGCCTATAGGGAAATCCCTGGAATCAAACAATACATGTCTTCACACCATCCTTTCATTAATTATGTTCATCAATTACAACATGCATCCACTGCCCCTATAAAGACAACCTTAGTCCCAAGTTGTAATGCTTGCACTGTTTTATTTATGTAAATACTTTTTTATCTCAATTTTTTTTAATTTATGAAATAATCCTGAAAGGTATAAACAATCAATGTATTAAAAAAGGTTCACACAATTTATACATTCCACTGTGCGTGGTCATGAAATAATGATGAAAACACATTAATAAAGAGCATGAAACATGATCATAAAACAACACATAAAATGTAACCCCCCACTTGGAAAACAGTTATAATAGTCTGATTAAACATCAGTCTGATCCAATAGCCCTATGTACTTTAGAAGGAACCATTTGTACAGGAATATCCCTTGTATCTTAGAGTCCCTTGGCTTTTTTTGGATTCCATGTTTTAACACAGGCTTCGACGCGTTTCGGTGGTTGAAACCAATAGATATGGGGCCACCTTCTTCAGGACAAAATTTCATATGGGGTCACTTCTTTCATTAGACAGAGTTCTTAAAGATGCCTGGCAGTTACGCTATAGGAGACGACCCTAATGTAGTCTTGTTGGTTAATGCTCCAAGTTTAAAATTCCAATCCTTTCCATTAACAAATGAGGATTATATTCTTCCTTTACTTTTCCTTCTTAATTAGAGGTAACTTGTTGCCACAAATACATAGCTGGGTTTTGTATTAATACCAACATAGATATATATCTTCTGTTTATAATGTATATATGATATTGGGAAGCGGGAAATCCCCTGTGTTACTTCAGTCGGGTTGACTTTTGATTTGTCTATCCCCTGACGATCGGAGGTTTAAAATCTGTATAACGCGGTCAGCTTCGTTCCCCTCATTTCTTACCACTGTATGGTAGTATGGCCTATAGTGGGTAGCGCAATTATGTCTGTTTGGCAGAATAGATTGAGGCTATATGTTCCGTGAGATCGGCTAGCGGTATCTAATGTAGGTAGAATAATGATTCCAGTGTTGGAGGACAGAATAAATGGTGATATCTGTGCTGTTGAATAGAATGTCGGTGTCTGTTGTGTGGAATATGCTTGAGGTGTTTGATGTGTTAAGAACAATGATGTCTGTACTTTGTGGTTAAATGAGGATGTCTGTTCTCTGTAATGGTGTTGTGCTGTTTGGTGTGGGTAGATTAATCATTCTTGTACTGCAGGAAAGAATTTGTGCTGTAGGCTGGAATGTCGGTGTCTGCTCTGTGAGATAGGCTGCGGGAAAAACAATGATGTCTGTACTTTTTGGTTGAACCAGGATGTCTGTTCTGTTGCATGGTGTAGTGCTGTCTCTTGTGGGTAGAACAATTCTTCCTGTACTGTAGGAAAGAATGGAGATGTCTGTGCTGTAGGCACAGAATGGTGATGTTTGTGCAATATGACAACATGGTGATGTCTCTGCTGTTGGATACAATGGGGACAGGTGCTCTGCAGGACAGAGTGGTGGTGTATAATGCATGCAGCACAGGGATGTCTGTCCTGTATGACAGAAAGTGATGTCTGTTCTGAGGGCACAGTCTCAAGTAGAATTCTGCTAGGAGGGCATGAAAAGGATGCTTTTGCTTTAATCCTGCCCTTCATCGCCCTGCTGTGGCGCTCTCTGCTCTCGTGCCCTCTTAAATGACAGCGATTAGCAATTAGGAAATAGAAGATGAAGAGGATGAAGCGCTGAGAAACTGTAAAGATTCTGACCTCTGAGTTCTTGCGGCCTTGGCTGCCAATACCTGGCTCTGGCAGAGAATCATGATTCATGAATGAATCTGATAATCCTTTCCGGGAGATGACATCCTTAAGGACAATGGATTTTTAAATAAGATTATTTGTGTTGGGCTTCTTCAATTTGCAGGTCAGTGTTCGGGGAAAAAAGACAACTTATATAATGCGCGTGAGAGAGTGATCAGCTCTCTCTCAGGCCCCTTCCCTCAGTAACCGTGAGGCCAAAGGGAGAGACCAAATAATGGTTCACTTGGAAGATTGCTCACCTGTAGAAAGCCTGAACCTGTAAGATCCGAGTAAACTCACACAGAGTACGATAACTATGGCCTGAGCCTATAACATCTGTGTGACCTCAGAGGGAGTACTGCTGAATATGGCCGGAACTTGTTGGACCTGTGAGACCGCGGAGTGAGCACTGCCTGCTACTGTGATTCAATCCTGTGAGGTCTATTTAAATTCAGCATGAGAACTCCTGACACGGCCTGAGACTGTAGGATCGGTGTAAACTCTGAGAAAGTACTGCTGATCATGCTGTGATCCTGTAAGATCTGTCTAACCTCAGAATGAGAACTGCTGACAAGGGTGGGAGGTGGTGAAGTATTTGTGGCCTCAGAACCAGCACTGTTGACTTCGGCCTCAGCCTATAAGATGCGTGTAACCTCACAGCAAGCACTGATGCCTGCTATGAAAGTCTGTTATATTTATGTGTTTCTAACATATTGTGAAATCGCTGAGCGCGGGGTTCAGCTGCCTTAGGCCTGTGCATAGAAGATCTGGGTGACCTTAAGGGTAAGATTATGGCCAGAATTTGTTAGATAAGAGTAAACCAAAGGATGGGTTTGCTGAGTGTGACCGAAGCTGGCATCCTAATGGTTAGCATGGATATATGAGGTCTAAGCATAATGCAATCTATGTTTCACAAAGAATAAGTCTGTTGTGTGAGACCTGATTCTACACAGTCTCTGTTACCCAGGGTGCGGTGAACCTGTATGAGGCCTACGACTGTCCAACCTATATACACCAAGACACAGTTCTGCTGAGTGGGTTTAAAACCAGCAAGGTCTAGAGACGTTTTAAGGCATGGGCAAAATGTTCGATTGCCCAGGTCCACCACTGCCCAAGGGGCCCCAGAGAACTTTAACGTTCTCTCTGTTGATCTCTGTCTATTCAGCCACTCTCCCTATCTGGGCACCTCTACCTCTGACTCTGTCTCTCTGCCAAGTGTCATCTACAGGATTTTGAGGTTCATGTGCAAGATATATTGTAGCAGTTTTTGTGTGGCCCTGTTAAAGTATAATTCAGTATTGTTTGGCTTTGCGTGGGCTTGAATTAGCAGGAAGTGGCTAAAACAATTCAAATGTGTTCTCTAAAAGGGCCCTCAAATGCCTTTCCCGTGGCCCACAAAATTCCTAAGATTACACTGGCAAGGCCTGAGTAAGCTGAGGGTTGGGTGTGGTGCCTGTGTCCTGATTCTGTATGGTTTAAACATCTTCAAGGTTAGTTCTGCTGTCAAAGGCTCCTAGTAAATATTGAACATATTTAAAAAAAAATACACAAGGACCAAAATAGGGAGAACGAAAAACAGACTACATCAAAAGAAAGAATTTGAAACACAACGAAAGACCAAGTGAAAAATGGACTGTAAAGAAAAGAATGAAAAATTAGATTGAAAAAAAACTGCTAAAAGAAATAGCAAAATAAAAGTAACGAGAGTGGGGAGGAAGAGAAGAAGAAAAGAAAAAAAGTAAATGAGGTGATATATGTAACAGTCTTTTTGGGAGAAATTAGAGTTGAACGAAGCTTCATGGAATGGAATGCCTGCACAATAGGAGGTGGAAAGCAGGTGCAACTGCGAGGAAGGAAGTAAAATGAAGGAGTATATTAAATGGGATGGATGAGGTGTAGTATCTTAAAGTAAAAAGGAGCAGATGGAGATGCCGGAAGTGTATGGCAGAGAGAAAGGTGAGAAAAGAGAGAATATAGATGCTATGTTGGAAAGAAACGAGGTATTGATGGGGGTGCCGGATGTGGGGATCAACCAAATGCATCATGGATCGCTCTATACAACTCACGCTATTGTTTTGATCATTAGAGAAAATATGACGTATATTCTGAAGGTTGTCTTTTGGCCGCAAGTGGGAAGGTGGAGATGCAGAAAGGCCTAAGAGAGGGTGAGGTAGCCACAGGGAACTATAACTCACAGAGTGGAACGGCATATCAGAGTGGGTGGAAGGGTAAAGCATGGTATGCTTGAGGGTGGAAGACTGCATGTACAGTGGCATGTCAGAGTGGGGGAGGAGGTAAAAATTGGTATGTTGGAGGTTGGAAGAGGGCATATAAAATGACATGTCAGGTTGGGTGGAAGAGAAAAAAATGGTATGTTGGAAAACGGAAGGGGGCAAATAGAATGCCATATCAGAGTGGGTGGAGGAGATAACGAGTGGTATATTAGAGGGTGGAAAAGGGCATATAGAATGGTATGTTGGTGGGTGGAAGAGTTAAAGAATGGTATATTAGAGGGTGGAAGAGGGCATGTAGAATGCCATATCAGGTTGGGTGGAAGGGCTAAACAATGTATGTTGGTGGGTGGAAGAGTTAAATAATGGTATATTAAAGGGTGGAAGCGGGCATGTAGAATGCTATATCAGGTTGGGTGGAAGGTGTAAACAATGGTATGTTGGTGGGTGGAAGAGTTAACGAATGGTATATTTGAGGGTGGAAGAGGGCATGTAGAATGATATGTCAGGGTGGGTGTAAGGGGTAAACAATGGTTTGATGGTGGGTGGGAGAGTTAAAGAATGGTATATTTGAGGGTGGACGAGGGCATGTAGAATGCCATATCAGGTTGGGTGGAAGGGTTAAACAATGGTATGTTGGTGGGTGGAAAAGTTAAAGAATAATATATTTAAGGGTGGAAGAGGACATGTAGAATGTCATATCAGGTTGGATGCAAGGGGTAAACAACGGTATGTTGGTGGGTGGAAGAGTTTAAGAATGGTATATTTGAGGGTGGAAGAGGGCATGTAGAATGATATGTCAGTGTGGGTGGAAGAGTTCAAGAATGGTATATTTGAGGGTAGACGAGGGCATGTAGAATGCCATATCAGCTTGGGTGGAAGGGGTAAACAATGTTGGTGGGTGGAAGAGTTAAAAAATGGTATATTTGAGGGTGGAAGAGGGCATGTAGAATGATATGTCAGGGGGGTGGAAGGGGTAAACAATGGTTTGTTGGGGGGTGAAAGAGTTAAAGAATGGTATATTTGAGGGTGGACGAGTGCATGTAGAATGCCATATCAGGTCGGGTGCAGGAGATACAGAAGGGCATGGTGGAGGATTGAAGAGGGCACGTTGAATGGCATGTCAGTGTGGGTGGAGGAGTAAAGAATGGCATGTCAGTGGGTGGAAGAAGTAAAAGAAGACACAGATGAGTATGTCACGGAGAGCAAGGAAGGAGCGAAAGAAGATTATGTGGAAGAGAAAGGAGAGGGGGAAGGAGCAGCGCTTTTTTCCAATTTGCAGAAAATTGCTGAGGTCTGGAAGAGATTGAGCTGGAATCCTGGCCCTGGCAGCCCCAGCAGAGGCTCGGTATCTGAAAGGCCTCTCCCCGCGCCGAGGAGCAGGGGCTGCAGTAATAAGAGAGAGTTACGTGTGAATTGGAAAGATTTGCTGAAGATTAAAGGCAGACTGCCCCAACACTCCCGCTCCCTGCCCACCTCTCGCCAGAGAGCGGCATCTGGGGGCAATTACGGCCCTGAGTAGAACCAGCACTCGAGCGTCAGTCCCTCCTTTCTGCCTCTCACGTGCCCCCATCTGTCTCTCTGCTTCCTTCTAACTCCCCTACCACCAGTACTCTTTTTCAGTCTCCGCTTCTGTCTCTCTCTGCTTCTATCATTCACCCAGTCTTTTGTCTCTTTCTTTCTCATCCCTTATGTCCCTCCCACCCCTTTCCATCTCTCTCTCTCTTTCATTCCTCTTATGTTTTTCTTCCCAGTCCCAAAAAACCCACGTATCATACTGTTTAATGCACACTAATCCAATCCTCACCTTATGTACTCACTTCTTAGCAAGCATTGCACTGCTATGTGAAGGGATTTCAAATCTCGAGAAATGCAAGAAGAAAAGACGCTTATCTTCCTGTCAGTCGTTAGGTCTTTTGCTGTCTCTTACTGTTTCTTGCTTTTAAGTTTCCATCTCTCTTCTCTCTTTGTCACCCTTTATCTGTCTTAATATATTTTGTTAATACATTTTCACCACACTTTTTCTCTTTCCTACTATGGTGTTCTTTGCAAGTGGATTCCGCTCTTCGTAGTTCATTTTTTTACTTTGAAAATTGATAGAGTGCGACACGTCAACAAGCCTGTTGTGCTGCATTCTTGTTGTATTCGTACTTTCTTGGCTCGCATTCTTTGTTCTCTTTTTCACTAGTTTCCATTTTCCATTTTTTAGCTGTTCGCTGTGCTTTCCTTTTTCTTTTTTTGTGTTCTTTGGTACATCGCTTGTTTCTCTTGGCCTTTTTATCACCAATGTTGGTCACATGCTCAGACCTGTTGTCTTGTAATATACATGTCACCGACCTATTCCTTGCTGCTGTCTTTCAGTGTTCCCTTCCCACTACTTATCCTACTTCTTATATGGTGGGTCTGGTAGCTTTTGCGGCCTAATACAGCCACTGTAGGGGCTTGTGTTCAACCTCAAGGTCACAGGTTCAAATCCTGGAGTGTCCATTCATCCTTCTGAGGGTGATAAAATGAGTACTGTTGAGTAACAATAACGCCCCGGTGACACCGCACTTACCTGCTTTGCCCTAACAGTCCCTGGGGGACTGCAACAATCACGGCGCCTTGCCGCCATTCAGTCCCTAGCAGTCCCGGGGGGACTTCAACCACCACCGTGCCTTGCCGCCACTCAGTGGAGGGGTACTACAATTCCCGACGACCACCAACGTATCAGAGCCGAAGTGCCAGGCGGCGCCTTAAAATAACTTGTGGGCTCCCACAGCGCGCCCGTCAAAGACCGGATAAGGCCGGCCAGGGCCCACCCTCTTGGCCCCAACCTGTAAAAAAACCTGCGGTGAGACAAATATTGACTGGATTATTGTGTAGCTGATCCATCATGAGGGTTGTTTGCTGAATTGTACTGTGGGCTATTTATTTATTTAGTGATGTCTCTGCTACATCCCAGGGGGGTCAGGTATTATACGAGTGCTGGGGTGTTTCCAGTGGGTGAGTGCTCAACATGGGGAGAAGGAAGGCTTATGCCTGTCAAGAGGGGACGCGGGTTGCCACTGGGGCCAATGTCACAACCATGGACGATTTTCTGATAAGAGCCGCTTCCGTGATTGATCAGGAAATTGAAATGGTTAACAGGCGTTTGTCCAGATCCCCCGTAAGAGGTGCACTATTGCAGATGGGTAGGACTAACTTAGTGACCAGGGAAACTGTCACCGACCCAATGAGTCCCCTATCATCTTCTGGTCTGGGTGATAACTCCCAGTTCAATGGAGACGCATCTCTTTTTCAGGGTTCCCCCCATCACAGAGTACTCTCTCCAACTGTAATCATAGTGAATAAGGTGAGCGGGGGTTTAGAACTGCCGTTGGAATCGGTGGAGCCTGATGGCAATGTGGATCAGGTGTCCCGGTTAGCCCCCTGCAAAGCGGGCCCAATAGGAAATATTAATGAGGTCCCTTGGCCAAGAAGGAGCATTAAAAAGAAGTCTAAACCAATAGTCAGGCAGGTAAAAAAACAAAACCGAATGCACCCCCCAAATCTGTAACCAAAAATAAGGTAGCTGCCGGTCACCTGGAAAAAACAGTTAACCAGGACACGTTGGAAGCATTAAAATCCATCATGAGTTGCATGTTGGATGAAAGGCTGAGTCCCATTGTGGGAAAATTGGACCGTTGAGAAAACTTTGGCAGATTTAAATAAGTCCTCACTGATTACACCTACACCTATTTCTAATTCTGTACTTCCGAATCCAAATGTAGTCACTACGGCGTCATGTCTTATCCCTCCACCCGCAGTAGTGGCAGCCCACCAACTTCCACCCTGCACCCAGATATGTAGAGCAAATGTGGCTGCAAAATACCTAGGCGGGGACACTTCTGCCTCCACTCCTGGAACTCAGAATCCAACAGTGGTTGACTTTCCACCACAATCTCACCCCTGGTAGTGATTCTGACAAATGTCCCGCCACTCCACCATGGATCTCAGGAAAACATTCTCCAACTTAAAAATAAGGTGACCTATTGGTTATCTTGTAACACATCATTGAGACCAATGGTAGAACGTAACATCTTAACGGTGCGCCGAGTTGGGTGGATAGAGAGTTCACGGAAAAACTTAGGGGGTGATTGTATTATTGTGAATTTTAATTGCAGCTTTCTCGTGGAAAGAATCCTCCGGGAGGTTTATCTAAATTCTTCTAACAGCGACTTTGGTATAAAAGCCCTCCCATTAGGCTTCTTCTATAAGGTTGTTCCTAGAAGCCGATGAATTCAATTTTTCCACTTGACGGCAGGGTTTCAAGATCTACCCGGGTGTTGTGGACGGGCTCTTTATTCCAATTGGGAGTTGCAGGGCGTCAAGATGAGCAACAGTTGGTTCCCCGGCTGGAACTCTCGAACAGGTTTTCAGCTCTCTCCAGGCTGGAAGAGTGTGATTGACTACTGTTGAGGTCCCAGTCAGCAGGAGCATTAACACAAAAGCTCGAGGAATCATGTATAACCAAACTAGACATTGTGTCAAGGGGTGAGGAAGGGTTGGAGAGGTTTAGCCCCCGGAGCAAAGCCTCTGCATTGGTAATTCAACATAACCAGGACCTTTACAATGTTGTTTCATGGAACATTTCAGGCTTAGCTGGGAAATTTGGGGACCCGATTTGGCTGCAGTTTATCAGGCAGTTTTCAGTGATTTGCTTGCAGGAGACCTGGCTGGTTGATTGTAGTCTATCTTTGGAGGGCTATAAAGCTTTTTATGTCCCAGCTACACCATCAGTACATGGCAGAGCCAGTGGTGGCTTAGTCATATACATATCATTGGCAGTGCCTTGCAAGATCCAGCTAATCCCCTTCTCTAATAAAAATCTACAAGCAATCATTTTGAAAAGGGGTAGGAACAATCTGGGAATTATTAATTTTTATAATTCCATGGCTCCAGGGGGGAGGGTGTAAAATCGCCCAGCTACGCATTCTCTTAAGGAAGATGCATGGCTCTGTTGCAAATGATTGTAGTCTATCTTTGGAGGGCTATAAAGCTTTTTATGTCCCAGCTACACCATCAGTACATGGCAGAGCCAGTGGTGGCTTAGTCATATACATATCATTGGCAGTGCCTTGCAAGATCCAGCTAATCCCCTTCTCTAATAAAAATCTACAAGCAATCATTTTGAAAAGGGGTAGGAACAATCTGGGAATTATTAATTTTTATAATTCCATGGCTCCAGGGGGGAGGGTGTAAAATCGCCCAGCTACGCATTCTCTTAAGGAAGATGCATGGCTCTGTTGCAAATAACCTGATGGTAATGGGAGATTTTAATATCCACAACTGTGGTGATCCAGCAAATGTCTGTATGGAGGAATTGGGGTGTGCAAAGATGCAGGGTTTTCATTTTGAGCATACGGCACAGGGGGATGCCCTGAGCAGTTTGTTCAATTCCTTTGACCTGATTCCAGTAATGACAGTTTCACACCCGCATAGCAAACAGTGTGTACCTTCGTTTATAGGCCGGTATAAGGGCTCTTTCATTGACCACACATTGACCTCTGGTGGCTTACATAGCCATTTATTAAGGTTTGCAATTATTGAAAGTGCTTTTAGTGACCATAACCCTGTTTGTGCATTCCTGGGAGGGGGGTTGTTGTTGAGCCAAGACAGGATCTCGGTAGTTGGCAGAATGAGACCTACTGATGGTAGGCGTAGAATAAAGTGGACACAGATTGCCCCAGATTTATTTCATAGCGAGGTGAAAACGATATATGCTGCTGAGATTGCATCCTGCATATCCCCTGATATCTGTCCCGGGGGTGTTCTTAGGGCCTTTGTTGATATTATTTTTTAAGTAGGGAACCTGTTAAGTGCTCCTCACCATAAACCCCTGATCTCCGAACCTAGGTGGTTTGATGCCTCTTGTTCCAAGGCTGCTAGACTCTTAAAAGAAGTCTTAAAAATCACACAGAGAGACCAATCCATGATTAGTGCCCGACTCCGCTTATCCAAGCAGGCCCTGGACTCGAGAAAGAGAGTATTGAATGAGGAAACCTGGCGTGAATTACTAGAGCCCAGTAACTTACCTAGCAGTTCCAGATTTTGGGGTATTATCAATCGCCCCCTTTTCGAGAAGTCACAGGAAGGAGAAATGGGTACTAACTTAACTGAGAGTGATTAAGTGGCACATTTTACTTCTATTTTCAAGGGTGGGCGGTATCCTGAAAAACCCAGAGACAAGGGAATTTTGTCTGCCCGATACTATTTGAGCAGAAGGAGGTGGAGTTGGGAATCCGAGGGCTATCTAGCAATAAAGCGCCAGGACCGGATGGTATACCGCCGGACCTCTTTAAATCCAACCCCCAGTTTTGGGCCCCGGTACTGGCGGGCGTGATTATTGCTGCGGCAATGGTCGGGTATCCAGAGTCATGGGGTACGTCCACGATTGTGTCGGTTTTCAAGAAGGGGGGCCGAAATAGCACTTTGTGCTACAGACCAATCTCCCTTCTTGATTCCGTGGTCAAGGTCGTTGGTGGGGTAATACTGGGAAGATTAGCCTCCTGGGCGGAGCAAAACGCGATAATTTCAGACATCCAGTATAGGTTCCGCTCTGGGCATTCCACCATATCCCAATGCCTTACCTTATATTTGATCCAGGGTAAATATACAATCGCCCGTCAGGGCGCCCTTTACATGGCCTTCATGGATTTATCCTCCGCTTTTGACTGCGTCAATCGGGGGAAACTGTGGCAATCCATGAGGGCCATGGGGGTAGAGGATAACTTGGTTGGATTTCTCGAGGACCTGCATAGGGATACTAGGGCTAATGTCAGATACGCCAACGACCTTCGGGTCTCCAGGGATTTTAACATAGAGAGGGGCGTTCGGCAGGGTTGCATCCTGGCCCCGTTTTTATTCAACCTTTACATTAATGACCTACATAAGATGTTGGTATCAACAGGGGCCGATTTTCCTTATGTGGGTAGTCGGAGTCTGCCCGTCCTGCTTTAGGCGGACGACGCTGTACTTATTGCTAGAACTGCAAAGGGTTTGCAGACCCTGCTTGATTCCTTCCGGAGTTTCATGGAGAGTCGTGACCTTTCAATTAATAATTCCAAATAATATATTATGTTGGTCGGGTCCCGCCCCAAGAAAGTATACCCTTTTAAAGTAGGCATTGACAGGGTGCCCCTGACAATGACATTTTCTTATTTGGGCGTCCTGATGGATGACAAACTCAATTGGGGGCCGCTCATCCAAAGGACTAAAGGGGAGGTTATACAGGCCAAAACAGTAATCTTCAACTTTGCCGCCAAAAGGGGTAAGCGCCCTATGGCAGCAATGTTGAAGTTATACCAGGCGAAAAGTGTGGCAATTGCGAGCTATGGGAGTGGCCTATGGGGCTACACTGCAACTGATGCCAAACAGGTGGCGGAGAACAACTTTTTAAAACGCCTCCTTGGAGTGCCTAGGGGTACCTCCAATATGGTGGTCCATGAAGAAGTGGGGCTGCCATACATTAGTGACAACTTGGCTTTGCACTTCATGTTGCTCTGGCTCAACTGTTGGCTAAATGATGAGTTACCCCTTAATCGCCAGATTTTAAGGGACATTTTGAGTTTGGATTTCATGCTACGAATCCCGTGGTTGAAATATATAAAGAGTTGTTTTGAGGAGTTAGGGCGGCCAGATTTATTTTTAAAACCTGATCTCATCACAATGGAGGATGTGGGCTACATTAAGAAGACTTTTATGATGGCCAAGAAGCTCGCGAGATATCACATTGAACTGGGGAAACAAAGTGTTCGCAAATATGTGATGCTAAAAAGAATCCCTACCATGGAACCATATCTTCTGTGGCCATTGTCTACCCATGAGCGGTTTTTATTGATCAGGTTTCGCTTGGATTATTATCATTTGCTTTTAGCGGTCCAAAAGGGGAGCTGCAGCGGACAAGTGGTCGCACCCTGTGGCTGCGACGGAGTGTCTCCACAGGACCTGCTGCACTTTGTGTTTTTTTTGCACATTTTATATTGTCCCTGTAGATATTTTTTAACATCATTATTAAAGAAACTGAATTTTAACCAGTTCCGCCCTGCTCTTTTTTATTTACAATTGTTAAAACCAGAATGTATCCCCTTCGTAGTAGTTTTTTTTTTAATCGGCCCTGCGATCTAGATTATGTATGGAGCACTGATAGTTACTTCTTGTCTTATCACCTCTCGCCTCGTGAGTTTGTATTTTGCACATTGTCCGTTTGGCCTGTATTTGTTTTATTATTAGGTATTAGGTGCCTATATTTTAACTTCATTGTACTGTAATTGGATTTATTATTATTTTTTAAGAAATGATTGTATTTTTTAAATGGTTGTATTGTGCTGTGAAACTTTTATGGTTTTATCTTTAAAACCGAATAAAGTATTTTGAAATTGAATTGAGTAACAATAAACATCTATTATTCAGCGCCAAGATACCCTTGGGTGAACGTGTGCTTTATAAATACACGTTATAAGAAGATATCACAGTCTGCAAACTGGGCCAACAGTTTTTCATTAGAGCCTGGAAAACATAAGGGCTAGTATAAAAGATTTTCAGTAAGATAAGAGGTGACTTGCACACACTCTCAAGGTGCGCAGGCTTCAAGCCAGAGCCTTTCTACTGCCCTCAGAGTACCAGCAATCTGGCATGCTATCTTTTCGTTCTTCTGCTGCCATTTTGTTGCCTATTTCCATTACCATGCTTTTCTATCACCCCTCTTTGCAGTAATGTGTGCTTGGTTAATTAGTTGAATGAAAGCAAATCAGGACTCCAACTCCCAGAAAGCAAGAGGTTGTCAAATGAAAGCCCCTTCCTGGAACTTGGATACTATGCATACATGAAGTTTAGTGTCTATCTTAGCTCTTGCGTATATTCTGTTCTTCTTCCTGGTTCTTGTATCTTGTACACAGCTATTCCTCTGCTGGTACTAACCCTGGTTCTCCCATACCTTACTTAGCTATTCTGCTGTTCTGGGCTTGTCTCCGGTTGTTCTGAATTAATACTTGTCTTGTCAGCTCTTGTCTGCTGATCCTACACAGGGTGCATGTGTCTAATACCTACATGTTAAGATCTGCTGATCTTATTCCAGGTTTCCCTATCGGTTAATTGGCTATTCTTCTCAGTTTATCTTATTTCCTAGCTCTCCTGTCTGTTATTTGTGTGCATCTCTGCTGGCATCAGTCCCAGTACTCATCTGTTACTTGTCTGTTCTTGTCTACTCGTGGTTTCCTGGTTTATCTGTTACTTGTCTATTCCCCTCTGCTAGTTTTATTACTGGGCATCCTTTTTTTTGTTACTTATGTGTTGCTCTGCTGACCGACCATTATCCTGGTAAAGGTACATCTTACTTGTATTTTCTTATCTTCTGTTTTTTCCTGGACCTCCAATGTGTGCTTATAATGTCCTCTTCAGGTCATAATCCTGGTTCGGGTATCTGTTACTTGTTGGTTCCTCTTTTCTGGTCTTACTAAGAGTTCTCGTATCTGTTACATGTGTATTCCTTCATCGTAATCATGGATCTCAAATGTCTTATTTGTCTCTGTGCTTCACTCTGTCTCTATGCCTCACCTGTATCTTACTCCTGGTTGTCACCATTGATCACATTACCCAAGTGCTTGTCTCCATATCCCTTCCTTCTCAAAATCATTGGTTCCTTCTTCAGTATATCTCTTTACCTCTTTAATTGCTTAATACATTAGTAGTTTTCCATTTTGATATTTTTAGTGTTGCAGTTATTTTTTGAGGCTGTGCATGCAGCCTCTAGATTGTATCACAAAATCGTGACTGTTTTCTGTCTTGAACTGCCGCCTAGTTTTGCCGGGTGAATCTTTCTAGTCACTTTAGCAACCCCCTTGACTTGGGGCCAGATGGCAGTGATGCCCTACACACGCATCTTCAACCTCTCTCATCAGTAGCCATGTGCCTGAAGAATACGCCACCTGATGAGGAAGTGTGGTGACACCTGTAACGTAGTTTCTCTTTGCCTAGCTCAGCACAGGACTAGCGCACCCAGGCGGCAGGCCCGAAAAGTGCTTCTCAGACTGTAAACAAACCGCAAAGTAGCTTGCAGTGGGTACTGCGCATGTGCGTCCTGAAGCAGTTTCTGGCATAGGCAAACATTGGCACCACCTCCCCTTGGTTGATGATAGAAGAAAACGCAATTTTAGAATAAAAGAAGGTGGAAAAGCTGATTTAGCCGTATTAGCAGTTCATAAAATTCCACTTGTCCAGCTCTACTAAAATCGAATTTCCTCTTGATCCCTGATATCTTATTTTGTGTTTCTCTATTGAAACCAAATGCAAACCCACCACAAAACCGGTGATCTGTGCCATGGCCACGCTCTGGCCCAATCTACGGCACCTATCGCAAATGTATCACTCCACTTTGCGCTCATATTATACCTAGCAGATATTTAATTTGGATAGATATATCCATTTATTTTTATCTGGCGGCCCTCACCACATTCTTGTTATTTAGAATCAATAATTTATTTTATTAATATGAAGCTCAGTCGTATTTATTTTGTTGTGCTTGGAAGGATGAAAGGCGAAGTAAGCTCTGCAGAGAATCACAGGTGGTACTTGAAGATTACACATCTGTACACAAATCTCTGCAATGGCAGCACTGGTCTACAGGGCGATCTTAATGGGAAACAAATGTGAATCTGTATTCATTTTACGTACGATGATTTATGGATCCGTCGATGCACTCTGTGGATTCTTATTTTAACACTTTATCTTTGTAATGTTTGTGCGACTAAATCCCAGTGTTTTGTCTGAAAACACTCTAATTCAATTGTAACGAGGAGGGATGGAGGGTTCCGCCCTGGTGGGTGTGTGCACATTTACATAAAATTCACGTCTTCTCAAGTTATTCTCTATAATGATCAGTTCCAGTCATTCTTGTATTTTTCATCAGGAATAATATTTATTTCATATTTCCTTTTTCATTATGATTATTTTCCTTGATATTGTCAGTTTCATTGTCACTTCATAATTTCACTTTTACCCAATGCATTTCGGGTCTTTAGTGAGACCCTTCCTCGGGGGTTTCAGTGAGCATGAAGTTATATCTTGGCGTTATCCAATCGTTCGTGGTCTCTGTCGAGTATCCAATCATTTTACATACCTCACAGTACATTAATCCGTGCAGGCGTTTAAATAAATGGCTCTAATTCCACTGTGGAATTCTGCCCTTTCTGACTGTGGTTTCAGCGGAAATCTTCAACCTTTATCTAAATCATGAGATGCTCCTCTAGTAGGCCTATGAATGCAAGTAGTTTAATATGAGTGTCAGGATGTTCTGATAAATCATGGAAGTCAAGGGGCAGCGTGGAGAGAAAATTGGTATCCTACATTGGGCGGGATACCACTGAATGAGCCTCAGGTAACTTCCATCGCGAGACACATTAAGGGGGCTACATAACGTAAATAATACACCATCAGCAGAGACTGTAATATCACATCCCTTATCAGTTAGTCATTCTTGGGGAGCAGTGTATTTAGGTCCAGTGAAGGAAATAGCTGCATGACCAAACTTCACCGTTCTCTTCACATCGGTGTTCTTAAAGACGATATGGGAAAAACTATTCACTTCTGGGTAATGCCAGGCCCTTAAGCTACTTCTCAGATTTGTGGGTCTTTACCAGTGTGTGTGTGTGTGGAATAGCTTGGCCACTTTGTCCTGGCACTGTCAACACCTCTACCATGGTGAACTTTTCTCACTAGGACCTCATCAGTTCCCCGCTCAGCCCTTCATTTTAGACAGCTGTCAAAGGGGGCAAGGAGGGATTTCTTATTTAGCTTGTTAATGATTTTCTATTGGCTGATTTTGTTCTATTTTTGTGCTAGTTGATTGCTTGGTGGTATATTTATCTTGAATTTTTAAATCTATGATTCCTGCATTTTGTGGAAAAGTAAGATGTATTGTGGTCTCCCAATAGGGGTCGGGAGTAGGGGGTGTTCATTTCTAGGGGCATAGTCCTATCACTCCTGGTTGTCTGACATCAGCTGTCTAGTCTAAGGTTTCTACTGGATGGCATATGACTATGGCATCGAGATTTTGCAGTTGCCTTGGTTCATACCCTGGATGCAGTGTGTCTCATTTTCTTAACCATTCCGGTTTTCTGGTTCTTTCGAAAAGTATAACCATATGGAAGGTTGAAGTCATGTTAGTCCAGTCCAGAAACTCTAAAAACACTACAAGATACCATCTGTTGGACTAAGAGTGGTGTGGCATTGCCATACAATGCATAAGCTTTCGAAATCCCATAGACTTCGTCATTGGACGGCCAACTGATAAAGAAGCCTTTACGACTTTGAAGGCTTACATATTGTACCGATAGTAGCATCAATTCTTGTTTATTTAGATAATATGAATGATAATCTACTGCCCCTCAAGCTCATGATTGAGGTCTGGTCATCCTGACCCCATAGTTGTCATCTCATTTACATCAAAAGAGACTCCCTGCTGTCTACTACCAGCTCAGTCAGGTATTAACCCATTTCTTTGATGCTGCTCACATAACATAACGTAAAATAACATACACTCGTAAAGTGCTTGTTCACCAAGAAGGGTATCTTGATGCTGGAATATCAGATGTCCATCAAACGTCATCCGCGTGAACCAACATGGAAGGCTTTACTGTAGTTTGCTTGGACTGCGTCCATGAGTCTACCTTGATCTATTTCCAGAATAACGCAGTCAGATTGACCAATTTGAGACCTAGACATGACATTGCTCTCACAAAATCAGCAATGGGAACAAAACCTCAAATTTGACCCAAACTCTGTAAAAAAACATTTAAACATGTATGCGTTTTGGAGGAAAGTAAAAAAAGTAATATTCTATTAGTTTTATATGGAAACCCTATAATATTTCACAAAAATTATATAACATTCTTTTGTCTTTAGTACTGATCAAGTTCATTCCGGAATGTCCTTGGTGTACTCTCATTATAATCTAGAGC
Source organism: Lissotriton vulgaris (assembly GCF_964263255.1). NCBI lineage: Eukaryota > Metazoa > Chordata > Amphibia > Caudata > Salamandridae > Lissotriton > Lissotriton vulgaris. The sequence continues at coordinate 1,679,335 of NW_028246389.1, read as the reverse complement.
CCTCTCTCTGGATGAAGGTGAGAGACATGAGAGTGACCTGTGATTGATGTGAACCTGTATCTATATGACTCACCCAGTCCCTTCCTGTAGCATTCAGATCCTCTGCTGCGGCAGCCCTCCATTTTTTTTAATTTTTAAATATATTTCATCCTTTTCCTTTCAACAATTAATCGGGGGTGTTGGAGGGGGGTTGAAAGGAGGTGGTGGATCCCTCGGAAATAATTAAGGCTGACAGTCGTGGCGCCCCGAGCCCGTAATGAGCGCGGCCTCTCCTGTGTTGTTCCCGTGGCAGACCCTCACCTCCTCTCTCCCCTGCACCAGAATCACTAATGCGGGCACAGGCTTCATTTGCCTATAGCAACTCTGCTGCATTTTTAATGTGCCTGCGGGCTATGCTGGGATTGGGCTGCAAGATCTCCCTCCAAATGGCTAATTCTGAACTCCAGCAAGAAGCCGCTCTTCCTTTCATTGTTTTTTCATCTTTTTCTGTTCTACGTTGCATTTGACTCCCTCCTCTTCGGTTTCCGTGCATGGCGCTTCCCTCTCTCCTTTTTCCTCTTCAATGGCAATTCTTGGAAAGCTTGGTGGAGTGTTTCATGGCACATGTTCTTCTTTTCGTCCGCATGTGTTCTCCTCGTGCAAAGCCATATGATATGAACTCTGACCTATCAAACAAGCGATCGTCACATTCAATATAACTCTCCCCAGATGATTGACCCAGTGGTAAATAATTGACCACTTCTTGCCCATCTGCCATATACAGGACCAGCCGGCCTATCATTGTCTATGCAATCTGCCATTCAGTGGCTCCTGTGTTTTCAACAGGTTAGCTTCCATTCTGTGCTCTTCCCAATCCACGGCTAACTCACTGAGCCTCGACCGGCTGGCTCGTTATTATCTCTGGCTCGTTATTATCTCGAACCTTAACAATTACTTCAGTCTCCATTCAAAGTGGTCTATTGATGATCAGGAGGAATAATTTTTATCCTTAGATGAAAGGTTTATCCCTGACCAACATGATCATCTTTAATCAAAAGCTCTCTTGGTGACAACATGGTAATCCTTGGGCAAAATAACCTTCTTTGTCTGTCTGTTTATTCTATCCTTGGCTGACAGGCGTTTTCCCCTACCTGGCATAAATGTCTTTGATTAATGGGTACAGCCTTGACTACGGAGAGTGACCTTGGATGCCATGTTTGTTCTTGGCTAACTGGCATGTTCCTACTGCTTAGCTAGCACCTTACTGACTGACAAATCATTATGGGCCATGTATACACTTATCTGAACGGCATGTCTTTGACTGACTGTCCTTGGCAGATCTGTCTGTCATTTACTGATTGGCACTGACTAACCAGATTTTCCTTTACTGGCTGGCACCTCTTGGCAGATATTGCGTACATCAATGGGTGGAATAATCTTTTTGCCGTATTTAGAGTGTCATTGACATACATTCACTCTTAATAGAGCTGATGGGACTGCCACTTTTTGGCTCAGTACTGCATCGACTTAAGTCTAAATAGGTATCTTATTGGATGTAGGTGGGTGTATGAGACAAACTTAATTAAACTCAGTAAAAGAAAAATTAAACCATAAATAAGGTTCTTAATATATCCCAAAAAAATTGGCCTAAGTTTCCCTTCTGGCACAATTACACTGGCAGGATGGCCCAGCGATTTTGGAACTCACGCCTGACTTTTCCAGTCAAAGGGAGGTCATTAATTCAAATATTGTCGAGGTCGACCAAGACTTCCATCCTCCTCACACTGGCATACTTAAGTAACATTAAATTGGTTAAAAGTAACACCTGTCATTTACAATGCGTAGAAATAAGCAGAAGTCTGGTATGATGTGCAATATATAAAATTGCAATTCATTTTAATAAATACTTTGAAAATTATTTCCCATCAAAAGGACCCTCGTGGTTACCTTGAATCCCATATACCAGGTGTAGTCTAGCACACTACAACTTAATTTCAGACACAGTTTTTTCCAGACAGAATATGAAACTGGTCTCAAGGTAAATTAATGTCTGCTCTTCCCTGCCACTGAGCGAAGTACTTGACTGGCATTATTACTTCAAAGCAGCTGACCAAAGAACATGTGAATGATGTGGTAGACAGGTTTAAGGAACAATCATATTCCAGTCTCTGCCACAAGATCTTGCCAAATTCCCGACTTAGAAATTGATAACTCTTGCAACAAGGTCCAGGACTATTGCTGAAGGTTACTGGAGAAATTCTGGAAATTTCTGGCTAGTGAAAGAGACTTGAGACTGTACGTATGTGTTGTCATTTACATAGTGCCAGCCAAGCCGAAAAGAGTGCTGTGCATGAATTGCAGATTTACATATTTGCATTTCAGTGACACTACCTTTCGCATATTTACTATTGCTTTACATTTCTTACATGTTTACACTTATGGGAACAGAGAGATTAAGTAATTTGCCAAGAACCACACAATTTAAAATCAAGTGCCTTAGCCACCAGACAGCATCTGCTCCCCTACGCTTCAAGCATACTCCAGTTGTCTGTCTCACGTTAGGCTACATCATGCATAGCTTTTAAAGAGTGGATGCACTTACTCAGTATTTTTACATGGTGCTAAATTACCACGGCCTCACAGTGTGTGTACAGAAAGAAGAGAAAGAGCGATGCGGCTTTCAGATAAAGAGCAGTGTACCCAGTGACCACCGTAATGCCTTTAGTAAACACTCACGTTCTTAGAGATAATTCTGGTCTATTTGCTTTTCCTCGTCCTTTAAGTGTTAGAGGAAGTTTATTCTACGAAAAGAGATCTTATCCGGAAGATTGTAATTCTTAGGACTGGTATCTTGAAATGTGCGACAGCCTGTGCTTTGTTGTCAAGGACACTTGACCAGTTGTGGCAGCTAAGGTTGTCTTTCAGACACTTCGATCTCTTACCGCGCACACCCTTGTGGACTAGGTTTAAGTTCCTGAACTCTGACCCCTCTCTACCAGAACCAATAAAGAGCGCTTCTTACTGGGGAATGAAATGGAGCTCAGAGAGCTGTGGACTTTGTAAATCTGGTGTCAGCAGTTCCTCATAAGAGGCATTAACAAATAGCCTCTGTGGCAGAAATAAAACAGTAGTAGCGCCATAGACTGTTCCAGAAGCTTGCAGGCGCTTTATAGAACCATGGCGTAACAAAATGGTTACCATTTCAATCAATTGGCTTTACCAGGGCGTAACTCATGCCCCTTCGATTAGCCCTCTGACCCCAGAGGGCCCTCACTCGGCCTAAGACCTTTGCGTTTTTCTGAAGCCCAAGTCAAAGTTTAGGAGACCCTCACCAAAGTTTGCAGCAGATCCGCATCAATTTGCGTTACGACACTGGACTTAATTCATTACTCAATATTGTTTTTCATTTTAGCGCTACTACTAAAATGGAAGTTTAGACTGTTGGTCTGGGGCTACATTGCCACCCTTGGTAAATGGGGATCTGAATTTTCTTCCAGAATTCTCACTTTGATTAATTCTGTATGATCCTGGGCAAATACTTTCATCCTCCTGTCCCTTGGTTCCCTTACCTGCCAAAGCTGTGAGCAGATCAATGAGATTAAATGGCTTTATTACAGTGCCACTCAAATGTGCTCATAATAGTTTTACTGCAGTTAATGGCGGAGGTTTCAATCAAACTGCACGGACAGGCGAAGAGCAACCACGCAGAGAAGATTGGAGAGCGCGCCTTAGAAAAACTTCCTCGAGGTTGTGTGTTTTTAACTTACACTTTAAAGTTATCGAATGCGTAATACCTCACAGATGGCGGAGACGCAGCAGTGAAAGGCCTACACTGATACCGAGGCCTGATAAGGCGCCCGCAGCCGGCCGCCGTCAGATGTGTACAGAGGGGGGATTAAAGCGGCCTGTGGCGGCCTTGTTGCTTGCCTGGCCTCCTGCAGCTTTAACCAGGCACCTCCTAACCCCTTTTATTGTGCGTGAGCTGCGCGCGCGGGGTCCTCGTGACGCCCCCCGCCCCCTCCTTAACCCCGGTGCCCAGGTTTACCGGGGTCCAGCGATCATGTATCGGGGTTAATCAGAGGCCGAGTCGTATCGGAGGCCTCGGTGGCTGGCCGCGGGCCCAGGGCGCAGGAGAGGCGGAGAGAACACAGAGCGGAGCGCGGCCTGGAACCTGAGCCCCGCCGGGGCCTTGCGTAACCGGGGCTGCATAATTCATCAGCCGGGTCCCCGGGCACACGAGGTCGGGGCGCCCTTTGAAGCCGGATTTGGGGGTCGGCCGGGGTCAGGGTGATTACGTTCCTAGGGGACATGTCCGACAAATGGTTCTGACCGTGGACTGTGAACCCGAGAAGGGTGCGGCCTCCGTGGGCCCCGGCGAACTCGGGGGCCCTTGGAGTTAAAGCAAAGCCTGGGCCAACCTCGTCATCGTGGGCCTCATATCATGCTGCAGCTTCCAGTAATCGGTGGTTTAAAACGGGCAAACAGTGAGCTGCCAAAGTGTTACAAGAGTATCATTGACGGAAAGGCGTCATATGTTGTCTGTAGTGCGTTTTTCATGTACTTTGGCAAGCAACAGGTCACGAGAATCTATATTTAAAACGTGTGTTTTTTGGTAAAAAGGGGGCGCTATAGAATTTTTTTAACTGTTTTTAATTTTCTGAGACTGTGTTCCACAGTATTGTGATTGATTGGTCTAATATGATCTGGTGGCAGCGTTGAAGGCCAATTTTAGACCCCAAACTTCAAATGTGACTATCTGGTGCCTGTTTTTTTCAGCAGCAGGGTGCTATTTCTAAGCAGGTGGTCCTCAAACTTTCTTATGCCCCCCCTCCCCAGTGGGAAAAAAGAAACAACGGCCCCCTCAGAATTTTTTACAATTCTTTTATTAAATTGCCAATGTTAAATATGTCTATACATATTTAAACACTGTAGTTACGTTCTGTTACTGTTTTAAAAATGCTATCAAATACATGATTGCCAAACATGCTATTCTGGTAAGGCAGGCCTTAAAAGCAGGTACAAGTACACATGATTGCCAAAACATACTATTGTGGTCAGGATGGCCTTACTAGCAGGTACAAGTACACATGATTGCCAAAAATACTATTGTGGTCAGGCAGGCCTTACTAGCAGGTACAAACATACATGATTTCCAAACATACTATTGTGGTCAGGCAGGCCTTACTAGCAGGTACAAGCATACATGATTGCCAAACATACTATTGTGGTCAGGCAGGCCTAGCAGCTACAAGTATACATGATTGCCAAAAATACTATTGTGGTCAGGTAGGACTTCTAGCGTGTACAATTATACATGATTGTCAAGCAGGCCTTACTAGCAGGTACAAGCATCCACAGTCTGACTATTAGAAGTGGGGGGTGGGGTGGTTTGAAGAATATTTGGAGTCCCATCCCTTTTGACACATACTCCCAGCTAGAAAAGACATAGCAAAAGATGTTGGTGATGGCCCATAACAGAGCAGCTTGCTGCTACTATTTTATTTTAAAACAAAGCACTATTATTAGTACAATGCTTCTTTTGGCCAGTGCCTGGCCCCTCCCTGGAACCACTTGAGGCCAACCCAAGGGGGGGCCTGCCCCCCCCCCAGTTTGATGACCCCTGGTCTAAGCACATAACAGCAATGAGAAATGCATATTACTGATGCCTCTAAGCCTAATTAAAATAAGGTCACACTATCCAATGTCCTAATTTTGACCACCTTTGAAGGGTAAAAGGCTTTGAACCTATCACCTGCAGATGTTAGAGTCATGCGCAGGCCTCTGCGCTATTTTATTGTTCTTATTTGGGGTCTGATTACAAATGGTCTCTGATGTTGCCACTCCTCCTAAATGACCTTGAGTGCTCAGGGATCACATTTATAAGAGTGGAGAGGTTTATCACACCTAGTAAGTACCATATGGAATCAAGTTCAGATCCTCTGTTAAATTTTGGCAGGTCAAACTTGGCAGAGTTAATCAAGGGGAAAAGTCCTGGTGTTTACCTAGGCTTATGGATTTTGGCTCAGTAAGCACAAAAATGTTATTCCTCAAAAATTAGAAATCTAAAGTTATCACGCAAGATAAATTCCGAACACCTTAATATCAGACTTTATCAGGAATGATAATTATGGCTTTGGGCATGGACGGCTCATAAGCAGGTCCTTGCTGTCTTATAAGCGTCTCCCTCTCAGATTTCAATTTGGGGGCTCCCCTTATGCATTCAGTTCGATATTGATGCATTATGGTTTACCCATTTAAGGCCTGATTTGATTTAAATATTGGTGGATAGGACACTTTAAGAAACATTTATGACGGATATCCTGTCTGCTGTATTACATGTACATTCCAGCCTAGGATTCTTGAAATACTTTAGAAGGGATCTCGTCATGTTTGTGATGGAGTATCCAGCCTGTCAAAATCAGGCCCTAGTCACATAGGCATGTACCTGCTCATTTCATATAGGTCCCTATTGCCCATTTTCTAAATGGTTTATTCTCGTAGTCCAATTTAGGCTTTTCCTTCTTTAGGGTTAATCTAGGTGCGGGTATGAAACAGGTGCTTACCTCTATTGTTATACAGGCACATACAGGCACCTACTTTTCATAGGATGTTGCTTTTTCCGACATTTTAAAAATGCCGCCTTCAGCTTTTTGTTTAATATTAGTTCTAATATTCATAGTTACACAATCATGGATGCATTTTGTGATGCAATTTGGATTTCAGTATTGAATAGAGGGCTCACTGCTGGAGTCAGGCAGAAGCACGAGCAGGGACTGCTGATGTCAGGTAGAGCAGGGGCTGCAGGTGTCAGGCTAGAGATGGGGTGTTGGTCTGAAGCGGGTATAGTAGTTGCTGAAGTTAGGCTGGAGCAGTGATGCTGGAGGCAGCTTTGAGATGAAGCTCATGAAGTCATGCTGGAGCAGGGGGCTGCAGGCGTCAGGGGTGTTGCAATCAGTATTTGTGAGAATTTTGCTGGAGTCAGGGGGGTTAGAAGTTGTCTGAGTCAGGCTGGTGCTGGAGTCAGGAGAGAGACGAGTTATTGTAGTCAGGGAGGAGAAGGAGCTTCCTGAGTCAGGCTGTGAGAGCTGGGTCTGCCCGGGGGCCAGGGGCGTAGCTTCCTTTAGTGCAGCAGGTGCAGTGGTACCAGGACCCAAAGGTCTAAGGGTCCCATTGAACCCTGATTATTGTTATATATTACATTTCAAACAGCAGCCAGTGGGGCCCATTTCCATCCTTGCACTAGGGTCCAGGACACACGGGCTACGCCACCGCCACGAGCAGGCGGTAAAGGTGTTCGGTTGGAGCAGGAACTGGTGGCGTCAGGCTGGAGAAGGAACGTGTAGTACACAGGGCTCGAGTCGGGGTACCACGCGGGTGGACGGAGTCCCCTCACTTATTTTACCGGGAGCTCGATAACTGGAGCAAATGGAGCCACTCATTCACTCTTTGGCCTCTCTGGGGCGAGATCTCGCCCCAGGGAGGCCAAAGAGTGAATGTGTGGCTCCATTTGCTAAGGGGTGAGCGAGGGAAGGCAATGAGTCTGATGGTGCCAGCCACCTTTTGTGACGTCACTTCCGTTCGTGACGTCAGCGTCCCCCCACTTTTGTTTTTAGGACTTGTGCCCTGGTAGTACAACCCTTCAACTACTCCCCTGCCAGAGCCAGTGAACTGAAAGTTCTGCCACCCGCACCAGTACGTGCCAGGCAGAAACTTTGCTTTCACCATATGCCACCCTCCACTAAAAACAAACATGCTGTATCCATCACGGGTTGGATGAAAAGTTCACTTCTGGGGCCCGCATCCCCACCCCCACAGCCGCCCCCTCAGACTGCATCACTGCGCACAGATCTCCTCTCCTGAAACGTTAGACACGGGATGTGAGAGGGCAAAAAGGAATGCCGAGAAATCCGAGAATCTAAAAGTCTTTATAACCATCAATTAAAGTCAGAAAAAAACAAGGTCTCGGGGTGGAAGGATAGTACAGAAACAGACGGGGATGGTGGCGGAGTAGTGTACTTAAAGGAGCGGGAGAGAATAGAGTGGTAAGAAACAAGATGGCAGGGGAGAGACGGCCGAGGGGTTGATAAGGTTACATATAAACTGCCCTGGCTCACAGTGTTACCAACTGTGTCATCTTGGCTAAACCACTATCAACGTGGGCCAAAGTCGCAAAGCGGTAATCGGCAAAAGCAGATCCCCTTACTGTGCTGTCACTGTATCTGGTGTCACAATGTGACTTGCACTAATGTCTTATTGGCTTAAACAACTAGGCCTCTCAAGGGGCAATCTAGCCATTTTTTTAACTTCATCCATGCTCTTTCTCTGTGTTTGTTAACACTTCATAACTGTAGTTCGTTCATTTTTTGTTGTTGACTATTCCATAAAACACAGAGCTTTTTTTGGTAGCCTTAATACACTGTAGTCTTAGCGTGGTCTTACAAAGAGAAAACTCCGCTTCTCTCTAAGTTAATATAAGTTCAGGGGCGAATACCTACCGGCCTCTGGAAATATTGGGAGTGTGCAATGTGCCTGAACTTCTGAGAGGCCGGCATTGCTGCTCCAACGTCAGGCGGGTGAATCTTCTAAGGATTTTTTAGAGGCAAACTACTTTTCAAGGTGTCTCAAGATTTCACGATTGGCCAGTTTCTAAGTCCTGCTCTACCATATACAATCATATCCGTCGCTTTTCTTTGTTCAAAATTTCGGTAGACATTCTTTGCATTTCCTGGTACCAAATGAGCCCCTGTTCTGCCTGTGAAGGATTGTGTAATCTCCGTGAAGCAATATTTCTATGAATCCAGCTTCTCCGAGATTCCTGCAGTGAGGTCACAGGTCTCTTAGAAACCTTGCATCCGGAGTCTGGAGACCGTGACAGCTCGGGAGGAACGTGAAGGAAGCCAGATCTCCCTCAGAAGTCAGTGGGGAATAGAACTCTGTTCAAAGTGAAAAGCAAAAGCTGCTTTATTTTCGTAAACAATGAAAATAACAAAACACACAACAGGGGTACAGGGACGATGTAACGTGACTGTGCGTTTCATATAGAAAAATTGTCAAGAGCAGACGTTTTAAAGCACGCGTCTCGTTAATCCAGATGTGTCATCAACAAGTTTACACATCGAACAAAGCAACGGCGTGTTTCCATTATCTGAGCACCAGGGGGTGCTGTGGAGTTGCACATGTTTCCTCGGGACAGACAGCGTGCCATTAACTTGTGTCGCGCTGCTGCGTCTCCCGGACCCGGTGTGCGTTGTGCCCCCTGGACCACCATAGGGGGCGTGGAGAAGTACGGAACCTGTATGCCAAGCGTGTTTCGTGGTGGCTGCTCGAGGGATTTTTCCCCGCTGTCATATTTAGGGACAGGCTGTTTTTGCTTTCTTTTTTGGACCACAGTTGGCGCTTTCTGTTTCTTCTCTTTAAATTTACCTTTAAGTACCTGGCATGGCCTTGATGCTAAAATAGCAATGACATGACGCCGCCTAACGTCATTTTTAAAATAAAAATTTCAATTTAGTCTCCCAGGTGTGGGAGTTATTGCAAGTATGCTGAATTTCATATCATACTTTAGTCAGTCATATATAAAGGGAAGTAAGATATAGACCATATTTAGCAATACTTACGGAAAGTATTCAATATTTATTGGATGCCAGCCATGTTTAGTATGGAAGCAACCACACTTACTGGAATTGAGACATATGTACTGTGAGTGTGTGAAACTACTTTGGAGCAAGACAAATCTATTGGAAGCTAAACAACTTTATTGGAAGTAAACAATGCTTATTGGTTGCAAACGATACCTATTGGAAGCAAGTGATGCTTGTTGGAAGCAACCAATGCGAAGCAAAAACAAGTAATAATTAATGGAAGTAAGTAATACTGGAAGCAAGCAATATTTGAAGGAAGCAACTATGTTTATTGGAAGCTAGCCACATTTATTTGGCGTAGCCAATGCTTGTTGGGTGTTAACCACACTTAGTGGAGGCAAGCTATTTTCATTGGGAGTAAGCCAAACATATTAGAAGCAAGCCACGCACATTGTGAGCAACCAGGCCTTAGGTCCTACCCTGAGGATTTGTTTAAAAAAAGTAATGACAAATGGTGCATTGCAATGCGTAATACACCACCAACATTGGCCAAACATTTATAGAAAGCAAAGTGTGGTTGACAGGAGAGGTTAAAGGTTATCCCCTAAAGATATTTTTGAAAACGAATTCTGCAGATAATGATAATGTAAGTTAATTACTCTAGTAACATAAGACAAAAACCAAGGCTATGTGCAAAATGTTCTTACAGTTAGCATCAGATGCAGTAAAGTATACTTGCCTCAGCAGCATGCCTGTTTCTCTATAGCTTCAGCATGGAAATTGCATATGTAGTTTGCCAATAAAGGCCTGAAAATACCCCATTCACTTGCAAGCAAAGAGACCAACCTCCCCCAGGGGAAACTAGAAATCACATGAGGCAGGAATTTAGCTTCTATAGGAGATGAGAGGGATGGATCGAATAGGAGAGAGGGAATAAACGAGTACAGTGTTATATTATGTTGATTTTCAAAGCACGACGGTGGAATAGAAGAGGTCAGGCAAGCACAGGAAAGAGGTGTCTACTCTAGATAGTGCCCTCAGATCCACATTGCTGGCATTCAGGTGACATTCTCTTGAAGCTGAAGATAATGCAGAAGGAAAATGGAATAAAAACGCGCTTTGAAGTTCAGGGAAAAGTTCCATGCATCAAGCAAACTATTTATATGGTAGATAATAATACAGGGCAAGTCTTAGGTTGAGGCAGGGGTGGGTTGAGGAGCAGGCAGATCAATTTCTTTCAATGTCCCATTTCCCCTTCTTTCGGGTAAGCGTGCCGAATTCTGCCCCCTAGTCATTTTCTTCACAGCACAGTTACGAGAAAGCCCACTTCTGCAGGCTGGCAGCCCCTGGTGCTGTCTGAGGAGAGTTGTGAAAATCTGTTATTGCATCAAACAGAATCAAGTATGAACAGTCGTGTCTTGGACGTAAAAAATGTACCTTAATAAACAAGTTAGGGAGGGAAAAAGGATTTCACAGCTAGTCCTGTCTGCTGCGGGCTTGTCACTAACAGAAAAGAGCTTGGCAGCTTGCCTGTGTTTTAGGAGTGAGAAAAGGGATACATTTGAAGCGAGGCTGAATACCAAGAAAGGTAAGTGGATGAAAAGAAGGGACGAAGGGTGGGGTTGGAGATAGCGAAATGCAAATCTGGCGAACAGAAAGTTTCTGGGGCTACGTGGTGAAGTGATCGGGAAGTAAAGGGGTAACTGGTGGTCAGACAGGTGGTAGCGTACCCACTTTATTACAGGTCAGTGTGGCCAATGCCTCCAGTCTTCAACTTTTCACCTACAAATCATTCTTATCAGATGTGTTTGTCAGAGTCGTTCAATGGAAGACCAAAATGCTTTTGGTTATTATTCATAATTCCTGGCATGGAAATAGCACCCATAATGACCCAGAGAGAGCTTGTTACAATAACAGATAGGTGCCAACAGTGGTGACGGATAGCTTTGTAAGTATCAGAAAAGCTCGAGGATCAGTCTATACGGGAATAGGGAGACTGGATAAGGAGGGCTAATTGGTCTGATAGGTTAGGTATCTTTGGCCTCTGTTCTCGCTCAGAAAACATCGAGTGATGGAGCAGCAACCAGAGCGCCTGCAGTTAGCCGTAATGGCTACTTGACAGTGAAGTGGACAGGATAGACCAGCAGTGAGCACAAGGCCAACCCACCAAGATCTTTTCTGGGTATTGGCTTAACTAGTCGTGGAAAGAGAACGCTGTGTTAGCCCGAGCAGTTGTTGCTTCTCCAGTGACAGGAAACCAACAATCCTATCGTAGGGAGCCCCTCAGCTCTGGCACATGGATTTTCAGAATGACATTTTGTTGTTTGGGCACTCCCCCTACATGCGCAACAGGATCGTATTTAAGGCCGTTGGTTAAATCTGTCAAGGTGACATCGGACAATGTGATGCCATTCTTGCAGCCTCTTAATGTTAGAGGTGAATGAGTTGAAGAAATGCTGGTCATTCACTGCCAGTCTAAAGAAAGAAGTGAATGCAGGGTTGCTGTCACCCAGTATCTATGTGTTGTAACCTGTATTGTATTTATCTGGTTACTTTACCCCTAGCTACTCAGCCAGTGTGAATGTGATGCATGGAATGTTGGTGTGAGCGTCTTGAATGGAATGTTTAGGTTCCTGATGCTTGAGTGTGACAGTTAGAGTATGTAGAGTGTACCTGAATGCAACTATATCCAAGGATGAGAATAACTTGGTTTCTACTGAGATGCCCCTCCCTGGATGATTTGTGCGCGTTATAAATTAAAATAACAGAACATACTAATATAATCCAAATGTATTGTATATTTTTATCTCAATTCCAATGCTCAAAATAACTTTTCAATTGCGGTAATCACGTTGGAGTCACAATAAATGCAATGCATGTGCTTTCCATGTAATTGAAACAATATGCAAAGCGTAATACTGAGTATGTAAATCCTATCTAGGTGATTTGACAAAAACATTCATCTTTAGTCAGAATTGATAATGGTAGCCAGGGCCGAACTGGGAAGCAAAACCAGCCCTGGCAAAGTGCTCCCCCACACCTCAACAGGGGTGGGGCGACCGCGCTCTTTGCCAGGCCGGTTTTCAGCCGATTTTGTTACAAGGCCGTTTTTGCAGCTATTCTTCTAAAATGGCCCTGTAACAAAAACGGCCCCCAGGGGCCCAAAACCGGCCCCACCCCTGCGGCGCACCGGGGGATTGCCTGGTGCCCGCAACGGCCAGTCCGGGCCTGATGGTAGCACAACCAGAGGAGATGTACTGGGATGGGATTTGGTGACCATAAAATTGGGAATTCAGCCTGCATTAAATGATTGATAGTTTACTGCAGGTTTTGCATAGCATGCACTGTTGAGTGGAGTGCTATGGGAAATCGGCAACTCACCCTTTCTGTCTTACCTGCAGAATAACTCTTGGATACGTGATCATGACGAAACGGGCTCCACGCACTCCGGCACGCCCGGCCCCTCGAGTGGGGGAATTGCCTCGCAGAGCGGCGACAACTCCAGTGAACAAGGTAGGAAAACTTTGCCTCTGCCCTTTCCACCATTGCTGTGCTCCTTGCCTTCTATGCAGTGCACACTAACCTGTACAGTGCATCTCCTCCTCCATCCAGTGTTCCTCCTTTTCAACACAGTATCTTCTTTCTTGTATTACTTTTTTTAACAGCGCTACTCTTAAGAGAAGGGTGTCAGTGTGTTTTATATTTACACAGAATGCGAGGCTGTGGTATCCAAAATACATTCAAACATAGAAATAGCAGAGCAGGACAAGACAGTGAGGGTGTGTGTGTGTGTATGGGGAGGGGAGGGGGGTGTTGGGTGGGACCAGGAGTGCTCCTTCTGTTCCTTCTACTCTTTCCAGTGCTCCTTTCCCTTTCAAACATTGCTTCTCCCATACAGGGCCTGCTTAAGGGCACTGTGACCTGTGGGCGCTGACCTGTTGAGGGGGCACTGACGTCAAAGGGGGTGGGGGGGGGGGGGGTGCTGTGTTTTGTAATAACTTATGATTGGAGAGATGAGGTGCACTTTTGCCCAGTGGTAGTGAGAGAATACGAGGAGGCGGTGATGGAGTCGCCAAAAATGATTGTTGCACCGGTTGGCATAAACACTAAAGCTGGCCCCGCTCCCAGTTCATACAGTGTTTCCCCTTCCATACAGTGCGCCCCCTCCTTACATTGTTCCTTCCCTCCTTTACAGGGCTCCTCCTTTTTCTTCGCAATGTTTCTCCCATTTATAAGTGCTCCAGTCATTCATAAGCGTTCCTCACTCTGCAGTTACCTTACCATCACCCACTCCCAACACATATTTTTTAGCCACTTTCAGGGGTAATTATTTTGAGTAGTTGTGAATCAGCGCAGTAGCTGTTTCCTGTATGATTTAACTTGGTGATTTTTTTTGACTGGCTGTTGTAACCGAGCTCTTTGCCGGGGCCGGTTTTCGTCCGATTTTGATACAGGGCCGATTTTGCAGTTATGCTGAATAAACGGCCCTGTAACAAAAACGGCCCCCAGGGGCCCAAAACCGGCCCCACCCTTGCGGTGCACCGGGGATTGCCCGGTGACCCCAACGGCCAGTGCGGCCCTGTTTTGCGCCAGTCGCTGCTCCCTGTGAATACACTCTCACCTCTGGCCTTCTACGCCCCAGCAGCACTTCACGTTCTCTTACACTCCCGTTCTTCTCCCTAGTTAAAAAGGGCTTTTGGGGCTCCTTTTTATTAACCAATCCATCTCAGATTGATAAATACAAAGAAAAAAATGCTTGCCTCATATTGAAGTGCCCGCATGAGTGTTGCCTCACTGCTACAAAATGATGCAGCTGTCACAGTATACGTAATTGTACTTTTTGCCATACTCTACACAGCAACCACTGTGTTGTACACCATGGCCAAAAATCATTGCAAAGCCAATAGATAACATAGGCAAGAGCTCTTGGCTTTGCCATTGTTTGATTTAGTTTCTATCCTGACAGTGCCCAACACCCAAGCTCAAGGCCATTTGAAGCATTAAAGTGTATTTACCCTCTTTAATCCTTCTCCTTCCTTGCAGCATCCCCATCCTTACTGAATTTCCACTTCCTTAAAGTGTCCCTTGCATCCTGGAGAGAATGTGGACTAGCGGCCAGAGCTGCCATCCTTGGAGCTGGCGAACCAGATCCCAGTCTTGGCGTCAGCTCAACGTTCTGTGATTCTGGGCATATCTCTTAATCTCCCCTTGCCTACCAAAAAATGAATGTGTCCATGTGTAATGTAAATGGTGCTCATGTAAAGTGCTTCAATACCTTCGGGTCGAGTGTGCGCCATTAAAACATACTACAAAAAAAAAATACTTCCTTTTAGTGTCGATCAGTGTGTTGAAAAATTAAGATGGTTCGACGGAGGTTCTTTTCTGCAGTATTTTGCATGTGTGTAGGCTTCCCCCTCCCCTGGCTTTAAGTGTAGGAGTAATGCTATAGTCTCGTTCCCCATCCAGCTGTATAAGCAGCTGGAGAAATTCTGCTGAGTCTAAAATGTGTTAATAAAACACTTTCATGGAAGTACAAGCTGATAAACGATGATAAATGGGCGACAATTTTAAAAGGTGGGAGACAGGGGTGTTAGTTACATATTCTGTCTCCAGAGAAATGCTACTGCGCTACTTCAGAAACCTAGCGATCAATTCGCCGATTAAACATGGCAAAGGGGGCTACAGGTATGGATGGCATAAGAACATGGAATTTGGGTCTTGTGGTTGTGCTTTCCCACTAAAGGGATGAGACTGCTAGTCCTAGCTATCAGAATGCTTTTTGTTGTCAAATGCTGCAACCAGTTAAAGCAGGGATGTTAGTAGGTTGTATAGCAAAATATCAAGGTCAGAAATATTGACCTACATATCACCTATGTCAATAACTGTGGCGTTACAGATAATACATTTACGTTTGTGTGTTTATATTTACCTGGACTATATAGAGGGAGTTGATATTCTGCAGTCGGCATTCTTGAATGTTGATCTTATAAACTAATTATTGTGGTAGACCACTGTTCACTGTAGGTCCACAGGGGCCAGACCCAAGCCAGAGTTTCAGGTTAACCAATCGTTATGTGCATGTGTTTTATTTAGCTGAATTTCATGTATTTTTATTTTCGTGTATATAGTCAAACCTGGCATGGACCTAGCGCTCCTGAGTTAAAGGTAACCTCTTGGGCCCAGTTGATAACTTTGGGCAGTAGTAGGCAGTGTTATGACAGTTTCTGTTTAGCAGGGTTCATTTGCTTACATTTGTTAATTCTTTGCTTGCATCCATTCACAATCACATATTCCTTTTCATGCGGCAGCGTAGGTGGGGGAGGATCTAAAATAAAATCTGAATTAAGTCTATTTTTGCTGAAGACGTGGAGGTGAGAACAAGGAAGCTTGGAATCTAAGTTTAGGAATCATTTGTCAATGCGTTACCTAGATTTAAAAAAAAGAAATCTGTGCCGCATGACAAAGCAGGAGAATCAAAAAAGCTTCAGCAAAAAACATTCAAAACTTGAGCTCAGTAGGGCAGTTGTAAGCTGGTATTGTACACCATAAATGTTTGGAAATCCACACCTTGTATCCAGTTTGGGCCCTGTGGAGAATAATGAAGGCATATATCATGTGACCAGATCTAGCAACTTGATAACTGGGTTGCACCGCTACTCATGAAGAGTGTTCTCAACTTGTCACATGTCAGGTTAGCGTAGCTCACCCGTCCTCTTTCTGGAGGCCCGAAAGCACAAGGATACAAAGAGAAAACAGAGTGTGCGATATGCTTACTCCTGACATGGCAAACACAACAAGATGATGGACGGAGTGCTAAATCCTTTCAACCACTCACCCCCAGTCAAGAGATCTGGGTTTAATCCATTATTCTTATGCTCACTATGCCACCCCAGTTTGGATCCAGCCATATGAAAATCAGTCTTGATTCTGCTCCTCATGGGAACAATCCAGCCCGAACTGCCAGGCCAGGTCGACCGTGGACCAGAAACAAGCATCCAAGGACCGGTAAACTGGAATAGCATGGGGAGCAAAAAAAATATGTATCTAGGCCCAGATCTCCATACTGGGGAGAATGTTTGACATTGTTCAATATTTTGTCCATCAATTGTTGTTTTTCCACTCCCGACATGGTCACATGAGAATTCATCTGTAAAATGTGGACATACAAAAGGGATGAGATCAACAGGTGGTGATAGGGGCAGAGCAACAGCTGCTTCCATTTTAATTGTATAAAGGTGTGGTTAGCAAAGTGCATGTTGTAGATTAATGTGCTGCGTGCTATTCTGCCAGCTAGTGTTGGGTTCGGAACATTGCAACTTCTCTTTCTTTGGAAGTTTTGCTGCGTGAAATGATGGGATCTCCAGGATAGGCCCTTCGAAACACTTGGGATTTTGTTGCAACCTGTCGGATGAGAAGAAAGAACTGAAGGAATATATTATAGCTCAGGCGGACCCAATCTGCACAGGAAGAGGATGGAATTTAGAGAGACGAAGCTGAGGCTGGAGGAAGAGAAGCTACAGTGTAAGGATTTGGAAAGCTCCATATAGCATGACTTTGTCATTTAGGTGCGCCCATTCCGCAAGCGACAGTGCCATTTTGTATCTTATTTGCTGCAATTCGGTGCACATCTAAGGTTACTGGCTACGGTAGCCTTAAAGTAGCACAAATTCTTAAAAAAATACAGTAAGAAGGAGTACAGAGTTAGACTGGGCATTGGGACACCCCTTTTCACCATTGGTTTTCATATATGTTTTTTATGGTTTGGCATTGCGTAGATGGACTGTATCGTAGGGCCATGGCATTTTGAGTATGACTACAGTGTCCCATTGGTCTTCCCATTATTTTTTGGCGATGTGGCATCGAGTAGTCCTTTTGTTAGAGTACACATGCGACAAGACACAAGTGTCAGTATGTGCTATGTTATGTCGTTGATGTGCTTACACGAGGGAACATTTTACCGGCTGATTTATGTTTTTTTTTGTTTAAGAACCGCAGACTCATAAATTTGCCCCGCTTTCCTCTAATTGCACTTGAGAATTGATTTGTTTTAATTTACTGTCCTGATACATGGTTTTGATTTATATTTTTTTTCTTCACAAAGTAAGGATGTTTATGCACTTACGCTTTCTTAAAGATGCAACAAAAATACAGACCCTTTGTTGAAAGTTTCTGCTTTGCAATATTTTCCTCTGTATGCCTTTTAAGTTCGCCATACGGAATGCAAACTTCATATTAGAACTTCTTTTCAAAACAATTATCTGTGAGTTATAGCTTGCATCTGCCAATGTTCAGCAAAGGACCCTGCTCCCAGCTTTCATATTGTAGTATTCCAAAATGTGTCTTTTTTATGGGATTTTCTTCCTAGGTCTAGTGCAGTCAACAGACAAAAGATACAAAGGAATAACAGACAACTTCCATGACCAAACACTTCCCCTAGCCAAACGCCAGTCCTCTTGGCTCTGTCAATGCTTGTTGTTTGTATTCGGGGTTGGTGGAGGTTTTGTTTGGTGCATAAAGTTTATTCAAGGTTTGTTTTCGTTGCAGTTAAGGTTCTTGCAGTTGTCATGTTGGAGTTTTACTAGCTTCATTTCGTTACTGTGCCACGTGTTGGTGTTTTTGTTGTCTTAATTTCAGCAAGTGTTATCAGTTGAATTGATTAGAACTATTATGATCGCATGATCTTTTGGGCATGCCTTTTATCTGCACTGGCTCTCTGATATCACTGCCTTTTATGATCTGTGTGTGAGCTAGAGCTGGTCTCTCTTCAGGTCAGGGGCATACTGTTGCTCTTGCACTCTTTCTGAATGGGTGTGTGAGGGCCAGTAACAATCAGTATGCACTTGTGGTGTAACTGGCAGGAGGGAGGTCATTTTTTGGGGGGCGGTGGAGCTGAACAAGTTGTCAGTTGACTAACCCCCCTCCCCCCAAGAAACAGTTGTCTCCGCTCTTACTGAACCGGGCGGCAAACTCAGGGACCGCCCTGGAAGGCAATAGGTCTAGCTACGCCATTGGTGTACGCATGGAGGTTGTGGTGTTCCGGATGATACTGGTTGACGGGTACTGTCATACTAGATGTTTACAATGGTTCTGAGGACTGTAATGTCTCTCTTTATTCTTTCCACCAGCAACTTATTTCGTAATGTGGTATAATAAATTGAGACCTTCCTTTGCCCACAAACTGTAGGTTTCCGGTGATAGAGAGTCACGTGTAACTAGAAATTTGGCTTAAATTCCGCCTCCCACACTAGAGATGAATGAAATGACACTGAGGGTTTAGAAAGAGAAACATGTTCATACCCTCATTGCAATGCACTGGGTATTTAGTTTAGAACAGTGAGGAGGAATACATGTCTAGAGCAGCGCACATGGCTTGGTAGGTTGAACACCTGCTGCTGAGCAGTTTCTGCAACCTGCAGATAACAGGTTTCCATTCAAGTGGGGGATCCAGTCTGCCTTGCAGCCTTCCGAGGGGGTTAGAAATGGAGTGAAAAAGTTGCTTCTAGAAGATTCTGCCACCGGAATGTCTTCCAGTTGGACGTTATGAATAAAATCAAGGGAGTGGATTTCCCTCTGTATTCAATGACTCTTGTATCGATGTATGCATGTATGTATGTCTGTATGTATGTGGTACTTATAGTGTGAATCTCGCTGAAATGCACAGGATCCCTGTTCAACCTTAAAATTCAAGCCATAGTCATTTGTGATAGGAGCAGAGCTGCTTTGTGGACTGCTGCTGCATCATGATGTAGTGCCTCTAAAGAGGCATGTATTCAGGTCTTTCCTAATTTGGAGCAGGGTTGGGGCAGTCCTGATGGATACAGAAATATCGTTCCAGATCCCAGGCGCATAGTCGCTTTCTGGGAGGAATGATTTTACTTTCCTTAGGGGAGAAAGCTGGTACCAGGACATCTTGCTTTGGTTAGTGATGGGTTCCTTGGGGGTGAAATCTGTGTCCAGGGTTGAGGTTCCAAGCTATTTCATGCTGTTGGACTAGTTGTTGCTTTTTGTCCTTTACAAACATCAGTTATTTATGTTTTGGTCGGGTTAAGCTTCAGGTAGGTGCTGGACATCCCCATCTGGCTATGGTGCAGGCTCATGTCTGAGGCGTTGGATATCAGGATTTGAATGAACTTTCATATATAGTTGTGTGTCCTCTGGAAATTAGAGGACTTCTGTCCCCTTCATATTCTAAGTAAGCAGGGCCAGACTGGCCGCAGCATGCACCAGGCATTTTTACCTGTGGGCGAGAACGGTGGGGGCCGGTTTTGGACCCGTGGAGGCAGGTTTTGTTACTGGGTGCCGGTTTTGCAGCAGTGCTGCAATATTGTCCCCTTGTAGCAAAAGCGGGAGCAGTGCTTCTCTCTAGCACCCCACTCCCTTTCCCCCCTCAGGGGCCAGTCAGACAGATTGCCAGGACTGGTTGCTGTTCCCCATCTGGCTGTGTAAGTAAGGCCTGTCATCTTTCTTAAAATGTGTGCTTAAGACTTGGTATTGTACGATGCGCCAACTCCTCAGCTGACCTCGGATTTTGATATAGCACGCCACTGGCCATGATAGGAGCTGACGCGTGGATCAGAATGCAAACTCATTATAGTGGTAGTCCACGACAGAAGAGAAAATAGTCGTGTCCTATGAAATTCCCCAACACCGGTGTAAGTTTTCAGTGGATCATGCCCTCAGTAGTTTCTTTGTGGTAGGTGCTTGTCTGTATGTGCCCAGGTAAATTTATGTTTCTCTGCATTTCAGCTTGGCTATAATGTTCATATCTGGTGGACTGGGGTCTGTGAGGTACGGATGCAACCGTGTGCGTGTGTATATATGTGTTGTGGGGGTGTGTGTGAGGGGGGTTTCCTTGAGTGCATCCATGAACCTTTGCTTTCAGTTTATGCTGTTTGTGTGTGCAGTGTGTGAGGCTGAGTGTATCCTTTGCATGTGTGGGTGACAGCGTTTTCAGTTTAAGCTACATCTGCACAGACTGTGGATGCATGTATGTAGAAGCATACATTGAATTTTGCAATGGCTGGCTGTTGTGTTCTCAGTTTATATCTATCTTGAGTCCAGCCACGGGCCTTTGTATTTGCTTCTGCGGCTCTGCTTGTGTGCATGCATGCATGAGCTGAATTTGCATGGTTCTGCATTTTATGACTAGGACGCATCCGTCTGTGCACGCACGTATGCGCGTGTGTGTATGTTTATGTTCAACCATCATCTTATGCCTACGATTATTGCAAGATATGCAGGGGGAGGGGGAGCGCGTGCATTCCAGCACATGCCATCTGTTTGATAATTACCCTGAGAACAGGGGCACCCAGCCGAGAAAACCTGAGGGAAGAAGGGAAGAGGGCACAGCGAGGAAGGCCTCCTGCTCGCGGCCTGTGAGACCCAGGCTGCCCGGGGCAGCGAGGTCAGGCCTGGCGGCCCGGAATAGCCCTCCGCAGCCCCACTGGGGGCAGGGCTAGGATTCCCTTTATACCAGAAGACAAGGCGAAAGCCAGCAAATGAACCGGCGGGGCAGATGCCCGCTCCCCCACTGCATGTCTTTTCTACTCCCGCCATTGTGTGTGGAAAGGAAGCGGCCTGTGGACTCTGGCCCCCGGTGATTAACAGACAGAATACAGCGGCCCCGTCAATTCATGACTGGAAAGGGGAGGCGTCTGTGGGGAGCGGGGCGTCCCACATCTCCAATACACGGTGTAATATTGTGCCGTCTCCTCCCTCGCGCTGCTCAAATGATTGCAGCAGGAAACGCGAAATCGGCTCTCTAAGATGTCTTACTCGTGTATAACATTGGTTCAGTGCAAAGTTATTAGAAATCCTGCATGAGAGGGTTTCCATCCTGTGTGTGTGTCTGTGTGTGCGTGTGGTGTGTGTGTGTGTGTGTGTATGTGTGTGTGTGTCTGTGTGTGTGTTTGTGTGTGTGTGTTTGTGCGTGTGTGTATTTTTTTCCAGAGCCCCAGGACAGCGCATTCATGTTATCCAGTCATGTCTATGAACAGTTCAAGTGTCTAGTAATAGTTTATTAGTTAATTAAAAGCAAACCATGTAAAAATGCGTGCATCGAGCATATTTACAAAATTTTAAAAGCGGTGTAAGAAAAACATTGCATTTCCGGTTGAAAAATAACCCAGTTGTAAAAGCCAATGGTGCATTTCAAGATTTGAAAAAAAGTTAAAAATTACAGCCAGTGAACTTGCCCATTCAGATGGGCTCCATTTGCAGAGAGCTTGGGGTGTACCATTTGGCCCAGGTGCACAATCTCATCGTGAATTTTCATTGATCTTAGTTATGTCTGTGGGCAAGTGGTGCAGTGGAGCACAGACGATGCGTCTGTCTCGGGTATTTTCACGTGATCAGGTGCCTGCTAGCGTGGGGATGCGTCTGTCTCGGGTATTTTCACGTGATCAGGTGCCTGCTAGCGTGGGAGAATCTGTAAACTGGCACCCTATCCTGCTAATCCTTTGAAAGTAGTAAGCGTGCCAACCGCCCATTGTCATAAGCGCCGCCTTCATCCAACCTTACCTTTGTATCCAAGACCACTTTGCTTATGTGGATCCAGCAACACCAGAATGCAGAGTGCTGATAGTCACAAAAGCAGGACTTGATGAAGGTGTCACTGATGTCAAAGAGTCGCTTGAAGATGTGAAGTACTGCGTCCCACCTTTCCCATAATGCTTTGTTGCCCGTAAACAATACCGCAAGCGTGCAGGAGTATAATCCGTCACCAGTTTTGAAGCCTGCATCTCTGCAGTGATTTCAAGAAGAACAATTCAAGGAGGTCTAGGCCAGGTCTGGGCGTAGAGGGGGGGGGGGGGGGTTGGTCTCTACTCAGTTTTAACTCAATTGGGTCCCAATTCAGTCTTACTGATAAGCTCAGCCCCCATGAGCAGCCAAAACTCTACTCCTGCCAGTGCTCCTTACCTTAGTTTAGACTGTCACAACCTGACATACAATGTCACACTGCAGCACAGAAGAACATAGCCAACTGGGCACTGAGGCGGTCCATATTGTTCTGTAAATAATAATGGGGTTTAAGTCAATTTTTACGTGTGTTTCTAACTGCTTTCCATGCACATGTGACTGTTTTTGTTCTTATTTGCTGATATCCTTTAAATTTTTTGGGCTCCCCCTGTGAACCCCTTGGCTTCTGATTTCTAGTATAATAAGCATTTGCTGTCTGTGCTTTGGAACAATGCTGCAACCCATCTAACAGCAGTCTGAGGTGCAGGACCTCATCTATCTTGCAACTTTAACCTCAAGTCTAGTGTAAACCAGGGTGTGGGCCAGATGTGGTTGATTCCATGTAGCTTCACTATTGCCTTTGATACACTGATATGGACTTGTGTTCCTTGTGGAGGTCGGTGGTGTGGAAGAATGGGTATAAATTAGGTTGCACGGTTTCTCCTTGCCTGGTTGCACTTCATTTTTGTTGCTATACCCTTCATTACGAGTGGTTCTCTAATTGGCGCAACACTTATCGCATGAAATGCATACTGAATGCTGAGTAAGAATTTATCTGGTGCAATAAGTACCACTCAATTACAAGTTTCCCCCCAATAATGGGGAATAACATGCAGATTTTGCTGCTTACTGCACCTAAATTGCATCTTCCTGTTTTCCTATGATAAATATCAATAGGTTTTAGCTGGAAGCATTTATCAAGGGTATATGGTTTTTATTGCAGAACTCATAAGTCCAATAAGTGTGGTACCAGGAGTTACAGCACATAGCAGAATTTAATGTCGAACCCGTAAGGAAGGCAAAGGCAAACTTACCTTGGGAAATTTTGCAGACAGCATAACATTTCAATTTCTCAAAAATGTAGCAGCATAAAAACAGTTTACAAAATTCTACCTTCATTTAGGGCTTATATGTAGTGTGCACTCCTTTCGAAGCATTCACAGTGTTAAGCTTTTAAGTTAAATGGAGCACACAGATTTTGTGTTCAGACCGCCTCCTGGCCTCCATTCCTGAACACTTTTGGCTTAGTATTCTGGCTGCCCCAGTCTGGTTTATGTCAAGTTTCAATGTTTGAACATGATTTTTCCGTCCCTTTCTTTCACCGCTTTTGGACTGAAGCACAAAAGCACCCAGAGTGTATCTGGAAAATGTATTTTAAGAAACTCTGGCCTCTTCTGGATTGAGAAAGAGGACTTCCCATGCCTGGAACATTGTAACTTTGTACTGATTAAAAAATTGATAAGGGAAGCTAATTACTGTACAGACCAACAACCACACATGACCTCTACCTTAATTCCTTTATCCAATCGTTTGTTCTCGTGCCCTTTCTAAAATCGCTATATGTTCACCACAGTAGTGCTCTTTCCTGCACCTCTCACTATTATCTCAGTGTCAACGTGCTGTGGATGTCTAAGGCTCATGGACTTGTATACACCAATCACTAAGGAGAGTCTGGTGTGCAGACCCTCCATCTTCGCACACAATGGACACCCTGTGAGCGGAGAGGCCATGGACTGAAGGGGCATGGAGTCTGAACTACCCCCACCACCACACAAGAACAAGTTTAATGCCCATCAACTACTTTACTGAATAAGTTGTGCTGCTGTGAACTTCCTCTGCCCCACCTGAGTACGTTTGAAGTTCACTTGTGTAAACAACGTTTTCTTGTGTGGAGGATTTCAGTCTACAGAGTTCTCGGTGCAATACTCTGTCACCAGAACTACATGCACAACCTTAATTTACACAAGCACCTGACTGTGGTTCGTATATCAGCCTCCTAACCCCCCATCTTCCCCTTAACCTTGCTAAGTTGACCAGCTGCTCTCGGTTTTTGCATAGCTCTTTTATTTACCCTTTCCTAATGCCTATCCAAGCTTGGACGGGCCTTTCTGCAACTCTGACATTCCCTTGGAGGGCTATAGGCTAGGGGGCTACTATGAGAGCAGGATGGGCTGCCATGATCCAGGCATGGTCCCATGGCCACTTTCTACTAACGGCCTCCCCAGTGCAGGCTGGTTTGAACATTTTACCAGAGGTGATTATGGTTTCCGGTCCAACCCTGTGCCTGTCTCTCTCCTTGGACTCTGTCACCTCTGCTCCCTTCCTGTCCACCTCTATAGCCACCATTCTCTCCGTTCTCTTACACTGTCTGAATTATCATTTATTTAGGGAAATGGTCTTTACAATGTGGGCAGAGCCACGTGTACCATTTCCCCGCTGGTGCAGCCATGCTTGCCGTAACCACACATATGCCTTAACCACGCATATGTGTGGTTAAGGCAGTACACAGTCTAGTTGCGGATGGGCGGACACAGGAAGCAAAAGGACTGGGAGAGGAGGTGGGGCTGGGGCCTGGTTTTAGGTGTGGGGTATAGTTTTTCGGCGTGGGGGGCTAAGGTTGTTTATAGGGCAGAGGGCGGGTTTTAGGCCTCAGAGTGAAGGGGGTCGAGGTAGTTTTAGTTTTTAGGGATGGGGTTGTTTTTAGGGGGAGGGGAGGGGGTTGGGTTGTTTATAGGGCAGGAACCAGGGATTTAGGACCCAGGACAGGGGGGAGAGTCCGGTGGTTTCAGGTTTTGGGGATGTGGTAGTTTGTAGAGCTCAGGGGTTGGTCTGGTTGTTAATAGGGCTGGGGCGAGGATTTTAGGCTCAGGGAGGAGGGGCTGGGTTGTGATCTTTACCACACATCTCTTTACCAATCATGCATTTCCCACGAAATTACGTGGTAAAGACATGCGTGGTAAAGGAATGTGTTGTTCCGACGCATTCATTGTCAAGGCTGCATTGTAAAGGCACTCATGGTTTGGCCACGTGCCTCTGTCATACAACCATTCATTTACCTTGTATCTCATACAGAGCTACGTTTACTTTTGGTTACCTCAGATTACTAGATGATCTAGCAATATACAGTTACAATGAAGACACAAAGAAAATTGGAGTCCAGTGGGATGTGTTTGTTGCGATCCTTGATCTGTGAGGGGATGTGTGAAATGTTCCCTCTTTGGGAGGTTCCAGCTTCACAGTCTGTTTGGTTTTTATCTCAAGGACGGGTCAAGGGCATTCCACAGTCTGGGGTCCTCAACTCCTGAGGATCTGCCTCCGTTTTTCGACCTCTTGAAAGTTTGTTGATGGCCACAGTCTTCCTGCTGCTGCAGAATACATGGGCAATTGCTGCTTGTACCTCTGTGTGTTTCCCTGTCGCCGCTCCTCACCCTCTGTCTTCTCTCACTCACAGCCACTAACTTCTCTGTTCTTTCAGCTCTTTTTCTTACTTCAGTCCCGCCCCCTTCTCTCAGCTCTCTTCCATGCCCGTCCACTTGCCGCTTTCCTTGGAACCGGTCAGCCACTGAACCTCGCTTTCCCCCTCTCCGCCTAGCCATCCGTCCCCTGCTCCCCCCTCTCTCCACCTCCCGAAGGCTGCACAGCCAAGGAGCTTGAAGTAATAATTATGTACGAGTGGGGGATGTGGCCTGCGCCTGGAACGCAAAATTGAATCAAAGCATAAAATAAACGTTGAGAACATGAGTCAGAGGTGAACTCAGTCATGCAGAGCATAGACTTGGCACTGTTCAAGCCGCATCCCGCTAGTACTGAGGCTGCAAGCTGCCTTCGGAAAAGGAGGTGCCGCTAGCCCAGCCGGGGAATGCTACCTCCACCCCTGAAAAAACTGGGGTACCGGGCGAGCTGGTCGCTCTCCACGGCATCTCGCCCTGGATGGCGCTGACCAACCGTAGAAACACTGGACACCGAAATGATGCGGTAGGGAATGACCAAATTATGAGGCAGGGACTACTAAATAATGAGGCAAGAAAAGGAAAATTATGTGGCATAATTTGGCACATTTTGTAATAGTGTTACTTAATTATTTTGTAGCTCTCTGAACACAAGTGTCACCCCATTAGTACCAGTCTGGCACCCAAATACAGCAATAAACAACAGAAAGAAAAACATCAATCTTTGTGAAAGACCTACCTCTGCGCAGCAACACGTGTTACCCTGTTTTTAGTAACATTTGGCCTGTGTAAGGTAGAAATAATCTACAGGTTATGCAGCAGAGGATGGGTTATGTGGAAAATGCTGCAAACCCATAATCATGCAGAAAGGATAGCACCCACAAAATTGCATCATTCCAGTGGCCGTGTGTAAGGCATATAACCTTATTCTGCAATCACAGATTTAACAAAGTATGACAACTTAAGTAATTAACGCCTTAAACGCGTTGGTTTTTCCGCCGCGGTGCGGGCGTTCTATTAGGTGGGCGGAGCTGCGTCGGCCGTTGGCCGACGGCAGCACTAGCGAGGTAGTGCTCCCGTCGGCCAGGGGCCGACGGCAGCACGCAAGGGGTTAAAGACTTTGGTGACCCTTTCTGATTCACATGGTGCTGTCATACACTGGTGACACTGTTGTCTATAGATATTTTATTTGGGGCTCACATGGACCCTCTGCCTCGCTCAGGTACTGGCCAGTCTTCATCCTTGGCGTTACACATTGTTGGGATGACTGCCAGCATTAGAGTTCACTCTCGGGCCAGACTGGATCTGAAGGAGGGGCTTGCAGGTTTATACTGATTTTGTTTTGTACCATATATTTGCAGCATGTGTTGTTGTAGATCACATGCTCTGCTTTCCTACTGTCATTTAGTGGTTTAGCTCAGAATTGTTTTACTCTAAGTTGAAAGGCCTTGGAAGTATACCCTGGGAGTCTCAGAGTGCAGACCCCCTCATCACCTCTGCATAGCTCTGCAGTTTCTGAAGCAACCTTGATGCTGGGAAAAACATACTCTAACAATAGAACATGGAACAGAGCCTGTGTCGGCTGAGGTCATGGGTATGTCTGCACATGAACACTCACATAATCAACCCCCAAAGACTTAAAACCTTGGAAAAATAAGAGGCAATTCCAACCCAACCCTCCAGATGGCAGAAGTATGCACAACATGTGAATTTACAAGCTGCAAACCTATTGCTACAGGTAATTACATTTTGCTTTTTGCCCTGACTGTTATAGCTGAGAAATACATCCGAGCCAGCCATGTGTAAGAATGGCACTGAGCCTTTGAACAGGGATAGTTTCACACTGCCTGGTCTGTTGAGATCCAACAAATGGTCCAACTTTGCTGAAGGTTCTCGTGTACCCCAAAGGTTTCATGGTTCCAACAACCATTGGATGGGTTGCCACATGGCCTGGCTCTGCTGTGTGCCTCTTCCACACCTGCCACTGGTCCAGGGCCATGTGAGGGAAAATCTGTAGGAGCGCTGAACACTGCAGTATGGATCATCTTTAGCACTGTTACTGATCCAAGAGGCAGTGCTTAATTTGAGCTGGTGGTTTCTGGTGCTCAGCACTAGCACATAATCATCAACACCATCCTTTTTCATGAGCACCGGTTAAGAACCATTTCATTTATGGGGAGATTAAGTGGTTTGCCCAGAATCACAGGATGGCAAGCCGACTCCCATACTTAAACCTGGTTCAACAGCTCCGAAGTCTGCAGCTATTGCTCTACATCCTCTCCCCGCTTTCATGGTTAATAGTTGGTTCTGTTTTAGGCGGTGCTAACAGGAGAAATGGGCTGGTGCAAGCTGCCTCCCGATGAGAGCCCCAGCACTTATTACAAATTAACCACTGCCTAGAGGGGATCTATGATTGCAGAAAGAATAAAGAACCTGATCTGATTCTCGCAGTGGAGACATTACCCTAGTGTTCCCTGACTCACAAATTAAATGTATCTCTCAAAGTGAATGTGTAAAACACACTCCTCCTGAAGTCTTTTAAGAATAAGGAATGCAGATGGGCTCTTGGGTGTCCACTCTGTTTTTAGAAAAAAGAGTGTATACATTTTGTGACCAAAACTGTAAGAGAAATACATATTGTCCATAAAGTGTGGACCCACAGGTTCCTCTAAATTGTAAAGTTATCTAAACATTGGTCTGAAATAGTGCTACATCATGGTAGGAAGTGGGCATACTGTTGCCCTTGATACAGCACTAAACAGACAGATCGGAAAGACGGAGGAAGAGAAAGACAGGAAAACCGTCACAGAGGGAGAAAGCAGGAGTATGCAGGTGCGAGGAAAAGTGACAGGGAGTGTCTGGTAGTGGATTAAAGACTACTAGCATTGGTATTCGGCACGCAGATATTTAAGTGCACTAACCGCCTGCTTCTGAGCAGAGCTTCGGGCCTTGGCACTCTTACTTTCACAAATTAAGCACTGCAGATAAACAATGCAACATTCATGACTTACATTTAGTTGTCTTGCATGAATGCACCATCATTTCGTAGTTTTGTGAGAATGACTGCTAGTACATACAAAAAAAACGACACGAATCTGCACACCTCCGGGTACACGGTAATACACTGAGATGTTGCTTGCATTGTGGTGTTGTGCAGTGTTAATCAGGGCTGTTGTGTTCGGGTCACTGGGTAGTTTGAATTTTACTGTTTATGGAATACCAACATCTGAAATCAGATAGTCATTGAGTAAATTGTCAGACTGAATGATACACATTTTTTGTTGTTACCTAGAATTTTCTGGGATAGTATGGTAACTTGTTTGTCAAAGACGGCTTGAAGCACAAGATAAACACACGAGCTGCGTTTATATTTTAAAGTCCTGCCTGTCTCAAATTGAACATGCATGGGAGTGAATGAGACAGCTAGGGGCATGCACGGTGCACCACTGGTGTTTTTGGTGAGGGGGGAATAGACCCAACATTCCAAGAGTAACTGGCTTACAAAGGTGGCTTTACTAAGTGCCCTTATCCCTGATGGCATTTTCAGTCCATAGCCTACTCAGTCTGGCCAAAAGCACCTTTGTGGCATGAGTGTCCAGAATCCTTTTGATGGATCAACCACTAGGGTAAGGTTGTCTACAGTCTTGATTCAGTAGTGCGCACAGGAGGACAGTGCTGCTGCCACCTAGACAGCCTTGCTTTCACGAGGCGCGCAAGCGTGCTCTGGCCCGGAGCTGTCCAGGATGCCAGGCGATTTGAGGAGGAAAGGTAGAAGAAGCCAACTATCTCAGGACAGAAAGGAAATTGTTATTTCAGGGAGTTCACAGGCTAAAACAGGTGGTTTAGAATGAGCAGCCATAGAGACCAGTCCCTTTGTGGACAGTTTTCAAGAGCGAGGGTACGCTTTTTAAAAATCATGTGAACCTCTGATAAAGTGACCGTTTGTGTGTCAAAAGTACAGAAGCTTCCAAAATAGCCAAAATTAAATTCCCTGGTGTTAGGTATGGTGTTTTATGATTTGCTTTTCAAAAAGTTAACTGAGGCTATGGATGGGCCTGGTCTGAAGGGCTGTCGTGGCAACTTCTGCTGGGTGAAAATAAATTGGTGAGATAGGTAAAACAGACGGACACCAGGAATGGGACTTAGTTCCTGGTGCCTTGCACCAAACCCCCCCCCCCCCCCCCCTGAACACCCACAACAATCTGCAAACTGATTGTTACAGGCAAGTAACTTTTTCCTTTTGCACAAAAAAAGTATCTACTTGGCCCACAAAGAGTACATTCCTTGCCCGGAAGAAGTGCTTGGCTGGTTGAGGAAGCCGGTGGAGAGTTATGACCTTGAGTTCTCCTGATATTGAATGATCAGTTGTTGCAACCAAGTTTGAAAAGGAGGCCAGGCTTCTAATGGAGCAACAGCCTTTATAGGATCCCTTGACATTTGCAAGACTCTTCTAAGAAGCACTCTGCCAGCCCCCTCACTCCCTCCATGGAACGCCAGCCCGCGAGGAGCTGATTAAGGCAGCTCCCATTGGTTCTGCTCCCCTCCTCCACCATCCCTTTGTTCCTGCCTGTCTTTGTTCCTGAGCCACCTTTAATTCTTCTTATGGAGATGGGTCTGGCCTAGATGAGGAGCTTGCATAGGGAAAGCAGGGCCGGCGCACGGCGCAGGGGATGCGCCATTACGGTGCATGGCAGGCCCAGAGACGCCACCTCTCTGATGCATAATTTACTTGCCCTCCAGGCAGGCTTTTAAGCCTCTTTCTTGCCGCAGGATATGAAAGCGCGGCAGCTGTTGACAGCGCTCGTCTGATTTATGTTTATTAAGGCAAAGCGTATGCAGGGGGTGAAGGGAGGGCCGAAGTGACAGATAGGTGGGCACCCATGCCAACCTGAACTGGTAAAGGGCATTGAGGGCAGAAGTAGGGTCCAGCAAGAGAAGCTGTTTTGAAGCTGCCAAGGAAGCAAACCTTTTTCCAACCTTTGGTTTTTTGCTCAGTTTGCCATCAGGCAGGGGTTACAGGACCAACAGGATCCACTGAATAATGGAAAAAGTTATTCTGGGGTTGTCAGGTGTTGCGTGATGTATACAGCGTTGGCCGCAGCGGGAGGAAGGCAGCAGTGAGAGAAGAGGGAGAGACTGCAAAAACAGGTGATAAGACTTTGGAGAGTGGGGGAAGGAAGAAAAATTGAGTAAAGAAGAGATCTTGAGAGTGAAAATAATGAATTAAGGTCTCCAACTAGTAGCTCGTGAGCTACTGTCAGATCTCCAACTACCTTTGAGTAGCTCACCAGTGTGCAGCCCAGCTTATTAAATTAGAAAGCTTTTGCTTGGTTGAATTAATATACATGCAAAAAAAATGAAGATTATACAACATTAATAATATTAGTAGCTCTTAATGCGTTTCATTGAACATAAGTAGCTCTTGGTACAGAAAAGGTTGGAGACACATAAAAGGAAATAAGGGGATGACAGAGATAGTAATAGAGATTCTTAACAAGTGCCAAGAATGGGGATACGAGCGAGAGTGAGAAAGACGTGGACAAGGCAAGAGGATGAGGAAAAAGAATTTGTAGGAGAAAGACAGTGAATGAGTTAACGTCAAGCCCAGGGAAGAGAAGACAAAAAGAGAGGATGGGCTAGCAGTTAGATAAACTATAACAGAGGGGCGAAAGAAATAGCAAAGTGAAAAGGAGATGCAAAGCAAGGTACCAAGTACGACAGCCATTAAATAGTGAGATCTGCTGGTGAAAAAGATTGCGAGAGACGAAAAGGGATAGAAATGACAGGAAATAAAGGGGTGAGATAGTGAAACAAATAGGAAAAAGATTGCAAGAGACGAAAAGTGATAGAAATGACAGGAAATAAAGGGGTGAGATAGTGAAACAAATAGGGGAAAGAATGTAAATGTGAGGAAAGATGTTGGTAAAAGGGAGGCACTAAGCAAACTTATGAAAGTTGTAGAAAAGGGCAGAACATGAAAAAGAAACTTGAGCGTAAAGTTGGTTCTGATGAAGGAAAAAAAATGAATAACAAAAGAAAAAAGACCTGGGCAAAAAAAGGAAAAAATATAATAAATTGACAAAATATGGAGAGAACTAGAGAAAAAACTATGAACAGTTTGATTGGAATGAATTAAAATGTAATAGAAGTGAGGAGATGACAAAAAGACATGGGAAAATTCACTATTTTCACCCATATATTGGGTCGAGCTAAGGTGCAGTCAGTTTCATGTCCATCACCAAGTGCCAGAAAAATTCAGTATGGTGGTCGTTCCTTTGCAGTGAGAGCATCTGATGTGCTGTTATTTACTTCTAACATTTCTTTGAGTGATTTGAACTTTTCAAAAGGTGATACAACAGCACTATTTAAAACTGTTGTGCATAAAAATGTAAAAACAATATGCAGGTTTGTTCGTGGCCCCTCACAGGGTTGTCTGCTATTTTGCAGGGGATTGTATGGACAATAGTGTGGCATCGCCCAGCACGGGGGACGACGATGATCTGGACCGCGACAAAAAGCGAAATAAGAAGCGAGGCATCTTCCCCAAAGTGGCCACCAACATCATGAGGGCGTGGCTTTTCCAGCATCTGTCGGTAAGTACCACCAGGACACTCAGTATGCATCATGTTCCAGCTAAAATCATTGTTTTGCATATAGAATCCACTTAAATCTCATGGATAACTTGTTTTTTTTGTTTGTGCTAGACAATATTTCCATACGTGAAGAAACTGAAAGAGAACATTGCCATTGCAAATCACTTTTTTATTCTGCGCTCCATATTTTCTAGCAAGGTTTGCACCTCATGGATGCCTATAAATACACATAAAAATTTGCTCAATTCCAGGCACCCCAGCGTAATAAAACATGAGACCTAAAAGAGCAAAACAAAGGCGGCTTAAGAAACATTTGCTAAACAATTTAGCAAATATAATCTCGAAAAGTTCCAAAATCAAAGCTGAAATTCTACATCAATATGAAAATATCTACCCAAACCCAAACGATAAATGTATTCACATCAGTGTCATAATGAAAGTGCTCTCATTCCAGAATGAAATGACACTCATGATTGTTAATTATTTACCCCTTAATCTGCAAGCAATGCATCACCCTTCGAATGCATTGAATTATAAGGTTACTGCACGAGTCAGTCGTTTGTAAACTTTGTTTACAGTAATAAAGATTAATTTTCTGCATCACTGCACTCTGAGACTATCATACCTGGGGGGAAAAGGATTGTAAAAGCCTGAGATTGAAAACTTTGTGTTTTTCTAGAATTAGATTCTTCCATGTAAACGAAATTCAACCCTCATATTAGCCATTACATTTCCCCGATTTGATCCATGACATCACATGAAATATGATGTTGACCCTACCAGTCAGCATTTGTCTCCAAGCAAACAATAAAGTGCTCCAGTAGCTATGAAATTGACACCTCAAAACCCCAGATGACATCATCAAATGAAGCAACATTCAAGAATGGTTATTGGTGGTGATTACTAGCCATGCAGGAATGAGTAAAGAGAACAATTTTTTTCTGTACACTGGGTGGCCCCTTTAAGAAACATGAGACTTTCTTAGATGGGCTAAAAGAATACCTAACAAATCCATAAAACTTTCCCTTGTTTGAACCAATAATTTTTTCAAATATGACCCAATAAATCTTGTGTCCCCCCTCAGTATTTAATTTGAGCTGGTGCTTTCCGGTGCCTCGCAGGGCATTTAATTGGTTTCCGGTCCCCCGCACTGGCACCTAATTGTAAACACCATACTTAGAACAGTGTACCACATGGTGGCGCTGCTAAACTAATTTAGAGATGAGCAGAACAAAGGTTGTTTAGGAATACTATATACATTAAAATTGCTAATAC
This sequence comes from Lissotriton vulgaris, assembly GCF_964263255.1. Classification (NCBI taxonomy): domain Eukaryota; kingdom Metazoa; phylum Chordata; class Amphibia; order Caudata; family Salamandridae; genus Lissotriton; species Lissotriton vulgaris. Next base: position 1,645,720 of record NW_028246389.1, on the reverse strand, counting down.
CTGCCTCCCCAGCCATTCCTTTTGCTTTGGAGACCTGGAATAATCTGAACTGAATTTACATGCGAGAGAGATGGTTAGTATTTGTTATGGCAGCGATGACAAGGGCAATGTGTGGTGCAAGCTGCAGTGGCCTCCTGGTCAGAGCACTTAATATTTTACAAATTACGCACTGTGCCCATCAACCATGAAAATGATCTCCACCAGGCCAAAATCCTATTGCATGCTGCTTCTTGTAGGCCAAGACGTATAATTAGCTATGCAAGATATCAGTGCATTCAGTAAGTTGTTGTCTTGTTCATTTTAATTGAGCCAATTAAACCAACACACATGACTACAATGCTATGTAGATATGTAAAAACAAAGCCCCTGAATTGCAAAGAGGTGTTCTGGTGACATGGATCCATCCTGTCACCATACAAAGCATGTCCTCTACTGTGAACATGTTATTAATCAGAATGGAGACACAACATTGGTTCTCCTAATGTGGCCAATACGAAACTCCCAGAATTCACCAGGGGATCTCCTTATCTGGAGCATGCTGCAGTATATATAAAGGTCGGGAAGTACTGCTGAGCTGGAAGCTGTTCAATGTAATTTCTCTATGCTAGGTACAGGACTCCCTCTGCATTTGTGCTTTCCTTCATGTTACTTCATTAATCATGTTAACCTACAAAAGTCACGACTGAAAAACGGATGCAGAATTACCTCGATGCAGGTGCGCCATTCCCGCATCCAACCTCAGGTCTCTGGCACCAGGAGAAAAAGGCATCGGGGACATGGTGCTCTGCTAAATTTAGAGTACATCACACCAAGCGGATTAACTGTTTACCCTCATACTACGCACTGTACTTCAAAGTTTACAGCAGCAGGCTGTATATCCTCTGCCCAAGTGTAGCGACAACTTCCATGAAATACCTTTCGGCGTATATTTGATAAGTGGTCATGTGTCATGTTTGAGACCCTGAGCAAGTCATGGCTTTTAGTCAGCAGTATATTGCATGCTCAGATTTTTCAGCCCTTACTTTGAATATTAAATATCAAATTGCATGGCCCTGAGGGAACAAGTTCATGGGTAAGAAAGCATTACTGATGAAGGTAACCACAAGGAAATGATGGACGGAGCACTGAAACTTTTCAGACACTCACCCCCAGTCACAGATCTGGGTTGAATCCATCATCATTCTTTAGCTCACTTTGCCACCCCAGTTCAGACATAGCTATATACAAATCAGCCTTGACCCCGTGCCTCATGGGACCAGTCCAGCCAGAACTGCTAATCCAAGTCTTCCCTGGACTGGAAACAAGCATCCTGGGACCGGTTTCAGGGTAACACCCCTCATCAGCCAGGCTAGCTAGAATCCAGTGGCTACATGAGTTAGGGACCCACGTCTGGGCATACGCTGCTAATTTAGGGCGCACAAAGCAACCCCACGGAAATGATGGACGCAGCGCTGAAATTACTGGTGAAGATGTCCCACATGACGTGGAGCCACTTGTCAGCTATATCTGTATGTGTGATGTGTAAGGGATTCTCAACCAGTATCTGCCTGTGCTGCACCTGTTGTAGCCTGTGTCGCCTGGTCTTTTCACGGTGGCATGTCATCATGATCTTTTTGGCATTCTGGGAGTAATATACGTTGTTCACGTTAGTTGAACTAAAACACTTAAAACATTGATTTGAGAAAGAAAATCCCACAACCAGAACATTGCAGTCTTGATGACATGGAGATATCCAGTGCGCCATTTGGCCTGTGCACGATGGACGTATGCACTTATGCCATGTTTTTGGTTAGTTTTCTGTGCTTTATGGACACTTGTGTTGCCAATGTGCCCTTTTGGGGTGTGTGAATATAGTCCAGACAAAGCCAAGTTGTGTGAGTACCTCTTTTAGTCCTCATATTTTATTTTGCATTCTGGGATTTGTCATCTGTTTTATCCGTTATGAAATCAGGACAAAATTAGGACAACATGCCCCAAAATACCAAGAAAAACCTGGACTGGATGTGCAACTCACTCATGGAGCTAGACATTTAGGAATCCTGAAGAAGCATGCATTGCTGCTGCCTGGGCTTGTTCTAGACTCTTAAGAAGAATGCACTATGGACTGCGTTAACCAGTGCGGTGCTCTGTAGGTAGCATTAAGGCAGTGGTCTTCAAACTTTTTTATACTTTGCCCCCCAGTAAAAGGGGGGGGGGCATCATATAGCCCCCCTCAGAATTTTGCACTATTATTCTATTACAATTGGCAATGTTTCAATGTGTTTAGAGTTGGGTTGGGCGGAATTTGCGTAATTGCGCTACGCAAAGCTTGGCGGAACAGCAAAAAATCTCCGCGAGCACTTAGAAATTCTGCGAACACGCGGAATTGCTTGTTCCACCAGTTCGAAATGCTTTTTTCCTGTTTGCGAACACTGTTTGCGTGCTTGGGGGAAATATCTCGCAAACACGCATTTTGAAAGTGCGAACAAGCCAAAAATTCCGCAAAGCCGCAGATCGCGGAATTTTTGGCATTCCCGCGTTCTCCGCGGAATGCAAAATTACCCAAATTCCGCGAGCGGAACGGAATTTACCACCCAGGCCTAGTTTAGAATTTTTTAAACATTTAAGTTAAGTTCTGTTGCTATTTTAAAAATACAATCAAATAAATGCTTGCCAAACATGCTATTCTGGTCAGGCAGGTCTTACTAATGTGTAAAAGTATTCGTTGTGATTATAAAAATTTGGGGTGGGGGTTTTGGAGCATATTTGGATTACCTTCCCTTTTGACACATACTCCCAGGTGGGATCTAAATGACAAAAGATGGTACTTACTGCTGCTCTTTTTATCTGCTTAAAACAAAGCACTGTTATCAGCATAGTGGTGCTTTTGGCAAATGACCCCCCCCCCCTTTCCTGGATCACTTGAGACCCCCCACCCCCCTCACCCTGTGTTTAAAGACCCCTGCTTTTAAGGTGTGAGATTCATTCTGTCACTCTTCCATCCATGTGGACAGTATATATACAAATATGTTGGATGGCACCATGCTATATAAATACAAAATAATACAAAGCCTGGAGTGGCTGAAGGTGTCACACATGATGTGAGGCGACTTGCCAGATCTGCAGGGCCGGGGTTGACGTGGGGGCGTTGTTGGTTTGAGAGGGGATGTGATGGTTGGCAATGCTTTTTTTGTCTAAATGTAACACTCTCCACTCATCGTCTCCCATCAACTTCCCAATTAAAAATTTCCAAATGAATTCTGAGAAAGGCACAGAGAGGGTGTGGAAAGGCAGCCTGCCACCGCACAAAATCACAGAGAGCCTGGGGCGATGCTGAGCTGCCACTGAGCTCCGGCGCAATTAGAGAGCTGCCTTCCCTGGTTAGTTAAACAAAGCCAAGTTAATGAAGGCTGACCAATTAGTTACTAATTGAAGAAGCTATAAACCTATTAGAGGCTGGTAAGGGTAATCAATTCTAGCCAATTACCCTGAACCCCTTCGCTGGCGCTGCTGGATAACTAGGCGGTCGAAGGCGCTGCGCCGGCCGCTCCCCCGGCTCTGCCCAGAAATGGCGTCTGTGCCCTGTACCAGCAAGAAACCGCAGAATGAGCACACAGGGGGCTATTTTGGGGAACAGAAGCTGTACAGGAATTTCACAGCTCGTTTCTTTTGATTGTGCTGGTTCCTGGACAAGATGTTCATATGTAGCAATGCGTGTGTCGGGACTGGATACAGAATCTGTCAAAGAAGGGTGGGTAGCTGCCAAAGGCTTCCATGTGATGTGTGACAAATAAAGCGAGCCCTGAATGCAGCCTGCACCATGCTGCATTTTGGGACTTGTAGTGTTGTTATTTTATTTAAAAGCGTAGGCCTAATAGTAACAAGGTGCAAAGGGTACATTGTATTATAGGACATGCCACGTGAGCTGTGTTGATTTCAAGATTTCATGTATCACTTATAAAGCAATCCACACTGCCCTACCTCATTATCTGAGAAACAAACTTAAATTCACTCGCTGACAATGAAAAGCGCGAGGCAGAGAGCGTCTAATTCTAGAATTCCTGAAACCAATGTTAATTGCAGATTCTCCTAGCCAGTTGTGAAGGAGAGTTTGGGTTTAATTAAAGACACAAGTGATAAATATTATTGCATTCGCCTGCGTGTCGTGTAATAAAATCAGATTTTCAAAGCAATCATTTTAATGCTTAGCTCCAGATTGTATATGTCATGTGTGGAATTCTCTCACACATGACACAAGGCTGAATCCTAACATTCTTGCATTCAGGAAATACTTAAAAACCTCACCTAATCAGGCTTTATTTTTAAAAAGACTCAAGCGCAAATTCTTCCCAGGGTCTTGCGTTTCCCATCATGGATAGGGCAGCTGACTAAAAACCAAGACTGGACAGAACAAAACTCCCCATCCCGGGCTTTTAACCTACAAATCATTGCTATTCAGTTCGCTAGTCTAGTTAATTCAAGGAAAGCAAATCAAGACTACAATAACCAGAATGCATTAGGTTGAATGTGAAAAGCGCCCAATTTGGATACAGTTTTCTTAATAACATGGAGTTAGGTGGACTTCTTATCTGACAATAGCACAGTTCTCCCAGAGGATGTGGTGCACCGGCTAGAACTGCTGACTCGCGATCTGGGCATCCGAGTTCAAGTCTTGGCGTCAGCTCAACATTCTGCGATTCAGGACAAATCACATAATCTCCCTTGACCACGGACAGCGCTTGAATGCCCTCATGGATGATAAGCTGCGCTATATAAATTAACAAATGTATTTAATTTATAAAATCAGGAGTGCAAGTTCTAGATTGCAGAAAATAAATGTGGACTGAATAAGCTGCTCACGCATGAGCCTGAAAAACTTGGGAGTCCTGTGCAGGGTCCATAAAATATTTACTCCACGGAGCTAGCTCATGTTATGGATGCAAAGGCCTTGCAATACCTAACTTATTTTTCTCACTAGAGGTATCTGCAGAGAATATATATATTGCTAGAAATGTAGTCCAGTGAGTCAGGACTTGAGTCCCAGTCTGAACTGCTCAGACACCCTGTGATCTTTTGCTGGCTTGTTTTCTCTGAGCCTCAGTTATTCAGTTCCCTAGCAGGAGCATTCAGGAGCCGGTCCATACCTGAATGCTCCTGAACATTAAAATACAGTAGCAAACTATGCTTTCTGCCTCCATCGTCGACTGCATGTAATGGGTGTGTGCACGGCCACCAGAGACTGTATGATTCCTGCTCCAATGAACAGTACTCAGGAAAACAAATACGTCCTGTGGGAAGTGTGGACGTCAACACCAACAGTGCACTGGAAGCCATTTTGAATGGAAGAAACTGACATGATTGGTGAAATGGGCTTCAAATTGCAAATCTCCTTTCTTCAGATCATCTTTCCAAGTCTGCTAGTCCTCCTGTGGTCCTGGCTTTTTATCCCACTACACTCCGTTTTCAGAGAAGTGTAATTTCATTTTTTTTCTCAATTGTGGGACTACAATTCTCAATATGTAATATGCTTTTGCCAAATATCAAGAGTAAACACATCACATTACACAATCCTCTCTCAAAAGCTGCCAAATTAGGTGCAATTATAATTTTGTGAATTGGCAGTATGCTGGCGCTACATACAAAACTAACCTTTCCATGAAGCAGCCTTTGAACTTTTCACGAAGTATGGTGTGACTTACCATCTTTAGTCCTTTTTCCAGGCACACAGTGTTCAGCAGAAGTCTAAATTTCCTGCCAGAGCCCCAGGGGTTACCCCTGGCAGCTGCCCAGGCCTAGTGTCCTCAGCAGTCTATTCCCAAAGCCTAGTGTTGGAAGCAGTCCCAGCTGCTGGCCTGCTCATCTGTCACTGGGCTGTCAAGCAAGGGGCGGAATCCATTTTGAAGAGGCCTCAACTGGCAGGCCCTAGCCTCATCCATCACTGCGACTGACAGTCAAGAGACCAGGAGGCCAAAAAGGCCCTGCCCCCCCTTATCAGCAGGACAGTTCCACAATCTGGGGTCTTTAGCACAGAGGACCCCTTCACGTTTGGTGCCATCTGTTACAAATCTGAAGTAACAAAAAAGAGAGCACATTTCTTTCCCAAAATGCGATTTCTCAAAAAACAGGAAAGGAAGGAGAAGGGAACAGAACCAGATGGATTCCAAACTAATGGAGAACATTTTTGTCCAATCTTGAGTTCATTTTCTGGCGCCTGGTGCCCAGTTTGGTACGGTTCAAAACTCTGTTTGAACTTCTGTCCCCCCCAATATGCTGCTTTACAGTAGTGTGTCTGGCTTTGCTTTGAACGCTTTCCTTCTTGTAGGACACCCTGAAATATTTCTGTCTGGTTTCTTGTTGTAGATGCCCTGGCACCCTTTCCTGCATTTGTGGGTAAACAAGGTCTCCAGATATTTGCTGATCAGTGGATCCACCATGATTCCCATATGGGGCTTTTCTTGTACAAAACACTACACTGTAACTTCAGTCCAATTGATTAAATTACATTAGACCAAAACTACATCTCCCAAAATGTGGTATGTTGTCAATAATAGCCTAAGATTAGAAAAATGCCATGGGCACGTGTGACATGCTGTCCTCTGATGGTACCACCTGATTGCAATGCATGAAGCAGTGTGCTGAATTTCCTTCTGTTAAAATGGGAGATTGCCAGACCGGCTAGTGGTTCTGTTCCTGGACCAGAATTTGAAATAAGTAAGGCTTTTTGAAGTGTACCTGCCTATTGCGCAGCACTGCTGCCTTTCACACCCATCGACCAGTCTCACAATGTCTCAATTTCCTTACAGGCCCACGTCGAGACCACTTATTTTCTGATGTGTGATTTTTCAATAAAGGTTTCTCTTATGCAGCATGCCCCGCCTACACCACCTATTGGTGAGATGACCATTCTACAAGGCACTAATAGCCCAGCCTTTAACTTTTTTATATATTTTTAGGAAAAGGGACTCACTTTCGCAGACCGCACTTAGAAATAAAACAGTTTGTGCCTGTGAATCGACCTGGCAAATGTAGACCTTACGTGACTGTGATTCGCCAAGGCCAGCTTAGACCATGACATAAAGGGTGGAAGACTGGCAATGAGCCATTTCAGCAAGTTGTGCAGCACAGGACGTTCATGGTGCAAAAAAAGCCACTATTAAACCTTGTACTGCCACAGCCGTGCTTCCCAGTGCCACATGCAATGATTTGGTATTGGACATTCAGTGGTCAGCCCAGTTGCGGGCCGCCCAATGACTAAAAATATGTTGGTCATGCTATGATGGAGGTACCCGAAGAGGCACCTCTGGAAAATTGAGCACCTACAGAAAATGGAGACCGGAAGTTCAGGCACTGCCACCCCTAATACTACTGACCTGTCCTTTCTTCAGTCTGGCATCTATCACTGAGGAAATGTTGTACAGTGAAGACCACATTGTTTGCATCAGTGGTCAAGAGCTACAAAAAAGCAAGCAGTGGGTAACTAGTGCAAAGATGTGTGACATTAATGGCCCCATTCAGTCCCTCAGAGGTCCAAAGTGGCCTGAGACACTTCCCCCGTTTTGAGGGCCTTGGCAAATATTCCAGCTTTATCAAAGCCAAACAAATTTTAAAGTATCTAAATTTGAGGGCCCCCTTTTACCTAAGGTCCTAGCCAAACACTCAACCTACCCCAGCAATTAGGTGCCCCTGGTTGCATAGGTTGATCACATGCAGTATTGGTGATGGAGCATCCTCGGAATCACTGGGGCTAACATTTGATGCACGTGTCCTCGTAGAGTGGTGAGGCACATAGTAAAAACAGTCATTGGGTGAACTGACAGATGCATCGATCGAACAATGGAGAGGTAGTGAAGTTGCAAGAACAACTGGCAGCAGCTAACAGCATGAAGTGATAGGTTTAATAATAATAATCTTTATTCAGCATTTAAAAAAACAACCATAAAAGTGAACAGTTGAAAAAAGAAAGCAGCATCAAATTCATTGTGTAACCACATATCAATCAAATGTGCAAAATCACAAATTGTCCAGATTCTCATTGAACCAACCATACTTCTTGGCCATTGCAAGATACTTAAAAACATTTCCAGTCCTGTATCTTGTGACGCATGATCCTATATCTCTTAGGCTACTTGTCCAGTTTACTCTGTTTCCTGTCCATCAAGTTCCTTTAACTTTATGGCCGTGTTGACTAAGTTCTCCTTTTACCTCATGCCTTGTGTGTTTTATTTCAGCATCCCTACCCTTCTGAAGAGCAGAAGAAACAGCTTGCACAGGACACAGGGCTCACGATTCTACAGGTCAACAACTGGTAAGGAGATAATACCCTACCTTTATTCCACCTCTTCTTAACCTTCTGCTTTCACATCCCTCGTAGAAAGTGGGTGACTCCTAGGGCCATAAAGGAGACCCAGAAAGGGGATGATCCCTGGATGATTCTGGAGACCACAAGGGAGATTCAGAATGACTGTGATCCCCAAGCCACAAAGGAGATTTAGAAAGGAGGTTAATCCTAAGGCCACAAGAAAGTCTCAGGAAGGGGGTAATTTCTGAGGCAATAAGGGAGGTCTAGAACGGGGGTTATTCCAGAGACTCCAGGGAGATCTATAAAGGGTTTTTTTTTAGCAGAGATTTATATAGCGCAAACTTGACCCGAATCGGGTATCAGAGCACTTTACATAGCACCAGTTGCGTTACATGAGGACACATTCCTTTTTGTTAGGCACAGGGAGATTAAGTGATTTAACCAAAATTGCAGGATGTTCAGTGTCATTGCCGAGCCTCGAACCCAGTTCCCCAGATTCGAGGTTGACCACCCTAGCCGTGTGTTATTCCGTAGGCCACAAGGAAGCACCAAAAGAGCAGTGATTCTGAAGCCACAAGGGAGATCTAGAAAGGAAAAGATCCACGTGGCCTCCAGGGAGAACCAGAAAGGGAGTCATTCCTGAGTACAGGAGGAAGAGTCAGATGATCATTGATGACAGAAGGAAGATCCAGAAAGGGAAAGACTCCTTGTGGCACATTCTTAAACCAAAAAGGGAGGCTTGTGCCATGGCAGATTATGCAGAAAGTTGAGGAATTCGGACCTCAGAATACTGGCGATGGAGAGTGGCTGACTCTTCACAGCAAGTGATGATTCTGCTCGGTAGGTCTGGCAAAGGATCTGCCAATCAAATAAGAAAAAATGGTGTCAGGCTAGAGCACTCTGCATGTATTAAATGTATTTATTTGTGCAAATACTATGAGCCATATAGTTTAACATGTTCTAATGATTACATACAATAAATTGACACACAGCTTCCTATGTTAGCATGGTCTTGTATATTTAAGCAGAGACATCAAGGGTGCCCATGAGGTATAGGTCTTCGATGTCATTTTAAGGTTTTCTTTTTACATTGATGAATTGGCTGAAGGTCAAGCGATCGGTAAATTGCATCAGACTGTAATTTCATTATAGAAGCACATAAATGTTATTTTTTGTACTACGCGATCTGTGTTTTTAAGTTTTTTTATTTGATCAGATTGTTCACACAGATGACATCCTTACCATGAATTATATGTTATGTCAATAGTACTTAATATGTTAAATACATATATATACAGATACACACAATATTAGGACGGATAGTAGGTGAGATTCAACAAAAGTGTACATTCTGGCGATCCTTGACAGATTCCGGTTTTGCAAGAGAGCATTTTTTTTACCAGGCAGGTGGAAACTGTTCACATCCATGGTGTGGCAGATCCCTCTAAAGATGAGGCCCCACATAAGGAAGGTTGCTCGGCTCCTTGTCGCTGTACTTAGCTGAGAGCCCCAGGGAATTTGTAGCCGATCTTGAGAGCCTAGGATGTAAGTTTGTCACTCGAAGATGTCCACTCCTTCTAGAGGTGTATGTGTGTGTGTGAGGAAATGGTAGACAGGAGAAGGTGCTACTTACCCCTGTCAGAGGGCCTGATGAGAGGGCCGACTTTAGAGCTAGAGGCACCTGGAGCAACAATCTTTTTAGCACCTCCCAAAGACCACCTCCTTCACAGAGTCCCTCACTACCACCTTCCAGCAGTGCCACTGACCTCTCCACAGCCCCTCTCTCACATGCTACTTCCTTTGGTTTTATAGCGCTGCTCATACCAATCCTAGGGTGTCAGAGCACTTTAAATCACGCTCACTGTTTACAGAGGCAAAGAACCCTACATGCGTAAATCTGTCTATACGAAATATTACACAAAACGGTGAGGGTTACCCTTCTGTGATCTGCATAGACACGTTACTGCAGCTGGCATAATAACCCTCTGCACTACTTTATGATAAGTCAGAACTGCCACTAGACAAAACTTCTATATTTCTGTTGAAGAAACACTAATCACCTGCGTCATCTTGATATTTGTTATTGATGCCTGAAAACTGCTGGGCAACCAAGGAACCAGCAGGTGCCTTAAAACCTAAAGTTATTTTTGAGCACAGCGCCTCTCCCGAGGTCAGCCCCAGGTGCGGCTGCACCGGCCGCACCGTCCTAAAGCCGGCCCTGCCTGATGAGGGCTACTGAAGCCACGTGCTCGTCCTGGTAGTGGGCACGTGGCAGCACCACCACCGCAGGCACACAGGCACGTGCCGATCACCTGGCCTTATTCTTTCTTCCAGGAAAGGTTAATAAAAGTTTTATTGCCGCACTCAAGAAAGCCATGGCCGCCCCACACGGGCGAGCATTAGCAGTAAGGAGAGGAGGCTCGTAAAGTTCTCTCTCCCGGGCACGTGCCCCCACAGCTCTTTGGCCTTAGCCTTTGATAGGTCGGCACCCAAGCTGCCACGGAAGTCCGGGCCTTCCTGTTGTTCCACTCGCCCGCTCTCTTTGACCTTTTTCACGGTCCACGGAAAACATATGGGCCAGCCAGGCCCGTCGGTACCCAAGGGCGGCCGCCTGGGCTTTAATGGACGGCTGCGGAAATCCCATTTACATTCAGTGTTTATTATCGTTTTACAGGAATGTAATGAAATACATGCGGCACGGGTATGGGTGGGAGGTAGAGGGGGCCCATTACAGCCCTTTGTTCTTTGTATGAATGATCTCTTATTTGCAGTTCTTCCGCCTTTCAGCACAAAGATGGCCTGAGGCACGCTTTACCCATGGATGGACACAAAACTAAAGGTTGTACCTGACCAGGTCTGAGGAGGAGCTGGTCTGGCCACCCTCCCTCTCTAGACCCGCCATTGGAGGCCTGGTAGGTGATGTTGGATTCATGTTCCTTATTCCATCTCGATGCTGCCTCTGTGACACTCAACAGGTCTGAGAAAGACTTTCTGAGCAGTAAAAGACTCTTGTTACAGCTGACTTGGGTGCCCAGATATAGACAGGGTCGGTGTGTACACACAGAATCGGAACTTGCCCCTAAAAAGGAGGTCAACTTGAGAAAGACGTATGTGCAAAACTAAGATCCTCAACAGATGTATGTGCACAGCCACACACACATGTGTTCACATGTAAGGGCTGTTTGAGGTGGGACTTTTACTCCCACCTGAGGCAGAGGAGAACTCGAGCAAGCCTTGTGCACAGACCGAGGAGTTGCACCTGAATAGGAATTGTGTGGATCCCTGAACATGGCGTTGATGTGCACACCGCCACAGGAGGAGAAACAAAAGGGGCGTTGCATGCAACCTTGGATATGGGCCTTGTGGTTGCAACCTTGAAAGCAAGAGAACAGAGTTGGAGTGCAACCCAGAGTGAACGGGCACTTGACGTATATTATTCGGAGTATTCTGGGAAATTTGGTTTGCCCTCCAGGAGCACCCCTTTTTTTCTGCGTTGGTGGTTAATAACTTTTTATTCCAGAAGACTAGTGTCTCATAACTTCAACACAATACCTCGTCAACATGAAGCAACTTAAACAACAGCCGTGGCCTGTGCTTTGGTTGGAAGTTTTGGAAACAACCGAGCAGCGTGGCCATCCTTCTAGTTGACCTGCTGGCACTGGACCAGGGGCGCCACATGTTTACTCGGTGACCCAGAGATCCTCTTGAGAGGCCGCCTGAAAGCCTTTCCCATTCGGCATCTTGTGGTGTCCCTCTCCCTGTCTGGCCACCCCCCGGCTGCCTGTGCCGGAGGTCGCCTCCTACCTCCCCCCGGCCTGCCTCCTTCACACTGACCCTACTGCAAGCAGAGGAAGCAAGGCCAGCCAGGGAGAGGTCAGAGAGTGCCCGCTTGCACCCGCCTGTAAATCATGTGCCATTGTGCGGTGTCTGCCACTGTGCCTGGGGGCTTCTCTTTCAGACTTTGGCTCAGGATCAGAGTGTGGGACCCTCCGACGACCTGTGACCCAGCCCACCCCAGGAACAGCATCAGGCTATTCAGCCACAGCCAAGGGAAACAAAGCTCATCTCTGTGGGTTGGATCCAAGAAAAAAGTAAGGGCAAAGCTATCTGCCTCCATTTATAGTGCGTCTGGAAGGTGGCGGAGTGATTACTATATGTAACGATGTAAAAGCACACATCCTGCCTTGGGGCTGATTTGGGGCGCTGTTGATGGGAGGAGTGTGATGTGGGGGTTTGCAGACGAGATTGGTGCAGAAGATTAATCAATTAATGAGAGGCATGTAGCATAATACGTAGATCCTCATTTTTCTGCAGAAGGTATGGAAGTCTTCGAGAAGAAGGGACATAAGGAAGGGTGAAGCCTTGTGACATAAATGATCTGCTCCTCCTGTCCCAAGTCTTTGGTTCCTTCTTGGGATATTAATTCATTAATTAATTTATTTTTGAGTTTTATATAGCGCTAGCTGGACCCGAGGGTATCAGAGCGCGGAGACTGTTATGAGACACTGGCCTTAGGTGTCTGGTCGGCTGGTAGAATCGCAGTCCCTTGAAGTAGCATCATTTTGGACGACAAGGAGGATGTGGTGCAAAAAGCATAGGCACTTCCATTACACTTGCTGCCGGATCGTGTGCCATGCAGTGACTTTTGGGAGGGGAGACGTGGTTTGATCGTTCCAGGCCAAGATCAATACACGGACCAAGAGGTTTGATCCCTAAATACAATAGTAGGCCTAAGAAAATACCATTAAGAGAAGCCCAGGAGTTATTCATTGCAGTTATTCATTGCAAAACAGGAAGTGTTGCATCACAGATACTGTAGAACGGGGTTTAGAGTTGAGTGTCAGACCCATGACCAAGGGGAAACCACACTGCAGTTATATGGCTTCTCAAAAGAAAATAAGGAGCCAATGAAAGCAAATATGTGGCCTGAATATCGTTTTCTGTCATCCGAATGGGCTTGTACTTGTATCCCTAAAGTAATTTAAATCTCTGGACCACATAGAGGGTAAGCTCTAAGTGACCACAACAGTATAACCCTTTAGAGCCCAAGACATACTGTACCGCTCTGGTTGCAAGTTCCTCATAGACACTGATACTAATGGTGTGGCTGCTGTGTCCACCGTTACATCGCAGCCGCACAAATTAAAGAGATTGGAGAATGAAAATGCCCAGTCTGATGAATGATGATATGTGTTGATCAGATGTGTCGATATCTTTGAAGCTTATCTCCAACAAGGCTCTTGCCTTGCCCAGCTCCTGTCCTGAAAAGAGCACCTAATGTGCTGGCAGAGGTGTTCTGCGGTGTGAATCTTTCTGGATTGACATGCTGTGCATTATTCCGCCACCTTATGGTTGGGTCAGGTTAAAATAATCTAGCCTATGATTCCAGAAATTCTTCAAGCTTCAAAACTACTCCTACTATGAAGTAACTATTGTGCTTCCCGCTGTGCACCACACAATTCAAAGGCAGCCGAACACAATGGTGTGTTATTTCATGACAGCAATGTCAATGTCTCAACAAAAACTGTTCCTGGTTGTAACAGGGACACTCAAGGAAATAGGCAGTGCCAGTTATAAAAGGATGAGTGCCAGTGCCCAAACCTCTGCTCTGTGCCGGGCGCGCCCAATTTTAAGGCTGCATAGTGTTGATTTCATGCCTCACATCCCCTTATTACACCACTAGACACTGCCTGCGCCTTTATCTCACTCCTGCAGGTTCTTGCTTTCTTCCTCTGTCACACCTTTTCCGTCTTTCTCTTCTTTCTTCCTTTCCCGTTTGTGGGTTTTTCTCTCTCTTGCTCGATGTCAATGACTGATGAGGAATAATAAGTGTTGGTTCCCCAAAAAACAGTGCCAATTCCCCCCTCGGCAACCACCAGTTTAAGTGGTGCACTGGAAATAGGCAAATGCACAAGATCACAGGAAGTGTCTTTTGGAGCTAGGATTGCGAAATTCAAAGCACAGCTTTAACCATGTGGCTAAATACTCTGGCACTACAGCACCAGGGCCTTACAGTGTACTCCTCTGTGGCAGACCCGGATTTTTGGATTGCGGCCTCCCTTCTTAGCCAACAGTGTTAAGAAGTTTCCACTTCATCCCTATCCTTAAATTGCCCATGCACCAATTCACTTCTAAACGAGACTAGGAAACCGTGCGTTTTTTGGCTACAAAGCAAAACCTTTTGATGTTGTTGATTGATTTTTTATTTTTTTGCGAAGAACCAAAGGTCCAGACAGGGACTTTTACGTGTTAGAAGTGATATTCATGGATAGCACGCTTCCAGCTTGGAGAGCTGTGCGCTTAGGTTTGGCCTAGCGGCAAGCTTCCCTCTGCACGAATGCACTGTATGCAACAATGAGAAAATGAAGCACTCACTCCAAGCCGCCATGATCAATCGGCTCAGCTTTCAGAGGGCAGACCATGAGGTGGCTATTACAACTAACAAACGCCCTATTTCTTTGAGAGAGTGCCAGGACAACCTGGCACACCCAGATTGTGAACTCATGACACCACTTGCTTGACATGGACTTCCTGAGATGTTACTTAACACTAACTTTAAGCTCCAGGAGTGTAAACTGTATCCTGACATTGCATTTCGGCCCCATTCACACAGCTCAAGGCTAATATTAAGAGCAGGGGACCTGGCTAGCGGCGTTCGCTGTAGAACAGGGGTCTCCAGTGTAAACCCACAGGGACCAGATCCCTGATTTCAGAATAATAACTGATGATGTAAATCGAATTCATTCAGGTGTACATATATGATAATCTGGCTTCAATCCATTCTCTTGTACCCTATGCTGGATATTCTAGCATAGGCTTAAGCATTGTTATGGGAGTGTGCGCTAACTGAGTTTCCACCTCCTACGTGAACCCCTCGTGAATCTCTGTTTGTTGCAGGTTCATCAACGCCAGGCGGCGGATCGTGCAGCCAATGATCGACCAGTCGAATCGCACAGGTAAAATTGACTGATTTTTCTGTACTTATTTTTTTCCTTCCCGTTTACTATTTATGTGCACGCTTGATATTCCTCTCTCTGGTGAACTGTAGGTGTTATTTTGTTTACAATATTTTTATTTGGAAGCATGCACATGTAGCTTCTTAGTGTTGAAATAAAAAAAAACAATACTGCTTGACCCAACATAAAACTTGAAACTAACACTAATATGCAATTATTACATATTTAATAACGCATGTTTCCAGCTTTTTTTTGTTAAATATGGTGCAGAATGGGGGAGGGGGAAGTACCGAAACTGGGACAGTCCTGCCTGTTCCACAGAGAGATGGGCCTGCCTGAGGCAGGTCAGATGTCCACAAGCACTTTGTAAAGATGCTCATGAGCACATAAGTCCACAAGGCAAAACCATGCTGTGATCTGTACTGAAAGCATGACTCTCCAAATCTGGATTCCCTCTCGCTTTTCTAAAAATGAGGTTCCAAATACTAAACAGAATTTTTTAAAAACACAAATTCTGTGCCTCCTACAAGCACCTCAGATTCAGCCACCCTGATCAGGCGAAATGCACACACTGCCTAGGGCTGTTTCCTCCAGGGGAGAAACTGTGCTTCCAGCAGCCTGATGCCTTTATGCAGGAAGGCACACAAGGGTGTGAAGATGACCTCGGCGGAGGATATTTTTAGCACCGGCAATGCGGGCTGGTTAAAAGACGCATACCTTTTATTCTAGAAATACATCACAGATGACAATAAAGCAAGGGGTGGTAAAATGAACAAAAAATCTAGGTCCTAAAGACGGCTGAGTAAAGATGCAAGACTATTTTCCCTGTGTTGAAGGTAGTTCTAATGAATTTATGCACCATGTAGTCTTTTTTCACAAAATAATGTTGTTTTTTAGACTAATGCTAACTTTGTTCACATCATATTTAGATATTGATCTGACTATTGTTTTAGAATGTATTATATTAAAGCTTTCTCCCAGCAGACTGCTCTTCTGAAGCCCCAGGCCGGTTGATGTTCTAGTAGGATGAGGCCATGTTCTAGCGACATCTTGTTCTAGGGACAGTAGAAATGAACGTTCAGTAGGGGGGGCCAAGGGTACCTTCTACTATTGAATTGACCATGGATTCAAGCTGGACCTGCCCTTATTCTGTCTGGTTTCAGGACTAAGGAAGGCAGCGGAGGGAAAATAAAATGAAACTAGCTCTAGGATCCCTGCTAACTTTACCTAGTTTTCACACTTGACCCCTCTAACCCACCCGCCCCATCTGCTCCCTAGCTGTGCAGAAAATAGAAGGCTTTTGATGAGCTATGGGAGGGACGATCCTCTCATGAATCAACTAATATAATGGCTGCTGGGGGGAGTTATGAATGTGGGTGGTGACTTCTGCTGCCCCAGGCATTTTGGCGAATAACTATGTCCCCATCCGTGTATTGTCCTATTTTCGGGACAGCCTCAGGACAGCCACTTTCCATCCTTCTCTTTGGAAAATATTTTCTCGCACCATCTTCATCCCAACCCTTTTGCATGGTGCCGTCTTTTTGGTCAACCCCTCTTGCCCCTGAATCCTCCTTCTTTTTTTCCAAATCTTGTTTTGATTGCAGTGACACGTGTTGCGCTGTGCGCGGCAGTAAGGACGGTACATCCATGTTTGTTTTTTCCCAACAGAAAACACACTGCACACCCTGGTCTTCCTCTCCTGGCCCCAGCGGCCGACCAGGGAGACAGGCGAAAGCCATCACATCTGGCTCTCTGACAGATGTGGCGACAGCCAGGCCTAGAATTGCCTTCAGGCCTGTCAGCTGCCGAGAGTCTCCGGCACGGCGCCTGCCTGGGGAGAGCCTCACCACAATATCATTTATTTTAAACTGCACCTTCTCCTTTTCTCAAGCAAAACAAGAATATCAAAACAAGAAAAGCTGGGCACAGAGCAGGGTTTCCCAACGCTCGTTTTAGCGCAGGAAGCCAGGGACTCCCACAAGGCTGCGTTAGTGGAAACCGGAAGTGTTGCTGGCCTCTAAGCAGGACGTCTGCAGCAGCTGTGCTGACAGGAAGCCTTTGTGGAGCAGGAGGATGCCTCTCCGAAGCCTCCCTTTCCCCTTTTCCCCCTCATTACATAGGGAAACCCAAATTAAAACATCTACAACTACCGTTTTTCCACCCCTCCCCCAGAAAGATGACGGATACATTCAGCAGCAATTGCTAGAGTTTTTAGAATTAAGAGGAATTGGAACCGCACAATAATACACGTGATTTGTTCAGTCGAGTGACTGTGCTCCTGGCAGGAGGTGGAATTTGCCAAATGACTGACTTTTCGCCAGCAGTGAGTCAGCAGGGGATTGGAGGCAGGGATATGGATGAATTGGCACCAGTATACGGTACCGAGGTGAGGTGCAAATGTAAAGTCTTCTAAACAGAGAGAGAGGAAAAAATCGAGAAAATGCAAGACAGAAAAAAGGGGCAAAAGGGTTTTTTTCCAGAAAAAACAGATTACATGTAAACTGCAAATCAAGCAAAAATAAATTGAGCGAGGAACATGCACATGGAATGATTTAGCATGAAAACTGAGTCGTATTTTAAGAATATTATCCTGCCTGTAGGGAAGGTGCCTGCCTGTGCTCTTAGTGCTTGCTTGTGTTCTCAATGCCTGTTTGTAGTCTAGGGCAGGATAACGCTGCAATCAATCAGAGATTAGTAAAGTGAAAAAGGTTGCTTTATTAGGATAGGTCCGTCAGCTGAACTTTTCAATGTAACATATAGAAATTTAAAATCCCCTCCTCACTAATTGAAAAAATATAACCTTACCCTAACCATGTTTAAGGCCACCCTGAAATTCCCCCCTAACCAAGCACAAGCGCTACCCAAACCTTAATATAACACATTCATGCAAAACCTTCACCATTCTTCATAACCAGTCTCATGTCTTGCACCCCATCCATGGCGTTTGTCCTCATCCATTATTCTCCCCCTGATGCATCCCAGTACCATCTCCCCTCACCTCTGAGCTGAGAAAAATGCCCGCCTGGCAATACCTATACAGCATGTCCTAACTCAGCATTATAGAAATCCATACCACCATCCTGGAATACCTTACAAAGCAAGCACACAACATAATACTTAAAAGAAATCTTACACCACTCCCAGACGGGATACTGCAAAGACCTGTGGGAAGGGAGGGCGGGCCCAAAGAAGTCTCTTCTGATACCGACAGGACTTGCAAATCACCATAAAAAGGGCGACTCTCCAAAATCGTTCCCCCTTTGGCCCACTTAACTCCACCGAGCCTTGCCCAGCCAGTTTCCCACTGATCCTCCTCTGAATCACACCACGAACCTAAAGACCCCAAGGTGGGACACCTCTTTGGTCCCCAAACCTGGCTGCCCCAAATTGCATAACTGCACTCATTTCCTTCCTTTCTGTTCTTATTGCGTGCATCTCAGTACCTGATTGTGGTTACAACCCTCTTATGCTGCGTCTTCAGTGTTTTCCTGTGCTATCGTATTCTCAACAACGTCTCAATCCTCAACCCATAGCCTGTTTTCTCATCTCCTGCCTGTGCTTCGAATGCCAGTCTGGTTTCCCAGCACTATTGTCATCCAGCCTAACCCTCAGTTCTTAGCATATGGTGGCATATTGAGTTCCTGCTTACTTTAGAAATGCCTGCATGTAAGTTAACAGCTTTGTTTGTACTCAACTTTTGCTTTCATCCTCATTGTTTGCACGTGCTCTTAATGCTCACTTGTCTTTTAAGTAGGGCAGGGAGCACCTTACAGCCCGGAGGGCCAGCCGATGGGAGGATATGTCATGGATGGCCAGCAGCACATGGGGATCCGCCCGTCAGGTAAAATAGCCAGATTTTTTCTCATGCATGCTACTTATAATTGCGCCACACACCATATAAGCATGCAAAAGCGCACGACTCAACTGTAGTTCTGTGTGTAGAAGGATGAAGAACATGTGAAATGAGAATACTTGGGGGGAGGCGGTCATCTTTCAATGGCCACTAAAATACAGCATAGTATGTAAATCTTCTGGGAAGCGAAAATAAAAATTGCCCAACTTCTTCGCAGAACTTTCTCTCTCTTACTACCCATAGTCATTCATAAGTCTAAAAAAACATGAAAAATTCTGAATGCAGAGCATGCTGCTTTCTGTTCATCTTCTGGTCATTCTACCCATAGATGATACCCAAGATGTTGTAGTTTGTAGGTTTCAAGCCGTTCCCTGTTGGTACGTACTGGCTTACCCCTGGGGGAGGGGTTCTGAACCGGGCCATCCCGAATAGCAGTAAATTCATCTTTAGGCTGATTTCTGGGGCTCTGTCTCTTGAACACTCATTTCTACTTGGATTTCCAAGGGGAACTTGCATCTTATTGTACTGAAAATACTGAAACTAAAACAGGGTGAAAGCACAATAAAGTGTTGCACAATGGTGATGTCATCAATTCTTTCATGTACCTTAAACAGCAAAGTCATCTGCTGTGGGAGTGATGTATTGCACTTTAAAGAACTGGATTTAGGTGGAATAAATATTGCTCTTTTTGAAACTGGATCAGTGGTTTCTGAAGCCGGAGCCACTTGGCTTTCATATCTCTTGACGCTTCCTTTCAGTATCCTCTTGTTTGAGGTATACCGTGAGTTACAGGCGAGGCCAGTTCTTGGCGATCTGTGCATGGCAGGCAATGATAACGCGCTTTTGTTTCTGGAAGCCTGGTCTTAGTTGTGTATCTTCCTCCTAGGCGCCATGGGAGGATTGGGAATGGCAATGGCAATGGAGGGGCAGTGGCACTATTTGTAATGCCCCCACCTCGTCACTGACGCTGGGGGATGTAAGTACCTCCACAATATCTTCCTTTTATGGTTTTTTGGAAAGTAATGTTTGTGCTCATGCCAGCTCTTTCCATTCCATTCCTTTTCCCACTCCCTTTCTCATTGGCTCACGTCCGCCGGCACTTCGGTGCTGCCTGTCCATCTCCCCAAAGGAATTATAGATGTGAAGGTCAAAGCAGGCTTTGTGTGTTGTCACAAGGTCTTTGGGTTCTGCATGTATAGGAGATGTTGGGATTAAGAAGGCCTGGGACAGAGTTGAGTAATAATAATATATTGACTAAGTAGAGCATGTGGTGTTGGACCAGACAGAGCACTGGGCATGTATTGTCTGTCATTATGATATCATATGTTCAGTTGGGTCTACGTAAACAGTGGTAGGCCCGCTATCCAGCATGCCTTAGGAGAACCCCAAAAAATATGAGCTACTATTTTTATGGGCATCACTTGTTGCAAAAACTCAATTGCTGTGCATTCCCGAAGTGCAAGCAAAAGAGCTACAACACAAAAACAGTCAAATCCCTGGCTTATGAAAATTGACTGCAGTCGTAAAGTAATATCTTAAAGGCTGTGATTGAGGAGTCTTCTGTCCCCTTATCTAATAAAGGTAAACTAATTTGCTGTTTTTATTTTATCAAATAACTTCCCTGACCCCATGCAAAAGATTTGTGATCTTGAAAACGAATAAGCTCACTGGAACCTCCACTTTGGACCAATCCCCCATAACTGAAAAGTCTGAAATAGGTCTGATGGCTCTACCCATCCCAAAAACACAGAACATTTATTTTACTATTTCTGTGTGAGGATGCATATATTTCCAAAGCACCTTCCCATTTCTCTCTTCCAGAAGTAAAACATTTACAATGTCTAATATTTCACTGGTCTCTAGCAGTACACCGCCCATAAGCTGCTTTGAAAGTCAATGAGTTATAACTCCTTCTCGGTCTTTCCTTTTGCTAAAATGATTTTGCAACTAACACGAGGATCCAAACAAACTACCCACCTTTCCCTAAACCTGATGCCATTCTAGTTAATGGAAAATTAACTCTGTGGAGAAACGTCTGCAGCTGGATAGACTCTACTAATGCTCCAGAAAGACAACATCATTGATAACCTGCATCTTTTGTCCCCTCGTATGGGCCATAAGATGCAATAGCAAACAATCAACCTACCAGTTTGGCAATGTATTTGATCAATCAGAACACCAACACCTTGCACATACCTCTGCCTTTCTCGCTCATTAGGACTACACATCCTCTTGCTTCCCATAACGTTCCCACAGCAGTTTGTAAAATTGCTAAGAATGTGCAATTTCTTTACTAAAACAGATCTTTGCTACTCACCCCAAACCCCAGTCCCGCAAAGCACTCCTAGGCTTAATTCGGGCCTTTGCATGGGCATTCCACTAATTTTGAAAAGTCTGAAAACAATTTGGAAGTTCACTATTAACAATGGCAAAATTCTTATGAAAAGTAGTTCATTGGTGAAGAAAAATAAAAAGCATCACTGATCAATCAAACTAAAATCTACCCTTACCAACTCCCACAAACACACACGTTCATACACACCTGGTTCAATTCACAAACCGAATACCCCACTCTTAGAGACCTTGTTCAAGGTGTTCTAAAACTTCACCCAATGTGAATGTCTAAATTTCTCAATTGATTCCTATTCTGAAGTCTACAGTAGAATATCTCAGTTCCTTCTGTCCAAGAGAAACCTGATCAGATCGGCTTTCTAGCTATGGTGGTCTCTTGCCGCCATCATTTGCCCGTCCCGTCAATATCAACATCGAATGAAACACTGACTTCCAATTAGAATCATTAAACATGGATGAGATTTGCAGTATTCTGAACGCCTTAAAACCAGGCACAACATTCACTTTACTCATTACACCAAACATCCACCCGGACTAATATGCCAAATATTACATATATTGCCTTGAAAATTGCAATCAACGTTCCTGATAAAAGCCTCAATGTATATGAAACGTACAGAGCCAATCAAATGTCCCAATGTTAAAGTCTTTAAAAGGCAGTTGATGAACTACTGAAACTCTTTCATCCACCTCATTCACTGTCCCAGAGGAAATATATATTTATACTAAACTATTTCTGAGAGGAACAAACTCTTCAAACTAAAGAAAAAAATTAAATCAGAACCTCACCACCAGTAGAAGGCAACCTTGTTTCTCAAGGAAAAATTGGCTACAAACGATGGCATCATGTTTAGTAAAAACCTTTCTCCATGTAATCAAATTGACAGCACTCACAAGATGTGAAACTTTCAGCACAGAACCATCAGGAAAATATTAGCTTTCTTCTCACCCACCGCTGGGCACTCTTAGCATCCTAATAATTACTGCTACTCTACTGCAACACTCCCCATACAGTAACTTGCACATCACATCCATTTACTGCTTGCAAAGTTGCTAAAATTGTGGGACCACCATTCGAGTTCTCAAAGTACCCGTCAACTCTCAACCTGTGCATATGTTGCCTGAAGACTCTATACATCACATGTATTTGGAAATAAGCCTTTGTAGTTTAAAGCTAAAATAAAATTCAGTATTCCCAACTATGACCAGCTTTCAGCCTTCTCGCTTTGACAGACATGCCTAAAGTAGGCCTTCCACCGAAAGGCAGAAGGGGATGCCTTGTACCTGTTCCATGCACTGAGTTACATTGTCATCTTTTCTGAGACTCTGTTGCAATCAGCTACCTCCTGAGGAGTATTGTCGTTCCTTCCTGAAAACTCCTTGTTTTTATTTCCTGGCCAATGTTAAGGAGTGCTGAACAAGGTCCTTATTATGTGTACGCTTTCGATGCAGTTGAAAACCAACCTCTTGTAAATGACTATTTGCGTCTATTTTGCTGGCCAAAAACATCAACAGTAATTAATGAACCTCATTCTCCATACATAAGTTGAAACATCTACAAACAGTGCTTTAAATGGAAATATTGAAGTCCAGATACTCACTACTTAGAGTACCTGTTTGCTCCTGAGAAGTGTCTGTACTCTCCCATTAAATGTATTGCACTCAGTTGCGGCTGCTATGGGGCAGCAGTGTGGAGGGAGAGATAAAAGAGAAAAAAAAGACGCGAAAAAAAAAGAAAATGTAAACTTACCTTCCCGGCAGCCGCATCTCCTCCATCCTTCTTGCCACGACGCAGAAACAGGAAGATCCTAGGATTTCAGACTTCACTAGCCAATCACGACACTGCTGCTAGCATGCTCAGATGGGGACTGGGGGCCTGTGCATGTTGTCCACTAGCGCTATGTATTACAGCCGGTGGAGAACATGCTAAGTGAGCATGACTGTGTGGCTGTCCCGAGACAGCTGGCCAAACCATCATGCGCATTTGGAGAGTGCCTACCCCTCCTCCCCTGCTCTGTTGGCAGCCCCGCCCGTACAGAGCCGCTAGGGAAAAATAAAATGATAGTAACGTGGCATTATTATCATTTTATTTTTCTCGTGAGGCGACGATCCTCTGCCTTAGTGGAGGAGCTGCCCCTGATTTCACTGGTGCTGAGAAGTGCTGGTGCTCTTCCATCCACATGAAAGAAGTGCAGGTACTCAGTACCGGACAGTACCTGCCTATTGACAGCACTGTCGACAAACAACCCTGAGGAACGAGTGCACACGTGCATCCTGTGGAACAGAGTCACCCCCCAGAAAATGTCTGCCGCAGCGTGGTCACGCTCTGCTACTAAGCAGTGCTATGTCTCAGGCGCTGCAACCCGCACACGTTCATAGCTATCAATTGTGCAGCAGGTGCATTGGCACCGATGTCTGTGGATGTAAACAAGCCATTATCCTAAAATTATGGCTGTATTTTACTGTCCATCCAGGGAAACGGGGCCCATTTTCCCCAGTTGCGCAAGGGCCCTTGGCACCCTCGCCGTGACGCTGATCACGCAGGGATTTGCTGTCCCCTACAAAGGTAAGATGGGGGTGGGAACGGTCCAAGGGAGCGCCTCCACCCCCAAACGGCCTGGTCTCTAATCTCCGGATGGAAGCGGGCTTGGCTGGCGGATGGGAGGGGGGAGGCGGATGCTGTGCTGCCTAGCTACATGCGGCCAGCCGGGCTCTGGGCTCAGCGGAGTCCCCGGAGCTGTGGCTAAGCAGCGTGAATAGAAGTAAATTAGGGAATCAATGGAAAAGAGCGTTGAACATTAGCCACAGATGAGGGGTCTGGAGCCCCCAGGAAGGGCTAATTGATAGAAGCTCGGTTAAATACGCAGTCACTGCCAGCACATCTAATCAAAGTGACTGCATAGGTATGCAGATTTCTCCACTGCCAGGCTGCTATTTAGTATGGGTCAGCAAGCCTCCGCTAGGCCAGGCCCCGACTACAAAGAAGCGGTTTAAAGCTTTCTTTCCCTCTCTAACCCCGTGCTCCCTCGTTCCTGTCCCCCTCTTTCGCCGCCAGAGTCCTTTTTTAAGAGACACACATCCTAGCTGGATGGGCAGCGAGGAGGGAGGGAAGAACCACCCATGCCAAGGTTTGGAGTTCATCCTGTTCCTGATTGGCTGCTGTGCGTAGGCAGGCTTCTGGTACCTTCCAGGAAGGCCACCCAAAATCTCCTAGGATTTTGTGAGTTAGATGGGGCTCATTTTACTCTAAATAAAATGGTATTCAGTTATAACAGCTGGCAGGCTCAGGAGGGTTTTACATGGTTAACACAGAGGCGTAACCATGTATTTATATCTCTCGAGGTTGCAATGAATGGCTTCCCCCTCCTGTAAACTTTTTTTGCGCCAGCCTCTTAACTTTTTTAACCCCAGACTCCTTTGAGCCCCCTCATCCTGCTGGATAAGGTTTCCAGCGAAAGTCAAATGTTTTCCTCCCATTACCTTATTACATGGCTTTTCCCGCCAAAATACCTCTGACACGTTTCTCACAGACCCTGCTCTCACCATACTTGGCATTGCAGTGAGCAGAACTCAGTGTTGTACTCTGTGCACTGACTTTGTTTCCTCTCACCTCTGCATAGCATTAACAAAAGCCTAACTGGAAAGAGGGTAACTAGAAATGTAATGGTGGGGTTCTCGCATCTCACCCTGAAAGATGTGTCTATCGTGTACTTAGTATATAACCTGAGGTTGGCTGGTATCTCCCTAATACCATCTCTGTGTCTCTTCCACCTACCTTTGTCGGGTGCTGCTGCAACGTGAGGTTATTTTGCCCGGTCAGCGTGGATATCGCGAGGAATGACGACTAAGGGTGCACGCCCTTTCCCTCAGCTGTCAAGGCAGGGAAGGGCAAAGTTGTGACTAGGTGTTGAATGGGCAGGATTCTTATCCCATGTGGTGCCCAAGAGCACAATGCAGTGGATGGGGCAGTTATAGGGGTTCTAGACTAACTACCAGCAAATGGCCGGCCTGCCCCTAGCACCAGAGATTCATGTGTTGGGGAGGTGCAGAGGGGAGGCTCCAGAAAAAACAATAACACGAAGCTAAGGACATTTCGGAGAGAGTGGGGAATTATTAGCAAGTGGGGTTAGAGAGAAGGGAACGCTAAAAGGGGGTGTGGAAAGCAAAAACAAAAAAGACAATGAAGGAGTTTTGCAAAGAGCGAGACTCAGAAAAAGGAAAAAGAAAAAGTGAGATAGGGCAAGTTTGTGTAAGTGTGAGGAGGAAGGCGCTGAAATGTAAGAGTGAATTGGGGTACAGAGAGGAGTGATAGAGCAAAGGGAAAGGATGAGAAGACCGAGGAGGGATCAGAGAAAGCATAGGAGATAGAAAGCCCCAGGGAGTTTTAATAAACCCCATCAAAAAGTGAAAAGCCGTCCATATTGGGGGCCGCAAAGCTCCATTTTCAAATTGCCGCTTTGAGGCGTGTGCCTTTAATTTCTTTCTTTTTCCTACCCCTGCGTTTGGAAAATCACAGTTTCCACAACATTAGCAGCTCGCCAGACGTACAGCATATGAAAAAGCAATGTGTGCCAGAGCGGCACTTGTAGGTTGTGTGGGCATACAGAATCTGTTGTGGGCATTGCCAAGATTTCATAAGCAAGTGTGGTGAAAAAAAACCTTGTCGCACATACAGCGCAGCTAATTCATAATAAGCTATTTTTATATAGTGCTTTGTACCACTCCAGTGTCGTTATAAGCACTGTCTATAACTCCTTTTGACAGTGCTTAATTTACTGCTTTAGGAATGATTGCAGTGTGAGCTAGGTTTCTTAGAGTTTGTTTTTGCAACGTATAGAGATCACAGTATATGTCAACAGGTAACATCAACTCACTGAGCTATCTTGCGATCAAACGTGCATTGAACAAAACACTCTGCAAAGAAGGGAATAAACCGCTCTATTGAAATAAAATCGAATTGCCCGATTGTTTCTTTAGGCAGGGCTTTAAGTGGGCTGGGTCTCACTGGGTCTGAGCACCGGCAGTTTTTTTAAGGAGGCCTCGAAACGGGTCTCTATCGGGCTGTTTTGTGCCCTGGCACAGGCGGCACGTTTTTTTCAAGCGTTATAGGGGAAGGGAAATCCTTTAAAGAGTAATTTCTCTCGATTTCCCTTCTCTTTGTGAATCTCAGGAGCAGCAACATTGTCGTGGTGTCACCAGAGCTTAAATGGAAGCTTTTTGAATACTAATACAAGCCATAGTTGCTGCTCATTTATCTTATGCAACTAACAACCATTGACTTGTTGTAGGTATACTGTGACTTGTTGTATCATATCTGGATGCAATGACAGAAACCACAAAATACCAGTCGGGCGGCACACTAGGCTAAGCACAGATTTTTAGTTATGTGTTTTTAAGCCACGCCCTTAATTACATTGGCCACGCCTCCTTGAGGGACCCCCCAGTTTTTTCATCCCACTTAAGCCCTGTCTTTAGGCATGTTGATATGGACCGTAATTAATCTTTTTTTTCTCCTAACCTGGGACAAAGCTGCCTCTCCATGGAGGCCCCTCCACTCCTCTGGCCAGTGTGGCCACTGTTTCCTGAAGAGTTATAGTCAGGGAGGGCCAGATGCGTTGCTTGAAGCTCCTTTATGGTCAGCTGGTTGATGTCTCGATGTAAATGATCTTGCCAATAAACTCCCTTGATGTTGAGGCCCCGTGGAAGGTTTTTGCACAGAGAGAGAGTCAAGGATGTCCCCCTTGATCGTGGTTTAAATTGAGTACTTGCACTTTTTAGGTCGAGCCTTTACCATTCCGCAGGAATGGGAAATGGGGAGAATTCAAGTCGGCTATTTTCTCGTCAAACCAAAGGGCTTTCAGCCCGCGGTTTTCATGCAGTGCCCGTCAACATGCACGCGCATCGCATGCAAGCCCAGCCCAGTCCTCCCCTCATTCACGCCCACCCACCAGGCTCTCCCGCCCCCATCAGGCTTCTCTCCCAATCCGCATGCAAGCCCAGCCCAGTCCTCCCCTCATTCACGCCCACCCACCAGGCTCTCCCGCACCCATCAGGCTTCTCTCCCAATCCGCATGCAAGCCCAGCCCAGTCCTCCCCTCATTCACGCCCACCCACCAGGCTCTCCCGCCCCCATCAGGCTTCTCTCCCAATCCGCCTGCCTCCCCTCGCGCATTCACGCCTCCCACCAGGCTTTCCCGCCCCCATCCGGCGTTTCATTTTTTTGTTTCTGGTGCACGGCGCGTTTCTCCTGTCCGAGTGCTCGTTTTGGCTTCCCAGGTCCCAGTTTATTGATCGCCTGTTTTTCCGTTTATCCTGCCCCCTTATCAGTTATTGTGCAGTGCAGCGTCCTGGGAGCTTGTTTGTATGATCCCCGCTGCGTGGTATGTGCCGTCCGGGACTCCTCTGGCCGAGTCTGTAATGTGAGCTTCCAGGGGTGATTTTGCCAGGGCCTCCTTCCGGTCTGTTAAGCCCTCTTCACCTGCACTTCCGCCCAGCCCGCTGTGTACTGGAAGCCGCTGCTCACTGTCGCGATGCAGGCCGCTGATCTCTTCCAATCACGCTATGCGTTCCCGTCGTCGGTTCGTTCCTGGATATCTGGTGCATCAAGCAGGCATGCATTCCTGAATCAACACTGCATGACCCAGTTTGTGGTAATTAGGTCACGGCAGGCTACCCGTGACCTAACCCACGCCCATCCTTTCCCACGTCGGACATTCTACAGTGCGTGATGTCTGTCGAAACGTGCAGCTCCGCGTGTAAACCGCTCCAGAAGGTTCTAGGGCCTCAGTGAAGGTTAGTGCCAGTAAGTCTCTTACCTTGCTTTAAACTAGGCGATACCCTAGGGTGACGATACCTGGAGGGAAAGCTACGTGTGCAGAGTGCTATGTAAATGAGCTTCTGGGTGACTGGGCTCCTTCACAGCACCATGCAGATACACACAATGGACCACACACTGCGATTGACGTGCGGTTTTGCAATTTAAAGTGCGGCACAAGTTTGAGGTTCACAAGCAATATAAAGGATTACTGACGTGACATAAAGTACAACTTCAATAATTTACTGCATGCAACCCAGTTTTTTACAACAATATTTGTAATGTCTTCGGTTGTCTGGTGACGTCCACATACAAGATTGAGAGTTAAAGATTTGAATCATTTGTGGGTTGTAGAACACGACGCCAACGTGCACAGCAACTTGTTTTAACAAAGTGAACTTTTGTGCCCGTTTCTGTCACTTAAATTCCTTGTGCCATCCCCACCACCACTACCACCCACCCATCGCTGCCTGTTAATTTTAGTGGGTCGGCGCCATTGCCGCTGTTTCCCGTTTATTTTGAAAATGCATTCCATTGGCAGTAGGATCGGCACTTGCAATTTTGCTTTTCGTTTTGGAAGGACCCTTACTAAATATATGCAGCAGTTGCTGCCCTGAAGCAGCAGTGGTTTCATTTTTATTTTCGGTTTTGTCAGAGCAGTAATCTATTTATGAGTGCCTCAGTTCATTGTGTTTTGTGGCTCACCCTCAACCCCCCACTCACCCTCACTCACCCTCAACCCCTCACCCTCACTCACCCTCAACCCCTCCCCCTCACCCTCACTCACCCTCACTCACTCACCCTCACTCACCCTCACTCACCCTCAACCCCTCACTCACCCTCACTCACCCTCACTCACCCTCACTCACCCTCACTCACCCTCACTCATCCTCACTCATCCTCACTCACCCTCAACCCCTCACCCTCACCCACCCTCAACCCCTCACCCTAACTCACACTCACTCCTCACTCACCCTCACTCATCCTCACTCACCCTCAACGCCTCACCCTCACCCACCCTCAACACCTCACCCAAACTCACACTCACCCTCACTCACCCTCACGCTCACTCACTCTCACTCACCCTCAACCCCTCAATCACCCTCAACACCTCACTCACCCTCAACACCTCACTCACCCTCAACACCTCACTCACCCTCAACTCCACAGTCACCCTCACACGCACTCACCCTCAACTCCTCACCCTCACACTCACACACTCACACCCCCTCACTCACACTCACACACACTCAATGACAATAACTCACACTCAGACTCACACACCCTCACGCTCACCCCCCCTCACCATCACCCCCCATCACCCTCACACCCCCTCACTCACACTCACTCACACTCAATGACAATACCTCACACTCACCCTCACTCACCCTCAACGCCTCCACCTCAACTCCTCACCCGCACTCACCCTCAACACCTCACTCACCCTCAACACCTCACTCACCCTCAACACCTCACTCACCCTCAACACCTCACTCACCCTCAACTCCACAGTCACCCTCACACGCACTCACCCTCAACTCCTCACCCTCACACTCACACACTCACACCCCCTCACTCACACTCACACACACTCAATGACAATAACTCACACTCAGACTCACACACCCTCACGCTCACACACCCTCACCATCACCCCCCATCACCCTCACACCCCCTCACTTACACTCACTCACACTCAATGACAATACCTCACACTCACCCTCACTCACCCTCAACGCCTCCACCTCAACTCCTCACCCGCACTCACCCTCAACACCTCAATCACCCTCAACACCTCACCCTCAACACCTCACCATCACTCACCCTCAACACCTCACTCACCCTCAACTCCTCACTCACCCTCAACACCTCACTCACCCTCACTCTCACTCATCCTTACTCACCCTCAACACCTCACCCTCATCTACGCAACGCCACTCATCTACTAAAAGACACTCAACTACGCAACGCCACTCAACTACGCAATGCCACTCAACTATGCAACGCCACTCAACTACGCAACGACACTCAACTACGCAACGACACTCACACATGCAACGCCACTCACACATGCAACACCACTCACACATGCAACGCCACTAAACAACGCAACACCACTCAACTACGCAACGACACTCAACTACGCAACGACACTCACACATGCAACGCCACTCACACATGCAACACCACTCACACATGCAACGCCACTAAACAACGCAACACCACTCAACTACGCAACGCCACTCAACTACGCACACATGCAACGCCACTGCCACATGCAACGCCACTCACACATGCAACGCCACTCACACTGCCAACGCCACTCACACAGGCAACGCCACTCACACAGGCAACACAAATCACACAGCCAACGCCTCACACACAGGCAACACCTCTCACACACGCAACGCCACTCACACACGCAATGCCACTCACACACGCAACGCCACTCACACACGCAACGCCACTCACACACGCAACGCCACACACGCAACGCCACTCACACACGCAACGCCACTCACACACACAACGCCACTCACACACGAACAACACTCACGTTGCCAATAGATCGCGCAGTACGACAGGTGGAACTATTACAATGGCAAATAACAATGCCTTTCACTGTTGTTATCATTTAGAATACATAAAGGGCTTTGTCATTTACACAACCAATAGCTCAAACTTTCCTACTGCGAGACCTATTGGCAACGCCAGTGCTTGTTTTAAATTTTGAGCGCCAAGAGTGCCTGCACTTCTCAAGAGAGATGTAACACTTTTAATTGGAGGGTACCGGCACTTCTCAGAAACAAGCAGGTACCCTGGTACAGGGTACCTGCACTTATATTTTTCCATTTCAAGCACTGCTGTGCTGCCAAGGGGTCCTTTTCCAGCAGCAGCTTGACCTCCACGTCGAGCCTGAGGGAAGCCTTAGCTGTTTGCATGGCCAGTCTAGTGTCCCCTGCTGGCGGCACTCTTAGCAGCTGACTATTTGTCACATGCCCAAGAACTGCACCAAAAGTGGTATTCTTGCAGCATTCAATCTCTCCTAGATTCACATGCTTTGCACAATTCTGCCGTCTTGTGGCTGCATCAAAATTGGTATTCATCTACTTCTTTCCTCCTTTGTGGCTGAGCACAAAACACAAAGACAGCATTTATTCCTCCCACAGAATTGTTCCTTGAACGTTAACCTTAAAACAAAGGTTTTAGGAACTTGCAGCACCCGAGGATTTTCCCAGGTCTTTTATGTGAAATGTCCCTGAGCAAGAATGGGTTTATTATAAAACACATCTGCTGGCAGAGCTTGTGATCCCGAACAAAGTTGTACCACCCTACTGAACTTGAATTACTCAGACAATGGGATCCCCTTTTAGGCTGACCATACGATAGGTAAATCAAAAATATGTTCACGTAAACCCTAACTAAAGCTTGTTGTGGTAGAGCAGAGTCACTTTTTTGTTAGTTTGAGCAGACTTCGCCTCAGCCCTGCTGTTCTTGCAAAAATCCTCATCAATCAGGGCTGCCCCCAATTTGCCTAGAAGCCAGTCTCCCCACGGAATAGCTGCTACATGCACCCAGACCTCAGCAGGTGAGCTGACTGGATTATGAAGACCCCACAAGCCCCTTTAAGGTGCTTCAACGTTAGAGTGTACAGAGTGATGTGTAAAGTGATGTACAACACCAACCCAACATCAGATTTACTTTGAACTCTAAACTCAAGCTAGGAGGCCACATATCAGTTTAGGTACATAAGACTGTAGAGGGCCAATAACTATTGATATTGATTGACTACCTGATCCATAATGCTGCGGATGCACCTTTAGACAGAGAGGGCATAGGCAGTCTTTTACTCTAGTGCATTCAGTTCACTTACCCCTCGATAACTCTCCTTCAAGCTCCAATTCCAGATCTGGCATCCTTCTGAAGAGTCAAAGAGAACCCTTCTCTTGGAAAGCCAGGGTCAATCCAGTGGTGTCACTGGGGTTGGTGTCACCCGGTGCGGGTAACTCATGGTGTCACCCCCTCACGACTTACCGCATGGACTACCTCTGTCGGAAATGTACGGTGCTAGGTACTGTCTTACTCCCTCTAGCTCCCTCTTTCTGTATAGCTCCCTCTCTCTGTCTTACTCCCTCTAGCTCCCTCTCTCTCTGTCTTACTCCCTCTAGCTCCCTCCCTCTCTGCCTTACGCCCTCTAGCTCCCTCTCTCTCTGTCTTACTCCCTCTAGCTCCCTCTCTCTGTCTTGCTCCCTCTAGCTCCCTCTCTCCCTCTCTTACTCCTTCTAGCTCCCTCTCTCTCTGTCTTACTCCCTCTTGCTCCCTCTCTCTCTGTCTTACTCCCTCTAGCTCCCTCTCTCTGTCTTACTCTCTCTAGCTCCCACTCTCTCTCTTACTCCCTCTAGCTCCCGCTCTCTCTCTTACTCCCTCTAGCTCCCTCTGTCTCCCTCTTTCTCTGTCTTACTCCCTCTAGCTCCCTCTCTCTCTGTCTGACTCCCTCTAGCGCCCTCTCTCTCTGTCTTGCTCCCTCTACCTCCATCTCTCTTATTCCCTCTAGCTCCCTCTCTCTCTGTCTTGCTCCCTCTCTTTCTTGCTCCCTCTAGCTCCCTCTCTCTCTATCATACTCCCTCTAGCTCCCTCTCTCTGTCTAGCTCCCTCTCTCTCTCTCTCTCTGTCTTACTTCCTCTAGTTACCTCTGTCTCCCTCTCTCTGTCTTACTCCCTCTAGCTCCCTCTCTCTCTGTCTTTCTCACTCTAGCTCCCTCTCTCTCTGTCTTTCTCACTCTAACTCTCTCTCTCTCTGTCTTCTTACCCCCTCTAGCTCCCTCTCTCTCGCACATTAAACCCACTCTCTGCCGCTTTCATGTGGTTTCTCTTTTAAAGCTTTTCAAGATGCAAAAAGAAATCTGTGTACAAGGCACCAGCGAGTTTGTAGACGTGAGAATGTTACGATATGTAACAGCTAAAGTAAAAGCTAATTTCCAAGCGGTTAATATCCCCCCCCCTCTTTAGCACTGTGTCTTTTTCCATATAAATGGCGGGGGCCCCTCATTACTACACTTTTCAAACTTTATCTAATGAGAACATTTTAATTCGAATAGGTGAGAAAATATCTCGGTTCGCTTTTGTTTTTAAAGCGGATCGAGTCTCTCCGAGGCCTTCGGGTGCGGTGCAGGGGGTGCCATGTACAGAGGCCTGCTGGGGGGGCGGGGGGCTCAACCAGATGGTGTCACCCCCATGTGAGGGTGTCACCCGGTGCGGTCCGCACCCCCCGCACCCTCCTAGTG
Organism: Lissotriton vulgaris; assembly: GCF_964263255.1. Classification (NCBI taxonomy): domain Eukaryota; kingdom Metazoa; phylum Chordata; class Amphibia; order Caudata; family Salamandridae; genus Lissotriton; species Lissotriton vulgaris. The sequence goes on along the minus strand of NW_028246389.1, from coordinate 1,612,183 downwards.
ACGCCACTGGGTGAATCTACTCCCGGGGAGCCCACTTGAATCTCTTCTCCTAGAGAAAAGACAAATCCAGAAAGCCAAGATGAATTCCTCCTCCCAGAAAGTAGTGGTGGATCCCTTAGGCCAGAGAGCCCATGTGAACTTATATTCTTGGAGAGACAAGGTGAGCATGGTGAATCCCTGCCAACGTAACTTCCTCCTCCCAGAGTGCTATGGTGAATCCCTTCTCCCAGAGTGACCAGGGGAACCCTATTCTGGAGAGTCATGATGAACCCTTCCCATGGAGAGCCAGGTGAATGTCTCTTCCCAGAGAGCCAAGGTGCATCTCTTCTACCAGAGAGCCAAAGTGTGCTCCCAGAGAGCCACGTTGAATCCCTTCTCCCTTTGTACTATGGGGAATCCCTTCTACCAGAGTGGCCCTGCGAGTTTAGTCTCTGGTGGAACCAGGGTTAACCCTTCTCCCAGAGCCAAGGTGTGTCTCTTCTCCCAGAGTGCTACAGTGACTCCCTTCTACCAGAGCGGCCAGGCGAAGTTCGTCTCTGGTGGAACCAGGGTTAACCCTTCTCTCAGAGCCAAGGTGTATCTCTTCTCCCAGAGTGCTACAGTGAATTCCTTCTGCCAGAGAGTCTAGATGAATATTGTCTCGTGTGAAACCAGTCTAAAGTCTTCTCTCAGAGAGCTACGGTGAACCTCTTTTCCCAGAAAGCCACAGTGAATTATTTCTGCTCAAATGCTATGGTGAATTCTTTCTGACAGAGACCCAGTGTAAATCCCTTCTGCCAGAATGCTATGGTGAATCCTTTTTGCAAGAGTCTCAGGGTGAATCCCTTCTGCCAGAATGCTATGGTGAATCCTTTCTGACAGAGACTCAAGGTGAATTCCTTCTGCTAGAATGCTATGGTGAATACTTTCTGCAAGAGACTTAGGGTGAATCCCTTCTGCCAGAACGCTAAGGTGAATCCTTTCTGACAGACACCACGGTGAATCCCTTCTGCCAGAATGCTAAGGTGAATCCTTTCTGACAGACACCAGGGTGAATCCCTTCTGCCAAAATGCTATGGTGAACCCTTTCTGACAGAGACTCAAGGTGAATTCCTTCTGCTAGAATGCTATGGTGAATCCTTTCTGCCAGAGACTTAGGGTGAATCCCTTCTGCCAGAACGCTAAGGTGAATCCTTTCTGACAGACACCAGGGTGAATCCCTTCTGCCAGAATGCTAAGGTGAATCCAGGGTGAATCCCTTCTGCCAGAATGCTAAGGTGAATCCTTTCTGACAGACACCAGTGTGAATCCCTTCTGCCAGAATGCTAAGGTAAATTCTTTCTGCAAGAGTCTCAGGGTGAATCCCTTGTGCCAGAGTTTCAGAGTGAACCCTTCTTCTGGTAAACCCGGTAAATGCCTTCTCCCAGAGAGCTGAGGTGAATCTCTTCTCCATTTGTAGAGACAACGAGCTGCAATGAACAAACTAACATCAGTAGCAACTGCTCTCCTTAACGGGTGGTAGGGCGGGTGGTGGTGGAGGGGGTTTAAATAACAGAAAAACAAGAAAAGCACTTACCTGCCACTGCCATCACGGGGTTCTTCTACTCCAGCCGGACTCCAATTCCCCTGGGGCTGCTGCACACTGCAAGACTTCCTAGACACCAATCATGGCGCTGCACTGATACTGGTAATACAGCATGAGAGCAGTGCCGTGATTGGCCTGAGCAGGCTTGTTTAATGCTGGCTCAGGTCCTAGGATCCTCTGCCTGTGCTCCACCATGGGGTACAACACAGCTCGGGTGGAGAGAGATCAAGGTGCGCATGATAGTTTGGCCGGCCTTAGATAAGCGCACTTCATGCGCTCTTTCAGTGTGCAGTACTCCTCCCCCTGCTCTTATCATGGCCCTGCCCAGACTTGGCTTGCTGGCTCAAGTGCGGAAAGTAAAATAAAATGTTAATAAAATGGTTTTATTATCGTTTTATTTTACCACCTCCCTCAGCTGGCTCTCAGCAAGGGGGGGGCGACACTTGTCCCCCATGGCGGTGAAGCCGCCACTGTCAAACTTGCAACCAACCCAAAGACACCCAATGTGCCTGTTGTATCTGAGCACAGTAGTTCTCTCCCAGTAACCACTTTGGGTTCCAGATTTAACATTTTGAGTGATTTTGGGGTGTGTGTTGTAACATCTAGTCCTGGGGAGAGCTGTCAACAGAGATCTGGTTTGGCCACAAAACCGCACCATGGTATCAAGTCACTCGTGTCATGCCCAGCCCCCTGTCAGAGCTTTATAAAGACAAGATGTTGCCTCTGTTTTTATTATGTTCATTGCCTTGACAGTTAAAAATAAAGACACAAATATCAGCTGGCTCCGAAAGCGCATGAAAGTCCTGGCGGAGGCCGTGTTTGTGCTGGCAGCGCCGAGGAAGTTGTACACATTTTTCAGTATTATTAGCGCGAGGGTGCGATGAATCAAACGCTCACAGTGTTTTTTTTTCTCTCTCTCCCTCTCGTCTGCTGCAGGCTTCCAAGGCATGGCGGGTATGCCTGGGGATTACCCCGGAGGGCCGATGGCCATGGGATTCACGCAAGCTGGGTACACCCCTCCACAGATGACCCCCCATCCCGCCGGACTGCGGCACGGACCTGCACTGCACTCCTACCTCCCGGGCCACCCCCACCACACGGCAGTCATGATGCCCAACGGGCCCTCGCCCCACCACATGATGTCGGCCCAGAGTCCCGGGGAGCCCATTGTGAACGGACAAGCCATGGACATACACGCGCACTGAGGGGGTCCCCCCCGCTCCTCTGTACTGCCCCTTTCCTCTCCCGCCCCTCACCTCGCCTTTTTGCCCAAACTCACTCCCCTCACCCTTCTTGTCACCTCACGAGCACTGTGTCCCTAAACAGACAAGACGGGGGTCGATCACCACACTGGGAGAGAAAAGGAAATCAAACGGACATTTTTGGAAGCTGTTTCCGGCTCTCTGGGTCATCTGGATGAAAGGGGAGAAAGCAGGTCTCTTCGGAAAATGGGAACTTTGGCACATTAAAAAAAAGACTTGAATTTTAAACCCAGATTCGGCCGGAGACGAGGTTTTCTGATTGTATTTAAGAAAAAAAAGAAGGCATTTTCTGTTTTCTTCTGTCTGTGATTGAATGGACCAAGTAAAAGACACCTGAATCAGAGGAGCGCTGAAATCTTTTCTGGGACTTTATGAACAGAGATACACTCAAGTTCTCTTTTCTACTTCGTTGCTCAGAACGCGGGACTAAGTTAACTTGTACATTTTTGGGGTTCGGGGTGGGTGAGGGTTGTTGTTTGTCTTGTTTTATCTGTTTTTTATGATAAAAAATTCAAAAACCTGTATTGTGTACGTAGAAATATATATATTTATTTCACATAAAAAATGACACAGCCATAACTAATTAACTTATGTGTTTTTTCAAAGGATGAGTGCTTTTCATTCACATCTTCTTCAGTCCTCATCGGTGTAGTTACATCTATGTTTCTTTAGTACATCTTCTGTGTAATTGGGCAATTTCTACAGTGGACTAGATCATCAAGCAATACAATTGCATGTAGAACTCTAGATCAATATATACTAGCGCTTCTTGTGTCACTAGGATATTTATTCATCTTCTTATATCCTCATGGTATTATGCAATAGCCACTTAAACAAAAAGAGAGTAAGGGAAGCTTATTCACACAAGGGTGTGAATGGAGAGTACTCCTGGTCCCCTGGACTAGTATTAGTAAACAAGAAAGGAGTACCACCTCAAGGGATTACTCGAAAGGTGATCTGAATGAGGACAGATGATGAAGCTGGACAAATGGAGACAGGAGTCTTTCTTAGGTTATATTAAACCCCTCACTCACCACCTAGTGGTGACATGCTTCATCATCGGGGCCACCCCGAAGGCCGAGTGCCAACAGGGTGTGCTGCAACACCTGGAATACAGTGGAGCGGGTTCTTGTGAGTGGTGCAGAAAAAATGTTAAAAAATGTCCTGGTATATCTATGACAAATGGATTTTATTTTAAGATTACTGGACATTAAATAAAAACGTGTTGCGATACAATTACAGTGAGTTATGACTGTGTGTATCAGTATGTGCAAGGTCTAAATGTTTCAACCCATACATAGCAGTTAGCCGGGTTTTCTGCAGGACCGAAAGGAAAATGGGGGGTCAGAGTACACTAACACCCTGCCAGCCCTAGATTCCTGAGCCTTATCTACAAAAATCTGTAGTAGGCTGATGCTTCAAAAACCTTAAAATAGGGTATGAAGAAAATATAAAAAAAAAAAAAAAGACCTGTGGAGAGAAAAGGATAATTAAAACGAGATCACTACAAGCCTGTAACGTCGTGCAGTGCTCATCACGTGTGTCTCGTGGTTTCCTCGCACAGTACTCATTCAGACCATATCGCGTTGTAATGTGAGCTAATTGGGGGGAATTGATTACCCCATGTCAGGAATGCTCCGGGGAGATAGCACACTAAGTCAAAGAAGTGCAGTGTATGGTGAGTTTTGGCTCATACACCGGAGTCTTTTTTGATACAACACACCTATCAATATTGTGATGTGCTGAGAAATACACTATGCGCACACTCATCGATTTTAAAGTGTGTGACTCAGCCCTTTTCAAAAGTACACTCAAGTCGGAAAAGCGGCGTGAATTATCAAAAAGCAAACAACCTTTCTGGTGTGGTTTTATACACTAAACACAACAAATACGAACAAGCACACATAAAAAGACGTACTCCTCACAGGGGGTCTTAAGGCATCACAGGATGGAGGGAGGGTGGCCTCCGGTTTAGAAACATATTCTGGCAAGGAAAGTAAGGCGAGATTTAGGACGCTGCAGTCACGTGTCTGGAAAAGAACTCCATCATGTAGATGCGAGTAAAGGCAAACGAGTGATGAAAGGGAGCCTCGTTGCCAAGAAATAGAGGTATTATTTACAGTTATCCAGGAGGAAAAAGTCCTGTCACCTATACACCTCTCCGTATGCCCGCAATGGAGGGTGCCGGCAGGCTCGTATACATTGACCCTTCCTGGAGGCGGAGTCGCGTCTGTGCACAGCACGTGACCGACTACGGGAGGCGCGGGGGGACAGTGTGCTGCCTCGGTTGCTAGGCAACTACGCAGGGAGCCGGGGTCCGGTTCCTGCTAAATGAAGTAAAAACCTTAACAAGTTTTAAAATTATATTAAATGCCAGAAGTTAAAAGGATATTCACGGTGTGATAAGTACCGGCATCTGCACAACACAGTGCCGGCTGCAGGAGGTGCGAAGGGGCATGGTGCTGCCTGGAGGCGGAGTCGCGTCTGTACTCCGCACGTGACCAACTACGGGGGGCAGTGTGCTGCCTAGGTTGCTAGGCAACTCACAGGAAACCAGGGTTCGGATCCTGCTGCTGAATTAAAAAACTTAGTGAGCTTTTAAATAATATTAAATGCCAGAAGTGAAAAGGATATTAACGGTGACATCTACATAGAACAAGGCCAGCTACGGGAAGTGCGAAAGGGCATAGAGCTGTCTAAGTTACGGGATACCTTATAACTTAGACAGCTCCATGCCCTTTCGCACTAGCAACCTAGGCAGCACACTGCCCCCCGTAGTTGGTCACGTGCGGAGTACAGACGCGCCTCCGCCTCCAGGCAGCACCATGCCCCTTCGCACCTCCTGCAGCCGGCACGGTGTTGTGCAGATGCCTGTACTTATCACACCGCGAATATCCTTTTAACTTCTGGCATTTAATATAATTTAAAAACTTGTTAAGGTTTTTACTTCATTTAGCAGAAACCGAACCCCGGCTCCCTGCGTAGTTGCCTAGCAACCGAGGCAGCACACTGTCCCCCCGCGCCTCCCGTAGTCGGTCACGTGCTGTGCACAGACGCGACTCCGCCTCCAGGAAGGGTCAATGTATACGAGCCTGCCGGCACCCTCCATTGCGGGCATACGGAGAGGTGTATAGGTGACAGGACTTTTTCCTCCTGGATAACTGTAAGTAATACCTCTATTTCTTGGCAACGAGGCTCCCTTTCATCACTCGTTTGCCTTTACTCGCATCTACATGATGGAGTTCTTTTCCAGACGCGTGACTGCAGCGCCCTAAATCTCGCCTTACTTTCCTTGCCAGAATATGTTTCTAAACCGGAGGCCACCCTCCCTCCATCCCGTGATGCCTTAAGACCCCCCGTGAGGAGTACGTCTTTTTATGTGTGCTTGTTCGTATTTGTTGTGTTTAGTGTATAAAACCACACCAGAAAGGTTGTTTGATTTTTGATAATTCACGCCGCTTTTCCGACTTGAGTGTACTTTTGAAAAGGGCCGAGTCACACACTTTAAAATCGATGAGTGTGCGCATAATGTATTTCTCAGCACATCACAATATTGATAGGTGTGTTGTATCAAAAAAGACTCCGGTGTATGAGCCAAAACTCACCATACACTGCACTTCTTTGACTTAGTGTGCTATCTCCCCGGAGCATTCCTGACATGGGGTAATCAATTCCCCCCAATTAGCTCACATTACAATGCGATATGGTCTGAATGAGTACTGTGTGAGGAAACCACGAGACACACGTGATGAGCACTGCACGACGTTACAGGCTTGTAGCGATCTTGTTTTAATTATCCTTTTCTCTCCACAGGTCTTTTTTTTTATTTTTATATTTTCTTCATACCCTATTTTAAGGTTTTTGAAGCATCAGCCTACTACAGATTTTTGTAGATAAGGCTCAGGAATCTAGGGCTGGCAGGGTGTTAGTGTACTCTGACCCCCCATTTTCCTTTCGGTCCTGCAGAAAACCCGGCTAACTGCTATGTATGGGTTGAAACATGTAGACCTTGCACATACTGATACACACAGTCATAACTCACTGTAATTGTATCGCAACACGGTTTTTATTTAATGTCCAGTAATCTTAAAATAAAATCCATTTGTCATAGATATACCAGGACATTTTTTAACATTTTTTCTGCACCACTCACAAGAACCCGCTCCACTGTATTCCAGGTGTTGCAGCACACCCTGTTGGCACTCGGCCTTCGGGGTGGCCCTGATGATAAAGCATGTCACCACTAGGTGGTGAGTGAGGGGTTTATTATAACCTAAGGAAGACTCCTGTCTCCATTTGTCCAGCTTCATCATCTGTCCTCATTCAGATCACCTTTCGAGTAATCCCTTGAGGGGGTACTCCTTTCTTGTTTACTAATTATGCAATAGCCTCCAATGCAATCCTCTTAATACCACCAGGCTATTTAAAGTCCTGCGTACTAAGGGGCTTATTTTTGAGCCCTTGCATCACTTTTGCACCGCCCTTTGTCACTTTTTGTGACATGCCAGCGGCGTAAAAAATGCACCATTTTGCGCAATATTTACAAAGTGATGCATCTCAGTAGAACTTTGTAAATCCCTGAGCCACAATTTACCTGCGCCAGGTATAATGTATCCAGGGTGGGCGTTCTGACACAAGTAAGCCTCGTAGAAGTGTCGCAGTGAAATCTATTGAGATTTCACTGCACCACTTCTAGGACGCAAATGCGTCAATATCTTACGCCTGCCTCACAACAGGCGTAAGACTGACCCAGGCACATTGAAATGGGACTTGCCCATGTTAAATAACCCATTGCTGAAGTTGTGTCACTTTTGTGACACACTCCAGCAATGCGTCATTTTTGCGCCTACAGATAGTTCAGAAATACTGACGTATCTGTAACTCCTTGCAACATGATGCGTCATATTATAAATGTGACGCATCCAGCATGTCGCAAGGCGGGCACAATGAAAAGTGACGCATCGCTGTTTTTACACAGCGATGCGTCACTTTTCATAAATGAGGCCCTAAGTCATTATGACATGTATGTGACTAACATCTGTAACATTTCCTTTCTCATCAGAGGTTGTTATACCACAGCTCACTTTGGGTCTCATTAATGAAAAGTAACGCATCGCTGCGTGAAAACAGCGATGCGTCACTTTTCGTTGCGCCCTCCTTGCGATATGCTGGATGCGTTATATTTACACTATGACGCATCATGTCGCAAGGAGTTACAGATACGTCAGTATTTCTGACGTATCTGTAGGCGCAAAAATTACGCATTGCTGGAGTGTGTCACAAAAGTGACGCAACTTCAGCAATGGGTTATTTATCATAGGCAAGTCCCATTACAATGTGCCTGCATCAGTCTTACGCCTGCTGTGAGGCAGGCGTGAGATATTGACGCATGTGCGTCCTAGAAGTGGCCAGTGAAATCTCATAGATTTCACTGCGTCATTTCTACGAGGCTACTTGCGTCAGAATGCCCACCCTGCATACATTATACCTGGCGCAGGTATAATGTGGCGCAGGGGTTTACAAAGTGACGCATCTAGATCCGTCACTTTGTAAATATGACGCAACATGGTGCATTTTTTATGCCCCTGGTGCATCACAAAAAGTGACGTACCGGCGGTGCAAAAGCGTGGCAGGGGCTCATAAATAAGCTCATGTGCACCTTCTGGCTATCCTTACTATTGCTTTCTTCATATAGGACTATTACCTGTGGCATTAGGGTATTGTCAAAAGTAAAACTTCTATATCTATTAAAGAAAGTTCTGGTCCCAGCCACTAGATGGTGTAATGATGCAATGTATGTGTAGCTAAGAAAGTTTCAAGCTCGGAGCTGTTGTTACAGGTACGTAACTGATCTCTTCCTATGCCATCATTGCAGGAAACTATTTACATTCCTTCCTTTGTCATCAAGATATAGACCCCCCTAAACAAAATTTCATTGACAAATTCCGGCTGATTCATGAAGGGAGAATGGGTTACTTACGATTTTTGCTGATTCACAATCATATCTTGTCCATGCAACTCTTATTTATATGAACCCAGATTGTAACATGCACATGTTTTTGTTAATTATTCTCATAGAAAGGCGATGTACACTGACACCCCCAATTATATGTTGTTGATAAGAGATACCAGCATCACGTGCCAACAGCACTATTAGATTATTGGAATTTTAATAATATAGGCAGGTCAGAAGTAATGGATGGAATGCTCGAATCAAACAGAGCCACTCCACTGGTAGTTAGGTTGCATACATGCTATTAAGTAGTTTTTAGGTTCTTGTGCCATTACAGTGAGAAACCAAGTGCAAGCCACTATTCAACATCAGCAGGTCACCCTTAGTGTCAGGGGTATGTTCAGAACTCGGCTCTGCAGCTGGTTGTGCCAAAGTGAATGAAACTGACTTCACTGATGAAGAGTGTTAGAGCTTCCATACAGTGTCACCTAATGGTAGTGCCGAATTACAAAAAAAGGCTCATGAATCCTCGCACTGTTCATGGTGACGAGGCTCAAAATTTTAAAAAGTAGGAGTGTCTTGTGTGCCTCCTTAGAGGGGAAGTAATGTCCTTTTTGTATTATATTTAAGGCTCACTGTTTTCTGTTTTTACTGATTTCTACAGATAAATACAGAGAGAAAACAATTTATTTTCCTGTCTGTATCTATTTCTAAATGTGGATAAAAACGTAAATTGAGTTGTTTTTGGAGTGATTCTAAATGCTGCCAGTCATGGCTGTCAATAGTATAGCTGTGCAGATTGGCATGCGAGGGTGTTGAAAAAAGAAAGGAATTTTAGCAAAGTTGCTTAAACAGAAGTAGATATGTGCAGGGTTGATACTGATATGCTTTTGTTTTCATATAAGTGCATTGATTTATCGTCTCTGGGTTTTCATACCATTGAAATCTCTAAGGCTTTTAAGAATCAGGGAACATTTATTGGTTAAATACATGTGGAAATATACTAGTTGCAGCTCCATTTTTTCACAAACCCCAAAATAAATAAGGATCAATGCAGATAAAATTAGCAAAAAAGAAATATGGATAAATACAGACGGATAAGTAAAAAAAAAAAAAACATAAAACCGGGAGCCCTAATTATATTGTAACATTTATTTAGTGGGGGGTCATACAGGCTCTAATTTGCATCAGGTTCCTGGGCTCCCTTTCTGAAATAATGGGTGATTATGGTACTGGTTGTAGTAAGAACCCCTTATGTGGCTGCTGTCCGTTGAGGTGTGAGAGTGTTGGAGACATACACTAAACAAGGCGCAGAAGCATTGCTGAGCCTAGGTACAAGGTGGTGAGGAATAGTGTGTGAATAGATGCAGTCATACCTGTCCTTGTTTAGTAATTATCAATTGCATAATGCTCTCTGGAATTCCAGACCTTTGTAAATTATGCTTATTCTAGAAGTGAGTTAGCTCCATATTTGGCCGGTTCGAACTGAGGAGTTAGTGCAGTGGTAGGATTTTTTACAATAAGGGCTGGTCAAAAGTGGACTCATCCTAGGTTTAAAGCCTCTGGTTTAGAGGTAGGTATGGGGTTGTGCTGAAGGAACACAAGTCCGGAGCCATGGATGACACAAATAATAAGCTTCACATATGTCTTTGAAGGTGATGTCTTTTGCCACAGGCAGCCGGTGAAGAGAATGAAGAGCAGGTAAAATTCAAGATTGAGTATTCATTTTAAGAAGTTGTCTCAAGGCGATATCTTTTTTTTATCTATAGCGACCGCCTGACATGCTGGGATACTTCAAGGTTCATTGATGTGATCAAGACGTGAAAAAACAAGGGGAGGATGACTTATAAACCTAGGGAAAAATCAACATATGATCTCATTGTGTAGAAGAAACTTGTAGTCTAAGTCATTTGAGGAATATGCAAGAAGCTTCTGTCCCTTATCACGCCGAGATCCCTCACGTGGGGTGATGGGTTTGGAAATGCGTCAAGCTCTTTTGGCCAGATGGAGGATGAGTGGTAATGTGTTCATTTACCACAGACTAGTATGCCACTTCCTGATTTGTCTGACGTGAAATGAAAAAGTGCAGATGGGCAATATGTGGAGTTTGAAAAGATGTATAGCATGATCAGGCGATGTCACGATATTTACTGGAAACTGTGATGAGTTAAGGAGGGATACAATTTGCATCAAGAGTACTGAGTTATAGGGCTAGGAGCAGAAAGTATTTAAACAAGTTTTGGTGATTCCAGCTAGTAGAGAAAGAATTTGGTTGTGGGTAATTTAGTTTTGTCAAGCCATATACTGAAATCCTCATGTATAGACTGGCTGAGATGTTTGACAATCTATGAAGAGGTCTGCACATTCATGCTTATAAAATGGAGGCTATTGGATACAGTTAGCCAGTCAGTCAAAAACTTTATTTCGGATGTGCAGCCATAAAAGCACAAATCAATGTAACGTTACGTAAAATGCAATTGATTATTACAGACAGCGATAAGGGCAAAGGTAATTACACAACATATCAATAAATGGATGTAAGATAATATAGTACATTTTTGTAGTATGGTTAACTGTCACCCCCTTTTGCCCGACCCCCTAAAAACTGGCGACCCTATGTATAAAAAAAATAGCCAGATTTCCTACATAAAGAATTTAAGACTTTTAAAACCAGTTACAATTTAAAAAAATTAATTTTATCGAAAAAATTAAAAATTACTCTACCAAAAAAAAGAAAAAGCAGAAATATCAAAGCGTTTCTCTAGGTGGGGATATGTAATGATATAAAACGATAGCATTTCTAGTGGGAAAACACAGTCAAGTTATTACCCAGTTCTTTCCCCTTTAAGATGCCTCTGCGTATGCATCACACCGCAAATTGACATTCCAAGGTAGCAACTACAAATAATGGATGTGTCTCATATTTGAGTAGCCTGAAAACCTCGATGTCATTTCTAAGCCTCACATTTCTACAAAGTTGGAGGACCCACTTAAATCTAGACCTATTACAGGCAGGACAGAAAAGCATTACATGGAGTTCTGTTTCTTCAGGAGAGGAGCACCCAGGACAATCTACTTTGGTTGCTCCCTTCCATTTATTTGTAAATGCACGGAGCGGGAGCGTCCCGTGCTAAATTGTAGAAATAATTTCTTTGCCATTAACGGTTGAATACTCTCCAGGGCCAATTCCAAATTGTACTGTTGCTTGGCATCCAGAAACTGGATGTCAGGCAGCATGAATTCATACTCTGGGTCATTAGGGCAGATTTGTGTTCTTTGAAAGCTAGAGATAAGGACTTTTTGGGAATACAGGGGCAAGCCTCTTCTGGGGTTAGTCACATATTTGTCCTCCCCAGTGAAAAGCATGCACTCCTAATATAGGACAGCCAAGGTAGGTTACCTGCTCCCAGTGTGGACATAACATCCCTCAATTCCTCCCTATAGTTAACTAGCTCAGGCATGCTCCATAAGCGACGCCAGAATAGAAGAGGACGAGAGGCAATTAGGTTGGCAATAGGTCTAATACCCAAATCCATCCTAAGTGGGATTAGGGGAGTACTTCTTGGGAGGCCCAACAACTGCCTAACAAAATAATTCTCTGTGACAGATAGGGTGTTGGATGGGCAATGTCCCCAAAGTTCTGCTCCGTATAATGAGGCTTCCCTTGCTTGGGTTTTATAGATTTCTGCCGGAGGGCCAACCACTTTTTGAGTGCAGTTTTTATGAACTTTCGAGATGCCACCTGTTGACTGTTAGTTTTAAATTGGCCTTCTTTATTTGGGTCCCCCAGTCCATCTTTTCATTGAGGGCAATACCCAAGTAATCAAAAATGGACACTCTCTCTAGGGACCTACCCTCCATTTGGGGGTGCGGGAAATTAGTAGTGTTGGCATGAATGACCATATATTTAGTTTTCTGGATATTAATCTCCAGATTCCTCTTCCAGCAAAATGCGCTAAACTCTTCCAGTACACGCTGCGTACTCATTGTTGATTTCGACTGACGCAGCGTGTCATCAGCAAACATTAAAGCTAGTATTTTGAGGTTTGTTAACCTTGGTGAATCTATGTCCTTCACTAACGAGAGGGTTTCAATTTAACCATTTAGAAAAAGGAAAAGAGGGTTGGCGCTAGAACGCTTTCCTGTCTCACCCCTTTCTCCACAGGAAAAGGAGCTGTCAGCTCTCCTTTCTTGCCATGTCTTACCCTCGCATAGGTGCCTTCATGTAAGCGCTTCAGCAGCTGACAAAGTTCAACTGGCGCTCCCATATCGTAAAGAAGACCCCATAACTGATCACTCTGGACCATATCAAAGGCGGACTTAAGGTCCACAAAGGTTAGATAAAGGCTACCACCCTCCAAAATTACAGTTTTCAAAGGATTAATTGCAATCTGAAAATCTGATCGATGGTCGAGGTTTTGGACCTAAATCCTGCTTGTAAAGAAGTTAATACATTCATCTCATCCATCCATGATTGCAATCGCCCCAGGAGGACACGGGCAAATATCTTTTGGGTGACATCGATAAGGCTTATTGGCCAATAGTTTGCCGGGTCATGTGGTGATCCTTTTTTAAAAATAGGAATAATTTCCGCACCAGCCCAGGTCTGAGGAAGTGCCCTACCTTGAAGGATGGCGTTGAATAAAGTCTGCAAATAGGGTGCCCACACTACTTGTTCATTTCTGAACAGGTCACCAGGAATTCTATCCAGCCCCGGTGCCTTATTAGGTAGTAATTTGCCCAGCACCAGAGTAACTTCTACCAATGTACAGGGTGGTGGATCCATATTTAAAGGAATTTGATCTATGTCCATTGTCCTATATGCTACAACTTCATCTAGAGGCCTTGAATATAAAACTTTAAAATGGGATCTCCAAGCTTCTTCCCCCAGATTTGGTTCAATAGCAGAGTTGCCTTCAGAATGACCAGTCTTAACTAAGTTCCAAAAGCCTCTCACGTCTCTAGTGTCTCAAGCTTTCTTGATTTCTTCCTATTTATCAGTGTCCCATGCTGCTTTAGCTTCAGCTAGGGTATTTTTGTAGTGTAACCTGGTTGTTCTGGTACATACGACGTCCTTGTTCTTAATCCCGAGTAACAATGTGCGTTTGGCTTCCCTACACGCTTTGTTATACCAGGGATGTTTAGGTTCAAGATTATTGTTATTTTCACAATTATAAAAGAACTCCGCCAACTTTAAAAACATATCCTGGTGGTTCCTATTTATCAACAGCAAAGATTCATAGCCTTGGTTATTTACAGATACACAAAAGGCAGTCTCTAATTAAGGAATGGTTTGTGCGTACAGGGAGGCAATTTATTGATTGAATGCAGCAAATGTTCTCCAGCGTACTCTTCTACCTCCTTCTATTGCAATTAAATTTGGGGCAGGTTGTGTTAACGGACTCCGATCATCCTTAAGTTGGAAATAGACTATCTCTAGCACCAAGGGATACAGAGAAACAACTATGTGAAAGTTGATGAAGGAAGATTTCAGACAAACAGGGATTCACAATAAGGAACAACACAGATTATCATGGATTTTACCGGCATAGAGTTTTTGTAGATGACACTCACTCTACCTCTAGTCTTCTTTGCCGTAGAATTTGTCCACGAGGATTAAGTATCCTACGAGTATAGTTTCATAGAGAATTGGACCTGCATCCGCATCAGTGATACAAAGCAGGTCAATGGTAAAGTCTGAGAGCCGATCACATATTAAAGTGATTCATATTAAGAGGTCTTGCATTGATGGAAGACACAGGAAAGTTGATGAGTGGACTTCGATGGTTAAGAGTAGGCTTATAGAGGGTAGAATGTCTGGTTGGGTTGAAGAGGAAGTGGGAAGGATGGCATTCTAAGGAAATATATGTTGTGATTTATTGCAAACTTACAATAGATAAACGGCCTTTGGACCAGAAGAGTATTTAGATTCAGAAATGACGAGGCAGGGTCGAACTGGAACAGAAAAGAGGACCAGGCACCAAAATAAAAGTGTCTCCCCTTGCTAAATCAGTCAGCTAAAAAATATTGACCCACATATAAAATCTGGTTTGTTTTAAACTTGAAAAGACATGCTATATATATGCTTTCCAAGATATGGGGGACTGCATGCATTTGTGTGTGCTACAGGCAATATTTGTGGTAATATCAGGGAAATCTATAGCAAAAATCGGTCAACCAGACCAAAAAACAGCTGGGAGAAAGTGTGAGAAGAGACACAACCATACATCAGTATACCTGCCATCTATGGAGATGTCTGTGACATATAGGGGCATATTTACAAGGGGATAATGCAGTGATGTTCCGGTGACGCTATGCCCTGCACCATATTTACAAAGTGGCGTTAAGCCACTTTTTGTGGGTTGAGAGGGAGCAGGAGTTCCAGTAGGAAGAGAATAAGACCTCCTGCTAGGCCACTAAAGAATATTTAATGTGGCAACTCCCTTTCAATTCCCGAGGCCTGTAAGATGTTAGCATGATTCATAACTTGCACCGTATGCAAGAAGGAGTTTTTGAGGGGATCAGACAAGACATAGCTATGGTACCATTGAAATGTGAAGGCACATGCAGGCTATGGACCAATTTCATCTTGCTCATGCAGAGCAACAGCAACCTCAAATTCCTTACCCTCATTTGGACCAGGCGTTTCGCCGCTTGAAGAACTCATCCAACCCCACTCTGACCTTCAACCGGCGCATATGCCGACATGATCACTTACGGCCGGAGGTTTCTCCACAGTGCTTTATAGTGATGAGCTGAGCACCACTATCTGCAACCAGTTAATCGAGGAGCTCAAGAGCCAAAAGAAGAATTAGGATTTTCCTCATTCCAAGTTTAGATGCTCTGTTTTCTTTTTTTTAAGTTGAACCCAATAAAAAAATAAAACAAAAAACAAAATCGTTGAAAAAGTTAAAAAAGAGGCTCTTTTTAGAGCAGCCTTCACTGGTTTAAAAATAGAAAAATGTAATGTCTGTCATGTGTATGTCTTTATGTTGCTATATTTTAATAGTCTGCTACAGCAGTCTAAACTTACTAAACTCCTACTGCTATAAGTGTAAAAAATAACAAAACACTTTTGGCAATCGATTTTTCCTACATTTATACGGATTTTTTGTCAGGTTTGAATCTCCTTTTTTAATGCAGTTCTGATACAAAACCTACATTGGTAATTACAAACCATCTGAATTAATTGTTTCTGTTGGTTTTTTACTAAAACAATCAATGTAGTGAAATGCACTGCCTTGCTTTACTTTTCATCAAGGGGTTGTTCCTTGGGTGTTGTATGGAGATGGGCATGCATCTACAAAGTGAATTTGATGCAAATCCATATTTATAATCACTTGTAGACATGGATTTGTATCAGTCCTACACCTCCTAAGGCTGGCAATTGAGAGACATTTTTTTCTCATGCTTTTTTCCTTTTCTAAGTGTATTACATTCTACAATACATATATGTAGAGTATATAGCATTGAAGGGTAGTTTTATTGTAGAAAGAAGTGGGGGTTCAGTGTGGTAAGGGACTGACCTCTCCATACCGACCTCTGTACAGGGCAAAGGCAGTGCGTAGTAGAGGTTGCCCTTGAAACCGGGCTTCAGTATGGTGAGGGATTGGCCTCCTTTCGAAGAGTTCTGTACAGGGCAAAGGCTGTGTGCAATAGATTCTTGTCCATTAAATGGGGCTTAGTTGTGGTGAGGGACTGTCTTCTCCATAAGGACCTCTGTACAGGGTGTGGGCTGCACATAATAGGCGCTCTCACACATAATAGGTCTTTGGTGTCTGAAGGGACTGGTCTCTCCGTAAAGACCTCTGTGTAGGGTGAAGGCTGTGTATAGTAGGGGCGTGGGTGCGGTGAGGGACTGGTTCCTCTATCAAAATCTCCGTACAGCATGAAGACTGTCCATAGCAGAGGCTTGGTCATGTAATGGTGTAGTCAGGACTGGCCTCTCTGTCAAGATCTCTCAATAGGACGAAGAAAGTCTGTAGTAATTGCTGGCAGGGCCGGACTGGGAACAGAAACAGGCCCTGGCACACTGGTCAGCCGGCCCCCCTAGGGTGAGTGCAGCCGAGCAGTTTTCAAAGACCAGTTCCGGCTGGTTTTGTTACATGGGGCCGATATTGTCGACCCTGGTAACAAAAAAGGCCCCCAGGGGCCCAAAACCGACCCCCACCCTAGCGGCTCACCGGGGAAAACGCCCGGTGTCCGCTATGGCCAGTACGGCCCTGATTGCTGGGGCATGTAATGGAGCTTGGGTGTGTTCAGGAACTAGCCCCTTTATAAAGGACTCAACACAGGGTAAAGGCTGAACATATTAGGGGCGTACCCACGGAATGGGGCAGGGGTATGTTAAGGGACTGATGTCACCTCAAAAGGACATGTGAAAAAAGTATAAGGGCAACATTTATTAATGGATCAGCCAGCTATATATCATTCAGTGCAGAGCAAATACCATATGTAATAGTGGCTTGGCCCTCTGATAGGGTTTGGGTGTGGTGAGAGACTGGCTTTTGCGTGAAGCCTGTGCATAGTAGGGGCTTGTCAACATAATAGGCTAACGTTTAATGAGGGTCTCAGATCTGCAAGAAGAGCTCTGAACAGGGTGAAGGCTGTGCATAATAGAGTCTTGGCCATTTAATGGGTTTCAGTGTGCTGATGGACTGGTTTCATGAACAGGTCTGTACAAGGCGAAGGCTGTAAATAGTAGGAGCTTGGCCATGTAATGGGGCTTGGGTGTAGTGAAGGGCTGGCCTCTGTGCAAATAGTTTTCTAAAGGGAAAACTCTGTGTGGAGAAGGGCTTGCCCACATAATGTGGCTTGGGTGTGGTGTGGGACTGGTGTCTGTTTGAAAAGCTCTGTACAGGGTGAAGGCTGTGTATAGTAGATCCTCGACTACAGAATAGGGCTTGGGTGTGGTGAAGGACTGACCTACTTGTGAAGAACTCTATACAGTGTGAACGCTGTGAAAAGTAGGGGCTTGACAACATAATGGGACTTGTGTGTGATTAAGGACTGGCCTTTGTATGAAGACCTCTGTACAGGGAAAATGATGTGCATAGTTGTGCCCTGGACACATAATGGAGCTTAGGTGCATTGAAGGGCTGGGATCTCCATGAAGAGCTACCTACAGGAGGAAGCCTTTGTGTAGTATTGGCTTGTTCACATAACGGGATTTGGGTGTGTTGATGGTCGTGCCTCTATGTGAAGAGTTCTAAACAGGGTGAAGACTGTGTGCAGTAGGGACCTGCTCACATGATGAGCCTTGGGTGTGCGGACGGACTGGCTTTGCTGTAGAGAGCTTGTCACAGAGATAAGTCCGTCCGTAGGAGAGGTTTTTCCTCATAATGGGGCTCAGGTGTGGTGACAGAGTGGCCTCTGCAAAAGAGCTCTGAACAGGGTGAGACTGTGCATAGTAGAGACTTGCCCTATGTAATGGGACTTGGGTGTGGCGAAGGACTGGCCTTTGCATGAAAGGCTCTGTACAGAGCACAATCTGTGCTTAGTAGGGCCCAAAACACATAATGGGGCTTGGGTGTAGTGAAGGAGTGGCATCTCCGATAAGAGCTGTGTACTGGGCAAAGGCTGTGCATAGTAGAGGATTGCCCAATTAATGGGACTTGGATGTGGTGAGGGTCTAGCTTCTGCATGAAAAGCTCTGTACATGGTGAAGGCTGTGCATAGTAGGGACTTGCCCACACAATGAGCCTTGGATGTGCTGAAGGACTGGGCTCACAGTGAAGAGCTTGCTTGTTACAGGGCAAAGTCTGTTTGTAGTAGAGGTTTTTCCACATATTGGGACTTGGGTGTGGTGAGAGTGGCCTCTGCGAGAAGAGCTGCGTACAGGGCAAAGGCTGTGCATAGTAGCAGCTTGCCCTATGTAATGGAACTTGTATGTGGTGAGGGTCTAGCTTTTGCGTCAAAAGCTCTGTACATGACAAATGTTGTGTGTAGTAGGGGCTTGCCTATTTAATGAGCCTTGGGTGTGCTGGTGGACTGGCCTTGCAATTGAGAGCTTGTTACAGGGAGAAGTCTGTGTTAAGTAGAGGTTTTACCACATAATGGGGCTTGGGTGTGATGAGAGAGTGGCCTCTGCAAAAAAGCTCTGTATAGGGCAAAGGCTGGGCATAGTAGAGACTTTCCCTATGTACTGGGATTTGGGTGTGGTGAGGGACTGGCCTTTGCATGAAAGGCTCAGTACAGGGCAAAATCTGTGTGTAGTAGGGGCTTAGCCATATAATGAGGCTTGGGTGTAATGAAGGGCTGGCATCTCGGTTAAGAGCTGGTTACAGGGTGGGGGCTGCTCATAGTCGGGGCTTCCCAAATAATGGGACTTGGATGTGGTGAGGGTGCCCTATGTAATGGAACTTGGGTGTGGTGAGGGTCTAGCTTTTGCGTCAAAAGCTCTGCACAAGGAGCAGGCTTTGCGTTGTAGGGGCTTGGCCACCAAATGGGGGTTGTCTGTGTGAAAAACTGGCCTCTGCATGAACAGCTATGTTCAGGGGAAAGTCATTGCACTGGGGCTTTTATTTATTCATTTATTTTATTTGTATTTATAAAGTTTTATACAGCGCGAACAAGACCCCGAAGGATGTCAGAGCGCCTTACAAAAATGATGGAAGGAAGGACATAAGAGCAATGACGACATCGAGTAAGAATAAAAAAAAAAGGAATAATCACATAATTACAAGGATACAAGGCAAATAAGACAGGATGAATACATGCACTATTAAAGATGCGAGACACCCAAGGCAATATGGGACGAGACAATCTGAAAAGAGATCAAAGGAGAGCTTTTGTGGTGAAGGACTGGTCCTTGCGTGAAAAGCACTATTCTGGGAGAAGGCTTGCCCATGTAATGAGACTTGGGTGTGGTGACGGTCTAGCCTCTGCGTGAAAAGCTCTGAGCATGGCAAAGGCTTTGTCTACTATGGGATTTTCCATGTAATGGGGCTTGCACAGCGTTGTCATCAATTATGTAATTTAAGCTGTTGCAGTGATTTTATCATGGCGACACAGAACATATGAGTGATGTAATATGTGAGGTTATAAGCAGTGCAGGACCAAGGTGCATGTTATAGTTACTTTAGGGCACGAGTTATAGTTACCTGAGATAGACACCTGGTCAATTTCAGTGGTTTTGTTAATTTAAAATGATATGTTTTAACTGACATTTTCACCTACTATAATGTCACTTTAACCTTTGTTTCTTCAGTGCATTTCTAAGGATTTCTTCTAATGCAAAGTTACATATTATTACCATACCTAACTATAATGTTACTTTAAGCTTTGGTTTTGTTTGGAGAATTTATATATATTTTTTAATGTAAAGTAAAATGTTCATTGCCGTGCATGGCATGGGGTTGGGCACATGGACTGGCCATGCCCAACCCTCCGCTGGTGTCCCGCTCTCACACTGCGCACGAACCAACTGGCGGCCAACCTCAGGCTGCGAACAGCACTGTGGGGAGTTGGACGAACCCCCCACTGTCATGCACATCTGATTATTTGTAACAATTTAAACTTTAGGGCATGAGTTATAGTTATTTGAGTTTTTCACCTAGCTATAATGTTTCTTTAACCTTTGTTTCAAATCAATAAGCTTTATTCGATAATCACAAGGATATCATAAAAGCACACATTACAATAATCGAATTGCAATTAAAACCACATATAGGTCTATAAAATGCCAGAAGAACGTAACTTCACAAAAAACAAAGGAGTTGACATTTGACAATAAAAGGGATATTAAAAAGAATATATAGACAATAAATAATTATAAAAAATTCATGTATCATATCGACTTCCTGAACTTTATCAGCAATTTTATAAACTTTTCCACAATAAGTATCACTTCCATATTCTCCAATTGTTGTAAACGAACAAAAGCATCCTTACAAGACCGTAATCCCCAGGTCTTCAATAGATGTTTCAATAAAGAGTTTCTAGGTACTTGATAATATTTACAAAAGAGTATGCAGTGTATATTAGATTGGGATGCAATATCGTCACAAGGGCAAGGGAGCAGGTTTCGGGACCAATCATTGCAAGAGGGGAAAGTAATTAGCCGAAAAAAGAAGCCCAATCTAAATCTGGAGAGGAGCATTCTTTTTTTTTTGGAAATTTCTTTTTATTGTTGCATCATACGGATCATCAATAAAAGCAGTACGGCATCCCGGGGGGAGCGTCAACATTCCGCACCCCCCGTATATACGCAACTTTTTGAACACATCAGTACACGGTAGTTATCATGACATAATCATTTCGTGTTTTGTCTTTTCACCCCGAACCCCTCCCTCCCAACTTCCACGGAAACACCCCCGGGCAACTGAGAGACCTCTATTTGAGGCCCCCCTTCCCGCCCTCCACCCCCCCCCTCCCCCCAAGCAGCTCGTCCCTTTTACCTCCACTCTACCACCGAATCCCCGTGTCCTCCTCACTCCTCAAGGCATGAGTCGTAAACATACGTCGTCTCATCATCCTAGTCCCTCCAGGTTCAACAGGTTCAGATCATTCACACATGAGACCACCTCCGTGGTCAATATCGCCCCCCGCATTCCCCCTCCCTCTACGGTTCACTCCCCTACTCGAGTCCGTGATAGTGCCGCCACTTGGCCCAGATTTTGCGAAATTTTCTCGGGCACCCCCTCGCTTTATACGTAACCCTTTCAGCTGCCATGTACATGTCTAGGCCTCGTCTCCAGTCATCCAGATTGGGCCTTCCTGGCGCCCCCCACATTCTAGCTATATCTCTTTTGGCTACTACCAACGCCAACAACAGAAAGATAAGTGAGTGCCGTGTGACATCCACCTCAGTTGACATGCCCAGGAGTGCCAGCCTAGGGTCCCTGGGAATGTCCACCTCCATTACCGCTGACAATTCAGTGAAGACCTCATTCCAGTATTCCTGAACCACAGAACAACCCCAAATAATGTGGAAAAAATCGCCCAGTGGATGTTGGCACCGTAGGCAGGAGGCATTAGTAGCCCTCCCCATCCGGAAGAGTCTTGCCCTGTCAAAGTAGGCCCGGTGTAGAACCTTGAACTGGATGAGGCGAAGCCGTGATTTTATGGCCACTTCTCGAGGGTGCATGAGGATGAGTTCCCAATCTAGGTTTTCAAATGTGCCTACATCACCCTCCCATCTCTCCCTCAGAGCCTGTAGGTCTCCCAACATATTGTTTGTCAGTGTTTTATATGTCATGGACACCGCCCCCCTGTGTATTTGCTCCTGGAGCAGGCGTCCCTCAAGTGGTGCATATTGGGGAATGTCAGTAAGGGAGATGTTTTGTGCCCCCCACGCATGCCGTAGTTGCAAGTATCTGAAGTATTGTGTGTTATGAAGGCCAAAGTCTTGCTGTAGCGCCTGGAAGGTCTTTAGTTCCTCCCTCGCCACGACATCCCCGATCGTAGAGATGCCAATGTCATCCCACTTGTTAAATCCCCGTAGTTTGTGCAGTTCGGCCAGCCAGCTACACGACCACAGGGGGGTTTGACGGGTGGGTCTTTCCTGCCATCCCATTTTTACCGTAGCTCTACGCCATGCTGTCAGGGTGATTCTAGTCGCCGGGAGAAGCCTACGTCCTCCCTCCCTCCATAGAGGAAGTGGAGCACCGTCTTGGCGCCCCATTTGGATTTTTCCAGTGCATAGGTCGGGTGATCCGCAGGGGCATGTATCCACTCGTTAATTGGGGCTAGGTGTTCAGCCCAGTAGTACGCCTCCAAGTTAGGTAGCGAGATTCCCCCGCTGTACTGGTGCCGCTGTAGGGTCGTGAGTGCCACCCGTGGTTGTTTCCCCAGCCACAAGAAGGAGCGGAGGTCAGCGTGTATTTTCGGTATAGTTGTAGTTGGCAGGGGGTAATATTCGTTTTGGAGGGCGTATAAGAACTTCGGCAAGAGGATCATTTTATACAGGGCGGCCCTGCCCAGGATGGTGAGTGGAAGCTGTCTCCACCTATCCATCTCCGACTTCGCTGCCACAAGGATCCTGTCTATGTTAGCAGTATATGATCGACGTGCATCCCGGGTGATAAAGACCCCCAGATACCGGAAGCCTTCCGTGGAGTGTAGGAGGTGTTCGGGCAGGCACTCCCCCCTAGGGGCCCCTTGCGGGTCATACATGATCGATTTGTGCCAGTTAATGGTATGTCCAGCCACTGACCCGAAGTCCCCCAACTCCTTAAATAGCGCAGGGATAGTCCTAGCCGGGTCCGTGATGTACAATAGAACGTCGTCAGCGTAAAGGGAGATCTTCTCCTGTTCCGCGGCTGACTCCCCCCAGTGAAACCCCACCACATCCCGGTTATGCCGAATGCGGATCGCCAGGATTTCAATCGTGAGGGTGAAAAGGAGTGGGGAGAGCGGGCACCCCTGTCGCGTCCCCCGCTCTATCGCAAACTCTCTGGAGAGCCATCCATTGACCCGCACCTCCGCCCTGGGGTTCGAATATAGCAGCTTTACCCAGCCTAAAAACTTGGGCCCTATCCCAAAGCGTTCGAGTGTGCCCATCAGGAAGGGCCAATGCACCGCGTCGAACGCTTTCTCTGCGTCCAGGGAGAGGAACCAGTGGGGTTCATCCCTGTCACAAACTTCCTGGAGCCAATTGTGGGTACGCCGTAGGTTGAGTTTTGTGGCCCTGTCCGGGAGAAACCCAGATTGGTCCGGGTGCACTAGATCTGGAATGACCTGTCGTAAGCGTCGCGCCAAAACGGTGGCCAACAGTTTGGTCTCAATATTAAGGAGAGAGATTGGGCGATAGGAGGAGCACTCCTCCCTGGGTTTATCCTCCTTATAGATCGGGACTATGGTGGCTAGGGTCAAATCTGGCGGGAGCCGCCCGGCGTCAAACGCCTCGACGAACAATCCCTTCAGGTGGCGAGAGAGGAGGTCCCCCGTCCGTTTGAAAAACTCCGCCGGGTAACCGTTGGGGCCCGGCGCCTTTCCGGGCTTCAAAAGTGCTAACGCCTCCGTGATTTCGTCGAGGGATAAGTCGGCCTCCAGGGCCTCACTATCATCGGGGGTCAACTGTGGGACTTCCATATCTCCCAGGAACGCCCGTACTACCTCCGCGTCCCCGAGGTCTCTAGCCCGATAAAAGTCTTCGAAGTAGGCCGCAAAGGCCTCCGCTATGGAGTCATCCGTGGACGCCCGCGCGCCCCCGGGGAGTCCGATCCCGTCCACCCACCTGGCCGCTCTCTCCCGCCTACTCAGCCAGGCCATAAGTTTCCCTGATTTGTCGCCTACATCGTAGAGGCGGTGGAGTGTGGCCAGTGCCTGCGTGCGTGCCTCATTCGTGGTCAATTCCCTGTAAAGTTTTTGGGGCGTCTAGCAGTTTCCTAAGGTCTATCTCCCTCTTTGATCTGTGGTATTCGGCCTCTAGAGTCAGTATGTTCGCCTCCTCAGTTGCTATAGCCTCATCACGTTTCCTCCTAGCCTCACCCACCCTGGATTGGAATCGATCCCTCAGGACTGTTTTCATGGCCTCCCACAGTGTAACCCTGGACTGGACCGAGCCCTCATTCTCCGCCACAAACACTCGAATATCTGCCCTGATACCCCCCAGAATCTCAGGAGTCTGTATGTCCCATGCCGACATGTGCCAGTGGGGCCGTCCCCTCCCCCCACCTCGTCCTATGTGTGCAAGCAGTGGGGAGTGATCTGATATGCCCCTCGCCCTATACTCGGCCTGGTCCTCCAATGATAGTTCCTGCCTCGAGGTGAAGATGTAATCTAATCTTGAAAAGACTTTGTGTGCCCCGGAGAAAAAAGAATATTCGGTCTGTGCGGGGTGTAGCCATCTCCAGACATCAGTTAGGCCAAGTGTGTTCATCTGACGTGCAAGTGCCGTGTCTGTTGTGACTGTGTGGGTGTTGCTGGACCTATCTCGTGCCGTACACATCAAATCATTGAAATCCCCCCCTATGATTTGCACCGTATCAGCCGTGTCCAATAGTATGTTGGTGACCTCCTGCATTGTGCGTGCCTGAAGCTTGGGTGGGGCATAGACCGACAGCAGCGTGTATCCGCGTCTCCTCCAGGTCCCCTGCACCCCTGCAAATGTCCCCTGTGGATCTAACCATGTGCGCGTGACAGTGAAAGGGGTCGTTTTTCTAATGAGTATGGCCGTGCCCCGTGAGTCCATGGTGTACCCCGCATGTGCTAGAACTACGTATTGGCCCCGTGCCAGAAAAGCGCACCTGTTCCCTCTCAAATGTGTTTCCTGCAAGAAGATAATGTCTGGCGCTGCTCGTTTAATGTAGGCCGTGACCAGACCCCTCTTAATTTTGGAGCCCAGGCCGTTCACGTTCCACGTGAGCGCCTTCACCCCGGGTCCGTCTCGGGTCGGTTCAGTTAGTGTACCTGCCATTGTGTTGTTCGGTGATCATCCAAGGCCGAGCCCCGGGGCCCGGATGGTAGTAAGTGTGGCCCTCCCCGACTCCGCTGCTCGGTGTAGTGCTGTCCCCCCCCCCCCTTCAACAAACCAACACCCCAACATGAGGTAATAACAGTTCCAACCCACCCCCCCACCCCCACCCCACCTCCCTCCCCTTCCAGCTGCGCCCCAACATGGGGCCATACTATCAATGGGAGCAGGTCAATCGCCCTCCCGCACATCCCTCCCCAACTCAAACAACAGTCAGAGCGAACTCTGAGGAAAAAAGAGTAAAGTACTTGAGGGGTTTCGTGCCAACTTGCGTGCTCCTAATGCGCCGAGTTGCCATCTCCATCGAGTCTCACATTAACAATGTTCACGAGTGGGAGTCCTGCGTGTCCGTTGACGGGCCTTGCCCCGACAGTTCTAGTTCCATGTGTTGGATCTCCTTGGCCAGCGGATGTAAGGATTCTTGCAAAAGTTCCATGTCCTCAGCTCCGGATGAAGGGCCCTCCGAATCCTCCATGTCGTCCCCTTCCGATCTAGCGCCCCTCCGGGGTGCGCTAGCTCTCGCACCTGTTGCCGGGTCGGGGGACTCCGACCCACCAGTCCTTCTGTTCTCCGCTCCCCTGGTTCTATACGGAGTCGCCGCGGTCTTGTTTTGGGTCCGCCGGGAGCGCAGTCTCTGGGGCCTGGGTAGTTCCCACCGCGGCTGGCTGCGGTCGGTTTTGTCCATGGCCTCTCGGCTGGCCACCTCCCTACTGTTCAGGATGGGGCGCTCCTCCAGCCACTGCCATGCTTCCTCCGGATGAGCGAAAAAGAGTGCCTTGTCTTTGTAGATCACTTTCAGCTTGGCGGGGAATAGGAGCATGTACCTGATTTGGAGGGATCTCAACTTTGCCTTGACCGCGTCGTACGAGCGGCGTTGCTTCGATACCTCTTGGCTATAGTCAGGGAAGATCATAATCGTAGCATTCTCCAGGCGGATCTCCCCCAGAACTCTGGCTTCTCGCAGGATCAGGTCTCTATCTGCAAAGTTCAAAAAACGGGCGATGACTGGCCGGGGTCGGGCCCCCTCCGGAGGTTTAGCCAAGAGCGCCCTGTGCGCCCGTTCGATAATGAAGCAGGGAGAAAATGGCGCCGCCGGGAAGGTGGTCTTGAGCCAGTTCATCAAGAAGGCCGCCATGTCCTTGCCCTCGATTCCTTCCCTGAACCCCACAAAACGGAGGTTGTTGCGCCTGGACCTGTTTTCCGCATCGTCCACCTTCCATTGAAGGTTACGGTGGGAGGCCTGGAGTTCTGCCACGTCTCTCCTGAGTGCGGTGATCGCCTCGCCATCCTCCTTCAGCCTTTCCTCCGCGGTCGTCACCCTCTCAGATAGGTTTCGGAAGTCCTGGCGGAGCAGAGTCACCTCCGCACCAACCTCGCCGATCTTGGTCTCCAGCGCCGAGCGCGACGCTTGTATGTCTGTCCTGGACGCCTGGATGGCCTCCAGCAGTACAGTCATGTCGGGGCGGGAGCCCGGTGGTTCGGCCATCGCCCTCGGGCTGCAAAGTTGTCCATGGGCCCCTGCTTCAGCGCCCTGGAGGCCATTTCCTTCTTCCCCATGGTCCCCACGTGGACAGGGGGGGGAAAACCAGCGAGACCCGAACCGTGGGTCCCGAGGGGGGCAGACGGGGAGCAAATGCTGGGTGGCTCTCCCCGCTCTCAGCTTGCGCCGTCCGTGGGTGCGTCGCACTGGTGGGTGTAGATTGGGGAGATGCTCCGGTCAGGGTGGTCTGGACGTGTCCGGATGCCTGGCCGCTCTCTCGACGTGCCTCTCCCGTTCGACCCTTAGCTCTCCACTGTGTCCCGGCTGGGCGGGATCCCGCCGTAGCACTCACCGCCCGCCGCCATCTTGGCCCAACGGCTCTCCCGGCCAAATGCCCAACGCGGGTCCGGAATGCCTCCCCGGTTCAGCGTTCCAGGTGTGGATCAGTCAGGGGGTGGCACAGCTTGGTCTGTCCCTCGGTCTGGCCACCGTTAGTCGAGCGGTGGGTCAGCGATCTCGCCGTCCTCCGCACCTCGCCGCCGCCATCTTGGATACCCGCTCCGCGGCGTAGCCTCTCCGCACTCAAAAATCCGAGAAAGCCCACACAACCACCCGGGTCACCAGTACACTGTGAAACGGAGAGGTTTTCCTGCAGGGTGGTGTGGTTTTCAGGCTCGATGGCAAGGATTAAAGTCGGATTCTGGGGCAACTCGGCCGGAGCTCCGGCGAGGCACGTCTAGTCAGCCATGCCGTTGGCCTGGAGAGGAGCATTCTTGAGAAGCAATTAATATCAGTTGCCAGGTATAGTTGAAGACCCTGAACCATGGTGATCCTTTGGAAAGCCAAGACATTTGTATTATCCTTTTGGGTAGACCATCTTTTGGCTTCTAAATGGTCCATTAAGAGCCTTCTCAGGGCTTTCCTCGATATTTGCTCCAAGCTCGATGGGTCAATAAAAAACTCCGGGCGGCCAATTTCAAGACACATCCTTTCAACGAAAGACATCCATTTTATGTGTTTTGCCCCCTCCAATTTTTGGCAATCAGCTATTACTTCACGATTAAAGGCCGTTTCTGGGGTAGTCCAAAGCTTATGCCATAAGAGAATGGGCTCAGTCTTAATTGTATCAGAGATAAACGGTAGCCCCAACTCTATGTGCGTCAAATAAATGGATGTTGACTTCGGCAAACCTAGGAGGTATCTGAGGAACTTATTTTCATCCTTCTGGATTGATGTTATTGCATCAGTCCCCCAGAGCCCTGCCCCATAGATTGCCGTTGATACGCACTTTGCTTTATAAATGGTAATAAGCTGCTTAACTGGTCTCCCCCCAATTTTACTAGCAAAATCTCGAAGTGCGCCAATCGCTCTTGAAAAAGCAAGCTTCCTAGCTTTTACAGCGGGTTGCCAGGACACCTTTCTATGAAAGCAAATACCCAAATATGGAAATTGTTCTACAGTGTCTATCTTTTTTCCCTCGATAAATATCGGGCATGGGGTTTTCTTTATTCCCTTGCTACAAGCCAAGGAAAAGGTATTAGCAATGTTTATTTTCAAACCCTTTTCTTTCATAAAGAGAGTAAATTTACTGACCGCCCTTTGCAGCCCCAACCTTGTTTGAGATAAAATAGCCTCATCGTCTGCGCACAACAAGATTGGGACGGCATGGCCCTCTACCTTAGGGTAATCACATTCAAAACTCCGCATGAAATCACCAACGGCATTTATGTAGAGTGAGAAAAGCAGGGGGGCTAAAATGCACCCCTGCCTCACACCTCTGCCAATGGTGAATCTTGAGGCGCACTCCCCTCTCTGTCCGTACCGCACCCAGGCCCCTGCATCCCTATACAAAGCAATGATAAAGTTAAGAATAGATGGGTTCAGTCCTAAGTGCTCCAAAACACTCCATAACTGGTTATGGTCAACACAGTCGAACGCTGATCTCAAATCTATAAATGTAACAAATAGGTTGCCATGTTTAGCCTCAACATATTTAGAAATTAAAAAATATAAATTTAAACTCTGTTCGACCGTACCCCTACCTGTTCGAAAACCGTATTGAAATCTAGAGATGACATCAGCCTCCTCTGTCCAGATATGCATACGTTTTAGAATAATTCGTCCCACAATCTTCATTGGGGCATCAAGCAGGGAGATAGGACGATAACAAGAGGGTACATGCCTATCCCCTTTTTTGTATATAGGTACCACAATGGCTTCTGACCAGGTTGGAATTAGGCCATAAACGTTTGCACAGTTCATCACGGATGTTAATAACGGGGCCCAAAAATCTATTTCAGCCTTAAAGACATCCACTGGTATGGCGTCTGGGCCAGGGGCCTTGCCAGATCTACTCTCCTTAATAGCAAGGATGACCTCATCGCATGAGAAAACAATGTCAGGAACACACTCTCTCAAGCCCACTGTAATAGTAGGAGAGGAAAGGATAGGGTCCGATGAAGGTGTACCAAGAAGACTTGGTTTGTTATATAGCTGTTGAAAATAGGCAGCCCTAGTATCTCCATCAATGGCCAGGTCTAACCTCTTCTCAGGCATTTTAACCCACGGAAGTGGGGCGTTGACTAGCTTCCAGAAAGCCGAGGAATCGTGACTTTCGGAAGCTGACAACAATGTCTGCCAAGCCTCCGCCTTCAAAGTTTTTATCCTGCACTTGATAGCATGGCGGTAACGATATCTAGCCTGACGTATCTCAGATACAGACTTCGGGACGGACTGTAAAGCCTTTTTCAATATCTTAAGTGCTCGTGTGCAATTGTTATCGAACCACCCTTTAGATATAGAAGGGCCTGGCTTGAACTGGCGGGTAAGTAACTTTTTTAAGGTTTCTTGTATTTTTGAAAAAGATTCCAAAATTTTTTGAGGGTGTTCTGACATAGACAGACAAATATGGACCTCTTCCCACCTCATCTCTATTAAGTTCTTAAGAAGGCCAGCAGGCTCAATTTTTTCCCATTTAAGAGTGTAGCCATTTACCGCCCCTATTGAAATTGGTTGGTCATACCTTACCGAATGAGTATGATGACACACTTATATTATGGGATGATAAAGAAATAGAAAAGGCTATGGGGTAATGATCACCATATATCTGATCTAGCGTATCCCATGAGGATATCAAGGAGGCGTGCATCTTAGAAAAGAGTACAAAGTCAATGGTAGAGTTTGAGCCTCTTCCATGAAAAGAGGGTTTAAAAGGTACTGGAGGCGAGCATAGCTCATTTGCAAAAGCTAAGTTAAAATGTGCTAAAAAGCTATTTAGTGCCTCCCCCGTTTTTGAATGCATGAAATGATTTGAGGTATCATCATTATTCAGGGAGGAAATAAAGTCACAGAGTCCCCTTGAAGCATACTGGCAGGTGTAACAATTAAAATCGCCCATAAAGGCGATGGCACATTCCCCCGCAAGCAGCTCTTTAACAGAAACAAC
The DNA here is from genome assembly GCF_964263255.1 of Lissotriton vulgaris. Classification (NCBI taxonomy): domain Eukaryota; kingdom Metazoa; phylum Chordata; class Amphibia; order Caudata; family Salamandridae; genus Lissotriton; species Lissotriton vulgaris. The sequence goes on along the minus strand of NW_028246389.1, from coordinate 1,582,062 downwards.
GGCGTGAAACAATTCATTTAACACCCTCTCCAAGCCATGTAATGGCATATTATTATAAAAGTTTATTATTAGCATGTGCAAAGATTTACCTGTTTGAATGGAGATAATTTGATAAGACTCCGTAAGAGAATGTTTCCGTACACTCAAACCCCTAGCAATATTAACGTAAACACACAGCCCACCCCTAACCTTTGTTTATTTCTGTGAATTTATGCACAATATATACATATATATATATTATAAGTTTCACAGACAGGCAGCTCCCTGTCTGTGAATTCAATGCTGGCTCCCACTCCCTTGAGGCTCCCCTCGCGGCCCCTAGCACATGTCAATTGGTGCCCTGGGTGGGACCAGGGCACCCAAAATGGAGGGTAGGCCACCGGGGTTGGGGTCACCGGGGCAAAAATTGGCCAGGGAGGGGGCCTGCGCTGCCCCACTCCCCTTTTTATTTAATTAGAAATAAATAAAAAAGCAGCGCCCCGGGGGATGGGGTCCCCGGGTCCAGAATCGGCCCAGGGGAGTGAGGGCCACACAGCCCCCCTTCCCTATTAAAGGAAAGAAAAAAAAGGACAGCATGTCAGCAAGGCCCGCCCCCTTTCTTCACCACTTCGGACACGCACCTCCTGGTGCACGACTGGTTAGGAAATTAATTCCACTTTAGTCCTGAGGGCCTTAGGACTAAAGTGGACTTATCCCTCAACCAGCAGTGCACCAGGAGGTGCGTTTGCAGAGTAATAGAGAAAGAGGTGTGGCCTTCCACAACCTCTCAGCAATCCAGCTGCGTGGAACTTACTGGAGGTAACAGGAGGGGTAGTTGGCCCTCAAGGACCTTCATCCGCCAACCAGTAGCACACCAAGAGGTGCATTTGCAGAGTGGTGAAGAAAGGACGTCCTTGGGACCAACTATACCTCCTGTTACCTCCAGTAAGTACCACACAGCAGAATTGTTAAGAAGTCTTCAGAGGCCACGCCCCCTTAGCCATCACTCTGCAAACACACCTCTTGGCACACTACTGATTGGGAGATGAAGTCCACTTTACTCCTGAGGGACCTTGTGGGCCAAGAGGCCCTTCTGGTACCTCCTGTAAGTCCTACACAGCGTGATTCCAGAGAGTAGTGGAGAAAGGGGCATGGCCTCCGTCAACCTCTCAGCAATCCAGCTGTGGGGGACTTACTGGAGGTAAGAGGAGGGATAGTTGGCCCCGAAGCACCCTCAAGAGCCAAGGGGACTTCATCCCCCAACTAGTAGTGCGCCAGGAGATTATATTTCAGAAGTGGATAAAGGCGCAAATTTTACTCCGGGTACCCCTTCCCCATGACATGCCCTCCATTTTGTTTGTCCTGTGCCCACCCGTGGCACCCATTGACATTTGTTAGGGACTGCGGGGTGAGCCTGAAGGCCCCCCTGTCCCTGCCGGCTCCCCGCATCCTGTGGAAGCCGGCATTGATTTCTCAGACAAGGAGCTGCTGGAAAGGCAGCTTCCTGTATGTGAAACCAATTCTGCTCTACTTTGTCACTGCGACCGGCAGCTTTCTCACTGTGAACGGTTGCAACTGCCTACGTTGGGAAAATATCGCCGGGTGCCATCATAGTGCCTGAAAAATTTGCTAAGGTCCTCTAATTCTCACTTGCGCTTGACAACTTCACGTTAGCAAGCCGTGCATGAGAAAAAACTTCACCACTTCGCAGTTGGCAGAGTTATGCTTGAAATAGACAAAAATTCCTGAACTCTGCCGATGGAGTAGAATTTATAGCCCATCCCTAATTTTAGCTCTTTTATGTGAAAATTGTGCTTTAAAATGCATAGTTTCACCCCATTATTTTCACATTTTTCAAGTGGGGGGTCAAGAAACCCTCTAAAAGAGGTCTGACTTGCTCACTTTGCTCGCACACTATAATTTATGGCAAGTATGATGCCTAGAACTTTCAAAGATAATTTTACTTAAAATAGAAAAGTTTTCTGTGTTACGCTTTTATACTAATCATATAGTTATTATGGAACCTCATGATGATAATTGTTGTGATGTTTTCGGACATGCAATGTGCAATCAGAGTGATGAGTCACATGATGTCACTTCCTTTGAAGTCATTAACGTCAAAGGTTAAGTGGTGTCACTTCCACTACCCCAGGCATTTTGGTAAAACATTGCTGAAGTCCCTGTGTTCAGTTCAGTATCTGTAATAATGCCTGTCTTAATAAATTATTGGATCTTAATCTGAGAACCCCTTGGGTGCAAAACATATTGACCAATTGTGAGAGCATATGGATAATACACCTAGAGTAAAGCCTATGTGAAAAACGATATGTGGGTACTATAATGCACAAAATAAATGTTTGGACACAGGAAATTTCACAGAGTTCCCGGCTCCTGTGTTTACACTTTCTTTGTGATTTACAGTTTTGACGTAGGAGATTGGTAAAAGCTTTAGCCCTCATCCAAAATGGTGGTTGCTGCAATGGGACATCAGGTAATTTGAGCATAGTAATGTGCGTGAATATCTAATTGCACCACACAATAAAAGCACAATGATATCACCAAAAGAGATGTGCAACCATTGTGAATACATTTAGACCAATATAGTGCAGCTTGGAAGTTTTGATACTTTTACACAGATAAGAGAATTTGGAAGGGCCATTCCAGTCAAAAAGGGTGATTATGAGTAAGAATGGGATGCCTGTTACCATTTTATTTTTTAATTTGGGGGATATATGAACACTAAGAGGCTGATTACGATGTCGTAAGGACCGCAACCGACCGACTGTTGGTTGCGGTCCTGCTGACATCTTCTCCTGCGGTCCGCCTGCCACATTACGATGTGGTGAGCAGAGGCATCAGGTGGAGGGACTGCCCGTGGCACTTCCGACAGGCTCAAGGAGCTCATTGGTGTGTTGGAGCACACCATAATCCCCTAATGATGGCAGAGCCAGGCTCACTCCACTATCGGGATTATGATGGCAGTTTCCAACAGCCATTTCATGTCAGCCTTTCTGACATGAAAAGGGTGTTGTAAAGTGTCTTTGGGGGGCCTTGGAAGGGACCCCAGGCCATCCACAATAGGCCTGGCACCTATGGGGCCCCCAGGTGCAGGGATGTTTGCAAACCTGCATTCTACAATGGAAGCTTGTGCTGCAGTTCTATTCCGCCCGGCTGCACAAGCATCTACTGTTTAATGGATGTTTCTGACTGTCCTATGGGTGGTCACATCCAAATCAGGTGGTCAAAACCTTGTAAGTATAAGTGCAAAGAGTCTCACAAGCAGAAAACCATTGTAATAATCTACTTGGTATAACCTCATTGAATGGTATTAGTAGGGTCTGGCCTTGTTGCATGCAACATGAGGTTTCTTGTAATCAGAATGCTGTATGATTTTTTACATTCTAATAAAGTTATTGACCTATAAGTTGGTTTGGTACCTTTAATCAATCATTATAAACAATCATAAGAACATTCATCGTCAATCGAAGCATAACAATAATCAAATGTATGCCTATCATATGAGCCATCAGATGGATAAAAAAATACCTTATAGATAATTATCAAATAAGTTCAGAAAAACAGCAATTTACTCTGGCTCAAAGCTAGTTTGAGGACGGAGCTAATAGCAAAGCCGGCCTGTGGGGGGTTTAAGTATTTGTAAAAAATAACAAGGTGAGACACCACATTGTAAGTCCCGTACCCCTAAGAATGGGGATTAGAAATTTCCTAGTCAAGTGACAATAAAAATGTCCAAACAAAAAGTAAAATGGAGCATATTCTGTGGGGACATCCAATCCTTGGCAAATGAGAATAAAGGTAGAATCATAGGGCCAGATTCACAGAACTAATTTAAGACAAAATCCTAAACGTACTACTTTTGGTATTCACAGAAGTTAGGATTTTATCAGCGGTAGCTCTAGCTACTCCCCCGGTTTCAAAACCTGCTGTGCAAATAGTGAGGGGGAGAAAATAGGAGGGGGGTAGCCATTATTGTAAATGACTCCTGGGGAATCTCCACTTCAGGGCTGCACAATAGGGGCTTGATAGAAGGGTTGAACTTCTCCAGTAAGATCAGCTCTACGATCTCATTTGCAGGACTCTTGGTTTACAGACCCCATGACTGTTCACCAAGCATAATTCCTGATCGCTGCAACTTTGTTGCCCAGAAGTCACTGCAGTATTCTAACTTTACAGCGTTAGGTGACTTCAACTTACACGTTAATGACCAGGGATGTACGCATGCAGCTCAGCTCTCCTTGTCTCTCAATGGCACCAACCTAATTCAGCATGTAAAACTGCCCACCCACAGGGCAGGGCACACCTTAGATTTACTGTTTTCTAGTATTCCGACCTTGGTAGCTGAGACCCCATATCAACTGGATACCGTTTTCTTTCAGTCTGGAAAAACCCATTCAAAGCGGGGAAACTCGCTATCTGTCAAAAAGAAATTGGAAAAAGCTATCACCTGAGTCCCTTGGGCCAGTATTGCAGGAGAGTCAACCACTATTAACGAGTGATCCAAATGCTGACACATCTGCACTAAATAGGTGGATCTCCTCCGCCTTAGAGTCCATTGCCCCAGCCAGAGTAGCAAAACCCGTGAGGAAATCCCCCTCAGCCTGTGGATCTCGGACACTCTTAGATTAAATAAAAGTAGATGTAAAAAGATGGAACGCTTGTGGAGATCTGATTACAGCGCAACAGCCAAATTGGCATATAAGAAAGCACTGAAAAAGTTCCACAAATTGATGAGAGGGGCAAGGAGGGACTATTTGGTGAAGCGCATTAATAATGCAGAAAGTTCAAGTAAGGAATTATTCAGGGTCGTCAGCTCATTCACCAAACCGAGGGAGCTGGAAAACTAAATCCAGCCGTCCACCTCTCTGTGTGCAAAGATATCAGACTTTTTCTATAGTAAAATTTGGAAAGTCTACAACACTTTCACAACAGCGGTAGAGACAAAAAAAATACAAGAAAGTGGGAGTAGTGATTCTGAATATTCCTTCTCGGAATTCCTTCCTATCTCCCAACAGGAATCGCTGGTAGAGATCCTGAGATGTAGGTCAGGATCCACAGAGGACCCAGGCCCACCTAAGCTATTGAAAGAGCTGGCCCACTCGGTAATCCATGTTCTGAATCATATATGGAACACATCTCTTGCGTCTGGTATCTTCCCTGATACATGGAAACATGCCGTTCTACTCTCCCTCAGGAAAAAAACAAGTGTGGATCCAGGGGAGCTAAACAACTATCGCCCAATCTCATTATTGCCAGCACCAGCAAAAATGCTGGAAGAAATGGTTTAGCAACAGATGGTTAATTTTATTGAGAGCCATAACATTTTGCATGATACTCAGTCCGGCTTTCGGACTGGCTTCAGTACCGAGACTTCACTGTTGGAGGGGGCAGAGTCAGTTAGATTGTCTGTGGACATTGGATCACAAGCTGTGCTGGTGCTCCTAGACTTATCTGCAGTGTTCAATACGGCGAACCACCGAATCCTGGTACAGAGACTCCAAGCAAAAGGAATTGGTGGGGTGGTACTCAGCTGGCTGCAGTCCTTCCTTAAAAATTATACACAGAAGTTTGCCCTGCAACCCCACTAGTCAGAACCCAAACAACTATGGTGTGGGGTACCACAGGGGTCGGCTTTGATCCCGCTTCTTTTTAATGTGTACTTTGCCCCTCTGTTCTTACTCATAGCTAACTGGGGAGTGAAGGCAATATCATACGCTGACGACATCCAGCTGGTGTTTTCCTTTAAAGACCAGTCGGTGGTTTCCTTCACCAGACTTAAGGGATGCCTGAGAGACATCGCCCATGGGATGGACAAGAATAAACTTAAACTTAATGCAGAGAAGACAGAAGTGTTGTTCTTTGGCAAGGCTCTGCTGCCGTCAGCTGGTATTTGGTGGCCAGCTGAAATGGGCCTGCCACCCACCTCGGCAACAATGGCAACAAACTTGGGAATGGAATGGGAAGTAGATCTCTCTTTCACAGCTCAAATTCGGCAGGTGTCAGCATCATGCTTCAGTAAATTAAGAAGCCTGAGCAAATGATTGCATCTACTGCCCGAGGACTTTTGCAGAGTCATTGTCCATGCCACAGTGACATCTGGACTAGGCTAACTCCCTATACCTGGGTCTGCCCGCTTACTTAGTCAGAAAACTGCAGATGGTACAGAACGTGGCTGCGAGATTGATTAGACGTGTACAGTTTCGTCATCATATCTCTATGCATATAAAACAGCTTCACTGGCTGCCGGTAGCAAGAAGGATTGAGGTTAAGGCTTTAACTTTGGCTTTTCGGGCAATACTTTGCACATGCCCAAGTTACCTGAAACACCGGCTGTAAAGCTACCAACAAAACCGCTCACTGAGGTTCAACTCTCAAAACCAGCTTTGCACACCTTGCTTTGTTAAAGCTCGCTTGGAGGGGAAGATCCTTTACAGTGGTGGCAACCTAGCTCTGGAATTCCCTGACGAACAATATCTCCCAAACCGAATCAGAGGCAATGTTCTGAAAGTCCTTAAAGACCTGTCTCTTTAGCCTAGGTTAGATCTCTTTGGCCTTCTCTTTTTCATCTCGCTTTGCAGCCTACTGGTATAGCGCCGGGGCAACTCTGTTTGAGGTAGCTGTTTGCGCTTTATAAATGTCGATATTATTATTATTAGCACTAACTCCTCAATTTCCACAGTTTAAAATTCAAAAAACACGTACTGACCCCTAGATCTGTCCCATTTAGTTAACCCAGATCGCTTAGAAAAAAGGTAAGTCTATCTAAAGATTTATACATGTTCTTGATATAACAGAGGCAGGGGATCTGGAAGCCCAGATCACCTGACAAGTAATTGTCAGTGATTTCTTTCTTAAAGGCGGAGTAAGGGGTTGATGAAAGAGAACACCAGAGCCGCAAATGAGCCAAGTTAATCATCTCACCTCATGCTCCAAGCCCAACTCTTGATGCATTGCATATGTGGGAGGCCGAGCAAATGCCTGCAGATTCTGTTTTCCTCAGCTTGTAGGCAACTGACCTTCTTATATCACCAAAGGCAAGAACCATCCAGTAAAATCTGCAAACATTTCTGTTTAAACCTTTCCAGGAGTGTGGCAATGAGTTTCTTGCTAATTGTGGAGGCCAAGTTGCTGGCCTATATTTTTCAGAGATGGTGGATGTCTATGATGCCATTGATATTGTTGTATGATTGGTGGTAAATACACACCATTTATGAATATGCTTCTATGGCGCAATATCACAGGTAAAAATATAACAGTATGAAAATATTGTGGCAAACATTTAGAGGGCAAAATATAGACTTTACATACATACTTTGTAAAGTACACTAATATCAAATGCAAAAATATCATGTACAAAAATATCAAAAAGACGTATATTTAAAAGTATTAAATATTACAATGACTTAAAAATGAATTAACTTAAACACATATATATATATATATATATATATATATATATATATATATATATATATAAAACAAAACATTAAAAAAATAAAAATGTAAAAATAAAATAAATATGTAATGTTCAATAAAATGTAAACAATATAGTAATATATATTAACATGAACAGACAGATACATAATGTAATGAAATAAAATTCAATAATGAAACAAATTGTAATGCTTGTATATATTATAAAACAATAGATAGATAGATAGATAGATAGATAGATAGATAGATAGATAGATAGATAGATAGATAGATAGATAGATAGATAGATAGATAGATAGATAGAAGGAACAGTCCTTCCTCTACAATGTAAACACAAGCACCAATGTTTACAACTTAGTTATTGTTAGGGTTTATAAGATTAGTACAACAACAAATTTAAATTACATAAATGTTTGAAATACCATAGTTAATCTTTTTATTTAAACATGTTAATTTAGCACTTTATTACAGAAAGTATACTATGGTCGAGATATTCAAATTACATAGGCTCAAATTACATGTGCTTTCTGCCCCCAGCAGGGGCAGAAAGCACACTAGACACCATGTTTTTTTTATACATGAAAGAGAGGTGGGGGGTGTCCACATGTCGTGTACGTCCTATAAACCTATATAAGGTCTGCGCGTTTAAACAACATACACAGTAGGATTTGTTTCCAAACTGATTCTAGACACCCCTACATTATGGTATGTTAGCCTGTATACCAGCTAGCGCACAGTGCCACTAGACACCCATCTTACCAAGGAGAGAATAGTTCTTGGCAACTATGGACCATCACAACCCTGATCCCTCAGGATCGTGGAAACAGTGCGATGCTTTTCGCTCTGTCACTCGTGCTCACATTGTCTTCAGAGAGATACACAGAATAAACGGTGGGGACGTTTTTCAACAAACAATTTTTGTGTTTTTTTATGTAGGGCTGGGGATGCCCAGAATGGCCATGCAATGCCCCCACCGTCCCTGCCTGAAACAAAATGCCCACAGTCTTTCTGCCGCCCCTTAGGGTTATATTGGGGCAATAGCCCCCGATCGGCCTCCCCAGGGGGGCAGAATTCACCAGACACTGACCTTTTTATTGCAATGTTCTCAGCTGTAGATTTTGGGTCCTAGTGCAGCTATTACCTAGGGAAACCTAGCACCTAGGGGAATCCAAGATGGGGTGACTTATGTGTCTCTCACCAGGTTCCGTTACCCAGAATCCCTTACAAACGGAGTAAAATGATACCTCCCTTGTGTAGGAGAGCCAAGGACCTGCGACTGGGAAGGACCAAAAACATAGAGATTGAAGGAATAGCACAGTGAACTCTAAGCGCTATATATTTTTTAAATTCGTTTTAAGGCGGTTCTACATTTGACACCCACATAAGTGAGATATCCTTTTTATCTGGAGACAAAGAGGAAAACTTTATGGGAGGACATTTGTGCCGGCATGGTGATCCCACACAGAAATGTAAGGACAATGCGATTTTTATTTTTAGATAAATTTGAGGTTTGCAGGGGATTATGGGTAGGAAAACCTTGGGGGGGTTTAAGCAAGTTGCACCCACCCTGGACTCCCCCGAGTGTCTAGTTTTCAGAAATGTGTGGGTTTGGGAGGTGTCCCTAAATTGCAGTCAAGCCTTGGACCAAAAACGCAGGTGCCCCTTCCAAACCAGGTCATTTTGTGATAGATAATGTTGATGTCTCTGCAATACGCTTTGGCCCATTCCCTGCCAAAGGTACTTGGCCCAACCACCCAAGTGAGGTACTGTTTTTATCAGGAGACCTGGAGGAACACTGGGTGGTAGGAAGTTTGTGTTAGACTGGCGACCACACAACTTTCCCACAGAGAAATGTGAGAAAAATGCGATTTTTTTTCAGCAAAATGTCAGGTTTGCAGGGGATTCTGGGTAGGGAAACGTTGGGGGATTCACACAAGTCACACCTCCCTGGATTCCCCCATGTGTCTAGCTTTTCAGAAATGTCTGGGATTGGTAGGTTTCTCTAGATGGCAGCCGAGCCCGGGATCAAAAACACAGGTGACTCCCTCACAAAACATGGTCTTTTTGAAAATCAATTACTTTGAAGTCTCCACAGTACGTTTTGGGCCGTTTCCTGTTGTGGGCACTAGGCTTACCCACACAAGTGAGGTACCATTTTTATTGAGAGACTTGGGGAAATGCTGGGTGTGTGGAAGTTTGTGGCTCCCCACAGATCCCAGAACTTTCTATCACAGAAATGCGGGGACATTATTTTATATTTTTACAAAGTTTGAGGTTTGCAAGGGATTCTGGGCTACATACTCTAGTGAGAGCCACACAAGTCACCCTGTCCTGGATTTACCTGGGTGTCTAGTTTAAAAAAATGTATAGGTTTGCAAGGTTTCCCTCTGTGCCGGCTGAGCTATGGTTCAACATCTACATCTAGACACAAAAAAGGGTCAGTATTCACTGGAAAAATGTGGTGTGTCTACACATAGCCTTTTGGGACGTTTCCTGCCGCGGGCACTAGATCTACCAACACAAGTGAGGTACCATTTTTATCAGGAGACTTTGGGGAATGATGGGTGGGTGGAAGTTTGAGGACCCAGACAGATTTCAGAACTTCCTATCACAGAAATGTGAGGAAAATGTGGTTTGTGTGACAAAGTTTGAGGTTATCAAGGGATTCTAGGTAACAGAACCTGTTGAGAGCCTCACAAGTCACCCCATCCTGGATTCCCCTGGATGTCTAGTTTTGCAAAATATATAGGTTTGCTAGGTTTCCTTAGGTGCCAGGGTCCAAATTCCACAGCTAGATACATTGCGAAAAAAGGGTCAGTTTTCACTGGAAAAATGTGATGTATCCACGTTGTGTTTTGGGCCTTTCCTGTCATGGGCACTAAGCCTACCCACACAAGTGAGGTACCATGTTTATCGCAAAACTTTAGGGAATGCTAAGTGTGTTAAAGTTAGTAACTCTCTACGGATTCCAGAACTTTACATCACAGAAATGTGAGAAAAATTGTGTTTTTTTCTAACAAACTTTGAGGATTGCAGGGGATTCTGAGTAACATAGCCTAGTGACAGCCACACAAGTCACCCCATCCTGGATTCCGATGTACGTCTAGTTTTAAAAACAGGTTTGCTAGGTTTCCTTACATGCCGGCAGAGCTAGGGTCCAAAATCCACAAGTAGGCACTTTGCGAAAAATGGGTCAGTTTTCACTGGAAAAATGTGATGCGTTCACATTGTGTTCTGGGACGCTTCCTGTCATAGGCACTAGGCCTACCCACACAAGTGAGGTACCATTTCTATCAGGAAACTTTGGGGAATGCTGGATGTGCGGAAGTTTGTGGGTCTCCACAGATTTCAGAACTTTCCATCACAGAAATGTGAATTTTTTTGTTGTTGACATAGTTTGCAATGGATTCGGGGTAACATAGCCTAGTGAGAGCCACACAAGTCACCCCATCCTGGATACCCATGTATGTCTAGTTTTCAGAAATGTGTAGGTTTGCTAGATTTCCCTATGTAGCAGCAGAGCTAGGGTATATACACAACTAGGCACATTGTGAGAAAAGTAGCAGTTTTCCCTTGAAAAATGTGATGTGTCCACGTTGCATTTTGGGCAGTTTCCTGTCGAGGGGACAAGGTCTAACCACACTAGTGAGGTATCATTTTTATTTGAAGACTTTGGGGAATGCTGGGTGGCTGTAATTTTGAGGCTCCCTGCAGATTCCAGAACTTTCCACCCTAGAAATGTGGCGACATTTGTTTTGCTTTTACAAAGTTTGAGGTTTACAAGGGATGGGTAAAAGGACCCAATGAGAGCCACACATGTAACCCCATCCTGGATTGCCCTGGGTGTCTAGTGTTAAAAATGTATAGGTTTGCTAGGTTTCCTTAGCTGCCAGCAGAGCTAGGGTCCAAAATCCACAGCTAGGCACATTGCGAAAAACTGGCCAGTTTTCACTTGAAAAATGTGATGTGTCCATGTTGAATCTTGGGTCATTTCCTGCTGTGGATACTAGGCCTACCCACACAAGTGAGGTACCATTTCTATCGGGAGACTTTGGGGAATGCTGGTGGTTTATGGCTTGCTGCAGTTCGCAGAACTTTCCATCACAGAAGTCTGAGGAAAATACTCTTTTTTGACAAAGGTTGATGGTTGCAAGGGAGTCTGGGTAACAGAACCTAGTGAGAGTCATACAAGCCACTGCATCCTAGATTCCCCTGGGTGTCTAGTTTAAAAAAATGTATAGGTTTCTAGTTTTTCCTAGGTGCCGGCTGAGCTAAGGTCCAAACTTCACAGCTAAGCACATTGCAAAAAAGGGTCAGTTTTTACGGGAAAATGTGATGTCTTCACATTGTGTGTTGGGACGTTTCTTGTTCTGGGCACTAGGTCTACCCATGCAAGTGAGGTACCATTTTTATTGGGAGACTTTGGTGAATGCTGCATGTGCAGAAGTAGGTGGCTCTCCACAGATTCTGGATCTTTCCATCTGAGAAATGTATGAAAAAATTTGTTTTTTTTACAAAGTTTGAGTTTTGCAATGGATTCTGGTAACAGCCTAGTGTGAGCCACACAAGTCACCTCATCCTGGATTCCCATGGATGCCAAGGTTTCAAAAATATATAGGTTTGCTAGGTTTTCTTAGGCACCGGCAGAACTAGGGTCTGAATTCCACAACTACTCACATTTTGAAAAATGGGTTGGTTTCCATTGGAAAAATGTGATGTGTCCACGTTGCCTTTGGGACGTTTCCTGTCATGGGCACAAGGCCTAATCACACAAGTGAGGTACCATTTTAATCTGGAGACTTTGGGAAATGTTGAGTGTGTGGAAGTTTTTGGATCAACGCAGATTCCAGAACTTTCCATGATAGAAATGTGAGGAAAATTAGTTTTTTTGTTTTACAAAGATTGAGGTTTGCAAGGGATTCTGGGTAACAGAACCTGGTGATAGTCACACACGTCACTCCATCCTGGATTTCAATTGATGCCTAATTTAAAAAAATGTATAGGTTTCCTTAGGTGCCGGCAGAGCTAGGATCCAAAATCCACAGCTAGGAACATTACGAAAAAATGGTCAGTTTTCACTGGAAAATTTTATGTGTTCACGTTGCCTTTTGGGCTGTTTCCTGTCGAGGGTACTAGGCCTACCCACACAAGTGAGGTACTATTTTTATTGGGAGACATGGGGAAATCAGGGTGGCTGGAAGTGGGTGGCTTCCCACAGATTCCATAACTTTCCATCACCCAAATATGGGGAAATTGAGTTTTTGTAACAAAGTTTGAGGTTTGCAAGGGATTCTGGGTAACAGAACCTAATGAGACCTACACAAGTCACCCCATTCTGAATTTCCCTGGGTGTCTAGTTTAAAAAATGCATAGGTTTGCTATGTTCCCTAGGTGTCGGCTGAGCTAGGGTCCAAAATTCACAGCTAAGCACATTGCAAAAAAGGTGTCAGTTTTCACTGGAAAAATGCGATGTGTCCACATTACATGTTGGGGCTTTTCCTGTCGCAAGAATTTGACCTACCAACACAAGTGAGGTACCATTTTTATCAGAAGACTTTGTGTTTCTGCCTTCCAAATGTAAGACAATGTGTAAAAAACATTCATTTTGAAAAATGTCCTCTAATTCACATGCTTGTATGGGTACCCACAATTTTGCAGATGTGAAAATAACCACTGATTCTAAATTTTACATTTTGTTCCCATTTCGTAAATATATATATTTCATTGGTACCTATTTTTCACTCTTTATATTTTACCAAATGAATTGCTATATATCCGGTACACAATAAAAAATCATTGCAAGATGCAGCTCAGTTTTTGGCTCTGGGTACCTCGGGTTCTAGGTGAATCTACAAGTTCTATATATCCGCATTACTATAAGAGTCAGCGGATGTAATGGTATATTGCTTTAAAAAATCTGCCATACTTAGAAACAGTTATAGGTAGAAATGTTGCCATAAATGGCTGTTTTTTCCAACTCAATTTCAATATTTTATTTCAATTGTTAGTTTCTATAAAAAAACCTTTAAGGATCTACACAAATGTTCTCTTGCTGAATTCAGATTTATGTCTACCTTTAAAAAATGAATAGTTATACAGGATCCATTATTGATTTCATACCCATTTCTACCACTAACTGGAAGGAGGTCAAAAGCACAAAAAATAGGCTTCGCCCCAGTAAAATTCCAAAACTGTACAGAAAATTTTAGTTTTCTGACTAAAGTCTGCCTGTTTCTGAAAGCTGGGAAGATCGTGATGTTAGCACCACAAACTCTTAGTTAATACCTGTTGCAGGGGAAAAAAAGACGCTTTCTTCTGCAGCACTTTTTTCCCCTCTTTCCTAAAAAACTAAAATTTGCTGTATTTTGGCCAATTTCTTGGTGCACTCCAGGGGAATCCACAAATCCTGGGTACCTTTAGAATCCTTCAAAATGTTGGAAGAAAAGGAAGCAAATTTTGTGTAGATTCTTCATGTGGACAAAAAGGTACAGGGGCTAAGCACGAATTAACCCAAATAGCGAAAAAAAAGGCTTAGCACGGAGGAGGAGCTTAGCGAGCATCTAAGATGGTCGCGTGAGCGCAGGGCTCCCCGGACCCTCGCCACTCCTCGCATTTTATCCTGAGGGTATCCTGATTTCTTGGACGGCTCTTCGAAGATGAACCTCGACTGAGTCCATAACTCTTCTCCGAATTGAAATCGGACTTGGGTAACCGAAATTACGGCACTTTGAACTTTCGAAGCCAACCTGGAGGCTGTGCCGGGGCCTTGGCTACTTGCGTATCCGGGACGGGGTTGAACAACAACGGCAGTGGGGCCTCCTTGGTGGCCGCATCTCTACTTTCGGTTTCGTTTCCGGATCCTCGCATGGTCTGATTGAGAGACCGTTTCGCCTGGCTGGGGACCAATCCAGCCCCCACTTAGTGTCTGAACTGCCTCCTCATTTTATCTCTTTTGGATCACATTGTGACTTTTTCTTGTTCATACGAGCCAGCCCTTGTGGTTTTGTTGGCACCCGGATTGCCGGCGGCCATTTTCACCAGGTCGCGTGGGCCCCTCCGGGGAGCAGTCTCCAGTATGGCGGGCAGGGGTGACGCCGAGAGGCGGAAGACTAAGACGTCTCTTTGTGGTGGACCGGTCCAGACAAATGTTATGGACCGGTATACTCAAGCCAAAGGCTCCCCTGGGCTTTCCAGTCGTACCCCGGAGGACGTCAGAGACGACCTTTCTGTTCTTGTTGAGTTGTCCCTGCAGGACATTATGGGCACCATCACCGGCATGAGGGAAACCATCGGCCAGCAATACGAGGCCCTGTCTAATAAAATCGACACGGTTGCCATAGATGTCACTCTGATCAGGGCCGACCTGTCTAAAACAAACGAAAAAGTCAAATCACTGGATCTGAAGACCTCCAGCCTCACGGCCGATGTGGTGGAACTCCAAACCGAACTTGGAAATTTGAAATCGGTGAATGACCAAATGTCCCATCGGCTGGAGGATTATGAGAACAGGGCAAGACGCAATAACATCCGCGTCATAGGTGTTCCAGAAAACCCCGAGACTCACTCGGTGGACCTCCTGGTCGAAGATCTGATTCTCACCCATCTTGCCCCTTCTGGCCTGAGTAAATTCTTCGCTGTGGAGCGTGCACATCGTGTCCCGGGCGGTCAACCCCAGCCGGGCGCCCCTCCGAGGACTATCATTGCGAGACTTTTCCATTTTAGAGATCGTGATGCGATTTTGCAGGCATCGAGAGTGCATGGCCCGGTGAAATTTGAAAACTCCTCAGCTAACTTTTTCCCGGACTTCACCCAACTTGTGCAAAGACAAAGGATGGGTTTTCTCGGGATTAAGCGATGTCTCCGGGACCTGGGCCTGAAGTACGCCATGCTTTTCCCTACCAGGCTTCGAATGGAATATGAGGAACGGACCTTCTTTTTCGATCGACCGGACAGTGTGAGTGACTGGTTGGATTCCCTGCCGGGCCGAGGCGATCGGAGGGAGCACCCTGGCGGTGCCGAGGGTGGTGAGCCTACGCAAAAGTGACTTTTTGGTCCCTGATTTCTGAACATTGGACTTTGCTCAGCTGGGTGCTATTTCTCTTGTGTATGTTGACCTGTATTAGTCCACTTTTGGGTGGCGGGTGGGGACGGGCCTCTTTCCTCCTCTGGCGTCTTTTTGTAGAATGGGATTGTTAGGGCGACAGGCACACTGCGTTTTGGGGTGGCTTTTTAGTTTTCTGCAGGGGTGCAGGGAGGGGGGAGTTGTAACGGGTTTTAGTTGGGGGTGGGGAGGGGTGTTTGTGTTTGTGTTTTCCTTTCTCAAGGCGGCATATTGGTTCTTTCTCTGCTCCTGATGTCCTACTCTTCGCGGGGAGCCCCATGCAGCATGTTTGGGAATGGGGGGTAGTGGTCTGAAGCTCATATCTTGGAACGTCAATGGTTTGGGTGATCGTATAAAACGGGGTGTTGTACTGCAATATTTACGGCGTTTGTCCCCTGATGTGGTACTTCTGCAGGAGACACACCTAGTTGGCAATGTGTGTCACGCTATGAATAGGTGGGGTTACCGATTGGTTGCACACTCCGGGTTCACCACTGGTTCTAGAGGGGTTGGTATTCTGGTCCGGTCTTCCCTCTCCCTTGAGATTGATAATGTCACTCTTGATGACAGAGGGCGTTACGCCGCCCTCACTGGTAGGTGGGAGGGCAAGACTCTCTCCTTGGTCACTGTTTATGTACCCCCAGGCCTCCAGACCTCTACTTTCTCGGATGTTGGTCGGATGATGCTGGGGCTCCCTGATGGTCTTCTCCTTATGGGTGGGGGCTTCAATTCGGTACTTTCCGGCGATTTGGATCGTCACCCCCCCAGGAACCTTCCCACGTCTCAATCATGGCTTGGTGGGTTCCTGGACACTTTTGGTCTGGTGGACTGCTGGATGTTAATGCACCCAACGCTACGTCAATACACCTTTCACTCCGGTGCTCATGGCTGTCTCTCCAGGCTAGATTATTTCCTTATGCCCGCTGTCCAGTCCTCCTACATAGGGGAAGTTAGCCACTTGGCCCGGGGTATTTCGGATCAGTCTCCTGGGTTGCTTCTTTTTGATACAGGTCTGCACTCTGCGGGGCGGGTTGCCCCTATCAATCCCTGGCACTTGTGTAACCCCAAGACCCGCACCAGCCTCATGAAGTCGCTTGACCACTACTTCCTGGAGAATGAGGGGTCAGTCTCGTCCTCAGTGTCCCTGTGGGAAGCCTTTAAGGCTGTTATTCGCGGACACGCCCTATCTTTAATAGCAGAGACTAAGAAAGCTAGGAATGGGGAGGTCGAGAGTCTGGAGGCTGAAATACTGGATTTAGAGGATGACCTGGACACGGGTGTCACCCGGGACAAACTCCACGCCCTTAGCTTGAAACAGTTTGATTATAAATCCCTTGAGACGGAGGCCGCCTAAACGATGTACAGAGAACAGCAAGGTAGATTGTATGATGTTGGGGATAAGGCGGGTAAACTGATTGCCTGGCTCGATAAGAAGTAGAGAGCGAATCGTGTTGTCCCTGTGATTCAGAATTCTGACGGTGTGGATGTGACTGACCCTGGTGAGATTGTGGAATGTTTTGCTGATTATTTTCGTATGGTCTACTCCCCGGTGTCTGACAGAGACGAGGATGACTCTCGCTTTTTGTTGAGAGACATCGCGCTGCCCTGCCTGTCTGAAGAGGATCGAGAGAGTATGGAGGCATCGTTGTCGGTCGACGAGATTGTGACTGCCATCCGTTCCCTCCGTTCCGGAAAAGCCATGGGGCCGAATGGCCTGCCCATTGAATTATACAAACTACGCCCGGACAAGGTCGCACCATATCTTCGTGATATGTTTACGAAGTCGCGTGATCTTGGCTCCCTCTCTAATGACCAGCGCCTGGCTACTATAGTGGTAATTCCCAAAGAGGGCAAACCTCGTGACCACTGTGCCTCATTCAGGCCTATCTCCTTACTGAATGCTGAACCTAAGATTCTCGGTAAGGTCCTTGCTAACCGCCTCCTCACTGTTATTTGTGACCTGATCCATCCGGTTCAATCTGGTTTCATTCCACACCGGAACACTGCTTTAAATTTGCTCCGCCTTCATGGCGTCCTCGCCAGGGCGGAGCTTCTGTCTGAACCGGCCATCTTGGCTTCATTGGACGCCACGATGGCCTTTGACACGATAGAGTGGCCGTACCTTTGGGCCACTCTCGAAAAGTTTGGCTTGGTGCGGGATTTATCAGTTGGGTGAGGCTTTTATATACGGATCCGCTGGCTCAGGTGGTTGTCAATGGTAGGGTCTCCCAGTCCTTCGCTCTTGGGAGGGGTACTAGGCAGGGGTGTCCGCTGTCCCCCCTGCTCTTTGCTCTTGCCCTGGAGCCGCTCGTGGCCTGGCTCCAAAGGGAACCCTCGATAAAGGGCATTCAGTGGACCCCTGATTTTGAAGACCGGGTTTCGTTGTACGCCGACGATATTCTTCTGTATCTCAGTTCCCCTCGCAAGTCCCTCAACGTCCTCTTTGACGTCCTAACTCCTTTTGGCAATAACTCCGGTTTGAATATTAATTGGTCTAAATCGTGTGTTTATGTCATCTCTGGTGGCATTCCTCCCTTGCCGACTAGGTTCCCCATTCAAATTTCTCACTCTGGCTTCAAGTACTTGGGGGTTTACATTTCGTTGGGCTCGGCCGCCCGCTACAAGCATAAGCTCCTTCCTCCTCTCCGACGCTTGAAGCTTGACGTGGCTTCTTGGCGTAGACTGCTGCTGTCCCCACTTGGTCGAGCGGCGCTGTTTAAAATGATGTCCCTACCCCGATTTCTCTACGCACTTCAGAACTCCTTTGATATTATTCTGGCGAGCTACGTTCGGGAGGTGGAGGGTTTACAGAGGAGACTTGTTTGGGACGGTCGAGCACGCATCGCTCTCTCAAAACTAACTCTCCCCTGGTATGACGGGGCATCGCACTTCCAGACATCAGGAGGTATTATTGGGCCTCCCAGTTGTCCGCCATTAACCATGCTACATATGCATCTGGTCTGAATCCAGCGCTTGCGATGGATAAATACCTGCTGCCTGGTGGCGACTTTAACAGAGCACTCTACTCTCGGACAGCGGGGAGGAACCTAACGGGACCCACCAAGATTGCAGTGCGTGTATGGAAGGATGCCAATGTGGCCATGGGGTGGAATGATCGACTGACGCTAGCGACCCCTTTGTTTGCTTCGAAACGATTGGGATGCCTCTGGACGATGAAAGGTTTTGAGAACTGGGACAACAATTGGCATTAGTAGAGTGGGTGATCTTTGGGTGAAAGGTGCGGTCAAACCATTCGCGGAGCTTCAGAGTGAGTATGAGTTGAGTGAGCGGGAGTTCTTCAGATATGCACAGGTGCGTCACGCTTTACTGTAGGTCTTCACGGCTGGTACCACGGTCCCTGAATCTTCCCCGCTTGAGGAACGTATACTCGATGGTCATCTGCCCGACAGTAGAATTTCCCTGATTTATAAAAAGTTAATCAACAATCGGGCAGATCTCCTTGTGCGTCTTAGGGAGACCTAGACTGGAGACGGGGTTGGAATTGGACGACGAGAAGTGGCAGTCTGCACTATCCTCCCCGAAAGAGGTCGCCATTCCGGCCCGTCTCCGCCTCGTCCAGTTCAAAATTCTTCACCGTGTGTATGTGACGGGTCCTCGTTTGGTTGCTATGGGTTTTTCTTCGGACGGATTGTGTAGGCGTGGTTGTGGAATGAATGCCACTTTCCTTCATATCCTTTGGGAGTGCCGTGATGTCGCTGCGTATTGGCACCGCGTGCATGCTGTAATGGAGTGTGTCACTGGGGTCGCTCTGTTGCCTGAGGCTCGAAGATGTTTGCTGAATGTGTGGGAGCCGAATGACTACAACGTCGCCCAGGCCCGGTGGGCGGCACTTGGGAACATGATTGCCAAAAGGGATATTGCGCAGCTTTGGGGTTCCCAACGGCCTCCCACCGTGTCGGTATGGAAGGAGAACATGGATTGGTGCATGTTCAGGGAGAAGATGGTATATTTGGACAGGGGCAAGCCTAGGGCGTGGAGTAAAATTTGGGGCCAGTGGAACGCATACCGAGGGAACATCTGTACGCCCCCCTTCGCAGACATCCCGGACATTTCCCTGTCCCCCTGACCTCTGAGGTTCCTTGATTACTGTATTCCTTACCCGATTGTCCTGACTTCCCCACTGCCTCCCCCCACTGGTCATCTCTATCGTCCTCCTGATTCTCTATCCTGGTATGGTAGGTCTCCCCCGTCTGAGCTTGACATCTTCTACAATGTTTCTCGCCTTGAGTTTTTTGTTCCTTCGTTCTTTTCTTTGTTCCTTTATAAAAGCAAAAAAATACTTTGTATCCTGCATACCTCCTGTGTTGCTGAACGTGTATCCTGTACCTCTGCTGGACCTATTGGGGTCAACCGCTGCCTTTTGACTCTACGTAATTAATCTACAAACACTAGCGGCCGGCCCCTGTGGTTGCAGGCCCATATCTGTAAGGATTTTGTTTTGCACAATAAAGTTTAAGAAAAAAAACAGAAAAAAAGGCTTAGCACGGGGTAGGGGGATGCCTAAGGTTAATGGGTTAATGCAAACAATATAGTGAAAAACATGTAACATACTCTAACAAACACTATTTATTATACATTTATATTGTAACAAACTTCTTTTATTTAGTGTTGTTCAGATGTTAGTAACACCAACATTACTAATATATGCTATCATTTATGACACACTAGAGTGTAGACTAGTATTTTAATTTGATCATCATGCAACACTGGGAAATCGAATGGATTGTGAAAAGAAAAAAACACATATGGAACTGTGCTTGTTCAACTGTTAGTTTAACTGCAATTGGTAAACATGTTCCAATATGTAACTGCTTACCTAATGCAGTACATTTCTTCATACGTCATCAACCATGCTAGGCTAGATAATGATGTATCTACTGTAGGTAGTATGTATTTTATGCACTCTATATTTGGCAACACCCAAGCACTGGTACTCTCCAGAATTGATGGGATTGCAACTCTAACCGGGACAGCAGTATCACACCTCGCCCCCCTGAAGACAACCTTCAATGCAGCAGTGAGGATGGTCATTGGAACTAGGAAATTCGAACATATCACCCGCCATCGGGGAACTTAAATGGCTCCCAATTGAGCTGCGAGCCAGCGTCAGAACAGCCTGCCTCACACACAAAGCCCTGCACACAGGCAAACCTGAATACTTAGCTGCCAAACTCAAAAGGGCCGGCCAGTCCAGAATCCTCAGGAGCTACAACACCATGCTACTCATCCCGCTGAAAACACGTAAGAAAAAAACCGTAGCCAAAACATTTGCTGGAAACGCCCCTAAAATCTGAAACTTAATTCCCCCCACATAAGGACGACCCCCGCGTTTCCAAAATTCAAGATCCTACTCAAAGCCCTCTTCCTCGAACGAGCACAAGAGAACAGATAGCAGACAACACTGTCCCGAACCAAGAAACCCCCTTTTAAATTTTATTTTCTTCTTTTGGACTCCCATCATGACTGAACATTGAATCCGCTCAGAGACCCGTTTGAGTTGTTCTACACCCTCCCCCCTTCCCTCCTCCCCATCCCTTCTATGTGCCTTCGTTACTCAGCCAAAACCCTCATGTTATATCAAGTATCTGTGCCTCTTTTTGCTCTTAAATGCACATGTTGTGAAGCGCTCTGATACCCTCGGGTCCAGCTAGCGCTATATAAAACTCCTAAAATAAAAAATAAATACAAATAAAATAAATAAATATAATAGCAAAATAATAATAATACTACTAAAGTAGTTAATCCCATGACTGTTACTAAACTGAAAACCTAGAATTTCTGAGCTGTTTTCCTTCTTCTTTTTTTTTATGGGACTGAGCATTTTGTGAAGCCTCATCTGTTCTTTTCTTTCATATATATTTTAGGTTTACATGTTACTGGATGTTCACCAGGTGAAGGAGTATATCTCTGTCTTAAACTACTATGGGGGTCATTAGGATCGCGGACAGACTTGAGTCCGTCCGCGACCCCTGAGTAGGAGGGAACGTCTGCATGAGCTGCGGCGTTCCCTCTGTGCAGATTAGGATGTGACCACCAGGGTGGCGGTCACATCCTCTATTTTTAACATTGCGGCGGGTGGAGCTTCAAGCTGCATCGGCAGGCACCGCGAGGTGCCTGCCGCTTTCTGCATACAAATGCAGGGGGGTACCATAGGTTCCCCCCATGTGCACCCCCCCCTTCTCCTAGGGGGCCCGCAACGGGTCCCCGCAGTGAAGTCACACATGCTTTTCCACGGCGGAAAAGCCACCGCGGAAAAGCATGTTTCCGAGCACATCCTAATCTGGCTGACGGTGTCTGAGAGACACCGTCACCATATTAGTGCTTTTCCACCGCGGTTGTAAGCCAACCGCGGCGGAAAAGCTGCGGACGGAAACCAGGACCCACCAGCCATCCTAATGTGGCGGTGGGTCCTGGTGGGTCCGCAGAGGATTTTCCGCATCCTCCGGGCCGGCGGTGGCTTCCGCCGGCCCGGAGGATGCGGAAAATCCTCCATCCTAATCAGCCCCTATATTTGCATACACAAGAAGCATCTGCATACATTTTTGGTATCATCCAAATTTTGAATATTAAGTCCTTGAAAAGGTTTAATATAGGATAAGCAATACATGCCACACCTTCCTTAAACACAGTTGACCGAATTTTAATTAATGCATAATTCAAGCTTACACCTTGAGATTTATGTATTGTCACAGCATAAGCTAAATATAAAGGACATTTTTCTTGTTGGTTATATAAGTCTATGATTAATAAAAAATCTTGCCATTGCTCTTGCAATCTGCTTGAGCTCCTTAATATTGTCAAATTTGATAATAACTACATTTATTTCATCATTACATTTACTTTGTATAAAGTGTACTATATGTCCCACTGCTCCATTTAAAAGTCCTTTTTCTACATCTAATTTGTGTTGTAAAATAACACAACTATTTTTCACATAAATACATCTTTTTCTAATCTGGCTGTTCATGACACAGATTTCTCCATGTGTAATAATGTACTAGCTAATATTTTATATATAGGAATATTAGCTCCATACCTTTCAAATGAATCTTTGTAAGGTTTATGTACAATTTCTTGATGTTCCATTGCTAACATATCCAGATTTAAATAATTGCATTCTTTTAGGGTTAGTATCAAACAAACAACAGATATTGCCTGAAAATGAAGGGAATGAAAAACTTTGCCTGCACTTCTCAAATGTGGGAATAAAGTGGATATCCTTCTTGTCAGAAGTTTCTTTTTGGCACTGTCTTAAACAATTCCTAGCCTAATGACTTTAAAAATGTTCCCATATTCTTTGTCATCTGCTTGTCTCATATTTTGTGTAAGTTCACTGTAGGAAAAATGTAACCAAATATTAACATTACCTATACTGTCTTTGGAGTTGTGGGTTTCCTTAGCTTTGACATTTAAAAAAAATGGGTCTCCTTTACCTGGAATCAGTTAAAGTAGATCACCAAAAACAATAACATGTTTACCACCAAACAGGTTTTCATGTTCAGTCTTCAGTATTTCTGTTGTACGTAAGTGAACAAAAGCTAGCATTAAATTGGATACCATACTAACCTCATCTATAAGAAAAATGTGTAGCTTTTTCAGAACTCTACAAAGATCTTGTGAAGTATCACTATTTCGTTTTAAATATTCAAGTATATTATTGTGCTCCACAGGTAGTAATAGTAGTCAATGTAATTTATTCCATTAATATTGTATGAGGCTAATCCAGATGGAACGTAACTACACAAGATAAGCTTGAATCGGTAAATTGTTGAAGGTAAGCTGTTTTTATTTTTATGAGGAAACTTTTACTGGTGCCAGTTTGACCTCATAAATATTTTAATATTGGCTCATTTTCAGAACATATACATAAACCATGTTCATTGTATAGTTCATGATCAGCCTGTGCTTTAATTTCCTCAACTATTGCACATTGATCACAATTTAAATGTGGTAATGTGTACTCAAAGTGTTCTCTTTCCTTACACTTTTCTTCCATGGCAAGCTTGCTGTATAGTTTCTATATTCCCAATAGGCTCTGCGCATTGGAGTAACATATACTATAGTTTAGACGTAGGACTGAGGTCGACTAGGTCTCTATTGCATATATTAGACCTAATTGTGAGTGCCAGCTAGCTCAGAGGTCACTAGAAACTTTCTCGAATTCACAAGAAGGGATTAGTTTCTGACAACCAGATAGACATGACAACTTCGTTTCCCAAGAATAAGAAATCAATCTCTAGAGTTGCGGAAACAATAGATGGCTATTTTACTCAGTCAATCGTGCATGCTTTGTTTCACCAGAGATGCTGAGAAAATAGAGAGACAGGCGTTTCCAATAAAAAGTATTTATTGAACAGTCTTCTTTCTCAGACATAAGGAATGTACTGCCACAATCGAAATACTGGTTATAAAGTATAATGCGTACAGTATAAATAGTATTATAAAATAATATGGTATGGTTTCTAAGCCATATAAAATAACATAAGATACATACATTAATAAATAATGACTAAAAGTACTCAACTGGTGCTTCTAAAATACGCCTACCCCGGTGTACCTAACCTAGGTCCAGTACGAGGGAAGAAGTAAATGAGGTGTAGCTTAAGTTTATTATTCTTTTGCCAAGAATCTTTTCCAAGAAGTCTCTAAGGGTCTAATCAGCTCCGTACCTTGGTTTTAGAATGAAGGAGGTCTTGTATCTTTCTCTCAGGACTCGATTTCCCAGCAAAACGCAAGGGTAACCTGGAAACACTGGAGCTGGATTTCTCGGCAGGAGAAAAGACAGCATCTCTCAGTACGTCAGCTGGAGGGTCGGCTTCCTTCGGCACTTGCTGCTGCAGGGTGCGTCGGGCAAGTAGATAGTCGAACTGCTCCAAACCATTGTGTGTTTGTCGGGGCAAATGTAGGCATAATTATACCTTAACGGTGCCGAGTTTGACGTATGATTGGACATAATAACGTCATCAAAGACTCAGTTCTTTGAAAACTCCATGATTTCCTAGATAAATTAGTATTCAGGCAAGGGGAAGTCCCTAGCTGCTAAAGGCGGATTTTTCCAAAAAATCGTTGTGGATTCTCGGAACTTAGTGGAAGTAGCCATGCTGTATTTGAGCTGCATAGGCTCAGTCTAAATAAGGGTATGATTTCTATGCCTATATAAGGGTCGGGTGATTTATACCTATGGATGTATGACGTTACAACGCATGCTATTACAACGCATACTTTTACAACGCAACTTTTACAATACAAGTACCTTTACAACGCATGTTTTTACAACGCATGCTATTACAACGCGAAAATATATAAGTAATAGAAAAGTACCATTACAAGGAAACCCATTATAACGCATACCATTACAACCCATAGATATTAAAAAATTAAATATTTTTTAAAATAGTAAAATAAAATCTGGCACGGGATGCAGGGAAAAAAGGGGTTTTGGGTGGGGAAGTGTATTAAAATGTAGTAAAAAAATTTACCGATAAATTGACGAATAAGGAGTCTTTTAAAAAAAATTAATACTCGCCATTACAACACATATATATTAAAAAATAAAATATTTAAAAAAATAGTAAAATAAATTCTGGCACGGGATGCAGGGAAAATAGGGGTTTTGGGTGGGGAAGTGTATTAAAATGTGGTAAAAAAATTAACAGATAAATTAACGAATAACAAGTATTTTTAATAAATTAATACTCAAGTAGTAAAATTAATACTCGAGTATTGAAATTAATGCTCGAGTATTAAATAACGAAAATGTATAAATCAAATTAGATATTACATTTTGACTTATCTCAACCAAAATCCAAGCAAAGAAAAATAAGAAAAATATTACTTCCGAAAATAAATTCATACATATTGGGAAATTAAACGTATTCATTTCGATTAAACCACACTTCATTAGTAAATTAATACTCGAGTAATAAATTAAATAATCGAGTATTTATAAAATTACTCTTTACATTTAAAATTAATTCTAACCTTTAAAAATACACGAATTACTATCATAACACTTGTAACAAATATATATTTTAAATTTTCCTTTCCTATTAACAAACACATACGAAACAAATAGCTGCCATTTTGGAAAGGGATGATAAATAATAGTCCTACAAAGCAATGGACGCAAAAATGCTGTTAAAACCGAAAAGACACACTTTTTACTTTCAAATTTTAAATTACATGTTTCCACATTAAATAAATCTATATTAAACGCTCTTTTCAAAGCACGTTTTCTCAAAAAATAAGAAGACAGTAACACAAACATATAAAAACGAAGCAGACACCATTTTGAAATCAGTTGATTATCAACTCGCAGAGTGAGCAGACGCCTGAACCTGACCCTCTGACCTACTGAACCTTGAACAACATTACGTTACTCTACGAAATATTTCTCAGAATAAACTAGTACGTTTAAACATAGAGCAAAACTATAATAATAGTTTCTACATTAAAAACGACTTAATAATTAAAGCCTAAATATATTTAATTTACAGATTATTGAAAATTTGATGTTTGCTGTTTATCTAAACACGTTTTCATAAACAACGTGCATAAACACAGCAAAGTAAGTACTTATTTTCAAATATACAGAATGTTTGAAATAAATGAAATTGCAACATAATTTTTAATTATTTAAAAATGTTAATATATAGTATAAACTTTTCAAAGCACTTAAGAAAAATACTCTATTTTTTAAAAACAATGTCAAACAATTTCAAGAACAAAACACCCCATATTTAAATAAATATCTATTTCAAGCGAAAATCGTTCATGTTATATTAAACATGCTGTCGCATAATTAGTAACATTTTTACATAAATTGAAATTACAATTACGGTATGTAATTTTCTCAACAGACAAATTGTTTTTTTACGAAAAAGACTTCATAAATTACTCAACTTTCCGAAAATTTCCTCTAAAACATCCGGAAACCAAAAAGTAGTTTACCAAGTTTACAAAAGGTAACATTACCCAAACAAATTACTGTGAAATAAATGTATTAATGATATATCCAAAAATAAAAACAGTCGAAAAAGTTTTGTACAAATACGGTTTAGTAATAAACATAAGAAGAGCAGCAAAATGGTTTACATAATATAAAAAAATGTTGACTAGCCATAAAATATAATTATGTCACCACTGAAAAATATAATAATATTTTTCTGTCAAAGATAGCGAAAGCCAAATAGTTATTAATTGTAAATCAAAACTAAAAACAAAATAGAAAACTTATAGATAGTGTTCAGAAATGTTAACTTTTCCTATTTCGTTATATAAGTAGTGCATGCTTTCAATTAAAATTTTTGTTTCAATTCTGACAGAATTTGAACAAGTGAATCTCATCCAAAGAAATCTCCTCGATCAAAATCATCTAAAGTGTACAGGTAAAAAAAATTGAAGATGCTACATAAATGGTTTAGGAGTAATAATTACTATTGTAACGGAAAAAAAGTACATCATAAGAAAAACGTAGGACAAAGTTTGTGTATCATTTCATTTTTTTTAAAACCAGTCAATTTTTTAATAAACGTATACAAATAAATGCAAACATGATCATTTAAAAAATAAACTCTATTTACAATAACGAACATAAACATACTGTTTTCTTTTTTCAGACTCTCAAAAAAGTTTCCCGAAAAGAATTCTGAAACTCAATACCCAACACACCTGAAAGAACTCCAAGGAAAAAACAGCAGACTCAAAAGGTAAATCAAATAACACAAGTAAAACAATTGATAAAAAAACCCTTCTTAATACTGCTTAAATAATGTACATGACCCCCCTCGTGAAACAGCATAGTAAATTACTATTCCAACTCCAAAAATGTGCAGCAGCAGAAAAAGTGATGGATAGTCTAAGGGCATAATTTACTATTACCACTCCAGGAAGGTGCAGCAGTAGGGAAAGTGATGGATAGAGTAAGGTTCTAATTTACTATTCCCACTTCAGGAAGGTGCAGCAGTAGGGAAAGTGATGGATAGTGTAAGGGTCTAATTTACTATTTCCACTCCAGGAAAGTACAGCAGTAGGCAAAGTGATGGATAGTATAAGGGTATAATTTACTATTCCCACTCCAAGAAGGTGCAGCAGTAAGGTAAGT
Source organism: Lissotriton vulgaris (assembly GCF_964263255.1). Lineage (NCBI taxonomy): Eukaryota > Metazoa > Chordata > Amphibia > Caudata > Salamandridae > Lissotriton > Lissotriton vulgaris. The sequence goes on along the minus strand of NW_028246389.1, from coordinate 1,554,406 downwards.
GATGGATAGAGTAAGGGTAAAATGTACTATTCCAACTCCAGGAAGGTGCAGCAGTAGGGAAAGTGATTGTTAAATTTAAGGTTTAATTTGTTAATCAAAGTCCAGCTAAGTGCAGCAGAAAGTAAATTAAACATTTCCTTTTCTTAATTCCTTTTTTTTAGAAACTCAAAGCAATCTTATTAGAAAACCAACCTCCACATCTAAAGAAGACAACAAACACAAAGGCCACCAAGAAAAATAAAACAACAACTTAAAACAGAAAACTTAAAGGTAAATCAAATACATGCACCAAAATACACATTTTCTATAGTGCAAGATTGTGAAAACTATTTAAATTTTTGTTACCTAATGCAAAAGAGAAACATTCGAATCATAAAGAAATATGATAAGTGATGGATAGTGTAAGGGTACAATTTACTATTCCAACTCCATGACGGTGCAGCAGTAGAAAAGTGATGGATAGTATAAGGGTATAATTTACTATACCACTCCAGGAAGATGCAGCAGTAAGGTAAGTGATGTATAGAGTAAGGGTAAAATTTATTATTCCAACTCTAGGAAGGTGCAGCAGTAGGGAAAGTGATGGATAGTGTAAGGGTATAATTTACTATTCCCACTCCAGGAAGGTGCAGCAGTAAGGTAAGTGATGGATAGAGTAAGGGTAAAATGTACTATTCCAACTCCAGGAAGGTGCAGCAGTAGGGAAAGTGATGGATAGTATAAGGATATAATTTACTATTCCAAGACCAGGAAGGTGCAGCAGTAGAAAAAGTCATGGATAGTGTAAAGGTATAATTTACTATTCCCACTCCAGGAAGGTGCAGCAGTATGAAACCTGATGGATAGTGTAAGGGAATAATTTACTATTTCCACTCCAGGAAAGTGCAGCAGTAGGGAAAGTGATGGATAGTATAAGAGTAAAATTTACTATTCCAACTCAAATAATGTGCAGCAGTAAGGTAAGTAATGTTTAGTGTAAGAGTATAATTTAGTATTCCAACTCCATGAAGGTGCAGCAGTAGAGAAAGTGAAAGATAGTGTAAGGGTATAATTTACTTTTCCAACTCCAGGAAGGTGCAGCAGTAGGGAAAGCGATGGATTTTGTAAGGGTATAATTTACTATTCCAACTCCAGGAAGGTGCAGCAGTAACTTAAATGATGAATAGTGAAAGAATGTAAATTACTATTCAAAATTCAGATACATAAAACCTTAGAAAAAGTATACATTTAAATATGTATCTGTAATGAAACCGAAACACAAAATTTTACTTTGTTTTTCATTTCTATTTTTTCAACAGAAAATGTCAAGCCAAGGTACTGCAACCTATATCAGATCCAGGAAAGGAAACAGGTTATTGAAACATTGTGGATATATATATTGCAATGAAAGAATAAGTGAACCAAGGAGACATTGGAGGTGTGTGCAATAGTATTCATCCCGTTGCAGCGGCAGAGCGATTACTGTTGGAGATAACATTATAAAACCAACAGATTATAACCACTCTGCCTCTGCAATGGAGATTGAAATTCGTGAAACCATTACCAAAATGAAAGATATTGCATCCACCTCCAATGCCACACCTGGTTCAATTTTCAGAGAGGTTGCACAGCATGTCCCCGGTCATGTTGCTTGTAATATGCCTATTATTCCTAATTTGGGACTAATTATCCAAAGAAAAAAGCAGGCAAGTAATACTCACACTGAAACTCCACACACTTTTGCAGACATACATATTCCTAATGAACTTACAATCTCTTTCTCCAATGAACCCTTCTTACTCTACGACAACCAAAACGCTCAAAAACGTATACTAATCTTTAACACTCCCCGCAACCTTGTAAAATTAGAGAATACTGAAATTTGGATGATGGAAGGGACGTTTAAAAGTACCCCCCATCCTTTTACCCAAATGTACAGTATTCATGCACAGATTCAAAATAATGTAGTTCCCTTAGTGTATAGTTTACTTCCTGATAAGCAATCAGCAACTTATACTGAATTTTTGACAGTAATTGAAGAAAAAACTTCTAATAAAAGTCCTAGGAAAATTATTGTGGATTATGAATTGAGTATGATCAATGTGATCAACAAAACGTACACGTATTCCCAAATTCAGGGATTTTTTTTCATTTTTCCGAGGCATTTTGGCGTAAGTAACAAAAAACATCCCTAGTTACTGATTACTGTTATGATAGCAAACTACAGGTAGAATTTAAAAAACTAACTGCACTTTGTTTTGTACCTCCTGAAAGTGTAGACGAGTACTGCACTGCAATTTCTGAATCTGAATATTATGTCGAAAATGAAGATAAATTGGCACCCTTGTTAAATTATTTCGAAGACACATGGATTGGACATCTAAGTAGATCGGGTCGCAGGAGGAAGCCACGTTTCCATGTGGAGAGGTGGAACTGCTACACAACCTGCTTAGAAGGAGGTGCTAAATAGGCATGAGCGGATTTTGCGGATTCGCAATCCGCGGATTTGCGAATTTGCGGATTTGCGAATTCACAAAATCTGCGGATTTTGCGAATCCGCGGATTTGCGAATTTTGTGGTGGGGGGGGTGCAGGGGTCCCTTGAGTGAGCTGTCCATCATAGTGGGTAAATGGCGGGAAGACGGTGCACACCGCGAGTGTGTGGGCGGGGCCAAACAGGCATGGCTTCAATGCGAGTTCACATGCCTCTTGTGTGTATAAAAGGTCAGAGAAAAGTCAGTTTAGCAGATGAAGAGAAAGAAGCTCCTGGTCACAGGAACAGCACTGGTGTTGTGCTCGTGAAAGTCAAGGATGCAAAGGCCTCTATCCAGCATCACAGCTGATGTTCCACGGTAGATTTGGGAAGAAGGCACACCTGCCCAGCCTCGACGACCCTCACGATTGTTTTTGGGCTAATGAATGAGTCACTGAATTTGAGCTTCAACTAGTTCGAGCGACCATGTGTGTGTTACTATGCAATCACGCCGAAGGGTGCAGGGGTCCCTTGAGTGAGCTGTCCATCATACTCATGTAACTATTTTACAATGGCGCCAGCAAGCTGCCAGCGCCGTTGTAAAATAGTTACAAAGTTAGCTTGCACAGGAAGCACTTAGATAAAATAAAGCAGCACCTGCTTCGTTTTATCTAGTGGTTCCTATGCAAGCTAACTTTGTAACTATTTTACAACGGCGCTGGCAGCTTGCTGGCGCCATTGTAAAACAGTTACATGAGTGGGGGTTCAACTTTTGAACCCGTTACGTCCGCTGATATTTTTTTGCGGATTTTGTGGGAAATCCGCAAAATTCGCGGATTGCGGATTTCCCAAAAATCCGCAAAATCCGCGGGCGTAACAGATTTTACGCCCATTCCTAGTGCTAAAACAAACAATGCCATAGAGGGATGGCATAACATCTTCAACCACACAATTGGAAAACCACACCCCAATTTCTACTCTTTCTTAATAACTTTGAAGAAGGAGCAAAGTTATCAAGAAATGAGAATTGCACAAACCTTGACAGGTAGCCTAAATCCACGGATTTCAAAACAATCTAAGGAAATGTCTGAGAGACTATTGGCAATACTTCAACAGTTTTCGTTGAGTGTGGCATTAGACTACCTGGAAAATGTTGCTAACATTTTACATTTTTAAACACATACACCCAACTTACTTTCCTGCTTTTACCTAAAAATGTTTTTTATTATTAATTAAATTGACAACATTTTTCAAAATTATTTTTTTAAATTTCAGTCGGGTCATCAAACCATTAATAATTTTTTTCTTTACATTCATCTTTTTTTATATTTCCTAAATATAATTTGAAGGAAATATTTTATATAATTGAAAAACTTAAAATACCATCTTAAGAAAATAAGTAAATTAAACATTATTTTTGTAAACCAATTATCATTTTTTTCCACTTTTCCATATACTTTTTTCAAATAACTTTATAAAAACATTTTGAACGTAACATTAAATTACTTCTTTTCACCCTATCCACTACTTAAAACAAAAGTATTTTTTGGTATTAATTCTATGGGCCCCATTAGGATGGCGGGCGGATTGCCCCCGCCAGGCTGGCAGTAGCCACCGCCAGCCTGGCGGGAGAAATCCGCCCGCCATCCTTCCCTGTATTCCCCCCCCCCGCCATATTAGAATGGCGGGGGGACCACAGCGGAGCAAAACACCGCCCGCCACTTTTCCGCCCCGGTCGCCTTGCGGCCGGGGCGGAAAACGAGTAACATGCAGGCGGTGTCTGTCAGACACCGCCCGCAATATTACAATGGGCATTTTTCAATGCCTTTCCGTGGCGGCAATGCCGCCACGGAAAGGCATGCGATGTTCACTCTGGGGGCCCCCTGTGGGCCCCCTAAGTGAAGGCCAAAGGGGGGTGGTACCCCCCTGCATTTACATATTCAAAGCGGTAGGCACCGCGCGGTGCCTGCCGCTTTGATTATGTAAATGCTGAAAAGCATTTTTAGTATTGTGGCAGGCGGAGCACAGAGCTCCGCCCGCCACAATACTAAAAATACAGGATGTGCCCGCCACAGTGACGGGCACATCCTAATGGTGCGTGCGGGACCCCCGCCCTTAGGGCGGGCGGTCCCGATTTCTGATAGTATGGCGGACGGGCTTTCCTAATGGGGCCCTATATGTAGAACTGTTTTTTTGTAATTGAACTCAAGCAAACCATTCTTCTATCTATTATTTGAAATTTACCAACAAAATGTATCTTTTTTTAAAATGGATAATTTTTTATTTCAACAAACACTTCATATTTAAATCCAACAATTTTTTTAATTCAAGTTTCCCATTTTTGTAATTAAAAATAATGTACATTTTTTAAATATTTTTTTACATCATCTTAAACAGTGAATCAACAGTACAAACATTTTTCGAACTTAAAATTCACATTCAAATTCATCTCAAACTTAATATGGAACACCATATAAAATATCCAAAATCTTCTAACTCACTATTTTCTCGCTAACTAAAACATAATTTATTTTGTCATTTCCTACCTGCAAATATTCTCGCTAACCAACTTAATTTTTTTAAAACATTAACATAAAAATCGGATCAACAAACGCATTATCGAAAAATATCTCCTACTAAACCAACAGATATTAATAATCAATATTTGAAAAGTAACACAAAAACCAGTATGTAAAATACTCGCTAAAACCAAAAACACACTTTTGTGACAACTAACGATACTGTCTTCTTTTCTTTTCAAACTATTTCCTTAAATCTATACAGTTCTCTTTTCAACAAACTTTTATTTACGCTCTAAATGTATTATAACAAAGAAAAATTACTTATTTTCATTAACTTATCCGTTTCTCCTTCTCGAAATACGACCCGACAAAGGCATATTCTACTAACTTGATCGGCGACATGTTGAATATACATCCAAAACATCATATTTTACTTATGCAACCTCTCCTTATCCTTACTTAGCAATATATATAGCCACAATGTTTACTTTAACTAATTTAAAAGTATTTTAAGTTTCCTACCTGTGCGCAGATCAGCTTCCAGCTGCTTCCTCCAATCGATGCTGTTCAAAATGGCCACTTGCGTCGACGTTAACGTGACAACGTGATACAAAGCAACTAAGATAAAAAGAAGGACTATTATACAAAGTTATTATTTTTGCAATGTAAATTATTTAATAAAAATAATAATCATGTTAAAAAAATTAATAAAAATATGTTTTATTTGTAATAAAATTATCTTCATTATATTCTATTTTTTTAAATAAAAAAAAATTTAAAACAATAAAATCTCTTTCTTTATATGTTTTACTTTTCTTTATTATACCTTTTTTATCAATATTTTACTTTAATAAATGTTAAATATTTCCACTTACCCTAATGCTGATTGTATTTCCATGATTTTCTGCCTATTACCTGCTTTTCTAGGACTTTCAAAAGCATAACGCGGGTTGCAATAGAGAAGGTATTGAAATAAAAGAAGGACAAATCACGCCATAGAAAACAATGTTAAAACGTGGGAAAAAAGCAAACTTTGCTTACTTAATGAAACCCTTGTAATATAAAATTATAAAATAATTTTCTAAAATAGTTGAAAAAACATTGCAGTATTTATAAATTAGAAGTTTTTTTTTAATTTTTAGAAAAAAATACAAAATATTTTTTTTAAATCTCTCTACAAAGTAATATCAATGAAAATTTAAAAACCATAAATATACTTACTTTATATATATATTTACTTCAAAATTATTTTTATTTCGAAATACCTTCAAAAATTAAATTAATAATAAAAAATACTATCCAATTTTATTTTTAATATTTCTTTAACTAATACAGTCATATTTAAACTTTTCAAAATCAATAAAAAAAACATTTATTTCCAAAAAAATACTTACTTCTTAAATATAAAAATATTTAATTTTTTTACAAATAAAATCACATTTTTTTAATATTATATATAAAACCTTTTAATTTAAAAAAAAAATCCTAAATATTGTAATAAAATTAATTTAACTAAAAATAATATAATTACAACGTAAAAACATGCACTGTAACAGCACTTGCGTTGTAATAGCATGCGTTGTAAAAACATGCGTTGTAACAGCACTTGCGTTGTAAAAGTTGCGTTGTAAAAGTAATGCGTTGTAAAAGTTGCGTTGTAATGGCTGTTTCCCATACCTATATATGGGCATGAATCGGGAAAATTACACTGGGGTCCTAGATTCATACATAACACCCACTCCACAATATTAAGTTCAATAAAACTAAATGTATAAGCACTGAACATATCTAATGCTAGTGTTTACAATCCCGCCCAAAATACAAATTGCATTTGAAAGGTTTGTTCACATGAAATGAGTATAAAACTGTATGAAAAAACAAGTCTCAATTGATATGAAGCATATTATGAGAGCATATATTCTAACCTTTATGAAATAAGAAATTACATTCATGAAATGTCTCTTAAGGTACAGAAAAAAGGTCGAGACCATCCCATAGCTTAATATATAAACATGTTTCGCTTTTAGGACAAGGCCAAATATTGTCATTTAGGAAGTTTTTCAAAAGAAATCTTGTTCTCTAAGAAAAGTTCTACTTTTAGCAGATTACTCTGTGCCAAAAGTTTCTATTTTAGAAAAAGTTCAAATTGTTACACAGTTTGTTTTGAAAAACGAAGACCGAATTTCAGAGTTCTGGGAACGCTGTGTGCATGAATCAAAAGTTATTCTCGGTGTCAGGAGAAAGCATCAGATCATCTAGGCTGGCAAGGAAACCGTCTACCATAGTAGGCGAAAGTGGAGCCACTTCAGTTAGCAGGTAAAATGTGCATAGATGAGGATCATCGCCATTAGTGTTTGATGCATTAGCAATGTCCGCAGTAGGTGGTACCTGTGTGCCTGTAGTGTCACGTATCTCACCTTCAGTTAGACTTGCCGGTGAGACCTCAATGAATGCCGTCATCAGAATTGGCAGCCGTTGGGGGCAACACGATGCATGAGTCGTTACCGGACCTAGCAAGGCATCAACATTCGATGGCAGGACTGATGGAAGTGTAAGACAAATGTCCAACAGGCATTCCTCTCCGCAAAGCAGGCATCGTAGAACAGGTAAGATGCAATCTTGCCAGATTGGTCTGAACGAAAAGAACCAAGTGGTGTTCAGATCTCTTAAATGAGCCAAGCCAAGAATCTGTGTAATGCGTTCACGATACCTCATGGCAAGGAGAGCTTGTTCCATGGTAGCCTGGGTATCTCTGGTGACTGGACTTGCCATATCGGAGCAGAAGGAATAAAAATAGAATTCCTGCTACGAGTCCAAAAATGAGAGGCAGGCCGCCGAACACAGAGTGCACGAAATTTGGAAAAATGCTGAGGACTGCTTCAAATGGTGTTAACAGTCCCGAAAAAAATCATCTTAAATACATGTGCGATGCTGCTGGTATCAGACATGTTTAAGATTTGACTTAACATTTCTGCGAAATGTACTGGGCAATTTGTTGATAATAATGCATTTATCTCTTCAGAAGTCCTTGCAACCTGCAGATCATACGTTTCTCTGGACGAGGTCAGTGGCACAGTTTTTTGCAAAAGAATGGCTTTCATTCTGCTTAAAGTATCAATTCGTATAGAAGAGATATTCAGTGAAGGCCATAACGCCGTCTCCCTGTCTGTCTTGCTTTTTGGATACAATACTTGAATACAACAATTGACCCTGGCCGACACACTAACTAGATACGCTCTTCCGGGCAACATGTCACAACAGCTGTGATCATTGAGCATAACGCAGCTGCCATTGTAAAGCTGCCTGAAAACTGGTTCTATCAAGGCTGCTGGTGTCCCGTGCAGGTGGCAGGAAAGGTTGTTTGAAGAACCTTTGCAGGCTCCGTGTAAATTAATACCTTGACATAAGAGTGTACCACTCAGTGAATTCTTACAATTTTTACAACTAAGAAATACTTCCTTCACCCACTCCAACATTTCTGTGTATACAGTAAAGTCCAGGTCGACTTAATGTATTCTTTACCCAACCTTTCATACAGGCCCGCTGGTATGTGGCTTAAGCAATACTGAAATTGGAAAATCGTCACTGGTATCTTGATGGTGCCATGTATTATCCATTCAATGACAGGCTTCTCAGAAACTGTCAATGGTAATCTTTCCAGTCTTTCAATGCTCAGCACCGTATAGTCTGCTTCTCTTTGTGCCAAAGAGATTTGTTTATCTGTAAGGTTAAATACAGCATACAATGACGTGTTGTTGGTTAGACGCCATGGCACGTAGCCTGAACGAAGATTTTGTAACGTCCAGCCTAGCTGCAATATAGAACGTTATTGGGACTGGCCATGTTGTAACATTAGCAAGTCCTGCTCTATTATGTCAGTCGCAGATGATACAATGCTGTCCAAAGAATAAATTCTGGAGGACAGAGTCCTTTACCCATTGTCCACTACAGAGAGAGCTTTCTCTAAATTAATACGATCAATTTCTCGTATCTTTTCTGCAGTTTCCATTTGCGTGGTTTTCCAAGCATCATTGTAAGCAGCGTATATACCGACGTATATATGAAACGTTTTTGACGTGGTTTGAGAGGCCCCATTAAGAAATCTCGCAAATCATTGCCTTCTTTAAGTAAAGATAAGTGTTGTTTGATTTCTGGAAGTGTGGATGTCTGTAGCCATTCAAGGCATACTTGAATGGCTACGTTACTATACTTGGATGTTGTCTCTGGGAGTATTTTGGATCTGGCCTATTCACTGTGAACCCTTGTGTTTTGTTCAGGAATTTATCTTGAGAGTTATTTGTGTCTGTGGGCCAGATTAACCATTTTTTTCCAATCAGGATTAGTTCTGTTTTAAAATATAGGGTACGTCTACCTCCTCTTCTGTAGTATCATTACTGTCAGATCTGGGCATAGGTATAGACGGTTTATTTAAATCTTTTATCTTAGCCAGGACAAGACAAGAGGTTTGTTGAACAGTATCATTTAAAAACATTATTTGTTCTGGTATAATGCAGGCTCTGAATAAGGCTTCTAAACCTTGCTCCTGCCAGTCTTTTGTGCCCCAGACAGATTTTTTCTCAATGTTGTCTTTCCAAAAGTCAAAACCTAATGTAAACAGCTGAGCATAAACGTTTGCAGAATAATTTTGTTTAGTATTGGTCAACATTGTTTTCATTCCTGTCATATTCATATTTTTGAAATAAAATGTTTCTGGACTCGTTATATTATACCCTGAGAAGTACGGAAATTTGTCATGAAATGATTTTGAGCTACCCTTTAGTGGCGTTGGACAATGTTGATGAAGTAGCCAGAGGCAGTTCTGTCAGTTGTTGGAATTGTAATGTAATGTATGTATGTATGTAATGTAATGTATAGGCATTTATATAGCGCACTACTTACCCGTAGGGTCCCAAGGCGCTTCGACCACTGCGAAACCCTTCCTGGCTTCCCTGAGAGATGGTCCCTTAATGGGTATCTCCAGGGTGAGACCAGGCATCCCCGGCGGTCTGGTGGGGCCGTTAGTGAAGATGAGGCAAGCTAATGCCCAGAGTTGCCGAGTGTGATCGCTGATCAGAGTGGGCACCGAGGCGAGAGAATTATCGAGTCCGCTGACCCTGGTCCAGAAACCTGCCGCGCCGGGAATCGAACCCTGGTCCCGGGCCGTCCTCTGCTCTCGGGTCTGCCGCCTCTAACCAGTGAGCCACACTACTAATTGCATCAGGATTGTTCTGAATCGCTGGAGTAGCTTCTTCCTTTGTCATGTTTGTATAGTAAGATGCTACATCATTGTAGGCCGGTGTATTTTGACGAACTGTTATTTGGGTATCCAGAGGCACAAGTTCCATGGCTTTGTTGCATAGTCCTTCCTTTTTTATTGCAGGTTTATCAAAGGTGATAAGTCTTTCAGTTTGTACCTCTTGGATTGTAGCAAGATTTGGTCGTCTGCTACATCTTGGGAATTCACTGGGCCTACTACTTATTATTGGCCACATGGTGTGGTTTGACCAGGTCGATGGGCACCACTCTGTTCTCCCTTTTACCAGGAAGGGGCTGTAGTATCACTGATCTTGGAACGTGGATTGTTAAGACAGGTACTGCTTTTCTGTAAGAAGGCCCAAATTCCTTCTTTACCGTGATCTTTTCCCTGACTAGATCCCCAATCTTTGGAATTCAGACAGGTCTTGCTGGGACAGGTGGTTTCTCTTCAGTGGTTTTTGGCTTTTGTGTCGTGTTACTCAGACTTCTTCTTGTTTCATTTAAGTCCTGTAAAACAGCCAAACTATCTTTGACATCAAAAGGTTTTTGTTCCACCACTGAAGTTTGACAATCAAGGTCTCCGATTAACATTCTAGTACCAAACATTAATTCGTATGGAGTGATTTCACCCAGAGAATTTCTTGGCAGATTGTTAAGACTACGTTGGACACTTATTAGATGTTTGACCCACCCATCACCCGAACCTAATACCCTAGCTGTTATAGATTGCATTATGTCATGTTTTTTCTTTCCATTACCGCATTACCCTCAGGATGGAAGGGACTAGAATACCGCAATGCAACGCCCAAGCTAGCCATGGCCTCCTTGTAAGCTTGAGAGCTAAACGCAGGACCCTGGTCAGAATGTAGCGTGCCGATAAAGACTCGCAACTCTTTTATAACAGTTTGAGGGTCAGCCGAGCACTGGGGCCACATCCAAATGAATCTTGTGTCTTAATAGTTCTGGGATCGCATCCGTCCATGGTGATGTCTGCATGTAGTTAGTCTAATGCTGTCTAACAATGGTGTCTGAACTGAGCTGGCTATACTGTAGTCAGGTATCTGGTGGTCTTCAAAGCTATGATCCCAGTAACAGACATCGCAATTAATTCCAAATTCATAAACTTGGACGCTCATTCCTGGCCACCAGTACATCTCTTCTAATTCTATTAGAGATTTTAAGATTCCTTGATGTGTCAGACCCTCTCCCATATGTGCTTCATGAACCAAAGCAGCTCTCCGATTCCTGTTTGGAATTACTCTGTCCACCACTCCAGGGATTTGAGCAAAAGGAACGGAGTTTGCATCAATTATGTATGTATTCATGAGTGGATAGTTCAGAGGTAACACTGCATAGTTGCCTTCCATTGAGGCGTTTACTGCTAGCAATGTTTTACCATCTATTGTTGTTTTTGAAAGATTGATTGAAGCTACGGAAGCCGTTTGCACAGCTGCCTTTGCGGCTTCATCAGCCAATGAATTCCCTGCAACGTGAATGCCATCACATTGATGACTCAGTGTATGAATCACGTGAGTCTTTTGTAGTTCTTTCTGTAAAAGAACTATTTGTTCCCAAAGCTTTTTATGCTTGATTGTGCCTCCTTTTGTATTTCTAAAACCATTTTGAACCCATGTCTGTAGATATTCATTGTAAGACTGGACACAGTAATATGAATCGCACACTATGAGTGTGGGGAATTCACGATCGGTATTTTCAAGCGCCATCTTGAAAGCCTATAGTTCAGCTTGCTGAGCTGTACAGTCACCGAGTGATTGAGTTTTAGTGACCATTGGTCTGAATTTACCTTCGTGCCAGCGACCTTTAACAATCGCGCATGCAGCACTATAGGCTTATTTACCCCCAATTGCGGGCTGTGCTGATCCGTCTGTATAGATTATACATCCGTAATGTATTAGAGGCAGAATTTCGGTCGGCAGAGAACATTTGTGTTCGTAATGTAGGAATTCTTGTGTCTTCAAGTAGGGATCAAACACGTATTCAACGTCTGTAGCAGCAACAGAGTTAACCCATTGTATCCATCTCAGATGTAAAGCCTTAGCATTGGGAATGCTTGCTTTCATCACTGCCTCTAAGGCAGGTACAGGTGTAACGATCATTATGAGTTTTCCCTGCGCGAGAGCTCTCTCCTTTGCTACTGCAGTTTGAACCGCTGTCAGAATTTTTTCTGTTGAAGTGAATTTTATTTCAGCTTGTGTGTACAAGTGTGATTTGTATGCTATTGGTACCTTTTCACCTTCATTAAAAATCAGGTACGTGAATCTGCATCTCCCTGGGATGATACGGATCACAAGATTATGCGCGTTGTCGCGTGTTTCTAACTGTGTTTTTGCTAACGTTTCTGTCAGTACTGAACGCAAAATTTCAGTGTGATTTTGAGTCCAATTTGTTGGTTTGAAATCATATTTTATTAGTTCGTAGAGAGGTTTAACCCTTTCTGATTAATTTTGAACATAAGTTCTTCCAAAATTCAGGAAACCTAGAATTGACTGTAAATTTTTCAGCGTTTTTGGAGGTTGGAGCAGCGCACATTTCTCTAGGAAGTTTGCTGCCAGACTTTTGCCTTCACTCGATTACTCGTATCCAAAGAATAGGACATTGAGGTGGGCAATTTGTGATTTCTTAAAATTGAATTGATACCCTTCAGACGCGAACCCAAGTATTATGGTGTTCACTCTTTTCAACTGCACGTCCAAATCATCGTCTGTAAGATAGATGTCATCGACATAAGATAATGCCTCATCATCATACGTTTGTAGTAACTCTGTTACTCTGGCTGAAAATAACCCTGGACTATTCTTGAATCCCTGGGGGGGGACGGCAAAATTGTCGCTGTGTCCCCATTATTGAGAAAGCGGTCAAATGCCTGCTTTCAGGTGCAATGTTTTGACAGAAAAACCCATTTGAAATATCTAATGTGGTTTTCTATTTTTTCCGCATGATGTTATTCATCAATGCTGCACTGTGTGTATTTTGGACTGCAAATGTTTTGCAACAAGAGTTTAAGTGTCTGTAGTCCAAAACTAGACAATATGAATTGTCTGGTTTGGAGACAGGAAACAAAGGATTGTTCATTGATGAGGTGCATATTTCAATCACCCCTTGGTATTCAAGTTCATTTAAAATCTCCCTGACCTGTTTTTTAGCTTCTTGCTTAACTGGATACTGCCTTTGTGCAGTAGGTTGATTTTTTAACTGGATTATATGGTGAGGAGAATCCTCATCCCATCCTACGTGATTTTTATATAATGCTGGAGCCTGAGCTACTACCCATTTTCTGGCGTATGTGTATTTTTTATGAATTGGAATGTGATTTGAGAAGGCTTTCATAATTGTCTATTCCCCATGTAGGCACTCCCTGACAAATTCAGTTGGCCAGTCTTGTTCAGCTAGAAGAATGTCATAACCCTTTGATAGCTTCTTCCAAAAGAGTGCTTTTATTTTTCTAGGTATGTCCCCCTCCATCTGTAATGTTATCCCATATAACTTGTGGGGTACACTAACCCTGATGTCGGCAGTTTCAACTTGGATTAATTCATTCAAGTCCACTGTCTCCAGATGATCCTTCAGGATCTTGCGAGCTATGGTCACTTCTGCTGCGCTGTCTAGAATTGTCTGGGCCCACTCCCCGTTCTTGAGTTGTGTCCTCAGGATCTTCGGTAGTTTAGATTTTTAAGCTTGCTACCTTCTTCTTGGTGAATTGAGTTTTCTTATTTTTTGGAACGTGCTGTTCGTCTTTGGACTTTACGCGTTCTTCTTTTTGTTCTGATCGTCCTCTTCTTTCAGATTTCTGCTAGGAAGTCTGAAAGGTACGAGAGGAACGTGTATCAGTATCTTGATATCTATCAGGTTTTCTCAAATTATCCCTATTTCTGAGGTTATACCTCTTTTCAGAGGGCTCCCGCTGGGGAGATCTACCTCCCCGTTGGGGAGATCTTCCTCTGGATTGAGAACGCTTCTCTTTCGGAAGTGTCTGTTTGGTATTTTCCCACTTCTTTTTAGGAGTGGTGAGATTATTTTTAATAAAAACTTTTTCAGGATTTTGTGTTAGTTGGGGTTTTATTGGTTTCCCACCCAAACTATCTCTACCTAGTTCTTCATAGGATTTTTTAATAATTCTGGCAAGCTCATACGGTTGCTCAGTAATATCTGTTTCTTTTAGTTTTTGGCGGATTGCCACAGATGCTGCTTCGCCTTTAATGTTGGCTAATAATATAGCCGAGACCTGTTTGAAATATTTCAGTAATTTTATACCAAGATTTAGGGCAGATTCTAGTCCGTATTCATTTTGAATCTGTCTTAGGACATCTGGTATTACTGCCATAGATGGAATACCATGTGTTTTTGTGTAGATTGAGGCAAAGACTGTACCCCAAGTGTCACAGTCCTCCACATGTGGTGCGATTCCCAATGGTAAACAGATTGTCAGAATTCTGTGTTTCTCATGAGGTGTACAATCAGGAAATACTGCCTCTATCAGAGTAATTTTTTTGGGCTAACCAAAACGGAATTTGTTCCCTTTTTGCGGCAAATTTGCCAATGACTGATTGAATAGTCTGTGGTGTGATTTTGTTTGTGTTCCCCTGGTGAGGGGTGTGCTGTGGAATCCTTACAGTAGGTTGGACTGTTAAGGTCCGCATGACATATTGAACCAATGGTCTATGTATTTTAATTAACTGTTTTAGCTGTACTAACAGTTCTGGACTTGTCATGTTTTCAATGTCAGGATGTGGTGTATAGCTAGCTAGTACCGGCCATGTTGCTCCTGGTCTACCTAGTGGACCGAGCCTGGTTATGTGATTTTCATGTTGTAGGGCGCCTTTAAACCAGAGCTGATGCTCTTGGTAAGTTAATGGAATTTCAACGTCCTCGTAAGGAACATATTCCGCTGGAGGTTCATCTACTTTGTAGTAGTGGAACTCATGTGTTCCTGCATCTGCTGGAGGAAAATGAATCCATGAATAGAATACTTCTGTCTGCCGATATTCATGTGCCTCTATAACAAAGATTTCTTTACCACCTCTCGATGATACCCCATTATTTATGAGTTTGTAAGTTATAGTTTTTCTTACGTTTACTGGGATGATTATACCATCCGGGTCATTCTGTATGAGATTTCTGTCATCTAAAACTGCTTGAGCTGCAGCTCTAGCTAATTCGTCATCACTAGTTGACATTTTTTTGCAGAACAAATTTCAAGGAAACAAAGATTAGGTGCACAATATTTTGGAACACTGTATCCTTCAACGTTGAACAAACCAAAAACTAATACATAGGATTTTTTGTCCTACTCAGTTTTGGCAGATATTTATCCTTTTACCCACTCCAGACGTCTATTGGAATATTTCACGGGAAAAAGGTCTGTGTGAAAAGCACAACTGAGTTACTCTAGTATCTAGCGGTAAATTATCGCCTTAGCAAATATTGGGCGCCATGAAGTGTAGTTACTATATTCCCAATAGGCTCTGCGCATTGGAATAACATATACTATAGTTTAGACGTAGGACTGAGGTCGACTGGGTCTCTATTGCATATATTAGACTTAATTGTAGGTCACTAGAAACTTTCTCAAATTCACAAGAAGGGATTAGTTTCTGACAACCGCATAAACATGACAACTTTGTTTCCCAAGAATAAGAAATCAATCTCTAGAGTCGCGGAAACAATAGATGGCTATTTTACTCAGTCAATCGTGCATGCTTCGTTTCACCAGAGGTGCTGAGAAAATAGAGAGACAGGCATTTACAATAAAAAAGTATTTATTGAACAGTCTTCTTTCTCAGACATAAGAATTGTATTGCCACAATCGAAATACTGGTTATAAAGTATAATGCGTACAGTATAAATAGTATTATAAAATAATACTGTAAAAGCATGGTATGGTTTCTAAGCCATATAAAATAACATAAGATACATACATTAATAAATAATGACTAAAAGTACTCAACTAGTGCTTCTAAAATACGCCTACCCCGGTGTACCCAACCTAGGTCCAGTACGAGGGAAGAAGTAAGTGAGGTGTAGCTTAAGTTTAGTATTCTTTTGCCAAAAATCTTTTCCAAGAATACTCTAAGGGTCTAATCAGCTCCGTACTTTGGTTTTAGAATGAAGGAGGTCTTGTATCTCTCTTTCAGGACTTGATTTCCCAGCAACCCGCAAGGGTAACCTGGAAACACCGGAGCTGCATTTCTCGGCAGGAGAAAAGACAGCGTCTCTCAGTGCGTCAGCTGTAGGGTCGGCTTCCTTCGGCACCTGCTGCTGCAGGGCGTGTCGGGCAAGTAGATAGTCGAACTGCTCCAAACCACTGTGTGTTTGTCTGGGCAAATGTAGGCATAGATATACCTTGAAGGGGCCGAGTTTGACGTATGATTGGACATAATATCGTCATCAAAGACTCAGTTCTTTGAAAACTCCATGATTTCCTAGATAAATTAGTATTCAGGCAAGGGGAAGTCCCTAGCTGCTGAAGGCGGGTTTTCCAAGAAATCGTTGTGGATTCTCGGAACTTAGTGGAAGTAGCCATGCCGTATTTGGGCTGCATAGGCTCAGTCTAAATAAGGGTATGATTTCTATGCCTATATAGGGATTGTGTGATTTATACCTATATATGGGCATGAATCGGGAAAATTACACTAGGATCCTAGATTCGTACATAACAAGCTCTGCCTCACCCATAGCAGTTGTTCCTTCATTGATGTATTTGACACTTTATTTGTGCTTCCAATATCACATATTTCCCAGTGGATTTATTTTTTATCTACAGTTTCTTGCTTTAACATGTCAACATAAATTATGAACTCAGGAACAATGATATTAGGTTTGTAGTCATAGAAATCTTCCACATACCATATGAATGTTCCAATCAATTCTTCCTCTTTTAGCCGTGGTTTAAAAATCTGTAAGAGTGCTAACAAAATAAAAATCTAAGTTATCAGGATTACCATATGTAAATTTGCAATGATTAATCAGTGTAGGTTGTGAATGACATATTAAGCAACCATTGATTCCCTGCACATGAAATGTTCAACTATCAACATCAAGCAAAGTAGCACCGACACTTGTGTGTGGGTGGCTCCTAGGGCACTGATTTCTGTGGGCTGTTATACAACAGCAAAGTTTCCAAAAAGATTAAACCCGAGTTTCAAAATGATTAAAACAGGGTTCCAATGGTGTAGATAAATTTTAATTTTGGTTACTTCAATTCCATAAGAGTTACAATGCTTCTTGACTCTTAATGAAGAACTTCAATATTTGGCGTTCATCAATCGTAAATAACATCAATTACACGTTCCCAATGCATTTCGGCATAAAGCCTTCATCAGGGGTAATCTGTTAAAGAAATCAAAGGATTTATTGTTCTACTGTGAATTTCTCACTGAATTATATCCACCACCGGGTTATGGGATATATGTGAATCACCTAGAGTAGATGAGGCGAATATACACAACTGTTACCGCTCTATTCCTAATTGCAAAAAATTAAATAGAAAATACAACGGAAAAATATAATGCGGTCACCTTATGATCATGAAGATTCAGAGCGACTGATAAAACTCAAAGTTGTGCTCTGTTAGTTCGCGAAGCGCATTAACCTAAAATAATGGTTCCGGCATAATGTGCAGACGTGCCGGTGTCTGTAAACGTGGCCAAAAGAAACTTTCTATGGCGCTGCTAGCAGCTATTGCTTACCGCGTGTAAAGTTCAGTGAATCTCTCTTGCTGTTCACGATTATGTCACCATTCTAACCTCCGTGAATGCATAGGGATCGTGTAATTGATGTTATTTAAGATTGATGAACGCCAAATATTGAAGTTCTTCATTAATAGTCATTAAGAGTTAAGAAGCATTGTAACTCTTATGGAATTGAAGTAACCAACATTAAAATTTATCTACACCATTGGAACCCTGGTTTAATCATTTTGGAACTCTGGTTTAATCTTTTTGGAAACTTTGCTGTTGTATAACAGCCCACAGAAATCAGTGCCCTAGGAGCCACCCACACACAAGTGTCGGTGCTCCTTTGCTTGTATTTGTATACTCCCGAGTGGGGAGTAATCCTGTGGAACACGCCCTACATAGTAAAAGACATTGACATTCGCTGTGCACAGCCATATCTACAATGTCAACTATCAACATCCTCAACAACATTATTTATGTAAGTATAAAATTGAGCAACTTCATATAGTTACAACGTTTCCAATAAAGGGTATCTTTTAGGATAGTATGTGTCTAATATTTTTTTTTCACAATGTTCTTTTTATCAGTATCTAGGTGATCAGATATTCAATTTCCGGTAAATGTTTTCAAACTCCTTTTTATGATGACGCTAATCCTAAACTAAGCCATGTAATGGCTCGAGATGGAGCATATAAACTGGAATAGCTTAAATGGTCAGCTGCCTCATAACTGCGAATCTCTCTATGTGATAGCATTTGACGGCTTAACTGACACAGCCTTTTTGTTAAAGATTGCTTTGCATAATTTTCTTGCCATACTACCTTCATATCAGTTTTCTGACCTTTATTAATATATGACATCACATGCCGGGCAACATCAGTTGAATTAACAGCAACAAAATGGATATCAATGTTAGCATTCTGCATATGTAGTATTAATGCGTTATAGTCATCACATCAACATCACAGTACTTTATTCAGTCATTTGTACAAAAACCATCAAAGTATACAAAAATAAAACGTAAGTGTATTTACAGTTAAAAAAGTATTAAACAATTATTATTTTAAGTACAATTGAAAGTCCCGGGTCAAATTTTAAAAAAGCATGAATGCATGAATTTGATCAACGTAGTCATACATAAAATACATAAGCAGGTGCCAGTGCATAAAAGGTATAGAACCATATCTGTAGGGCTTGATATTTAACATATGTGTACAGCATAAGAAAGTAAAATATGACAGCACAGCTATAATAAGAGTTTTTGACAAATTATCCAAAAGGAGAACAAGAAACGACTAAGAGCAAAGACTATTGGCCCAGAGTCACTGTTTTTAAAATTCTAAACTCAATCTGGTACTGCCTTGCACCCAAGTTGAGGCATTCTGGTCTGATCCACCTTCCACGTATCTGCCGATACTTTGGGCAAAAAAACAGAACATGTTGTAGTCATTAATCCGCTGTGATGTGTTTCCTCTTTTTAAATTGTAGGTGTTTTATGGTGACTTTCCTTTCACAAAATGTCTAACAGAAGATATAACATTATTCACTCTTACTTTTATTCAAATTGGCCTAACATGATAGTCCTTTTCACTGAGGCTCTGGTCCTCCGGCACTTGAACAGACCAGATATTCCAAAGGCCACCAAAATTGCATTGTTTTAGTCTGGATGCCTCATCTAGCTTATGAAGCCTGGGCTCTGCCTCCCAGCAAACACTAAAATCAGGTTGGGGGCTCTGAAGTTGAGACAAGTTACAGGTTCACGGTCAGGTTGCAGTTGCAGTAAATTGCCCTCCCTCAATGGGTCCATGCAACACATCCTCCATTGTTCCTTCACTGCCTGGGAGCTCACTCTTTGCAGAAAAAGAACAGCGTTAGACACTGCTAAACCAAAACACACATAGTGTCATCTACCTCCAACTCTCCAATCTAAACACCCTGGAAAGCAACAATGCTTTGCTGTCACCCCCACCTCTCACATCAGGAGCAGGTCTTGAATGGGAGCATCACCATCTGATTTGAGGTTCCCTATGTGCATAGTGTGCTTGCACCACAGAATGTTGGCCACAAGAGGCTAAGGACATAGACAATTAATGGAGTTTCCAACAGTGAGCAGATTCACTTTTTCGCACCCTACACCTACTTCCCCAAGTTTTCACCCACACCGTGGGTACCAGGCATCTCCAGAGTTCTGCAGTGGATGGAATAAAGGGGCCCAAACTGGAAGTTTCAAGACTATGCGACCATCTTAGTGATGAAACTGACCCTTACCAATAAGAAATCATCAAGAAATTAGATTTACAAACTTTTCTGCTCTGGCCATGAGAGTCAAGACAACTAACCTAAAGTGTGCCCCCTGGGGAAGACATGGAGCCCTCCACTCACTAACTCCATTACTAGTGTTAGGAAGCATTATACTACTACCACCAAGCCTGACAGCAAAATGAGTGTAAAGGGCAATTTCAAAGGAATCAGAAACTGTTTGGCCTTGCTGGTCTTGACACTGCATGTCTTTGACTCGTTCTGCCATAGCTGTCTTGCTGAGCACTGTGGCAGATGATCAACCAAAACAAGACAAGTCCTACAGCAGTGGTTCTTAACCTTTTGACTTCTTTGGACCCCCACTTAATCATTACTGGAACACAGGAACCCCCAATGAATTATTATTGGAATCTGTGGACCCTCACTGAGTCCTTTCTGGAAGTTCAGGACCTCAACCTATGCATTTTTTTAATATTTGAACCGCAAAACAATACACAGAGGCCACTCATTGTCCATACTAAATTCTGTATGATACAACCGCACAGCTCCCATAAATCAATCTGAGAATACTAACTTAATTTTTAGCCTCCAATTTCAAATTCCGTCACATTTACAAAATGTTTTTAACATTTTCAATTGTACATTTTGCCTCTTTATTTATATACTATTTATCAATCTGTTAATCATGTTTAATTTTCTAAGTAGGGTTCATGGACCAAAGGTTAAGAACCACAGTCCTAGAGTAATGGTAAACTAAAAAGATGTCTAGTGTCAATCACTTGCTTTACGTCTTTAGGAAAACTCAGAATTCTGGTAGAGGTGGATATTTACCGTTATCTCAAGGACAATGTTTATCCAACAGGTGAAGCAGTTAAATCAATCTTAGCACATCAAGCAGCTATTCCTACCACAACACACTTAGAACACTTCCAAAGTCTTGATTTCTCATCAGTTGTTCCTTTCACAATTAGCACAGAAGTATTTCAAAGCATATAATCTTTAAACCAGTTTCACTCTAGAGGTAATCGATACATTTCAAGAGCACAACAAAGTAGCCAGCCCTTTTTAGGCATGCGCAAGATGAGGAGGGGCAATTGGCGAACACAATATCAACCCAGATATCGTGGCAATCCACAGACCGATTACAATCAATTTCTAGTGACTCGCAATGCCAAATACTGGAGGGAGTGAAGAAGTCCCCATATTCAATCTCAGTACCTCCAGTTTAACTCCATCTACTTATTCTTTACTATCCAGAGGTTTATCCTTTGCTCCACACTCAAGACTAAATACATTTGAGTTGTTTGTAGATTTAGTAGCATTTTTCTGAAAAATGTGCCTGAAAGAATTCTTTGCCCATCAAAACACTATACCTACAGTGAATAACCACTCTGGTCTGACACTTCAATCTACTTTTACACCTACCACAGACCAAATACCACCAGAAGTCTCGTTTTTTGAACAGGTAGTTCATCAGAAGCTCATTTCAACTATTAAATATGTACCTAAAACATCATACAACTTACATCAAGAAGAATATAAAGCCCTATTGACCTAGAAACAAACTCCAGAAATCACAATCAAGAATTGTGATAAGGGAGGTGGGATAGTGGTACTTGACACCGCTACCTAAACATCTAAGACGGACTAAATGCTAGCAGATACAACTTTCTATGGCAGGATCAACACTGACCCTACTAACAAAACGGAAGAAAATCCAACGATTCACTAACTAGGCACTCAGGCACGGACATATATGTGAAAAAGAACATGTATATATCGTACAGTACCAAAAAAATGGGGAGTGTATTTGGAGTGCCAAAAATACACAAAAGCCAAACTGCTCTACCGTATAGATCTATTGTAAAAACGATAGGTTCTATCACTTAGCCATTGTCAAAATACCTTGATGCTATACTTTGACCTCATGTACCCCTGATACTGGCATGTGTTCAAGAGACTAGACATATAATCAATCTAGTAGAAGGCCTTACCTCCAACCCAGAATCACAATGGCTGGTAACACTGGATATTGAAGCCTTGTATATCAACATACCCATACAAGGAGCTCTACAAGCAGTAAACTGGTTCATCTTAGATATGAACATCAGCTGTGATAGCAATTTTATCCAGGATTGTCTCAAAATAGTGCTTGACAAGAATGTGTTTGAAGGTATCATTACTCTACAAAACCAAAACAGTGATGCAGAAAGTAATAGGCATAACGGATACTTTATACGCTGTCTCAGAAATTGGATTCTGATGGCAGCAGTGTTTTACCCTCACCCTGTTGTCTGTGTAGGCTGCATTTAATCAGCCAATCATTCTGTCTTGCTTAGATGCCTAGCCTAGGTTTGTGTGGGTATTACGGTCCTACAATGGATCGCCTGGTATACCGAATCCAGCGAGTTACCCCTCCTCTGCCTGCTTCGGTCCAGTGACTAGTGGGAAACAGCAGTGACGCAGCACTCAGTCCCAGTAGAGTCTGGTGTTGTTGAAGAGTGGTGGGGGGAAGGGGCCGGGTGACAACAGACAGCAAATGACAAAATAAAAAATTATTTTAAAAAAATAACACCTGCACCCAGCCGCATAACTGCTCCTCTCCTCTGCAGGCACAGGCTCTCAGACTCCACTGTGGCCAATCCTGACGCTACTCTCTTGCTGTTGGAAACAGCAGCAGGATTGCCCTGAGGGCTCTGAATTTGCACTCCCAGTGAGACTAGTAACCTGTGCCTGCTGTTTCCAACCTGGCAACGCAGCTCAGGTTGGAGACAACTTCAGTGCGCATGACAATTTGGCCAGCCTGAGACAGCCAGCCAAACCGTCAGGCGCACTAAGAACAGTGCACTTACCACTTCTCCTGCAGCCTGACATCCCCATGGCCCCGCCCCAAAGACTCGGCAAGAAAGGAAAAATAAAACGATAATAAAATATGTTTATTTTCGTTATATTTATCCTTTCCTGCCGTTTTGAGCCAGCTAGCAAGGAGGGCTACGCTCCGACACCATAAGGAAGAAGACACCACTGGAAGACCAGTTTTCTTCATTTTGAATGTGAACCCACTTGTCTTTCTCAATGCAGTCTACAGTCCAATCTTTTTTTCTCCACTGATGACAGGTGAATATTTCTGCTGTTTGACTGCCACAAACAGTCCCATCTACTGACATTCATGAGTAGATGAAATTGAACTTTCTGAAATTCTGAAATTTACCAGCAACAAAGTAATCCTCCGTTGTTGGAATGCGAATAATCAGACATCAATGTTTTGATAAGACATCTTAAGGCACTATGCATCACCGACCTCTGTGGTGAGAAAATTGAGCATTCTGTTGGGGGCAGATATGCCTTTTGCACCTGGCAAATGTCTGTAGTATTGTTTTGCATTTTATTTTACTGGTATCTGAACATCTCTTTCTAACCCCTTGCAAGACCATAGCAGTTACGTTTTGTGGCAAAAACTTCCATAAAAACTAAAGTCGGTGAGAGGATTAACTTGTATTAAAAAGCTTTTGTGGGAACATTCTTAAGCAACACTTTTTTTCATGGGCTTTTTTACATTTTGATGTCGTTATAATTTTGCACACTCATCATTTAAGTCTATCACTCCAAAGGCCATGTTGTCATTTTGGCAAACCACAGTGTGAGATTTCCTGGGGATTCTGTAAATTCGTCACACCAGAGGTGAGTATTTCGGGAGTTCTGCAGTAGACATGGCTCCCTCTTGCCATATATAAAGTGGGGGATCTGGCACTGGTATTACAGCTAATGCAATAGACTGCAAATATTTTTCTATTGCATTCTTATGTTAAGACTGTTGAAATGTTAGTTATGGAACATATTAGCTATGGGCATCAGATCAGGTCATTTCACTGTCTCTCCCATAGGCCAGAGCCAAAAGGAAGAACAACTAACTAATCTTGGGCCCTACTACCCTCTACCATCAACCCACATATCTATTTATGTAGTTCCTTATTTATATAGCTCCTTACATCCCTAAAAAGGCTCAAAAGCACTTCCAGACAGACGCATAAAATACCACTCTGTCAGTTGCGCGTGGGCGCTACCTGTGATCAAGCAGAAGACTTTGACCAGCGGAATGTGGCTGTCTCGGCTGACCTCCAAGGGCCCAGAAATGCCAGGCTTACTCTATTGAAAGGTCTGCTGTCCATGTTTACAGAAGCATTCTGTTCCAGCACCAGCAGCATTCTCGCACAAGCTGTCTCTTGTAGGGCAGTGGTCTGGCAAGGGACTGAGATGAGCCGAGACAGGTGGGAGCCCAGGCAGAGGGTGGGGGTGGATCCCAGCGGAAAGTCGGCGTTTCTGGCCCAAGGGGGCCTCTTGGGGACACTCATGTGAGGAACAGCTTCACAAACAAAAACCCAGAGGACATTCCATTGCGATCAACCCTCTCCGAATATGGCCTCTGCTGCTTGTTCCACTTAGATGGCCTCTCTTCCCCTCCCACAATTCCGTTCTGTGTCCACCCCCTCTTTCTCTTCGGCCTTATCTAATGTGCCACTGTGCATAAGGTCGTGAGATGAAGCAACGCCATTAGAGACATCAATTTCAAGCCCTGTTTTTCCTGAACAACCGAATGCATTCAGAGGGCTGTAGTCTGGTTTCATTTCTCTGAAACTATTGGACTAACCCACCAACTTGCAAAATGAAAGCCGAGGACTGAAACCCACTATCCCTGATGGCATAGAGTAATCTGTTTACCTATGAAGTGGACCATATTTTTAGATCAGCCTATTTTCCTTACTATTTGGCTTGACAAAATGTAAAATGGCCGGAAGGGTGCTAGCGAATGCTCAAGAAGAGGTGCAGCGCGCGGAGGAAATTACGTCATGAGAGATGCCACCGGTCGAATCACTGACATCATCCCGTTTGGCGCACTCTATGCCGTTTTGGAGGACATGTTTGCACTTGGACATGCAGAATATAGGGGATTGCAGAGGGGAAATACCAGAGTCACACTGACTCTGCAGATGAGAATTAAGGAATATAATATGTATATGTAATATCCAATGGTATCAGTAAAGTAGGCAACAGTGGCCTTGCTTGGAGTAAAAGAAGACTTTTAATAAAGCACAATGCAAATGCGTGGGCAAATGACTGTGTGTGTGTGCACAAGTCAGTGACTGATTAATTCACTAAATAAGGGACTGAGTACCCTATAGAGCTGACCTTAGGAAAACAACACCGGCCAACCCTGGTCTAAATCCAGCAATCCTTTGGCAGAAAGAGCATGTCATCAATTGGATAAGATTGATGAACACGACCTATCCCCCACATCATCAAAGACAGTACCTGCACTTACAGGCTCACTTGAGACAGATGTTGAGAGAGTCCACAACTGGTAAGAGCTAGCCCCTTGGAAAACCGTGGGATCCCAACATAGAAAACGATCATCGCCCTGGTTCTCCGCCTCGTTTTCCAAGCAAGAGACACACTGCAAGAATTTAGAGAAGAAATGGCGATTTAATTATGGGGAAATGGAGAAATATATATATAAGCAAGCAATCAAGCAATATCAGAAAGCTACTAGAGCAGCACAAGCACAATCTGCAAGAGAAATGTTTAAAATAAACAAACAATTCCTTGATCCCATAGCCTCGAAAATAGAGGTGAAATCCTCCCAGGAACTTTGTGATATACTTTCCTAATCCTCTGAGGAGTAAATTGATAGAATATATGAATTTAAAATTTCTTCCAAGCAAAACCAGAGGTAGGACCCTCTTTTGATATCCCCACTTAAGCAAAATTGTTCACTTTTGGAATTCAGTAGTTGCACAAAAACAAACTTAAACAAACACTTTTAAAGTGTATGGTAGAGTCCCCTAATGACCCGTGTCCACCTAAAGTACTCAAAAAACGGTACAAATAATCAACAAAGTTATATATAAATTATTTAACAGTGGCGGCTCCTCCCCTAAGGCAGCGGACCAGCGCCCCACTGCTTTTAAGCAGTGTGACGAATATAAACATAAAATGATAATTACATTGTTATTATAATTTTATTGTTTCTAGCTGCTTTGCGGGCGGGCAGGGCTGCTCTGCTTTGAGAGCTGGGCGGGGGAGGAGTGGTTTTCCCACTCCAAGTGCGCATGAATGCAAGACCGTCCCACTCTGGCCGGCCAAACATTCAAGCGCACTTTTCATGCATTCAGCCTGTGTGGAGAACATGCCCAGGCCCTTACTCCCTGTCTAAGCGCCAAACCAGGGCACTCAACCACTCCCAATGCTGCATTGCAGCGTTGTCATTGGTCAGGGGAGCCAGGGTGTGCTTCCTGGTTGCTGTTTGGCCCGACTCCGACAGAAGAGAGACGGAGCAGAGACGTGGGACGTGACAATAAGGTACTTCTTTTGGGGGGGAGGGGGTAAACATTTCCCTTCCTCCCGCAAGAAACGCAGAGGTTGGTTGTCCACACTCTTATTACCTCACAAACGGATTTCACAAGCGTCTTATATCTCAGTCTACCAAATACCTTATAACTGATTGCAGATGGTACAGAATGCAGCAGCGAGAATGGTGCCTCAAATTCCCCGTCACGCTTATATGAGAGCTCACATAAAGCAACAAACACTGGTTTCATGCGCAGGAACTGGTTCTTTTTAAAACCCTGGCATAGACGCACAGAGCTTTTTATGGGTCAGGCCCAAAATATCTCAGAGCCAGATTTAAACATTATGTGATCAATAGATGCTTGAGATCGTCCAACACAAGCCCCCCATAACTTCCCAAGTTTAACAGGGCGGGAGCAGGTGGTATGTCTTTCGCATACCTGGCTTCAATGGCCTGGAAAACATTCCTGACTCCTCTCTGTATCATTGAATCAAAGAATGTGCTCAGGAAGCAACTTAAAACCTGTCTTTTTTCCAACGTCTAAGTGAAAATGCTGTTGTTTGATCGTGATTATTGGGAAGAGCCGGGACACCCTCTTGATAGCTGTTTGCACTTACAAATGCCAGTCATACATTCACTCATTACAAATATCCTTGCTCTACCAACTATCCGCTTTATCAATGTCGCTTACCTTCAGCGGCTGATCGAAGGGACTGTCAATCAGTCTACAGGCAGTTGTCAGGAATCATCATACTGACAGTAACTTGTTCTTCTCCAGCAAAGTCACAGAACTTTTCTCCAGTGTTGCAGTAAACTATGCAGTTTCTTTTTAATTTAAATCCTACAGAGCTGACATCTGCTCAGATGTTGTTGACTTTTTATCAGCTTCGACTTTTTATTATCCATTTTTATAGTATAGTTGGGTCATTTCTAAGAAGCATTTATGACTATAAGAAGTAATACTAGAGAAGTACTCTTTTACACACTCTTCTATGCCTTTGTGAGTTGGCCCCAAAACACTCAACATTCACTGTTCCTAAGTCAATCCCCTCTGCTTCTCTGTTGTCCTGCCTTTCCTATTTCCTTCGCTCAACTATTTTGCGACATTTGGTTGTATTCACTCCCTTTTCCAAACAGGGTAAGAACTCACAATATTTAAAAAGTTAACTGTGGACCATGGAAATCTGGCGAATTCCTTAATGAATTTAATTTGTGCTTTCCCGAAACGTTGCCTAGAAGGGTGTAAAACTTATAGTGCCCCTCATGTTTCACCATCTTCTCAGACCCTCTCTGTAGGGTGTTTGTTCTGATCCCAGGTTTGGCACGGAAGCAGCTTCCATAGATGTGGTGATTGACACCATGCTTGTACTTTACAACAGAACAGTCAGTCTGCCTGTGCACCTGGATCTCTCAGCGGCATTATATGTGATTAATTATAAGGCATCTCTTTTATCTGTTGAAAAGAGTATGGGTTCAGGCACTTCCTCCTGGGTTATATACTTTTTTCCTCTCTGGTCATGTGCAGTTTATTGAGATGAGTTCCTCTAAGTTAGACCCCGAACATATAGGGTACAGGTATTGATTAAAACGTCCATGTCATTTGAAATATAAAGAGAAGCGCTCAAAGTCCAGGCTTTAGCATCTTCATCCACCCGTACGCAGACAACAGTCTACTATACCTGCAGCTGATATTGGTAAACATTATGTACCCCTTGAGGGATTCCCTCTATGACATCAAAATGTGGATGGCATTGCCACTTGCTTCCACTTGACCAAATAAGGAGGGCATTCTTTTCCAAAATTCCACCTCACCTCCACTCAGTGTTTAATTTGGCCTGGTGGTTGCAAATGGTGGATACTGCCACTCATTTTTGGACTGTGACTTAATTTACATCGCCAGACTTTGACGAAGAACATTCAGTGAGAAAGACAGAAAGATGGGAAAATAGCGACAAATTGAGAAAGGCAAGGATGATAAAGTATTTCAAGAGTGAGGCAGGAAGTGAAGAGTGGTCAATGAAGAAGAGTGCGGTGGAATCAAAACTAGGCAGCCTTGGCATTTGTCAACTTCTTCAGCAGGCAGTGGGCTCCCAAGATAAACATTGGACATTTCACTACTGTTTCACAGGTTAAGCACTCCTGCACCCCTAGTTCCACCTTGGTTGTCTGTTTTGCCTTCAGTTGAAATTTCACACAACAGCGTTTTGTTTTGCCCCACCACCACCCTCTTGCTATTGCACTGGGTTTCCCTTTATTTCATGGTCACATTTCATAATATGTTGCTAGACTTTCATGTCACTGCTCCTCTCTCCCTATGTGGACAACAAGGTAAAGATCTCAGGACTTTTCAGGGTTACTCTTGATGCTAGCCAAACATGCCTGTTCTTTGTTCCGTTAAAGCAAGGCCTCCCCTGCAGCTGCCTCATGAATATAGAACTTTCTTCCAGTGGCTGTGTCTTTTGACTAACATTCATTTTTATATAAAGTCACGCAGAGCCTCATCCTTTTTCAATAGCTATTCCTTCCGCCTTGCGTTCTGTTTGTAGATGATTCTCTATTTTTCCAAGGTGCATTAAATGCTATTTGGTTTAGTGCAACTTGCGGATTTGGGTGCAGCTATTTTCTCTTGAGCGTGTCCTTACTTGCACACTGACTTTAGATGCTTTCTTGCACTAGGGGTCTACTGTCTTGCATTAAAGCAACAAATACTTCTCAGAGCAATGGTGACAATGTTTCATAAACAGTTTTCACAATATTCTTTCAATATTTAGTGGTTACAACGTCCTTGGTTCAGACTGTGGCGTCAGTGACACTGTTTTTGTGTGCAATGACTACAATACCCCTTGCTCAGGTTGTGTCTTCGGTGATACAATATCGATGCATGATAACTACATTCTCCCTTGTTCTGGTTCTGGCATAAGTGATATACTGTTTTCAGACAATGACTACAATATCCCTTGTTCAGGATGTGGTTTCAGTGCGACTGTCATAATATAAAATGACAACAGTGTTGCCCTGTTCAGATTGTGGCTTCACATGATACAATGCCAATGTGCAATGACTGCAATGTCCCTTGTTCAGTTGGTGTTTTGAGTGATACAATATCTTTGCTCATTGACCGCAATGTTCCTTGTTCATGCTGTAGCTTCAAAGCTACAGTGCCAATGCGCAATGACCACATTGTCCTTTGTTGATGCTGTGATTTCAGTGATAAAGTGTCAATACACAATCACAACATTGTTCTTTGTTCCGGCTTCAGTGATGCAGTGTTTTTGAGCAATGAGTACAATGCCCTTTACTTAGATTGTAGTTTCAGTGACAAAGGGCTGATTTAGATCTCGGTGGACGGGTTACTCCTTCACAAACATGACCGATATCCTGTCTGCCATTTTGGAAGTGCATCATATCCAATCGCACTAGATATTGGATGGACGGGGTGTCCGTCACATTTGTGATTGAGTAACCCATCCCCCGAACTTTAAATCAGGCCCATAGTATCAATGTACAATTACTTTGTCTCTTGTTTAGTTTGGATTTTTAGAGATACAGTGTCTTTGCTCATTGGTTACAATGTCCATTGTTCAGGTACTAGTTTCAGTGATACATTATCAAAGCAAAATGACTACATTGTTGCTTGCTACAGTAGTGTATTCAGTGATACAAAGTCTTTGTTTGTTTAATAACAAAAACGTCCTTTGCTCAGGATGTAGATTCAATTATACAGTGTCAATGTACAATGACTATATTTTCCCTTCTTCAGGTTGTGGCTTCACTTATACAATGCCGATGACTAACACTTTTCATAAATCAACAAAAAGAGAGGTAGGGAAAAAGTAACACTCTTAGTCCCCACTATGACTGGAAAAATAACAACAAAAGAGTGTTACCTGGTTGGAAACACAAAAGTAAATGAGCACAAGGAGTCAACAACACCAATTAGGTTTGTTTAGAAAGCCCTCACTCACCGACCTGGTCGGTGACATGCTTCATCATCGGGCCCCACTGGGTGTGACCGAATGTCACCCCAGTGTGCTTCAACGCCAGATTTACTGCGGAGCGGGTAATGTGAAGGTGTGAAGGCTAGGTGATGAATTACGTGAACAGAGTGATGTGGTGAATTAAAAATACCTTGTATTGATTGATTTAATGGCTGATCACCAAGGACATATTAAAAAATGTGTTGGTAAACAAGGCCAACTAAATTGGATGGCCTGTTTCCAATACGTGATAGTGAATGGTCACTATCACGTAATGTTATTGGAAACAGGCCATCCAATTTAGTTGGCCTTGTTTACCAACACATTTTTTGATATGTCCTTGGTGATCAGCCATTAAATCAATTCTTGATACATACAAGGCATTTTTAATTCACCACATCACTCTGTTCACGTAATTCATCACCTAGCCTTCACACCTTCACATTACCCGCTCCGCAGTAAATCTGGCGTTGAAGCACACTGGGGGGACAGTTCGGTCACACCAAGTGGGGCCCGATGATGAAGCATGTCACCGACCAGGTCGGTGAGTGAGGGCTTTCTAAACAAACCTAATTGGTGTTGTTGACTCCTTGTGCTCATTTATTTTTGTGTTTCCAACCAGGTAACACTCTATTGTTGTTATTTTAACACTTTTCATATTCACAACATGGTGTCAGCGTCAATCTGTGATGAATACAATGTCCCTTGTTGAAAATGTATTTCCAGTGATGCATTGTCTTTGCTTATTGGCTACAGCATCACTTGTTCAGGTCACTGTTTTAGTGAGACAGTGTCATTGGGTAATGACTCAATTGATCTTTTTCAGGTTGTGTTTTTAGTGATACAGAGTCTTTGTTTCTGCAATCACTAAAATTCTCTAGTTCTGGTAGTTGCATCAGTACCACAATGTCAATGCATAAAGACTACAATGTTGCGTGTTCGTATTGTAGCGTCACTGACAAAGTCTCAATGTACAATTTCCGTTGATCGGAATGTGTTTTCAGTGTTGCAGTGTATTTGTTCACTCACAGGCTATGGCGTCAGTGGTACAGTGTCTTTGCACAATGACTTCAATGCCCCTTGTTCAGGTTGTGCTTTCAGTACCACAGTGTGTGTTTTAGAGTTCATTTGTGGAGGGCCATAGGAAATGTTGGTTACTTTAAACTTGCACTACATTGTCCTGTGTCCTTCAATTTCAACACAACATGTCTCTCAATGTTCTTGTACAAAATATGTTTTACTGAACTGATGGGATTGCAGGATACCTTTTCAGTGGTTTGGTCAGCTACAGCACTACCTATGGACACTTCATCCTGGGTGGTTTGGTGGGCAGCAAATTTAACAGCAACAGCTTTGGAAGATAACTGGAGATTATCAAGCCAAACCATCACATAAACAGTGGCGTAGCAAGTGAGGGGTGGTCTGCCCCGGGCGGCATGTGTGTTGGCCTCGCTGGGCAGCAAATGGGGCAGCAAAGGCTGGGACTGCCACTGGCGGCAAAAGGCCTACTTACGCCAGTGCACCGCACATAGAGCTAATTTTGAATCGGGGCTTCCACAAATGTTAGGAATCTTTGCTACATCCAGAGAAGCCCAAAATAATGAGTGGTTCTGAGTGCTTATGTTGAATCAGTAAAAGTTGTCAGTTTTCTGTGCAGCTATACACACCCACAGAAGAGGGGTTCCAGATCAACTATTCGAGCAGAGTATTCAAGAGGCGGATCTGTCAGTTCGTTGTGAAAGTGGTGTTGCTGTTTTTTCGTGTGTTTCTTCATGGGAACGCCTACTTTGCATCTCATTAGCGGTAGTTGGTGGTGTCCGCCGTGGTGTTAGGTTTTGTGGCTGTTATCAAGGGAATTCTTACGATGTCTGCTGTTTGCACCAGCTTGTGAATGGGGTGTTAGTTCTATCTCTGCTTTTGATGCGTTAAGGTGGTGATAAATCGGAGGTAACTCCTTGTGAATATGCCCCTATTTTTTTAATGCAGGCATACACAATAGAATAGTAGGTGGTTCAGTGCAACAGGAAAACCTGCTAATACAACAGCTTTTGTGGCATCTAGGGGCCCGATGTAGGTAGTTAGTATTTACCGATTCGTAAATATCGAATTTTACCGATTCGGTATTTACAAATCGGTAAATGCTATGTAAGTATTTTTACCGAATTAATTACCGAATCGGTAACATTCGTTAATTATCGAATCGGTATTTACCGATTCGGTAATTGCCATTGATTGCTATGGGCCTTGAGGCCCATAGGAACCAATGGCAATTACCGAATCGGTAAATACCGAATCAGTAAAATTACCGAATTGACAAGGGGGACAGGGTGTCACTTTGACACCCTGTTGCACCCCTGATTCAGGCTTGTGTGCCATGTGACACACATACATGCCCTTTGGGCATGTATGTGTGCCACATGGCACAGGTGTACATGCACAGATGTACATGTACACAGGAATTCGTTATTTACCATCAAATAGTATTTTATTGTAAATAACGAATTCTTAAGGGCCTGTGGCACTGTTTTCAGTGCCACCTACATCCCATATTACTTATTCTGTAAATTTACCGATTCGGTAATTTACCTTCCTAACCACATCAGAATCATGCCCATTATGTTGTTGGATATTGTGCTGCATAACTAAATACTTATATCCCAAAGGCGAGACCTATTGCTATGCCAATGCTTGTTAAAGTTGTTATGTTATGTTATGTTAAGGTGAGCTTATAGAGCGCTCTGTCACCGTGGGTTTCCTGGTGCTGATCTGGTGCTGGGGGTGGACAGGGGGAGTTAGCCAGATTGTGGGAAGAGCCATGTTTTCAGAGATCTGCGGAATTGGAAAAGCGAATTGGAGGATTTAAGTGAGGGTGGGAGAGAATTCCAGAATTTAGGGGCCAAATATGCAAATCTCCGACCTCCGATTCTGCAGAGTTTGAAAGAGGGGACAACCAGGAGGCGGAGGTGAGAGGATCTGAGGTTGCTTGGGGGACAATAGGGACTAATAAGGGATTTCAGGAATGCGGGGCAGGGACCAGTTAGAGATTTGAAGGCAAGGCAGCCGATCTTAAAGGCTACCCTCGAAATAACAGGAAGCCAATGCAAGTTGGTAAGAAGAGGTTTAGCGGATTGCCATTTCGGGATCCCGAAGGCCAATCTCGCCGCTTGGTTCTGGACGATCTGCAGCCTAGAAAGAAGGGCCTTGGGAAGACCGTGATAGAGGGAATTCGAGAAATCCAAGCGAGAGAGGACAAGAGCCATGATGACTTGAATCAGAACTTCGGGAGTCAGGAGATAGGCCACCTTCCTGATCCTGCGCAGCTGGTACATGCAGGAGGAAACCACCGCCCCTATCTGGGGCTTAAGGGATAGCTCGGAGTCAATAATGACCCCGAGACTCTTCACCGAGGCCACAGGGGTGGGAGGAGGGCCTAGCTCTGCCGGCCAGAAGTGCGGGCCCCAATGGATAGAGCTCTTACCAGGGAGAAGGAGCTCCGTCTTCCCGGGATTCAGTTTGAGTTGATTCTGGCTCATCCACTGGAGAGTGTGGGACATAACCGCCTGAAAATTAATGATAGCAGAAGAAGAATTGAGAGGAAAGATGAGTTGCAGGTCGTCAGCGTAGTTAAAGACGGTGACGTCCCACTGCCTCAGAGAAAAGAGAAGAGGTCGAAGATACAGGTTAAAAAGAAGGGGAGATAAAGAGGAGCCCTGGGGAACCCCGCAATGTGATCGTTCCTTAGGTGCCCTGAAGGTGCCCAGACTAACTGTCTGAGACCTCCCGGTCAGGAAGGATTCGACCCATGCCAACGCCAGGCCCTGGATGCCGGCCTGCTCGACACGATGGAGAAGGATGTCGTGGTCCACCGTGTCGAAAGCGGCCGACAGATCTAAGAGAACCAGGGCCTGTTAACAGAATGATTATTCTTTCTTTATTAGTTGATCTTTAATGATCTTCTCCCAGGAGCAAAATCACTTGTGCTCTGCTACATTGCACCATACAGCTGCTTAAATCCTATATCTGAGTGTTCGTCAAAGATTCTCTTCTGCACACCATAAGGTACTACAAGAGGGTACCTACCATCAACCCCGGACATCAAGAGCAGGTACTCTAATGAGTTGCACATTCTCTGGACGTAGCGAATGGAACGAAACTGAGTATTTTCAAACAAGCAAGTTGGCCCATGTATGTTCTGAGGAATATAATAAAAATTAACATGATGAGCAGAGAATGAAAAGTAGTTGTTCATAAAATGTGACAGAGTGGAGAAAATTATTTCAAGTTAGTCTTGGAAATGGCAAATTACTAGAGAGCATCATTGAAAAAATATAACTAATACGTTTCTAGTAAAGTACAATAGTTTGTGTGGGGCAGAATCTGAGAAAAGCATTCAGATCTTGAAATAAATCATACAGTGCACCAATTTCGATTTATAGGGTGTTCATGCGAACCCTGCGGCAGTCTCATTTCCAGGGCCAGACTGGCCTTAGTGGGCACCGGGCGTTTCCCAGGTAGGCCGGAATTTTGAGTGCCGGTTTTGAACACCTGTGGGGCCAGTTTTGTTACAGATGCTGCAATATCGGCCGCCTGTAACAAAATCAGCAGCGGGAGTGGTGCTTCCCGCTCGCAACCCCCCATCCCTTGGGGGCCTGTCAAGCTGATTGCCAGGGCTGGTTTAAGGTGCCAGTCTGGCCATGCTCATTTCCAATGCCCCAAAGGACTACACCTAAATTATGAAGTACCACCAGCTGGGAAAGACTCTCCACATCCCTGGCCATGACTCCTCCCATTCTTCCATCCTCCTATGTTTTCCCTGTTTATTTTGCCTCCACATGCCTCAATGATCCCCCCTCTGACTAATTGTTGGAAAGATTGCATTTGCAAGTTTAGATTCATTGAGCTCCTTCTTAGGTTCATGCACAGAAACACAGTAGTTTGCAACTAAAATCGATTCTGAAAGGCCCTGCATTTGCCAAACAATACATAAAGGGGCATATTTACCAGATTTGTGGTGCAGCACAGCAAGTTACCTTGTTGCGCGGCGTCACAGATAAAGGGCAGGACCCCTGCGCTAGTGCTGTTCCTGCAGTCGAGCGCCATTGCAGACACCTTTTCACAATGGTGCAAGGGTGCCTGTGTTATAGGCAGGATTGAATTTTTGCAGGAAATGGACCTTCCTGCACAAAAACAATCCATAGAGGTGATTCCCTCTTTCTATGTGTGCTGCAAAATGCCAGTGGAACCCTCCCAGAGTAATGCAACACAGCAATATGTGCTGCATTGCATTACTCCATATTTATGAAGCCATTCAAACCTATGCAAAGTGGGTTTGGTGGCTTAATAAATAAGCGTTGGGGCTTTGCGTCGTCCATGTACCACGTTGCGTGATACAAGCATGCTGCAAGGCCCTCATAAATATGCCCAATAGTTCTCAGTTGTTTCTGTACTTTATAGCAGCGGCCCGTGCAGGTAAGCGTGGTGGGACGGGGGAGATGTCGTCGGAATAGGATTTATTTTTCCCTATTCCATCGTCTGTCGTTTCCCTCTGCACGCCCCTTCCCCACCTCATCGCTCAACAGCGCTTGCCTGCATGGACCGCCACTGGTACTTTAGAAACTAACCTTTGAACGAATGCCATTCCAGCGGCTCCTAAGCATTATCCATTGCATCAACCAGAATAATGCAAAAACACATTTTTCAATTGCTCCACCAGGTAATCATTAGGGCTTTCCCCTTTGTTTTGCATCAAATTATTAATTTTAGTTCCAATCACTTTAAAAATGCCATACTTCAGCAAGAGCATTCAACAAAGAATTACTAATAGCCAATAGAACATCATCATCTATAGGTGGTTGCTGTGGGCAATTAACTTTGCAGCAGCTGATCTTTCACCTCCTCCTACATAGTTACACAGAAGAGTTCATTTGCAATCAGTACAATTGTGTGTGTAGCAGTTGAAAACAGTTTTCTATTTTTCTCTGAACTTTGTGAGGTTTTTTGTATTTTGGGGAATTGTCAAATAATATTTAACAACCCAGGGATCATGAATGGCAACATAGCCCCCTACTCTAGGCCCTGGGTACTCTTGCAAGTCTAGGAGGGCATCAGGTAATTTGAATCCTTGTTTCCCTCACTAGGTGAAGGTGTGTGCCCCTCAATGCATGGTTGTCTTTCAAGCTGTCTCCCTCTGTCTTTCTGCAGCCCTTAGACCACCTCACCTTACACTCAGATTGTGTGCCGAACAGCTCTGATGTGAGGGAACAGTGGGGTAGTGGTCGTGATCATAGTTGGAGTGGTAAGTGTGGCGTTATGTTGCCAGCCTCACATCTCATGCTTTCTGCACTACCATCTTGCATTGCCCACTTCTTACACAGCACCTGGCAGCGCTCATTGTATAGTGTCTACCTGTGCACCCACTGCTGCCCACCATCCTGAACTTCTTTATTCCCAGGTGATGCCAGCAAAACAACTATATTTTAAAAGTTAACACAGAGACACTATTGTTTCAGTTTTTTACTGTCTTAAAACTTGCGATGATTAAATGCCTCTATAAATACAATTATGGTGTTGTGATTCTTGAAATGTTTTTTGCATTCTTAACATTTTGCATAATAAGAAGGAAAAGGGGTGCTGCAAAATATATTTACATTGCAAATCACCTGTCATTATAAGGAACCACAAAGCATCTAATACATACTCCCCCTTCTCCTCAACTATTTCAGGAACACCTCTAGTCATTTGGGTGAATAAACAAGGGTGACCTGGTGCAGTAGGGGCACAAGACATAATTCTGTCAATTGAATGGCTAATTTGAGAGCTTGGATTCTCATAAGTGTCTTTCATTTCCACACCTGGGATTCCTGCTTTTACTTCCTGGCTTACTCATAGCACTTGGAGTAGCATACTTTTGGCTCCATTCTTCGATGTTTCGCTAGGCCACATACATATTTACATTTGACCTAATGTATTCGTGTGATGCAATAATAGTAATGGAATATAGTTCACTAAAGGTATAGAAGTGCATTTATTCTCTGGTGTTGTTGAAGAGTGGAGGTGCAGGGGGAATGGGGAAAGGAGTCGGTGGAGGTCAAATGACAAATGACAATATATATATATATATTATAACTTTACTGCATCCGGCCGCTTCACGCTCTTCTGCTCCTCTCCTTGCAGGCACAGGCTCCTAGACTCCACTGCCGCCAATCCTGATGCTGCTCTCATGCTGCTGGAAGCAGTATCAGGATTGACCAGAGCGCTCTAAATGTGCACTCCCAGTGAGACTGGGAGCTTATGACTGCTCTCTTCAACCCGGCAGAGCAGCTCGGGTTGGAGACAGCTTCAGTCCGCATGACGGTTTGGCTGACCTGAGACAGCCAGCCAAACCGTCATACTCGCTGATCACAGTGCACTTACCACTCCTCCTGCAGCCTGTCATCCCCATGGACCCCCTCTGAATGACTCGTCAGAAACGGAAAAATAATAATACGTATTTATTATTGTTTTACTTTTCCGTTCCTGCTGTTTTGAGGCAGCTAACAGAGGGCGACACTCCTCCACCATAGCAGAGGAGCAGCCACAGCATTTATTGTGTCTTTTGATACATACATGTGCGCATATTAACATTTTTCTTATTCAGAGACATCTGGATTGCTGATATTAAATCTTCTATAACTTTAGATTGTAAATTAGTGCGCTAAAATGCATTTAACATAGTGCATGTGCCAGGGATTAGTGAGAATTAATCACATGTGTGTTTAATGCTTTTTTTATAGATTGTGACCACATGTTGTTTTTGCTTAAACTTACAAGTATTAGTTATTGTGCCATATATAAGAGTACTGCATGATGTAGCTTGCTTCATTATTAAAGCTTTCAGTTACTGGATTATTTGAAGCTTGTAGAACTGAACGTTTTACAGAGAAAATGTTAAGTTAGCATGATTGTAGGCCTAAAGCTTGCAGTTGAGACATTTAAATCTGATAGGATACCCGTGGGGTGATAGAGCGATTTATAAATATTGGATACATTACATTACATACATTACATTACATTACATTAAACATAACATGAAATTTGGTTTTCTGCATATTTATTTTTTCTTTGCAGGTGCAGACCAAAGGCATTCATAAGTAAGCGAAAAGCACATTGTATTAAAGAGATAGCGAGGTGAAGAAGGTTGGCAAGGTCAAATGATTTTTAATAAAGAACAAAAGGAGTGTTACCAATTGGTACTATCGGACAAAGGGAGGAACCAAGGACGCTTTGGAAGCGGAGACTGGAAGATGGGAGTAGTGTTTGCTGCACCAAGTTCTTTTCTGGGATGTTCTTTGTGAATTTTAATTAGTGAACCCACCTTGGATTTAGTCAGATTCCCTTTAGACTTGGAGAGGTACACATCACCTGATTGTACAGCTTCATGCTATACATGACTCTTTACTTCAGAACTTCACTGAGGTTTGGATACTGACACCTTTCTTGCTACCTTGATTCACTAGGGTTACCCCTGTCATTAGGTTAGTGTTGGGCTTACTAAATACTGCAGAATATTTTCCTTGTATGGGGAGAAAGATTGAAATCATTAATCTAGTTTACTTTCTCCTATATTTTGCATTGCTGCAACAGAGATTTTGATATGCTCTTTGTTGTCGAGTACCAATATTGTAAGATGATTCGGTCTTCCTTTGATAATTTTACACTTGTACAATGTATTCTTGAGATTGACCTATACACTAGTCTGGCTTTGAGTTTTTATTAAAACATTTAATGACATGTTACTGACTCAGTCCTATATTGTGTGGTCTTAATGATCATACTGTATTTTGGGATTTAAATTGGTGCTTAACCCCTCGTCCTCTCAAGCTACTACAGGTCTATTGACCAGAGTTAAATTGGAAGAAACGGCCCGGAGTGTTCTCACAATTTAGAAAGCCGTATCTTTGTTCTGTCTTAGATTTGAATTTGGGATCTTTCAATCTTTTTTTAAGGTTACTCTAGTGCTCAATATCAAAGGTAACTTCTTATGGAAAGTTCTTCTTGTCATCAGCACTAGTGCACTTTATACATCCATGTGCCTTAGCCAAACTGATGGTACTTCGAATGAGCGATAGTTCCTTTAGTTGCCCTTCCTGCCTTTTTGTTTTTTCCTCCCCATTTCCCATAGTACACCATGAATCACAACCATGTTAAACCATTAGGTGTCTGCAGGCTTTGTATCACAGCCCGTCTTGTGATGGGGTAACTGGATATGAGGGAAAGGGTGTGACTATCTATCTCTTCCCATCTGCACTTATGAAGGGAGGCATGGGAGAACATTCACACTTGTCATTTGAGCCTCTAGCATTAGGAGGCCTCTGCTGACAGCCCATTGAGGCTCACAGAGATTCTGGAGCAATTAAATCAGTGTACCTTTTTCATCCACATATTCCTTCACAGGTTTGTGCTAAGTACAGTAGCTATGCTTGCACCCCTGCATTTTCTATTGCCTCCTGCTTGTATAACATGAATGTTTCACATGCTGCCTTGTATCCAAGGACTTCCTCAATACCTAGAAAAATCACTTTATCCCATCACCACCTACCCAGACTACAAATCTTAGTTTTCAACACAAAATGACCTGTATGTTCAATAAACACAATCAGACTTTAAATTAATTAAATCTTGAAGGTGCTGGCACTGTTTGACCTCAATGGTGAGCCAAAGACTGGGCGATTGCATTCTTCACCCAAGCATCCCGTGGAGAATACCCTGACTTACCTTTAACATATACGTTATTCATTGGAGTCAGGTCTAGCTCTGTTCACTGCATGCAGCCAAGAGCAGGCATTCCGGCCAATAGCACCAGGTACTGTTAAAAAAAACTTCTCATATGCCAATCTCAGTCTCAAAGGGTTTAATAACAAAAGAAAAATGAATAGTCTGGAAGCCTGTAGTCAACCAGCCACAATTCCCCCCAATGTGGCTGAAGGTAATAAGCTTCCCAAACGATGGCGAGGCACATGTAAAAGATATATCCATGTCCATGTCAACTGTCTTGTATTGTCCCCAGTTCTTCAGCAACTTCTTCAACCAATTCTGATTTTATGGACAACTGCAGTTTGCATGCTAAGAATTTTTGTCCATACTTAAGCTGCTATAAGTGAAACTACCAATATCTGAATGGAACATGCACTTGGCTAGCCTCCTTGAAGGTTTCTTGTACGAATACTTCCATATTTCTACAAAATGCAAGGTACTGAAGTTTCTGAGTTCCATGAATGAGTAGTTTACCCAATTAATTTTTTTATTTGCATCCTGTTATTTCAAGTCCTACGTCTAAAATGTGATAACAAGAGTAAGTATCAAATGGAAATGGGTACAAACGGACAGGATGAACCGCTCATACATGGAATTAGTAACTTGAGATCTCTCCATATTAGCAAGCTAAATGGCTGACTTCATTGGTTCAACAATAAATGTATTCATGTAACATGAGAGGCGAGCATGCTGAATTAGTCATCAGACTCCATGAAGATAATAGTGGGTCTTCTTTATTGATACATGTTTCTCAATCTTTAATCAGGGTCTAATCAACACATGCATTGCCACATGAGTATAGCCAATGACTTCTTCAAGGCAATAGTAGAAGTCCAAAACAGTCCTCTAAAATGAGTAGTCACTAGTTGTCTAAAAGATGTATCAGTATAAACTTTGTATGAATATCCTCGTATTTAAAGTGAGTGCGTGTGCCTCCATTTGTGGATGTGTGTCTGCGTGTTGTGTCCGTACAGACACAGCATGCCAAGATGAATCCACACAGGGAGGAATTAGTGCTTGTGCAAACATGCGTACACAATACTTTAATTGCAAGTATATTGACTCGAGGTCTGACTTTATCCAAAAACAACCATACTTTGATGCTGGTGGTGGTGACCTACAAGAAGAAAAGGTAATTCAACATATAGATATCGAATATTGCATTATCAAAAACACAGCCATTGTAGACAAGGACACAATGCCTTTAGTTTCTGCTTTTCAGTTCTGGATCTGTCAAGCTGATACTATTA
Source organism: Lissotriton vulgaris (assembly GCF_964263255.1). NCBI lineage: Eukaryota > Metazoa > Chordata > Amphibia > Caudata > Salamandridae > Lissotriton > Lissotriton vulgaris. The sequence continues at coordinate 1,512,859 of NW_028246389.1, read as the reverse complement.
GATTCCCATAAGGAAGCAGGACTAAGAGCAGACAGCATTCAGCTATTTGCTGGGCTTCTGTGTGTTCCAACATGTATCCAAAGGCTTTGCAGAAGCTTCAAATACATTCCAAAGCCAGTGGCATGGAAAAGGGGCCACAGACCCTTGTGTAAACAAATAAAATAGGATCCCAACCAGGGAGTTTGGTTGTAAAGGCTGGCTATAATTAGGTTGGAGAGTGCCCCCAGGCCCCTTAAGCCTCATGTCATTGCACCTGCTGCACTGTTGATAGCTACGCCCCTATCCAAGGCATGGCCAGGATGGCCATTTTGGCACTCTGGCATTTAACCGGTCGAATCAAGACATTCATACTTCTGCTTTAGAAACAGAGGGCCCGATTCACAGAATGAATTTAAGACTCAATCCTAAACTTACGACTATTTTGGTATTCACAGAAGGCACTTACTCATTTCTGTATTCACAGAAGGCACTTACTCATTTCGGTATCTTAAAATTAGAATTTTTCTCAGTTTAGTAGTAGTAAAGTTAGGACTCCTAACTTTAGGACTCCTAAATGCCTTCTGTGAATACCGAAAGCCTTAAAATTAGGATTTTTCTCAATTTAGTAGTAGTAAAGTTAGGACTCCTAACTTTAGGACTCCTAACTTTAGGACTCCTAAATGCAATCTGTGAATACCGAAAGTTTTAAAATTAGGATTTTTCTCAATTTAGTAGTAGTAAAGTTAGGACTCCTAACTTTAGGACTCCTAAACTGAGAACAATCCTAATTTTAAGACGTTTGGTATTCACAGAAGGCATTTAGGAGTCCTAAAGTTAGGAGTCCTAACTTTACAACTACTAAACTGAGAAAAATCCTAAATTTTAAGACTTTCGGTATTCACAGAAGGCATTTAGGAGTCCTAAAGTTAGGACTACTAACTTCTGTGAATACCGAAATAAGTAAGTGCCTTCTGTGAATACCGAAATGAGTAAGTGCATTCTGTGAATACCAAAATAGTAGTAAGTTTAGGATTGAGTCTTAAGTTCATTCTGTGAATCGGGCCCACAGTGGTCTGCCATAGCCCCGTCATGCCATTCTCCCCACAGCCTCCTGCAATAAGGGGTTGGGTTGAACATTTTTGCCAGGGATGATTTTGATTTCCCATCCAGCCAACTTCAAATGACGTACGGAGAACATAGTAAGAGACATATCTTCTTGAAGGATAAGTTTACTTCATCAGCATCATTGCCTTTAAATGTGCTATATTTAGATAGAAGCTTCAATGGGATAAGCATGATATTGTACAAAGGAAAGGGGACTGGATGGGCCAGAAGCCTCTTCCAGCCCCAGCATGTCTGTACTGGTAAATAATTATCTTGTACTCAAGCTTCACTTTTTGACTTAAAGTGAGCAGTTACCAAAGGTTTCATGACTTTCTCTTTGATACCAAAGTTATAGTAAGGACCGATAATAACTCCTTCAACAATGTGAAGGCTTCAGGCAAATTGGATACCATGAGAATCTGTGGCCACCTACTGTGCCTTCTTTTGCCTTCCAACTCCAGTACAGGCCAGGGGTGATGGAGGGGATGCTCAGTCCTTCTATGTAATGTTTGTTATGTTATGTTGTGTTTTCTTTTCTTATGTTATGCTATGTTGTGTTGTGTTGTGTTCTGTTATGGTATGCTATGTTATGTTATGTTCCACATTTTGGCTGTTGCTGTAGAAAAACCACTGTGTCCAAAGGTAGCCGGACAGCTACTAGTGGTGTTAAACAGGAATTGGTTTGCCGATTGTAGGGAGCATGATGGCTGATAGAAGGCAAATGTATTGGCCAGAAAGGAGGGTGATCCAAGGTGCAGGGCTTTATGGACAACTGGTAGGGTCTTAGAATCTATCTTGTATTGAATGGGTAGCCAGTGTAGAGATCATAGTACTGGCAACATATGCAATCTTTTGGCAGTTTTTGTAAGCTCTCATGCTCCAACATTTCATGGAAGTTGAATCTGATGTACGATCTGTTGGGTCATTCTTAGGTAGATTGAATTGGCGTAGTCAAGACTTGATTGAATGATAGCATTCAGTACTGAAGTATGCAAGGAGGAATCAATGAAGGAGATATTCTTTTTTAAGAAATGAATGTGTGTTAAACAGGTGTGTGCCCCAATCATAGATTGGGCTTTCAGGGGCAAGGTGCTATCCAACAAAACTCATAAATTCAGCACTCAGGATGTAGGGTTTTGTGGGCTGCCTCTTTATCTGACAATGAGTTCTTGTCCCATTCAGTGCCTGATAAAGTGGAGGTAATTAAAATTACATTTTTGTTCTGGTTGAGCTTGTGAAAGCTGTTGGTCATCTGTGAGGAGGGACTTCGCTATAGGACGTGTCTTTCGATTGGGAAACTCTTGCACATTAGATAGGTTAAAGAAACTCTGAGGAGCATAATTACAAAGAAGTCATTTGAATTCGCAGGCGACAAGTAATTCAATCGAGTCTCCGTGACTGATGCCAGACGGTACTCGAGGTGTCGAGAGTGAGCAGCGCTACCCTCTCGGTTCTACTTTCATTTGCGATTGACCTTCTGGCAATCCAGACCAGGGTGTGAATTACTTGTCGCCTGCTAATTCAAATAACCCCCCGTGTCGCCCCCCTCCCCTGTCTTGATAAAGACCCGCCGTGACCATCAACTGGGGCACATTAGGGTCGAAACGTCGACGCATAATACTGGTCAAGATACCTCCAGGAACGGGCACAATAATCATCTGTCTCCTTGGAGCTTTAACTAAGATCTCTGACCGCCAATTCAAAATTGTTTTTTCCCCCCGACCTTTTTCAATGTGTAGTACTATATATAATTGTATAATAGTGTCACTCAATTTTTGCACTAGTCACTTCATTCACTTACAGTCACTTTTCACTTGTCCTTAGAATTTGTATAAAATGGAATGAATTAATTCCGGTGTTTTACATACGTAACATTTTTTCCTATATAAATACTTTGAACTATATTTGTCTTCAGAGAGGTTTCATTCAATTTAACTGCACTTGAGTTATTACGTTGTGTGTTGAGCTAACCTAGCCTTTCTTAAAAGCAATATATTCGGTTACCCGACAGAACCAATTTTGTCTTTAACCATTAATACAAATGGAGTCAGCATTTTCCCTGCCTGGGGCATGTCTACATGGCACATAGAAATATTTCAACACCTACGTCACTGCTGTCTAACATTCAGAGGAATGTCAGGCTTTCTGTGGACATATGTTTGAGACATCAGCAATAGCAATGGATCTGAGGTGTCTCTGCCATGTAAGAAATGTCTCATGGAGCACTTCAACATGATCTGTGACTTGGACTACTGAATGAAACAAGGTCTGATTTGATCAGACTGACTGGTGGTTTATGTTTCTTGGTGAAGACACAGCTCTGCTGACAAATCCAATTCTGCCGACTTACATGATGGGGCAAAACTGGGAAGCTGAAAAGACTGCTGCTGCCCCAACAATAGGCAGGCTTCATACTTTCAGCCCTGACCCTCCAGACCATGTTTTCACTCCAGGGATGCTGGAGGCTTGCACTCCAAAGACAAAACCTGCACCTGTAGAGAGTTCAGACTGCAAGTCAAACCAATGTATTGTGAGAGGAGTTGCATCTCTGGGGATGCAGCATACAGTGCTGTGAGGTGCAGAGTCAAGCGCCAAGGAGAAAGGCAGCACATCTCTAGGTCTCCTGGGGAGTGTTAGGCCGCCCACCTGCTAAACACTGTTATCAGGTTCTACGGTGAGCTGTCATGCTGTCATGCTGAGCCACCACGTCAGATCCACAAGAGAGTATGACACTCAAGGAATGCTGGTGGCATGACAGTTAAACAGTTCCTACCTCCTCTTGATGTAGGAAGGGAGCCGGACATGACATTTGGCAGCTGCAGTGCCCATTACATGTAACAGTAAAAATCCTGCTTTACCTCCTGCTGTCTCACTGTGCTCCAGCCTTGCATCACAGTATTATCCGATCGCATCACAGTAACTGAGTGGACTTCCACTTCAGAGAGTAGCCTCCATTGATCAATGAGTGCCTCGCCTTCTTCACAGCAGCCATTTTCTTGCAGTAGAGGTCCCTGTGGCCTTTAAATCGCTGCAGTTTTGCTTTGCCCTAATTGCTTTTGTGGTCCCCTCATGGCGGTGGGCATGGTCAGAGGCCACTGAGTGGCAGACAAAGTGGCAGACCAGCCCCGCTCAACATATTACGTGTCACTACTCTATCTTCACCACAAGAGCCCACCCCAACTAAGGAACTCCATTCAGTCACTCAGGAGCACTTATATCTAAGATGTTGGACAATTGTCTTCCCATGGACAAGATGCACTATCCACAATTGTATAAAGAACAGTGGGCAACACATGCTGGCCCTTCTTTCCACCCATGCTGAGGGCTCACCCTTGCTAGACTCTATCCACCCCTCCATCTAAAGGTCTAAGCCCCCCCCATCTGCTGCCACTACTTTGCTCCCCCTAATCCAGTTTGTGAAGTTTGTCACCAAAATGCATCTGAGCTCCCTGGGGTTTGTGCTTGTCTTTGGTGAGGACGCTGTACTCTACCCATCCTGCGTATTGCCTCTTCAGGACTAACAGCCTCCTCGCACTCCAAGACTTTTCACCATCTATCCCATAGCCTTGCATCCCGGAAAGCCTTACTAATTGCCCCTTACACACAACAAGACTGTATCTGGAACATTGTGGCTGTGAGCTATGTTCCCAGAAGGGCCGTACTCCTAGTGATCGCTGCTCTCTTTCAGACATTCTTAAGTACCACAGAAGGGTGCTTGGCTGAGGAGGGATCTAGGCTGGATGATCTCCCCGGACAGAGGGCAGGATATCAAGTTTCTCTGGCAGAAGGTCATCGAATTACAAAACTTAGCTGCTGGGGCAATACAAGAATTATAGACCTCCTGGAACAAGCTGAGAAGGATGGCAAGTTACATTTTCTGGCACTGGAACAAGCTGAGAAGGATGGCAAGTTACATTTTCTGGTCTTGGAACAAGCTGAGAAGGATGGCAAGTTACATTTTCTGGTCCTGGAACAAGCTGAGAAGGATGGCAAGTTACATTTTCTAGTCACTATGATGCCGAGTCTTATGAACCTTATGTTTACTACCCCTCTTGAATTTCACAGGGCTCACAGAGTACGCTACAATCTGCTGTCCAAGGATCAATGGCCGCAACACATTCTGGCATGTTGTGTGAGGCAAAGACACCTAGACAAATCCTACAAGAATCTAAAAGATATGACCCATACTGGTATGAGAATACTCAGCGTATGTTTGTGGCTGATTTCTTGTAGCCTACTAACATCAAATAGAAGCAATTCCTGGCGCTCTGCCCTTGACTCAAGCAGAAGGACATCAAATATGGTATTTTGGAGCCTGCCACCATGTTCATCACCTTCCAAGGCAGAACATCTGAATATCAAAGGGACTTGGCTTTGTTCCTAGACATGCTCAAATACACCACCATGGATGCTACTCAGGCCAAGGGTAACCCCGTTTCACCTTCCACAAGTCAATGGGAACAGACCACTCAGATACATCTGCGCAAGATGGAAATCTGTTACTCTAATATGGTCCCAACTTGCCAAGTCTTGGTCTGGAAAAATCTTCCTGCACTAGAGACAAATCAAGATGCCCCTCCAATCCTAAAGGCATACAGCTTTCGTGGATGTCTAGACATACCCGTTCTGTAACGTATACCCATGTGATTGTTTGATGTCTTCCACTCCCCTGTTTGCATCAAATTGTTGGGTTTTGTGGTGAGCTGGGTTTCCCATTATTGACAAAGGTGAATGGTGAGGCTGGGGGTGTGGGTGGTCGCTTGGTTGATTTACTCCTGCACACCTTTTTATTATCCCACAGGCCCTATAACCTTCTATTCTACTCGTAGGGATCGCCCCCCCCCCCCCCTTTCATGACCAGATTCTACCCCTTCCATTGCTTCCACTTCTTTGCCTCTGTCACTCCTCCACCCCCTGATCTAAGATCCATATTCTATGTTATGTTGGTGGCAGGCCCGCCCTCTAGGTATTGGTGCTTCTTTTGCACCCTGCCAATAGGTTCAGTCCCTGACTATCAGAACCGTAAGAGCCCCAAGACCTATGTCTCCCCTCAATTACAGCATATTCCCCCAGCTTCTATTGTGTGATTCTGGTGACCCAGTACTCATCCACCCACTCACCCATGCCCCTTCTTCCCAATCCCTACTTGCCTCTAATCACCCTTGTCCCACTTTTGTCCAGTATTATTGTGTGTTAAACCCAAAAATTCTAGCCCTATACCATGGCACAATCCATTCCCCAGAGACCCTTGAAAATGTTATCCCTTAATACCCATGGCTTGATGCATTTCATCAAACTAAAGAAAATCCTCACCTTTTTGGGTTGGAATAAACCTGGCATTGCCCTGCTCCAGGAACCCCATCTTTGCCAGATAGAAAGTGACGAATTGTGAAGGGACTGGGTGGGACGAGTCATACACGCAGTCTGACGGGCACTGACAGCTTGCCTAGCAAAATGTGAGGATGCCATTCTCATACATAACACCTCTTGTGTCGACTGCTCCAGACATGGATGGATACTGAAGGTAGATATTTGATCTCTAAACTCTTACTACTGGGGACACGTTATAGGGAGCTCTGTGTAAGTACCATTGACAACCAAGCCTGGGTTCCTCTCCATGATCACCTGATTAATTAAATCTTTAGATTCCACCAGTGTTTTCAAAGGTATAGACTTGTATGTGATGTTGAACGGGGAAACACCCTTTACAACGTAACTGGTACAATGCGGTACCATTACGACGCAGCTTTAACAATGAAAGTCGTTACAACGACTTTCGCTGGAGGGCACTCTAGGATAGGGGATACTTTAATCTACTCTCCAACAACTTCCCTACTATCCACGGGGACTGGTGTTGGAATGGTAAATTAAACTATTCACTATCAGCGCCCCCCCAACGCAAGTCGTTGTAACGACTTGCTTTGTTAAAACTGCGTCGTAAAGGGATGCGTTGTAATGGTATGCGTTGTACCCTCATACATCCTGTTGAACCCCATATTGAACCGATCAGGCAGATGAGATGTGTTTCATGACAGAGATAGAAATGCCTTGTGTGGCTTGATCATGCCTTTTATGGCCCTTGGAGGCTGCTGCACCCCTGGGACAAGGACTATACTTTTAAATAAGGCCCTCACAATGGACAGACTCATATTGACTACTTTCTCTGCAATTTCAATGTGGCCTAACATCTGGTGGATGCCACCATCACACCCTGAGGGGTCTTAAATTATGACCTTGTCAACATAAATTTAGACTTGTGGTTCAGAATTCCCCCCAAACCCCTAGTGCTTCAACGCCTCACACTATAAAGACCCAGAGGCCAAACGTCACCTCATGACTTATGTGGGGATGTTCCTAGAGGACAACAGAGACTCAGTTACCTCAGCATAGACTTTATGGGGGACCGGAAAAGCCATTCTACGCAGCTTGCTGAATAATGATTCAGCACTGATAAAATGGACATCCACAGATTCAAAGCACAGGTTGGAATATCTTATTAGGTCTGTGACCTCTGCCTTTTCCTCTTCCCCAAACCCAATAATTCTCAGGGAGCTCCTAAAGGCCAAATATCAACTGAACACCCTCTGCACATCTGAGGTGCAAATGTTTCTCTTCCGCATATGATAGAGGCACTATGAATGGGTAAAGAAGGCTAACAAATTTTCCAGCAAAACTCTGCTAGAGCAATCTCTGCCATCCATGAAATGAAATGAAATGAAATGAAATGAAATGAAAGCGGGATTTATATAGCGCATGGCTGCCCGAGAGCGTCCCAGCGCTGAGATTGCATATACAGCTGAGGGGAAAGGGGGGGGGGGGGACAAAAGGACCTCATAAGGAAGGGGGAACTTTATTGTGGGAAGAGGTGCGTTTTGAGTAGTTTCCGGAATTTCATGTAGTTGGGTTCGGCTCGAAGATGGATAGGTCCATGCACCAGGCGGTCACTTTCTGGCCCACCCAACCGTTATAGTGCCAACATTCCAAAAATACTATGAAAATCTTTATGCTGCAGGAACACCCTCACCCTAGGAAGCTGAAACTTCATTTTTTCAGCACTTCAAACTATTGAAATTGACTCCAACCCAAACAGCACAGCTGGAGGGTGAGATCATGCTGGAGGAGATTGCTGAGGCAGTCGATGCTATGCCCATTGGGAAAGCCTGCGGAGAGGTTGCTTCCCAGTTGAATTTTATGAGGCCACCAAACCCCACACCGTTCCATTCCTCGTGTCGGTCTATAAAGGCACCCTGGATCATGGACACCTCTTTTCCTTGGAGGTCGGATGTCCATGATTCTGAAACCTGGAATAGACATCCTGGAAACCTCTAGCTACTGGGCAACATATGTAATAGATGCAGATGTCTAAATATTGGCCAAGGCTCTAGTGACTAATCTCAATAAAATTATCAATATACTTGTACATTCTTCGCAGGTGGGTTTCATCCATGGTTTCTCCTTCATCAATCATATCGGCACCCTCTTCCACATACTTTGGCAGGTAAGAAACAATCTAGAGCTACTCCTTTTTTCTGGATGCTGTTGTGTGTCTTGGTTTGTTTGTTTCGCTGGTGACGACACCAACCACATTGTTATTCCTCTTCTTTTGCAGGCACTCCAAGCGAATTAAAAGGCTTGTGAGGTGAGTTTAAGTGTATACATCTGGCCCTTTATGGGAGTCTTCCTAATAGTAGGAACAGTGTGTCATGTGGTTTGTCCTTCTTGTTTTTCAATGTTTAGATAACAACACCCACACCAGTCCCGAGAGACACCCTTCACAGGAGTTCTAAGGTATGGTGGTTTGAGCCGGCAGGTGGCTGCTCTGGATAGTGAATACGCTATTTTGACAAACTAGGGAGTCTAATTTGGCACATATGTCTTTTTTTCTTGTAGAAATCTTGTTGATCCTGAGGAGAACCCCGCAATAGGGGGTTCGAAATGCGTCGATCCTTTGAGGTCAATTGTCAACAATATAAAAAGATTAGAAAGACTGGATTAGGACATAATATAATTCTAACTGTTCAGATTGTTTGAACGTAAAAAAATGTAGGATTCATCAAACTATTCTACCTTTTTGTAAAAAAAGCATTTCTGTTGACATTGACCTACACCTCAGAGTTATTGGTTGTTTATGTGTGTGAATGCTACTTGAGTGCATGTAGTGAGAAAGGTTTGGTATGGATGTGTTGTTTAGTTACTAAGAGATTGTTTTTGTAAATTTTGTATAAATCTGTACATTTTGTATATTTGTATATGCACAAGAAATGTTTTTTGAAAAAATTAAAAAGCTTTCTGACTAGAAAAAATGACTAAAATAAACTAGCGACGAAATTGATAATAGACTGCTATGTTTTATTCATAACCGATCCTTGATAAATTAGAAGTAAGTCAGTTCAGTATTGGCAGTTGTGTTGTTGTTGTAGTAAATATGGTGAAGCCCTGCGTGGCAGAGTATGGCGTTAAGCCGAGGAGGCTAACCCCGCACTCCGTCACTTTGTTGTACATATGCCCCAGCATTTTTGTCAGAAAGGTAAAAAGGAAGGGGCAGATTTACAAGTCCCTTGCGCCTCTTTTGCGCTGCCATTGCATCACTTTTGTGACGCAGCGGCGGCGCAAAAGATGCGCCATGGTGCGGGCTATTTACAACATGACGCATCTGGGAGATGCATCACGTTGTAAAGCCCTGCGCCTTAAGGAGGCGTTCTGGTGCAGGGGGTGGGGGGCGTTCCTGCGCAGGAACGTCTCCTAAAAGTGGCTGAGTAAATGTAAATGTAAATGTATAGGCATTTATATAGCGCACTACTTACCCGTAGGGTCCCAAGGCGCTTCGACCGCTGCAAAACCCTTCCTGGCTTCCCTGAGAGATGGTCCCTTAATGGGTATCTCCAGGGTGAGACCAGGCATCCCCGGCGGTCTGGTGGGGCCGTTAGTGAAGATGAGGCAAGCTAATGCCCAGAGTTGCCGAGTGTGATCGCTGATCAGAGTGGGCACCGAGGCGAGAGAATTATCGAGTCCCCTGACCCTGGTCCAGAAACCTGCTGCGCCGGGAATCGAACCCTGGTCCCGGGCCGTCCTCTGCTCTCGGGTCTGCCGCCTCTAACCAGTGAGCCACACTACTTCACTACCAGTGAGCCACACTACTTCACTGAGTGTAATCTACAAGATTTCACTCAGTCACTTTTAGGCCAGTGCTACGTCAAAACCCTCAGCCTGCTTGAAGCAGGCGTAAGGCTTGACGCAGCATTAGTACAATGGGCCCCCCAGAGCATTGCTGGAGCTGCGTCACGTATGCGATGCAACTTCAGCAATGCAATACCTTTATGGCACAGATGCGTGACGCATCTGTGCCGTTTTCGCCCCTTGGTGCGCCGCATTGTAAATGCGGCGCATCATGGGTGGCGAAGGCATGGCGCACAATTACTGGCGCATCCCTGCAATCAGTAATTGTAAATATGCCCCGAAATTGTTAATATAATAGTGCTCCTTTGCTTCCATGCAAGACAAAAAACATGTATTTGTTGATGAATAAGATTTTCAGTAAGATGTGGTGGATATGTATTCTTCTCTTTTTTCTAAGGCCTTTTGGATTTTAATGTGCATAAGGATCCCTTTTGCTTCACCTTGTGGTAAAATGACAAAATAGCGACAGTGTTTCCCTTAATGCCACATTTTTTGCCGATTCCTTACCGCATAAATTAGTCAACCCTGGTGCAACAAGCAGGCACCTTTTGCTACATAATTCCTGTGGTCACGCCTCTTCTTCCTGCTGTGTGAATAGAGGGTCCCGAGAGCCCCAGCGAGGTTGGTTAGTGTGGGGACCCATCTGGTTTTCCACAAACTAACCAGAACACTGCCACACATGGGCCTGGGAAGGGAGTGCTTGCACGAGCGAGCGGGGGTTCTTAAGGAATGCTGCAGAATTCAGAAGATGTCGGTGTATGGCAATGTTTGAGTTTCATGCATATCCTGGCTAAGGTTTGGAAAATTGTTTGCCGGTGAGTTGGCTACTTAGAGTATTCAAGGCCTAGAGGGCAGCAGGGCAGCATATGGTCGTTTCTTAGTCACGTAAACAAATTACGCAGACCGAGAGGCACTGGCGTGCACGGCCTCGGACACACAGAAAAATATATACACAGACACATATTTGTTAATGTGGCTTCTGATTGTCCTAGGCACGATGCCAGGCCGAGGCGTGGGGGGAGGGCGAAGGGGGCATGGAAAGCAATGGCGCAGAACCCCCGCTTCTAAAAATAGGGCGGACGATCCCACGAAAAGCAGATGTGAGCGCTGCAACCGAGCAGAAATAAACAACGAAGGGCCTGGGTGGTGTAGGGTGGAGGAAAATTTAGTCATGGGAAATTATCCCTGTGTGAGATACCCAACTAGCTTCCATATTGCTTCAATAAGTATCTTGTGATTGGTGTGAATGGCCAGAAGCCTGTTCAAAGTATAATTTCGATTCTGCCCCATGTGCGCTGGTTATGTTACGTTATCCAACTACACGCAGTATCTGGGCCAGTGCTTAATTTGTAAAAGAATGAGTGGCGGTGCTCAAAGCTGTGCTCAGAAGTCCGCGTCTGGCGCTATTAAATGTTAGCGTGCCAAATACCAAGGCTGCGTAATCTACAGCCACCTCAGGGCTCTTTAATCCACCACCAGACACTCCCTGCCCCTAAGCCTCACTCTTGCAGGTTCTGCCTTTCTCCCTTTGTGACCGCTTTTCCTTCTTTCCTTTCCTCCTTCTTTCCCCTTTTGTTTGTAGACCATCTCTTGCTCTTGGAAAATGTCTAATCAGAAAAAATAAATGCTGGCAATGTCAGACTGGCCTGTAGTACGAGGCAGTGCCCAATGTGCTGGTCTGACAGATCAGAGTGTGGGACTGTTTTTTTTTAGCAATTGTGGGCAGGTTTAATGGCCAGGTGGACCTGTTTTTACAGTTGATTTCCCTGATATCACTTTTTTTAGCTGTCTGTTTCGCTAATGAGGGTCCCTTTTATTTTGGTGCCTGGGCCTATTTTTTGCCCCAGTCCCACTCTGATTGCCGGTCCCAAAAAATGAGTGCCGGTGGCCGCCACTGGCAACCGCCGCCTCAAATTAAGCACTGATCTGGGCCTAGGTGATTGTACGGAGGGGGATTCTGTTTAGTGTGTTCTGATGGATGCTATTGCATAGCATTTCTGTCAAGATCGCGACTTGACGAGACTACAATTCCCGGCATGTCCTGGGCCAGAACTACAGTTCCCGTGATCCTTCGCGCCGGACCGCGATCTCATGAGAGAACACTTAAGGAAGTCGGCGGCAGGGGATCGGTGTCGGGAATTCCTCTGGAGTACTGGATTGTGGTGTTAGCGTATTCAGATAACTACGGTGCGGTAAGGGTGCTTTGCACCACAGCGCTTTTCAGCGGGATCGCTGAATTCTTGGAGTCTTTGTGGTTTGGATCTCCTTGGTAACGGCTGTTACCGTGGTTCAGGTTACTTGACCTTTGGGACAATTGGATTTGGCTCGGTTGGCATTTTTGGCCAACGGAGGGAACACTGCTATTGTCTAGTGGTGTTTAAGTGGCTCGTTAACTTTTGTGGTTGTTCTGTACATATACTTTGGATTCTACCCTACACCCATCTAAGAGGCATTATTTGGGTTATTGAAAGAACTAAGTATGAAACCAGAAAGGCCACCTTGGCCTGATTTGTAGGGAACGATTTAGGTTTACAGGAATAATGTAAAGCTACCTGAGTGAGGAACACCTGAACCTTGTCTGAATCCCCATGAAAGCGCTCAGGTGACGCTAATGGAATAGACACAGCCATCTCTACTACCACCGGCTGCGGCGGAGGGGCGGCCCCCACATCAAAAGGATTGCGCTGGACACCATCCAAACGGGCCCTCAGGTCAGCGGCCTCTAATCTGGACGCAGAGACCTCCAACTGTATAATCGTACAGAGAGTAACTCACCCCACGACACACAACCACCATGACAACAAAAGAGAGCGGAACAACTGAAAAATTCCAGATGGAAAAACTAGAAGAATACAGCCACAGAGAACTAAAACAATTCTGCATAGAACTGGGCATTGCTACCACAGGACTGAGCACGAAAGAGGACTTCAAACACGCCCTGGAATCTTGGGCAGAGACGGGTACGGCCGTACCCCAAAACCAAAGCCTCGAGACAACCGAAACAAGCACCGCGCCGACAGAAGAAAGAAGACCGGGTCTCTCACCAGAGGAGGCCCGAGAACGAGAGAAGAGCAGGCTCCACGAATTGGAACTGGCTCGACTTCGCTTAGATGGAGAACTCAAATTGGCGGAACAAAAAATAACTTTGGAACACTTACGGCTCCGAGAGGAGCGAGAAGAGATACAAAGGCAGAGAGAGTTAGAAGAGAAAAAGCTAGCCTACGAGCATGAGCGCAACTTAAAGGAACTAGAGATTGGGAGGCAGAACAAAGATCTCGGGGTCCCCGGGCACCCGAGCCCCCCTGTCACTACGGACCCCAAGGTCCACATCCCCAAGGATGTCGTCAGAGAATATTACCGGAACGATGATATCCAGCAATGGTTCAAAGCCTACGAAGTAGCCATGACCTCCCACCGGATTCCCCGGAGCGACTGGGGAGCCGGGTTATGGGGGAGGTTTGTTAACGAAGGGCGAGACGCCCTGCTGCAACTCCCGGACCATCAGATGACATCCTACGACCACATGAAAGCCGCCCTCCTCACTCGATATGGACTCACGCCCGAGATGTACCGCCAGAGGTTTGTTAAAAAGGGGTTCCAAAGACAACCGGTAACCAAAAACCCTTTTTATGTTGCCCGGCGGTATCGCCTCTATGACCCACCAATATTAATCAATGAAGAAGCAGGCGCTGGAGACTGGAAGGCAGGAAACGAGGATTTTATTCTCTCCGGAGGAGAACACATCAATTCAGACAGCAAGTATCGTCACGAGGTGCTCTAACCACATCTCTGAGGCCTGGCCTCTTATACTAGGGTTTATGACCTTTATTGCACATAACACATTCTCGCAACACTTTAGTATTAGAAAGAACATCCTCGGAATCTCCCCTTCAGGCCCGTTCCCACATACATTTACAGTTGGATTCCCCACCCCGGTCACAACAGGTGATGGTTGTCGCACAGCAGGGCATTCCGCCGATTCACGGAATGCATGGGGTTGATCGGATCTCATAGAGTGGGGGCTTTGATCGGCTCGAGGGTCTTTTGATGGGGAGGGGAAGCTTCCTACTGTACGGGGTAATAAACAGTATCCGCAGGGCCAGGTGGCGGCCTGGGAACAAGGAAGACAAACGGGGACACAGGAAAAGGGGTTTGCATCAAAAGGATCTGAGGCCATGAAAGGGATGAGGGGAGGTGTCGCGCTGGGAACAGGATGGGATTCAGTGGTGAAGCTGCGCTGAAGAGGGGTTTATGACCCAAGGCATGAGAGAGCGGGGGTTGTCAGTGTGCGGGGGGATGCTTGCGAGGTTAAGGGAGAGAGAGACGCGCTGGCTATCAGCGAGGGGCAGGGAGGCCATGGCGTTCAAAATGGCTGCCGCTTACGCGCACGAATGGGCTTGAAAAAGGGGCAAGATGACGCCGATAATGTTCACCAAGTTTGAGTTAATTTTCCACAGTCCTCCCTTTAACATTTCCAAGACATCTTGCTGGCCTATTTCCTATCTATACCTATATGCAGCGATCATAAGTAAGGGAGAGGGGACTTAGGCAAAAGAGCTGTACATAAACATCACATTATAAACATTATATTGAAAAATCTCATCATCTAGTAGGCGGGTTCATCGTTAGGTTGGTTGCAGAAAAAGTCATCGTAATGTAATGTCAGACTAGAATTACGTATCGAGGGCGTTGGGTATAGATCATAGATGCTTATAGTCATTCGAAATAGGAGCTGGTAAGTTATCATATAAGTAAGTCCTCTTTGCATTCGGCGGGTGCATAGTTAGTCCAATGGTGATTGGGAGAGAAAGGAGAGATAGTAAAAATATCAGAGTTCTCGTTGTCTTTTGTCGTCTTCTGTTGGCACTGTTAAGCCCCTGGATTACTACTCGGTCTGTCAACAGGAATGTTCATGTGGATTGAGTCGTTGGAGGTCTGCGGGCAGGGGTACATTTTGTCTTGTTTCGTCAGACCTCATAGGAGCAATGCGTTACGGGTTTGGAGCAGGTGTACTTTCTTTTATAACGCAGAGCATAGATTTGCAATGAAAAATGCGATTGTTCCTGAATTGTGAGATCTGTTTGTTTCTTGGGTCTGTGTGGTGAGCATTTCCAGTCGCTTCCATCATCTTCGAGGCGTTCAGCAGCGGGTAGAACCACATACTTCGTTCATCTTCTCTTTAGAGGCGACCCTTGGTGGAGTTCTAGGTCACCGTTCTAAGATTAACATAGTTCGTGGTCTACTTAGTCGGAGCTCCCTCCCTTCTGACGCAGGGAGTACTTTTCTCTGGGTAGCTCAGTAGGATTTTGGAGGAACTTGAGAGTTCGGGTGGAAAGGTGCGGGTGTGAACAGTCCTTATGGTACGTCGGAGGAGGAGGGGATGGAGCAAGGCCAAGTCGGGAACAGATCAGGGGGGGCGGAGAGTTTTCGACAGGCGGGTCCGTAACCATGTTCAGAGAGCGGGGACTTTTTGGCACACGTTGATCATAGAGCAGGGGCTTCAGGTCAGCCCTTTCCTTAGCTTTGTCTGAAACAGTGCCCCGTCCTGCGTCTCCTTACTGCTGTGGTCTCGCCTCGGCCTCCGTCGCTGATGTTCCACAATCCGCAGTCAGGCCGCGTGCTCCCACATCCGGTCTCTTTCTCCTCCGACAGTGATACCCTTAAATGAGTTTTGAAAAGACAGTCTTTAGAGATATTGCAGAAGAAGGTAATTACATAAATCTATTTCTCTCCCAACACCAAGCAACTGGGGTAAGCACTCGCTACATTGGAGATTCTTGCGGCTAACGTATAAACAATTGATGATGGGTTTGCTGGATTCCTTACAACTTCCTTTCGCTGGCTAATTCTTTGGCGCTTTGATGGTTATTACGTTCATTTGTAATAGGTACGAGGTCTGGTACTCATTTATTGCATACGTCTATTATAGTAGATGTCAGTTCTTCTGGTAGAGACCTATTTCCCTAGTACAAGTCTTGCAAGGCTAGGCTGGTCTTCAGGGCCTTGTGTTTTACAAAAAGTGCAACGTGCTATTCACCATAGTCTGGTAGGCATCCTTCTGAGAGATGAACATAGGCTAAACAAGTCTTCATTACATCAAAACATCTTATTATCAGCAAGGCTTACAGCAACAAGTTCTTTCGATTTTCGGTCTAATTTTTAACTTTGCATACATCTTTCTAACTTTCTATATAAATCCTCGCGACCTGGTTACTACAAAAACTCGGGGGGGGGGTTTGCGATAATTATTAAACTTATCCTCGGGGAAGGTGGGATCTTATGGAAAACGATTAGGAACATAGTGAATTAGAGCAGGGGGCGTTTTTCAAGCTCTCGTTCAGGGCAGCTGACACCAAACTGGGGGCATTTTGGGAAGACGGGGGTGTCTCGATCATTGCTTACTGTTTGGGGTACGGGGACAATTTGGAATGGGGGTGGTCGCATTACCACAGACATATTTTATCATAGAAGCCACTGACAAATAGTTCCCTGGTTGTGGGTCAAATTTAGGGAACCTCAGTCGTCTTACCTGTCCTTTTCCTATTGGCCAATTTAAATTTCATCCATATTTAGCAGAAAAGGAGAGGTAGTAACGTGGTACCGATACAACTTTATTTTAGGACAAATTTGTGCAAATACTTGTGGTATTCGGGGCCAATCAGGAGGTGCACCAGTTTCGTCAATTAGGTGCCAGTCGCTAGGAAGAGGGAAAGTGTGGAGGGGTGAAAGAGTGAGAGAGAGAGAGAGAGAGAGAGAGAGAAAGAGAGAAAGAGAGAGAGAGAGAGAGAGAGAAAGAGAGAGAGAGACAATAGGCCAAACAGTACACATGGGACATGGAGAATGACCGTGTATTGTTTGGGCTATTCAGTGCGTTACCCAACGTTAGACGTTTCGGGTCTGTGTTAGGATGTAGAAAGCATGCAGTTTTGGGACAGAAGAGCATTAGATCTGGTACAAAAAGGTCGTGCATTGGGTAGGGCGTCCTTTTTGTGTCGTCTTGTAGCGGTAGTCCGTTTTCATGCATCGGGCGTGACGTGGTTCCAGATCCCTTACGATACTCTAATCGGGATTCTAATGTAACCTGCAGAAGGAAAAAGGAGGGAAAGGGGGAGGTGGGGGGACAACATTCGAACACATCAAATGTACGGGCACGAAAGTCCTTTACTTACCGCATACTCGTACTTATCTCTTCGGGATATAATCCCCTTAGGGTTTTGGTTTCCGAAAGTCAAGGGGGCGGGCAATGTGATAGGTGGTTCATGGGGAGGTTCGAGGATGGCATTAAGGATCGTGTGTAGAGAAACGCTTAAAAAGGAATCAGAGGTGCCTAGCGTGAGGTACCCGGTTTTGTAGATGTATCCGGCCTTCGGGATCCTTAAATCATTCCCAAAGCTGTGAGGTTCTAAGGCATATCAGTTCTTCGTTTTAACCCGGTACCTTAGTACCTTCGACCACCATATCTTAATAACATTTTATCAATCACCCCGCTTTACTTTACCCATTCTCAGAAGTCGAGGTCCTTCTTCATATGTTAGTCCCTGAGCTTAGTCGCATATTTTGGAGGCAACGTATCATACCTGGGATCCGATCATCAATCCGGGGCTGGACAACCATTTCTCGGATAACCTTAAAAAAAGAGCAGAACGGTTGCGCATAGAAAAACCCTCCCACCGATACCCGCATTTACAAAAGTATGCGATGCTTATTCATAGTTGTTAAGATCTTTATTTGTATAATCCTTCAGTATGTAAAATGTGAGAGCACAATCATAATTTGGCCTGACATGTCGTCGATGGAAGCACATACAGTAGGGGGTTATTTTGTAACACAAGAACATGTAAAAAAACCCTAATTAATTATTTGCAAGTAACTAAAAACATTTCATTGCGTGACGAGGGAATCAGGGGCATTTCAGTTCATAAATGGAAACACAGTCAACCTCATCGGAATCACATTTCCTAGATGTAAACTGTGAGTGTGCATCGTAAGCGACGTTATGTACCAGTTACAATAAATATCAAAAAAATAAATCGTTCATTGAAATCAACATTTTTACGGAACCCCTTCTCAAACGTTCGCCAAGTGAACCCTCCTCCCTTTCCCATCGAGCGCACAATGGTTCGTATATATATCTTAGTACATCAAGTTTCATTAGTTAAGGAACACCACGAGGCATCCGTTAGTTTCCATTGATACCGGCGCCATTTTGGGCGAGGCCGGCTTAATCCGGAAGTAGCATCAGAGGAAAAAAATGTCCCCGACGATTGGCGGTTGGACCAGGGTCCCTTTCGGCAGTTCAAAAAAACTGTGCTAACAGAGGGGCTGGTGGTGTGGACCGTCAATCAAGAGAGGGAGGGGGATAGAGTCTTTCTTACCGGGTCATGTTGATGCTCAGCCGGAACTTACTCAAGTTCGTTAGCCCATAATGTTCCTGGGTGGTTCAGACGGAAGCTGATGCAGACACGAGAGCACCGCCATCTTGTTGCTGTGCCGTGGTTATTTCATTTGAGATCAATGCAACTGTTCTTCACCGGAAGCCTGAAGGGGCTGAGGGCTCTTGGGACTTTGGTAGAATCTTCAAAGTCGAGGGGATGTTTGTCGATGGTGGGGGCTTGCGCCCAGGTGGGCAAGTGCCCGAGTTGCAATTTCGGACAAAGTTACTCCAGCGGCCTAGACCCGCCTTTCGAGGGCCCAGACGCCATTTTGAGACCCTGTGGCAGCCACCTTTGCCGTATCCATCAGGAGTGGAAGAAACTTCTTGTGATGGCGAAAGACAGAGCATCATGCTGCTGGAGCAGGACATTTTGGTTCGGGGCGCCAGGGTGCAGTAGTGGAGCCTTCATCTGGGGAGGTGAGGGAGGCTCACTCGTGCCGTCTCCCTCTCCCGGCGCATCCTACACCGTCCTTTTGAATCAGGGGCGCACATGATGACCACCCTACACCCCTGATTCCGACTCTTGGGGGACCACTGTACATCCGGTGCTCCGTAAATATGCCCGTCGGACATTGTATGTCCTGTACTACGCAAGTATACCAGCCGGGCATTGTATGTCCTGTGCTAAGGAAATATACCAGTCGGGCATTATGTGTCCTGTGCAGCGTAGGTATATGGCCGTCGCCCGGCTGGAGGACATCGGCGCCGGACCAGGGCAGGGAAGCCTCCTACCTGTGGAGGTGGAAGAGGCTCGTCCGCGTCGCCTCTTCCTCCCTGTCCACCCTGCATCCGTTCGATGGAGGAATTCGTGATGGCCGGACCAGGAGATACGAGGGAGGGGGTCATTTGCAGCCGCCCCCTCCCTACTCGCGGCCCGGGGGGACGCCATCCCTGGAAGGGTAGTATGGAAAGACCATTTCATTGCCTGCTTGGTGGAGCCTCCAGGACCTTCTCGCCAGCGATCTCTTTTTGGCCCATGGTTGCTGGCAGGCCCCGCCCCACACGTGCTATGTGTTCCGGATGGGCGGGACCATCGAACTGTTACATTGGAGGACTTCCGGAGTGAGCATAATATGTTTTGTATTTTTCCTATTAGTAAAGTTTGTTTTAGAGAGAGTTCTACTAGTTATTCTATTTACCGTTGGTTGTGTGTTTTCTTTACCGTAATTAAATCCTAAGTTTATATAATAGACGCTTGGCTTCCTTGAGTCTTTTCTCTAACGGGGGGTTGTTTACACTGGTCTGTAATTGTGTTTGGTTTTTTAGAGTGAGGGAGTAACAGAGAGCAATCAGTCCCAAAACTCTAACATGTCGTTAAAATCGGTCTGACGAAATCTGTGCCATCGAGCATAATCAAACGGGGTGGTTCTATCTGTCCTGTCCGTACTAGTCTGATTGGTTTTTATTTCGTGCCCTTTCCCTTTCTGTCGGCCTGTCCTTTCTGTCGACCCTCCATTCTTACCTATGCTCTGCAAAGTCGGGCATTGGGCTTTCCAGTGCCCGAGACATTTACAGAAAGCACATTGGTTTTGTTTTAAATCTGTTCGTCCTGTGCGCAGTGTCGGGGGATTACCTTCGGGTCGTTGTGTTCCGGGGTTGACTTGTCGGCACACCCCTTTACACCGTTCTCTTTTCATATCTATTCCTCGGAATTGTGCCATCGTTGGCCCTTCCCTTTGCCTACTAGACGTTTGGAGGGTTGTCCGTCGTGTCCCCTCATCTTTTCTAAATTCGTCGCCTTCCCTTCGTCGTGTGGCTTCTTTGCGCCACATGCCGAGACTATCGAGCATAATAGGTGTTGTTTCATTCCTACGAAGGGCTATTTCTACCGTTTCTATTTTGTCGAGATCAAAGGATCCTCTCAGTGGCCACTGTCTTTCTCGATCCTTTTTCGTATATTTATGCCACAGCTCACTATAGGCTATAGCGATTAATCCATGCTTCATGAACATGTCCTTATTAGGGGTGCCTTCCAGCGGAGCCGGATGGTTCATCTCTAATAAGCGGTCCGGGCTAAACAGGCTACTAACCAGTGGGGAGAAGACAGGCATGACGGATCACAATGGGATAATAGTCAGCACTACCTATCTTATCGCTGCGTGCAAAGACTAGATAGAATATTTCTATTCTACGTTGTTTGCACGTAGTGAATACCTCATGAACCAATTCTGAGCAATCAATGTTAGGTCAAAAATAAAAAATCAATATGGTCAATGGGGAGAATAAGTAGGCTCGCAAAGGTTCGCGTCACCTACCCTTTCACTATCTGCAAAGAGGGGACCTATTTTTCCCTGTTTGCAGACAGAGAATCTCCAGAAAACAATCTATAATAGTTAATCAATGGGGGGAAGGGGCAATTGTTCAGTGGGGGAGAAAGATAGGTCCGACGGGTGCGTACCTATCCTTCGCTGTTTATAAAGGGAGAGCCTGTTGTTTCTCCGTTTGTAGACAGTGAATCTCCAATAAATTAACAAAAAGTAATACTAGTATTTTCTCAACAATTATCAATCACTTTCAATTATCTATCACTTTCGCAATTCGTCGTGTTTACACGACCTTACCCGGACCGCATGGACAGTTTCTTGTCTTCCGAATCCAGCGCCCGATCGTCCTCTTCTCTTCGTACTTCTCGTGGCACTCCTGATGGTTCCCAGTCAGGACCGCAGATCACTCGAGAGAGGTCTGTTCGGAACCAGTGAAGTTCGGATGATCGGCTGTCAGACGAGGGTCTATCGGACAGGGTACCTTCCGATCGTTGCAGTCGTTCACTCTGTCGTCAGGACCTCTCCCACTGGATCCACGAGTCGCTGATGGGCCCCACGTTTGGGACGCCAATTGTTAAAAAGGGGTTCCAAAGACAACCGGTAACCAAAAACCCTTTTTATGTTGCCCGGCGGTATCGCCTCTATGACCCACCAATATTAATCAATGAAGAAGCAGGCGCTGGAGACTGGAAGGCAGGAAACGAGGATTTTATTCTCTCCGGAGGAGAACACATCAATTCAGACAGCAAGTATCGTCACGAGGTGCTCTAACCACATCTCTGAGGCCTGGCCTCTTATACTAGGGTTTATGACCTTTATTGCACATAACACATTCTCGCAACACTTTAGTATTAGAAAGAACATCCTCGGAATCTCCCCTTCAGGCCCGTTCCCACATACATTTACAGTTGGATTCCCCACCCCGGTCACAACAGGTGATGGTTGTCGCACAGCAGGGCATTCCGCCGACTCACGGAATGCATGGGGTTGATCGGATCTCATAGAGTGGGGGCTTTGATCGGCTCGAGGGTCTTTTGATGGGGAGGGGAAGCTTCCTACTGTACGGGGTAATAAACAGTATCCGCAGGGCCAGGTGGCGGCCTGGGAACAAGGAAGACAAACGGGGACACAGGAAAAGGGGTTTGCATCAAAAGGATCTGAGGCCATGAAAGGGATGAGGGGAGGTGTCGCGCTGGGAACAGGATGGGATTCAGTGGTGAAGCTGCGCTGAAGAGGGGTTTATGACCCAAGGCATGAGAGAGCGGGGGTTGTCAGTGTGCGGGGGGATGCTTGCGAGGTTAAGGGAGAGAGAGACGCGCTGGCTATCAGCGAGGGGCAGGGAGGCCATGGCGTTCAAAATGGCTGCCGCTTACGCGCACGAATGGGCTTGAAAAAGGGGCAAGATGACGCCGATAATGTTCACCAAGTTTGAGTTAATTTTCCACAGGTTCCGTGACTGCAAACGGATCCCGGGTACGACTTGGGTGGAGTACGTGAACTTCTTTAGCCGAGCCTTCGAGGGGTGGATCAAGGGCAGCAAGGTGACCACTTACGAGCAACTCTTTGACCTTATTGTATGGGAGCACCTTTCTAACAACTGCTTCGTCGAGCTCAGGCAGCACCTCCTTGACAGTAAAGTGACTGAACCTCGGCAGCTCGCCGTCGAGGCTGACTGATGGGAAAGCAGCCGAGTTCCCCGAAACGGGCCCAGCGAACAGAACAGAGCCGCCCAAGGGCTCCATCGCCCTCGAGGGGGCGGAGGAGGCCAGGGGCGGGGCAGAGACACCGTCCCGGTGGCTCCCGCCAGCAACACCCCGCCCCCGACCGGCAGGTGGAGCCTCCCGATGCGACCAGGTTTCCGCGCCAACGTTATCTGCCACCGATGCCAGCGATTCGGCCACTACGCCAATGATCCCAACTGCCTGAAGAACCAGAGCCCTATGCCCCGCCAGGTCGCTGCCGCCGCCCTGGGAGAAGAGCAAACCCAAGAAGACACTGAAGAGTATGAGCCAGACCAGCCTGAGTGGGAACCAGCCGCCATGTCCCTGGTCTGCCTAGGGGAAAGAGACCTGATCCCGCGGGCACCCCTTCCCGCCAACACGCAGAAGTACAGCCAGTGGGTCAACATTAATGGGCACCGGGCTGAAGTCCTCCGCGACACCGGGGCCAGTGTGACCGCAGTCCGCTGCCATCTGGTGACCCCGGACCAGATCTTGCCAAATATCCTTTGCCCCGTACGGTCGGCCGACAACTCAGAAAGCCTATGTCGGATGGCCTGCGTCCCCTTCGAGTGGGGAGGAGTATCCGGAATGCTGAAAGTGACTGTCCGTGATGATTCCCCCGTGGACTGCCTCCTGGGGAACGACCTCGAAAGTTCTCCCTGGTCAGCCGTCGAGAGAAGAGAGCACCTGGGGATGCTGGGCCTCCCTGAATGGGTCTGGGTGACAACCCGGTCCATGGCCGCCCGCGCCATCCCCAGTCCCGAAGAACCCGAATGGCCAGAGCCTCCTCCCCCGATCGTCCAAGAGGGAGCCAACCTGGAAGCCAGTTCTCCGGAACACAGCGAAGAAGGACTCGATCGGCTCCGGGACCTTCCCGAACTGGTCCAGTGGCGTCAAGAGGGTGGCCCCACCCAGGAACAATTCCGACAGGAGCAGAGAACATGTCCTTCCCTCGAGGGACTCCGGCAGCAAGCCCTCGCCCAGAGCGCAGGAGACACCTCGGACACCCACTGGATTTATTGGGACAATGACCTGCTCTACAGTGAGCAAAGGATTGCTGAGCTGGGGGCCAGCCGGGTGCTGGTGGTCCCCCTCCGCTTCAGAGACTTCCTCTTGAACCTAGCACATGATGTGCTCCTTGCCGGACACCTGGGGCAAGACAAAACGTACAGCCGCCTGGTGACCCACTTCTACTGGCCCAAAATGCGGAATGATGTCTCCAACCACTGCCGGGCCTGCCCATCCTGCCAGGCCAGCGGGAAGAGCGGCCAAAAGATCAAAGCACCCTTGCAGCCTTTCCCCATCGTCACCACCCCGTTTGAACGGGTGGGAATAGACATTGTGGGGCCCCTGGACCCCCGAACAGCACAAGGGCACCGGTTCATCCTGGTCCTGGTGGACCACGCCACCCGCTATCCAGAGGCCATCCCTCTTCGGACCGTGACGGCGCCCGTGGTAGGCCGAGCCCTGATGGGGATCTTCTCCCGGGTGGGCTTCCCCCGGGAAGTCGTCAGCGACAGGGCCACAAACTTTATCTCTAAATACATGAAGTCTCTCTGGCAACAGTGCGGGGTCACCTACAAATTCACGACCCCCTATCACCCGCAAGGAAATGGATTGGTCGAGCGGTTTAACCGCACCCTCAAGGGGATGATCATGGGCCTAGAAGAACCCCTATGTCGCCAATGGGATGTGCTGCTCCCGTGCCTCCTGTTCGCCTACCGAGAAGTCCCCCAGAAATCCCTGGGCTTCAGCCCATTCGAACTCCTGTATGGACACCCCGTCCGGGGTCCCCTCAGCCTGGTCAAAGAAGGGTGGGAGGTGGCTCCCCAGAAGACTCCTCCGGATGTATACAAGTATCTCCTGACCCTCCGCAACCAGACCCGGCGATTCAGGGAACTCGCCAAGGCCAACCTTGAAGCAAGTCAGGAGGACATGAAGAGATGGTATGATCAGCATGCCTCCTCCATCGAGTTCGAGCCGGGACAACAAGTCTGGGTGATGTCCCCGGTTGAACCCTGCGCCCTACAGGACAAATGGACAGGGCCCTTCAAGGTGATAGAGCGCAAGGGTCCCGTCACCTACCTGATCAACATGGAGTCCTCCCGGAACCCCCTACGAGTCCTCCACGCCAACAGGCTCAAACCCCACTTCGTACGCTCAGAACTCAGCCTCCTGATGGCTACCGATAGTGGGACGGAAGAAGACTCCGAGCCCCTTCCTGACCTGCTGAGGACACTCGAGCAGGACGGCTCAGTGGAAGGGGTCAGACTCTCCGATGCCTTATCCCCGGAGCAACGCCAAGACTGTCGAGATCTCCTGCTACAATTCGCAGACCTGTTTTCCCTCATCCCCGGGGTCACCCCCTGGTGCCTTCACGACGTGGACACCGGGGATAGCCCCCCCAATTCGACACAGGGCGTACCGAGTTCCGGATCGAGTGCGCGCCTGCATCCAGAACGAAGTCTCCAAAATGCTGGCTCTAGGAGTGATCGAGCCGTCTGACAGCCCCTGGGCCAGCCCAGTCGTACTGGTCCCCAAGGCTGCCGCCCCGGGCGTTGCCCCCGAGCTCCGGTTCTGTGTGGACTATCGGGGCCTGGACGCCGTTACCAGAACCGACGCTCACCCCATCCCCCGGGCGGATGAGCTGATTGACTGCATGGGGGCCGCCCGCTACCTGAGCATCTTCGATCTCACAGCGGGCTACTGGCAGATCAGCCTCACCCCCGGGGCCCAAGAGCGATCCGCCTTCTCTACCCCGGATGGCCACTACCACTTCAAGGTGATGCCCTTCGGCATGAAAAACGCCCCAGCTACCTTCCAGAGACTCGTGAACCAGGTACTGGCGGGCCTCGAAGAATTCAGCGCCGCCTATCTGGACGACATTGCTGTATACAGTCGCCACTGGGCAGACCACCTCCATCACCTCCAGGAGGTCCTGCACGCCCTCCGGCAGGCCGGGCTCACCATCAAAGCCAGCTAGTGCCAGATTGGCCAAGGGTCCGTGACCTATCTGGGACACCAAGTGGGGAGCGGTCTGGTGGCCCCCCTCCAGCTCAAGATCGCTGCCATCCAGGCCTGGCAACCACCTATCACCCAAACCGAGGTCCGAGCCTTCCTGGGGCTTACCGGGTACTACCGGCGGTTTGTAAAGGGCTATGGCAGCGTTGTGGGGCCCCTCACAGAACTCACATCCAAGAAAAACCCCAAAACAGTCAACTGGACTCCGGACTGTCAAGCGGCCTTTGAGAAATTGAAGGCCGCCATGTGCACCGCCCCCGTGCTCCAGGCCTCCGACTACAGCCGGGAGTTCATAGTGCAGACGGACGCCTCAGATCATGGCATTGGGGCCGTCCTCTCTCAACTCAACACCGAGGGAGTCGATCAGCCAGTGGCCTTCATCAGCCGATGCCTGCTGGCCCGAGAACAGCGCTGGAGCACCATCGAGCGCGAGGCCTTCGCCGTGGTATGGGCCCTCAAGAAGCTCCGTCCCTATCTCTTCGGTACCCACTTCCGGGTGCAAACAGATCACCGACCCCTGCAATGGCTGATGCAGATGCGGGGAGAAAACCCGAAACTGTTGCGATGGTCCATCTCTCTGCAGGGGATGGATTTCACCGTGGAGCATCGTCCAGGCCAGGACCACGCCAACGCAGATGGCCTGTCACGCTTCTTCCGCCTCGGCGAGGAGAGTACCCAAGAGGATGGGTGACTCTCCCTGCCTTCAGCTGGGGGGGACGCATGTTGGACAGGCCTCGGGGAAGGCCCACTCCCTCCCCGCATGACGGGGACCGGACCCCTGTATCCCTGACAAGAACCATCCCGGCAACCCGCTGGGGCAACCCACGACCCGTCCACAACGGAACTCCAGCCCCCGAACACCCCAGTAACGGCTGGCCCGGGCCCCCGTCAGCACCACTGCCCCGGCCCAGCCACCATCTTTAGACTCTACATAACAAGGCTGCGTGGCCTCAGCTCGACCCCAACCCTGGGCCTGGCCAGGCCCGACATCCAGGCACCACCATCCACCTAGGGGGTGAAGAGACCACTTGGCAGGTCAATGGGAGAAGGAGTGTCAATGGCTCCCCTCCGCCAGGTGTCGATCGCCCCCGGCCTCCCCGGGCGCTGGCTCCACCCCCCTGCTGGGTGTCTGGACTCCCTCATCCCGGACCTCCCGACCTCCAAGTGCGAGGGTCCGGACATCAAAGGGCGCCAGACCTATAACTGGGGCAGCTCCAGAGCAGGAAGGCAGTTGTATCTTGGAGTCGAGAGACGCCGTGAGGAACTCATCCTTGGAGGCCTGCTGGCGCTGCCGCGGCCCTTTCTTGTGAACCATCTCCGAAGCCTGCTGGCACTGCCGCGGCCCTTTCTTGTGAACCATCTCCGAAGCCTGCTGGCACTGCCGCGGCCCTTTCTTGTGAACCATCTCCGAAGCCTGCTGGCGCTGCCGCGGCCCTTCCTTGTGAACCATCTCCGAAGCCTGCTGGCGCTGCCGCAGCCCTCTTCAACGTGAACCATCGTCTTGGCCTGCTGGCGCTGCTGCGGCCTTTCTTGTCGTGCACCATCGTCGTAGCCTGCTGGCGCTGCCGCGGCCCTCCTCGTTGTGAACAATCGTCCTAGCCTGCTGGCGCTGCCGCGGCCCATCTTTGCGGACCCCCAAGCTCGAGGATTTGTTGCTTCCCTCTTGCCGCACCTGTACCGGACCGGTACTAAGACTGTCCCGCTACCCTTTCCCCTACAGAGACTAGAATTGGGAGGATCCTCGTGTCTTGACCCCACTGTATCGTTTATCACCTTGCCTCAAGATTCTTATATAAAGTGTGTCGAACTCATCCTTGTGTGGTGTCCATCTGTGGGGGGGAAGTTACTTGTCTGTACGATCGCCGGAGACAGCCCTCACCAGAGGCCTCTCCCCCCTGTACTCGGCCGACCCTCCGGGTCCCCGTCTAATTGCATGATTGGGAAGCTTTTAAAACAGAATTCCTTAGAGTATTCGATCGAAGAGCAGATTCATATGGATGTATGACGTTAGAACGCGCGCGTTACCACGACCTACTATTACAACGCGGTCGTAACAACGAAAGTTGTTACCACGCATTGCGCTGGGGGGGCGCAAAATTAAATAATTTAATTTACTATTCCAACACCAGTCCCCGTGGATAGTAGGGAAGGTGTTGGGATAGTAAATTAAATCATTTCCTATCCTTGAGCGCCCCCCAGCGCAATGCTTGGTAACAACTTTCGTTGTTACGACCGCGTTGTAATGGTAGGTCGTGGTAACGCGCGCGTTGTAAGCGTTGCATACCGATTCATATACAGCCGATAGAGAATTGCTGGAATTAGGGCAGGGTAAGAAAGACTTGGTTGTATATTTGAACGCCTTCAGGCGTTTAGTGGCATAAACCACCTGGCCCGAAAACAAACAGGCTTCTTTGTTCCATCAAGGGTTGAATGATGAACTTAAGGATGTTATAGCTCAGATCAATTCCCAACCCTCTACATGTGAGGAGTTGATTAATTTGGCCCTGCGGTTAGATCATCGACTGGGCGAAAGGAAAGGTGAGAATCGTAGGAAGCCAGTGGTTGAGACGCATGTCACAAAGGAAGGGAATCAGGCCTCCTCTTCTGAAGCTATGGAGATAGGGGCTGTGAGAACGGCGTTAACACCTGCCGAGAGAGAATCACGGCGTAAAAAAGGGCTTTGTTTATATTGTGGAAAAAAGGGCCACTATGTGAGAGAATGCCCAGTAAAGCCAAAAACAAACCGTTTTCGGGGTAACCGAGTGGCTTCCGCAGATACAGACAAAGTGGCGGAAAACTGATTGACTCTGGGAAACAGGAAGGGGTTTCTTGGAGTCCTATGTATGTCCCTTCTCTACATGGTGGACTGAATAGGGTAACAAATCATTTGTTTGTATCCATAGTGCTAATGCTTGCCGGCGAATCAGTGGTCACGTCAGCTATGATTGATTCAGGGGCAACGGGTATGTTTATTGACATGCAGGAAGCCCAACGTATGGGTATTACTCTAGTGCAGAAGGAGAGGCCTGAAGAAGTGTATGCGGTGGATGGGAGGAGGCTCAGTATTGGTCCTATTGGCTATGACACAGAAGAAATTGAGGTGTTACTAGGGGACACACACTCTGAGTTGCTTACATTCAGCGTTATCAGGGCTCCTCAATATGGTATAATCTTTGGCTTACCCTGGTTGGAGAAACACAACCCTAGTATAAATTGGGACACCAGAACAGTTCACATGGGATCCGAGTTTTGCAGGAAACAATGTCATCAGGGGGTTATTCAACCTGCTCAAGCCTTGTCTGGTGGGTCATGTATTGCCACGGCCGCAGAAAAATGTGTTCAGCTTCCTGCCGTGTATCAGTCCTTTGGCAAGGTGTTTAACGAGGTACAGGCTGAGGAGCTCCCTCCTCATAGGCAGTACGACTGCCAGATCGATCTGGTCCCGGGAGCTGCAATACCGTGTGGGCGGATTTATGCTCAAACGGAGCCAGAGAATCTACACTTCCGCGAGTATTTGGACAAACTGTTAGGCCTGGGTTTTATACGTTCATCTAAATCCCCAGCCGCCTCGCCTCTTTTCTTCATACCAAAACCGAATGGCGAGCTACGCGCATGTGTAGACTTTAGGGCGCTAAATGCCATTGCGGTAAAGAACAGGTATCCTCTACCCTTGATCAGTGTTTTGTTGGAGCAGGTGAAAAAGGCTACTGCGTTCACAAAACTTGATTTGAAGGGGGCATACCATCTGGTCTGCATGCGTAGCGGGGATGAATGGAAGACCGCATTCAAGACTAGATACGGGCTCTTCGAGTACAGAGTGATGCCCTTCGGTCTCTGTAACGCCCCTGCGGCCTTTCAATTCTTTTTAAATGATGTGTTTCGTGACATCTTGGACCGGTATGTGATCGTCTACATAGACGATATCCTGGTTTACTCAGACTCGGAGGATATGCACAGACAGCATGTGCCAAACGTGCTTACCATTTTGCAGGCAACAATCTTTACTGCAAACTCAGTAAATGTGACTTTCATATTCGTACTGTAGAATTTCTGGGGGTAATGCTGAGTCCCGAAGGCCAAGAGATGGCGGAACGGAAGGTAGCGGCTGTCAAACATTGGCCTGTTCCATGTAATGTCCGTGATGTACAATGTTTCATCGGCTTTGCCAATTTTTACAGGCGTTTCATCAATCAGTTCTCCCGGTTGGTGGCGCCTATCACTCAGCTACTGAGGAAGGCGAGCGTGTTTGTTTGGTCTGAGGATGCTCAAGCAGCTTTCACGGCTCTCAAAGACGCTTTTGTGTTGGCTCTGGTGTTGGCCTACCCGAATCCCGACAAACCATATGTGGTGGAGGCGGATGCCTCGGATGTGGCAATCGATGCTATCCTATCTCAGCGCCATGCGGATACGGGTCAGTTACACCCGGTGGCATACATGTCACGTAAGCTGAATCCGGCCGAGAAAAATTACCACATTGCAGAAAAAGAGCTTTTGGCCATTCGAGACTCTTTTCAGGAATGGCGGCATTTCCCAATGGGGGCCCGTCATGTGGTCACGGTCTACTCTGACCACAGAAATTTGCAGTTCATGTCAGCCGCTCGTCATCTCACGCCTAGACAGCTCGGGTGGATGATGTTTTTCTCTGGTTTTAATTTTGTCATCACGTTCCGCCCCGGAACGGGCAATCGGAAGGCTGATGCACTCACTCGCCAGTCGACGGTTTCTCTGTGTGAAGAGAGGGCCAATGCTAGCATTGTGGATCCTGACAGGGTGGTGTGTGCTATGCAGCCTGATACTTTCCTGAGGGATGTCAAGAAGGGGGTGGACTCATTCGAATGGAGAACCTGGCTTCGTGGTCACCCGGAATGGGGGTTGTATGGGGGTCTACCGATGTTTCACAACAGGTTGCTGGTGCCTACGTTGGTCTTGAGGAAACGGGTCTACGTGTGGTGCCATGAGTCGCCGTGTGCTGGTCACCTCGGATTTGCCAAGACCCTGGAGCGTGTTCTGCGGCAGTTCTAGTGGCCTACTGTGAGAACTGATGTTGGGCGATGGGTGTCCGCTTGCGACCAATGTGCAAGGATGAAGTTCGACCACTCTCATCCGCAAGGCTTGCTGCAGCCCCTTCCGACTCCCTCAGTCCCTTGGGATCGGATTTCGGTGGATTTCATCGTGGGTCTTTCTTCTGACCGGGGATGTACGGCAATAATGGTGGTGGTCGATTACCTGTCTAAGATGGGGCATTTTGTGGCCTGTAAACAGGTGCCTTCGGCGGGCAGTTGGCTGTCCTGCTCATGGCAAATGTTGTTAGGTTACATGGTTTGCCGAGTGTTGCAGTCTCCAGCCGAGGCTCACAGTTTACTGCCCAGTTCTGGAAGAAATGGTGTTCTTCGCTACATATTGACATGGCCCTTTCCACTAGTTTCCACCGCAAACCGATGGCCAGACTGAACGGTTAAATCAGACTCTTAAGCAGTATTTGAGGTGCTACCTGGATAATAGTAAAGAGAACTGGGTGGACTACTTGTGGTTGGCAGAAGTGGCTTATAATAACGCCACGCACAGTTCCACCAAGAACACACCTTTCTATTGTTTGTATGGCAGACACCCCTGGTTTCTTCCCTTTGTGCACCCGAAAGCCGACTCGCTCCTTCCGGCGGTGGCTCAAAGAGTGGCGCATATCAAGGAGACGTTGTCCAAAGCACAGGACCAGCTGCAGGCTGTGAAACTCAAGTACAAGACTGCTGCTGATAAACACCGGAGACAAGGCCCGTTGTACTGTAGGGGTGATGAGGTGTGGTTATCCACGAGGAACCTGCGTTTCAGGAAACACAGTGTTTTCAACCATAGGTATATTGGGCCGTATACTGTATTGAAACGCGTGAACCCGGTGGCGGTGAAGCTGAAGCTTCCTTCCCATCTACGCATCCATCCGGTGTTCCACGTCTCATTGTTGAAACCTTCATTGTCAAAGGGCAAACATCGCCCACCTCCCTTGTTGGTACATGGAGAACTGGAGTATGAGGTCGGACGTATTTTGGACTCCAAGTATCGGAGGAGCAGGTTGTGGTATCTGGTGTCGTGGAAGGGGTATGGGCCTGAGGAAAACTCGTGGGAACCTGCTCTGGGGATTCATGCCACGGTTTTGGTGTCTGCATACCATCGGAGATGCCCCTCTAAGCCTGGTCCGTGATCTCCTCTGTTGAGGGGGGATGTACTGTCAAGATCGCGACTTGACGAGACTACAATTCCCGGCATGCCCTGGGCCAGAACTACAGTTCCCGTGATCCTTCGGCGCCGGACCGCGATCTCATGAGAGAACACTTAAGGAAGTCGGCGGCAGGGGATCAGTGTTGGGAATTCCTCTGGAGTACTGGATTGTGGTGTTAGCGTATTCAGATAACTACAGTGCGGTAAGGGTGCTTTGCACCACAGCGCTTTTCAGCGGGATCGCTCAATTCTTGGAGTCTTTGTGGTTTGGATCTCCTCGGTAACGGCTGTTACCGTGGTTCAGGTTACTTGACCTTTGGGACAATTGGATTTGGCTTGGTTGGCATTTTCGGCCATCGGAGGGAACACTGCTATTGTCTAGTGGTGTTTAGGTGGCTCGTTAACTTTTGTGGTTGTTCTGTACATATACTTTGGATTCTACCCTACACCCATCTAAGAGGCATTATTTGGGTTATTGAAAGAACTAAGAGTTCCAGGGGCCTTCTTATGTTTGTTTTCGTGGAACTAAATTGCACATCATAGGTGGCAGCGTGCATTGCATTGTGAAT
The DNA here is from genome assembly GCF_964263255.1 of Lissotriton vulgaris. Taxonomy (NCBI): domain Eukaryota; kingdom Metazoa; phylum Chordata; class Amphibia; order Caudata; family Salamandridae; genus Lissotriton; species Lissotriton vulgaris. The sequence goes on along the minus strand of NW_028246389.1, from coordinate 1,480,380 downwards.
AGGTGTTAACTATTGTTTATACCTCTTCTAATCAACAGGGGTGCTTTGGAGGTGTAAGGTTTACACTCGTCCCCTGTGAAGCATTGTAGAGGTATACTTAGGTAGGACTTTATCTATGTGATACATGTTACAGAAGAGATTCTGAAGGGTGTTGACAAATATCTTATTACTGTTACCTGTATTTTTGTATTGCTATAGTTACACCACAACAGTTTCTACGCTGCCAGATACCTCTGCACATCTACAAGGTTTATCTTTTTCTTTACAGGTACAAATACATAAGGTTGTTTCATATGTAATGTTAGTTCTAATGATCACAAACATAGTCTTATGCGTGTGCTCTGTTTATGTCTTTCAGATCTCCCTCCCTGCTGTCCCCTTCCTTTCCTTCCCTGATCAGTTAATTTTTCCCCTCGCTTGATCTTCTCAATGCTCTGTGCCATTACGGCAATTCAGGCATTGGGTCGATCTAGAGGTGGGCATACTAATCAACAAACTGATCCCGAGGACGTTATCATAACAATTTCATAGTAAGAAGTGCTTTTGGGAGCAGTGTAATAGCCAACTAAATGCTATAGCTGTGCTCTCTTGGTTGCACACTGTGGGTCTAATTTACAAAAGTGAGATACATGTTTTAGCAAGTTTACACTTTGTAGTAAGTCAACTACTCTCAGTTTTCACAAACCTTGAGATTAAACTTACTAAAAAACTGTACATTTCATGGGCCATATTAGCAAGAACCTCGTTAAAATTATCGCAGTTTTAGCGGCAGGAAACTGCAGCAAAACAGCGATAATGGGCTTGCTAATATGCGTTATAGAATTCCAATAGAAGCCCAGGTTAGATGTCTTGCACATCTAACCTGGGCTTCTATTGGAATTCTATTACGCATATTAGCAAGCCCATCATCTCCGATTTAGCGGCAGTTTCCTGCTGCTAAAACGGCGATAATTTTAACGAGGTTCTTGCTAATATACCCCCATGTCTCCACTCCCAAAGTAATGCAATTGGCTTACTCTTGTGTGCGTGGATGATGTCCCTTCCTAAAATCCTCTCAGACTCTCCCTAAACCCCTCTTACCCTTCCCTAATCTCCGCCCTTTAGTTGTTAAGTCTGCGTCTTTTCCTAAACACTTTGCTGTGTCCCTGAAACATTTACTACTGAAATGTATACCTACATGTGAGGAGACTCCACATTCTGGGTGGAGAGCATCGCACACATAAATATAGGCAAAGCTTACATTTTGCGGTCCATTGTAGTATGTTTTGTACAAAACATACTACAAAGTGCAGTCTGAGATTCAGGCCCTTCATATTTTGTGTAATGTGCACAGATGGAAGTTTGTATGTGCAGTTTTTAGTTGTTATGGCTACTGTGAGGTTTGTATGGCCTGTGGTGTGCTTTACCCCCAACAAAAGCACCCCACTGTTTGTCCTAACACAAAATCATTCTGTATTGAGGACATGGTAAAGGGTTGTATTGTAATCGAGAGTACCAATCGGCCCTTTCACTCTTTTTCGATGAGTTAGACACACGCATATAAATGTTATGTTATGTTATGTTAAAATTATTTGTACAGCGCACGGACACCAAGAGATGATGAGGTGGAAAGTGTAAGGCAGAGACGGGTGCCACCCGTCTGCTTCTTGGGACATCAATTGTATTGGCAGGCCTGGCAGAGGATATCGTTTTTGTGCAAATAAATATAGGTTTATCAGATTGGTAAAAACAGAAAGATGCTACTAAAGAAAACCACCTGCCTATATCATGAGATACATATATGCCCAGAATAGGGTCAAAGCAATGTAGGGCAACAACGAGGCTGACACATGGACATAGTCAACATGATTACAAGGATAAACTAGTTACAAATTTTCAATTTTTTTCGTTGTAATCATTTTGGTAATTCATTGATTTCTATCAGGTTTCATACAATACATAAATAAGTACATAGTGCATAAAACATGTATATATATAAGTCCCACACACAGCGATCAACACAATCAGTCATGTCAACATTCATCCAAAGGTCCAAGATAGCATGCACATTCATTCATCACTTACATTCCAAAGCATAACAAAAGTCACACACATAGTTAAGAAACAATCAAAGATAATAAACAGCCATGTGATGTAAGAATGGTGGGCTCTTTTGTATCCTCCCGGTCGTAGATGGAGGCAGGGTCCAAATGCACGAGGAAATTGAGCGCCAACACGCGTTTCGGTGTCAGGCCCAGGCGGGGCTCCACCTTCATCAGGGCGATAAACATATGAATAGTGTGGGACTCACAGATAGACCTTCAATTTAATAGCATCCACCAGGACCTTTTTAGAGGGACATACAAAATTGAGATCAGCTCAACAAGCAGATATCCAGGAGACTGAATACGAGGAAAGCTCCACAGGGTTTATAGAGGTCTCAGACTCAGCGAGGAGTGAAGCAAGAGGGAATATGCTCCGTCATATTGTTTAAGGAGTGAGCACATAGATTCATCTAGTAAGGCTCAATGATCACAGGCAGATATGCGTGCCGCGTCATGAGTGGGGAAACCTCCGGCGGATGATAGGGCGAGAAGCTCCCAGCCGTGTGGGTAACGCCACCCTTCATACATTGTACCTGGCGCAGGTATAATGTGGCGCCGTGATTTACAAATGGACGCAACTGCCTAGATGTGTCACTTTGTAAATAGGCCACAACATGGCGTATTTTTTTGCTGCCAGTGTGACACAACGGCGGCGTAAAAGTCATGCAAGGCCTCATAAATAAGGCACACACGTTGTGGGTAGCTGTTTGCTCTACACACACATTTTAACTCAACTGACCGTCCTGCGGAGCATTCAGACTGCGTCACAACACCAGTACAAAACTGATTGCTAGGTTCACAGCCAAGGGTCTATTGTTCTACTGCTCTCACCCTTGTATGCCTGCTTCTCTCCCGTTGTATGCCTGGTTCTCTCCCGGGCCACTTGAAACTTACTGGCTCAATCACACTGGGCCCAGCAAACAAGGAGCTCAGTCAGTTTCAATTGGTGAGTACTTGTCAATGACCCGAAGACATTCATGGATCCAGGGCCTTATTTATGAATGCCTTGCGCCGCCCGTACGTCACTTTTTCCCATTTTAAATGTGAAGCACCAGCGGCGCAAGGCCTTCATAAATAAGACCCCCCAATCTGTGCGTTTGTCAACAAAGATATTTTGGTCGGTTTGCAGCCATTTTCCCGCATTTTTTATCCAGCGGACTTTCAGTCCGCATACCATTATCCCGCAAGGTCATTGACCTCGCATACCATTATCCCGCATTTTTTCAAAACACATGTGCATTTATCACGCATGCCTTTACTACGAATTAAGTTTTAAAGGCATGTATGGTAAATCCATTTGCGTTGTGAAAACCACGATGACGAGAGAGGTAAGTGGGTTTGGGTTAATTTTTTTGTGGGTTAGTGTAGTGTAGAGTTGTGGTGGTTGTTTAGTGTAGGGTCGTGCTGGGGGAAGTGTTATAGGATTTAGGGTTGTGTTGTAGTGTTTGCGTAGTGTAGGGTCATGCTGGGGGTAGTGTTTTAGGGTTTAGGGTAGTGTTGTAGTGTTTGTGTAGTGTAGGGTCATGCTGGGGGTAGTGTTTTAGGGTTTAGGGTAGTGTTGTAGTGTTTGCGTAGTGTAGGGTCATGCTGGGGGTAGTGTTTTAGGGTTTAGGGTAGTGTTGTAGTGTTTGCGTAGTGTAGGGTTATGCTGGGGGTAGTGTTTTAGGGTTTAGGGTAGTGTTGTAGTGTTTGTGTGGTGTAGGGTCATGCTGGGGTAGTGTTTTAGGGTTTAGGGTAGTGTTGTAGTGTTTGCATAGTGTAGGGTCATGCTGGGGGTAGTGTTTTAGGGTTTAGGGTAGTGTTGTAGTGTTTGTGTAGTGTAGGGTCATACTGGGGGTAGTGTTTTAGGGTTTAGGGTAGTGTTGTAGTGTTTGCGTAGTGTAGGGTCATGCTGGGGGTAGTGTTTTAGGGTTTAGGGTAGCGTTGTAGTGTTTGCGTAGTTTGGGGGTATGCTGGGGGTAGTGTTTTAGGGTTTAGGGTAGTGTTGCAGTGTTTGTGTAGTGTAGGGTCATGCTGGGGGTAGTGTTTTAGGGTTTAGGGTAGTGTTGTAGTATTTGCGTAGTGTAGGGTCATGCTGGGGGTAGTGTTTTAAGGTTTAGGGTAGTGTTGTAGTGTTTGCGTAGTGTAGGGTCATGCTGGGGTAGTGTTTTAGGGTTTAGGGTAGTGTTGTAGTGTTTGCGTAGTGTAGGGTCATGCTGGGGTAGTGTTTTAGGGTTTAGGGTAGTGTTGTAGTGTTTGCGTAGTGTAGGGTCATGCTGGGTTGTAGTGTTTTAGGGTTTTAGGTAGTGTTGAAGTGTAGGGTCATGCAGGGGTAGTGTTTTAGGGTTTAGGGTAGTGTTGTAGTGTTTGTGTAGTGTAGGGTCATGCTGGGGTGTAGTGGTTTGGGGTTTAGGGTAGTGTTGTAGTGTTTGTGTAGTGTAGGGTCATGCTGGGGTGTAGTGGTTTAAGGTTTGGGTAGTGTTGTAGTGTAGAGTCATGCTGGGGGTAGTGTTTTAGGGTGTGTAGTGGTTTAGTGTAGTATTGTAGTGTTTGTGTAGGGTCATGCTGGGGGTAGTGTATTAAGGTACTGTTGTAGTGTTTGTGTAGGGAAGTAAAGTGCTTTATGGTAGTGTTGGGGGTCGTGCTGGGTATTACATTAGAGTGTAGGATAGTGTAGGGTAGGGTCGTGTACTTTTACTTACCTTTACAACTTTTACAACGAGTATACCTTTAACATGCATGCCTTTTCGTTGTAAAGGCATGCGTGCAAAGGCATATTCGTTCTAAAAGTTTTCGTTCTTTTATTTTGCGGCCTAATAGTACATGCGGGATTATTTTTGCGGACTGATGGTATGAAAATGTGAGTCTATTCTCTGACACGCCCTTAGATGTCCAGCTAAGCAGCCCCCGTTGAATTCTCTGAGTCAGCCTTTACAACCACATGTGCATGATCCCGCCGAGCTGGTCTAGTTATAAAAGTCAGGCATTCATAAAAGTCGCGCTTTGCTGCTATCACCGCGTCAAGACTCCACAAAAGCCGTGTTTTTGTTTATCTCGATTTGTTTGCCCTGTTGGCCAGACGGAATAAACGCACCGCATGAGAGGTCAGTAGAGGCACACAAACAGAGACCCCCACTCCAGCGTGCTTCCCGCTGAAGGGGGCTACTGGACTAATTAGATCTGACCACTTCATAAACAAGAGGAAAGAGGCACTTTGTTCGTTGGGGAAGTGCGGGCCGTGTTCAGGCGCCAGGAGGAGGAGAGCGGGTAAGCAACTTCAGCCCAGTCAAGCACAAGTCTCCAACTGATTGCTGCAGGAGACCCCTGAACGGGATTCCGCCCGCAGCAGCGTTCCTCTTCCTAACCAGCATGAGACTTGGGTTTCCTCCCTGGAGAGTTCGGCCATTAGCACGAGACCCTCGCTGGTGCCAGGCCGGCTCCTGACTCCCACCTTGCCCAGATCCCTGCTCCAGGCAAGTCGCCGAGGCCAGCCCCCACAGCCCGCATCAATAACAGCCTCCGACCCCACCACTCTGGTGCGAGCAGACATCCAGGGTAGCCTTTGAGCGACTTGTCCCCCTGATACCATGTGTGAATGTGGGCACATTCTGAAGTACACGAAGGTTAAAGATGTTTCGCTAATGGGACTGACCTCTAAATGGGAAAGGCCACACCAGCTTTTTCCCAATGCAGAGAGGTGGGTGACCCGGGGTTTGTTATTGGATTATAAGAAGCAACAAGTTTACCTTATGGGGTTCTAGCAATACATGGAATAAAAGTCTCTCAGTATTGACTATAAATAGGGAAATTATTGGGCCTCATGCACAAACACTGTTAAACATGCAACATAAGCTGTCTAGCAAAAATAATAAAACTTCATTTGGAAACACACCCGCCGTTTTATCGGGACTTTTCTGGTTAGTCCGCATAATATTTTACTAAAAAGGTGAAAAAGTGGGCGTATCAAATGAGTTAGACCATATCAAGGTTAAAGTCTCACCTCGAAAGGGTGTGATAAGAGGACATGGAAAAAGGCATTTTGGGAGGCGATGCAAGCACAAGTGTCCATTAGCCTGGAGTGAGCCACACTCACAAAAGGAAACGCCACACTCCTGAAATAGTCCTGTCAGCCAGGCAGGCTCAAAGTAAGTAAGTCACACACCACACACAGGCCACTGGAACTGACGTGGAACAGCATAAAGACCAATAGATGCAGTGAGTCAAATGCCCAATGCAAACCAATAAGAAGCAAACACAATGGTCCTCGTGATGTGCACCCCCAAACAGACCATAGACATTGTGACATCAAGAATGCAGCAACTAAACAAAACATACCACAAAGAAACCTATTTTAAAATGTGTAAATGTGAGAAAATGGGTTTTTGATTGGGGGTAGGGTGACAACTCTCCTCAAGCAACAACCAAAATCCTTGCCAAGATGACCCACAAAAGTCATTAAATTAACCTGTGCTTAACCCTCTGGTAGCTTGGAACAAAAGCAGTAAGACTAAATTTAGAGGCACTGTGTTAAGTATTTATGTAGCACACAAGCAGTAATAAAGTGAAAACATAACACAAGAAAAATCCAGTTGTCACTAATAGAGTAAACTTTAATAAATAAAAATTAGACCAAAATGACGCAAAGTCAATCAGTAGACTCGGACATATGCAATTTTAAAGGCTTAAGTGAAAACAGGGCCAAGAAGCAGAAAGCGCTAACTGTGGGTATCTGGTTGTGCTAGATTTTAACCAAGCCACAAGGTCAGGACTACCAGGATGGAGTGCAGGTCAGATATAGGGACTGAGTTAGCCCAACTGGAAAAGTTATTTCCTTAAAGTCTGGTGCACAGAGTAGAATACTTCAGGATTTCACAGGAGGAGCTCCACTAATGCCAGCCAAGGGTCCAGGACCTGGGGACGCACGTCTTGTGGGTCAGGAACTCACTCCAGCACAGGCCAGCAGTGCTCAGGCAGGTCCAGTGGCAGGTCAAGGCAGAGTCATTTTCAGGTCCATGCAGAGACAATTGCAGCAAGTCAGCTGGGCAGTTGCAGGGAGGCCTCTGGAGCATGTGTGTCCCTGGAGCTCAGAACAGGAGGTCAGCCAAATGATCCTTAGAGTCACTCTGGTTGTCCTGGGTTCAGGAGATTGTCCTCTCTCCTTTAAACAGGAAGGCAGGTCTCAAACAGCATGGCAGTCCTCTGAAGAACAAGGCAGGCCTCAAGCAGCAGGGTGGTCCTCAGGTAGAAGTAGTGCAATCCTCTGAGAAACAACAAGAAAGGCCTCAAGCAGCAGGGTAGTCTCTAAGAAACAAGTCAGGCCTCAAGAAGAAGGGCAGTCCTCAGAGAAACAAGGCATGACCCAAGCAGTAGGGCAGTCCTCTGGAGTACAAGGCAGTCTTTCTGTAGTCTTTTGCAGGTCCAGAAGTGTACTGAAGAGTTGGTCTGAGAGTCCACTATTTATACCTGGTGCAAGCTTTGAGGAGGAAGAAACATCTGGAGTTTTCAACCCACAGATAGTTCTGGAATCCTCTTCCTCTTCCCAGGTCCCAAATGTCTAGGGTTACAAAAGCCTGGTGTCAAGTTCTTTGTGAATGTGTTAAGACAGCTCCTTTAAAAGGTAAGTGGGGCAGGGAACAGTTCATCCCTCACATTCTGGCAGGATGGCCTTCTTCCAACGACACCCAGGTCCTATTCCTCACTGTCTGGGACCAATACACATTCCTGATGGGGGAGCAATGGTGCTAGAAACTCTTAGAAGGCCTCAGAAAGATTAGGATAACAAAATGCCAATAAGTGGTAATTTCAAACTGCAATCTAAAATCTGACTTTCCCATTAAAGAGGATTTTAAATTACAATTCATTTGAGCCCAAACAGATAATTTCTACGTGTTCCTAATCAGAAGTTAGCACTTATTAAAATTTTGGAACAAGTAGGGGTGATGACCTACCTAGGGGTGGTTATAGACTACAGGCTGCGCTGGAAGGAGCAGATCGAGGCACTCTGTTTAAAATTTGCCCGTTTATCGGGATGCCTTGTTAAAGAACAGCGTTGCTCCCAAACTAAAAGAGTACTGCCAGCGCTAAAAATTTATAATGCAAAAATTAGCTCACCCATCCTCTATGGCTCGGATCTTTGGGGTAATGTAGACCTTGCCCCTCTAGATAAAATCCAGAATAAGTTTTTCCATAGTTTGGTAGGTCTCCCCCTATCAACACCATCACTCCCCCTTATGTTAGACATGGGCTGCCAATCCATCAAAAATCAGGCACAATATAGGATGGTAGCCTTGTGGAGACGTATCTGGTCCACTCTGGAACTATCTATGTTTGCTAATGAGATTCTGGATGTGAGATCGATATTAGGGTCAGGGAACCTATCTTGGTTTAAAACCGTGAAGGCTACACTCTTCAGAATGGGTCTTCATATGCAGTGGTCAGATCTGGGAAACCAGGTATTTCTGTCGAAAAAAGAATTCAAACTATTGTTTTGGGCTACTGTAAAAGAAGATCTGGTCTTGCTTTCACAGAATCCCAACCTGACAGGTATTTTTCTGCTCTATAAAGTGGTTCCACATACTGAGATCTATTGGGACAATATTACCAAAAGTGCAGACAGGAAAATCTATCACCAATTTAGAGTTGGCGCGCTGCCAATAAGGGAGTTTACCAAAAAATGGCATAATCAATCGCCTTTGCACTGTCCCTGGTGTAGTGAGCAAAAGGAAACTATGGGCCACTTTCTTTTTGCTTGTCCAGCATACTGCGCACCACGTCGGAAATGGCTTATACCCATCTGCAGAAGGGTCAATACACAGGTGTGTGAAGAAGCGTTGCTAATATTAAGATCTAATACAGCAGAGTGGATGTCCATAGGCATGGCGAAATACCTCGGATGGGCCTGGATCATCAGGGCTAGGCACCTACGAGGTGATAAATGAGATAACTGTAACAGTAGGAACACACTCACTGTAGTTGTTTAATGAACGAAATGTAAACTTTTATCGACTTCTAAAAACGTCTTCTGATGTTATTTAATCGATTTTTTATAGAGAAATGATTGGCTGTATTGTACTTTTTAAAGATCTGTATTTACTATGGTGTATTTTTGTACATATTTTATCTGTTGTCTTTTATGAAGAAAAATTCGAAATAATGACGTTAAAAACTGAAAAGTAATATGTATCAAATCAAATCAAATGCTTATAGTTCACAGCCATAATAGGGCATATCAATTTCCAACACAATTTAAAACACAACCTTTACATTTAAAATTCACAGTTGACTCTAAATCACAAATGATAAAAATACAAATAATCTTTAGATTCAATGGTTTAACAATTGTTGGTAGCTATGAAGCCATGGAATACCTTTCAACAGTTTTGTATTAAATATATTCAGCTAAACAGTAATTCAAACCATTATGGTACACTAAAGCACCAGTAATGCTTAAATAGGGTGTGAAGGATGTATAAGTGCTATTAGTTTTGTAAGCATAACGTGCAGGTGTAGTAGTACTTGCCTCAGGATAAACCCCTGAAACAATCATCATCATTGCACTAAATTTAGCAGCCAGAAAGACTTTCTCCATTGAAATATCTCAAAAATACCACATGATCTAAGAACAAAAAGTGCAAGTGCATTAATCATGTCATATGTAAGAAATTGGGTTACTGGTTGAGGAGGCTGAAACCCCACTCAAGCAATCAATAATCACAATCCTTGTAAGGGTGAAACAGAAGCCAACCCCAATTTAACCTGTGTTTAACCATCGGGTAGCTTGGTACAAAAGCCGCCCGGCTTAACTTAGTGGCAATGTGTAAAGTATTATACAGCACACAAACAGTAATAAAATGAAAACATAATGCAAGAAACACCCACACCAAATTAGATAGATAGAGTAAACTTTAATTCCTTATTTGACACCAAAATGACAAGAATCTAACGGTAGAGCCAGAGATAACCAATTTTAAACATTTAGGTAAAAATAGTGCTTAAAATCACATTGAGCCATTTCTGGTTATTTGGTTGTGCCGGAGCAGGACTGGCTGGCCACTGAGAGCACGAATGTAAGTGATTTAAAATCTCTCCTTTGATGGATTTTTTAAGTTGACTGTGACGACAATGGAATTAAAAACAATAAAACGGTTCAATCTTTGTGAAGCCCATTTGACCACTCAGTAAGGAACAGGATTCAGTAATTGAGGTCAAGGGATTTATTTCTAATTAATAGTAAATCCGCTATATATATATGCATTACAGTAAAATATTAGAAAAATACAAGATTACAGCTGAAATATAGTCGGTTCAGTTTCAAGAAAATAAGATACAAATTAATCACAGCCACAACAAATTAGAAAAAGATGTTCTTTGAAGAAACTCTGATTCTCTCCCTTAAACATGAATAAGTTCTAAAATTGTCTAATCAAGGTACTACGTTTAGAATAAAGATGGCCTAAGTAGTGGGACCTCAAGGAAATTTGGAAATGCGAGAAGGTGTCAGCATACTGAAGGCTCCAGTAAGAGTCTTCCAGAATAGGAACACTTGTTTAGCATAAAGCTGTACACTTGCAAGATTGAAGGTGGCAGAGAGTTCTGTACCCCACAAAGTCTAAGGGAATCTGGTCTACCTCCTAACATTGTGAATATTGATGAAAAATGTCCTAGCTAACGTAACAGAAAGTTTCAATTTTATTAAGGACTCGGAGGCGAGTGGTCAAAACAAAACAAAGAGGGGACAACATATCCCTCAGTCCATAGTAGATAATCACAGTTCGGGGACCCTCTCCGAGTCCCTATTCACTGCCCTGTTCCTCCTCTTTCTTAGCTGGGAGCGCCTTAATCCCGTTCAAGTGTCCTGTTTTCCGGAATCCGTTCTTGGAAACCAAAGAAAACATCAGGACCCAGTCTAAAAGAGGCAAGGTATATTCATCTAATAGAGAATACAATGTAACAAACTGCGAGTTTAGCAGGACAAGTCAAATCACAAGATACTGACCAATGCAAAAATCAATCATACAATACCATGGTATAAACAAAAACATTGTCTTAGGAAATCCAGATCAAGAAATCAAAACTCATACTTACTCCCAACGAAGGGTGGGAATCGCTGTGCCGATCTGTAGTGGGATAATCCACGCCTCTGAGTCTTTAATAGAATTGAAACTTTCTGTTACATTAGCTAGGAAATTTTTAATTCTATGTTAGGACCGTAGGCTTCGGATTATGCTGCCTCAAAGCTTACTTACCACCAAATGGGCCATATCAATGACCAGCTTAAAATAGAATCTCTTAATAGTTGAATCTGAGGACCAGTCAGCTGCATTCATTATGTCCTCTAAACGGGCACCCAGAGAAAAGGCTCCAAACTGTCATAGGCTAATGCCTGCTTCCTGCATGACCCAACGCACCTAATGTGCGATAGTAGGTGATGAATCTGCCTTGTTAGGCTTCTTGAGTGCAATTTAGAGCTGTCGCTCTGCAGGAGGATGAAGTTCCTCAGATATCTCCTCATATTCTTTCAAACAACAGACCACACAAAGTTTAGGAGAGTCTGGGAACGTTGGGTTCTCAATAGTTTGTGTATGTGTTTTAGTCCTGCTACAGATAGTGAAAGAAATCCCTGAAGGGGAAAACATTCTGCCTGTGATGTCTAGAGCCCATACGTCCGAAACTCTGCGACATGAAATCAAACAAAGAAGCATCGCAAGCTTCGCGGACAATTCTTTGTAGGAGAGAAAACTCGTTGTGCTGCCACAATAGAAAAAGATTAAGGCCCAGATTCATCAAACTAAAATCCGCTTGCAAAGGAGCAGATTCTCAGAATCTGCCCCTTTGCGAGCGGTATTTTTGCATTTGGGATGCATCATCCCAAATGCAAAAATCGCAATTTTAGAAATCGCTAAATTGCGATTAATTGCATTTAACTAATTTCAAATTGAGATTCCATAAATGCAATGCATGAAAGTTTTTAAAATAGCGAAATCGCTAATAGGGCACGCAAATTACCATGAAGTACAACTTCATGGTAATTTGCAAAAACTTTGAAAAATGCACTAAAGTGCATTTTTCAAAGTTTCATGTTGTGCATACACATGCCCTAAGGGCATGTGTGTGCGCAACATATGTGCACATATCAATTTCAGGGGTGCACCAGGGTATCCTTTGGACACCCCTGCACCCTTGAAATCGCTATCTCAATTTGCGAATCGCTAATTGTGATTCGCTAATTGGGATTGTCTTCCCATTCATTCATATGAGCCTCTAGGCCCATAGGAATGAATGGGGAGGTATTCCTTCATTGCGAGTTGCAATTTGCGAGTCGCAATTAAGGAATTCTAAGAAATCACAATTTTTTAAGTGATTTCTTGATGCATTCCATTTTGCAATTCCTTAATAGCGAATCGGTATTTTTTGCTATTAAGGAATCGCAAATTGGGTTGTTGATGCATCTGGGGGTAAGCACTCTATTAACATCCCAAAGCTCAGAGTACCTAGGTTCCGGTGGAAGCGATAAACGGAGACCTCTCAAGGGCCTGCAACAAAGGGATGCTCTCCCACCGGTTTGCCCTTCAGTGGAGAATATTCTGCTGAAATCGCCGAACGGAAGGTGTTAACCAACAGGTAAGCCAGGCCATGTTAAGATTTTATTCATTTATTATTTAAAGAGTTTTATATAGCGCTGGCTAGACCCGAAGGTATCAGAACAAGTTCAACAAATTACACAATACATCAAAAAATAAGCAATACAATTAGGAGGGGAGAGAAAGGAGAGAGAGAAGTAGTGAGGGGGCAGGGGAGGTGAAAAAGGGAGGATAAGGGAAGAGACAATAAGGAGAGACGAAAAGAAGTCTGTCTAAAGACCGACTGGGTAGGTGACGACCAAGGAGGGAAACCATGGCCCATCTCCTCTATAGCTAAACCAGGTAGCTCCATCCGGCATCAGACAAAATAGTTCACTCTCAATACATTGAGAGAGGAGAGAAGGAGAGACATAAAATTGAGGGAGGATGGGGAGGAGAGACGAAAGGAAGTGGAACAATGTGGTTCAACAATATAACAGAAAAAGATCAACAATTACACATTACATCAAACAATCATCAATACATTAGGAGAGGAGAGAAAGGAGAGAGAGAAGTAGTGAGGGGGCAAGGGAGGTGAGAAAGGGATGATAAGGTAAGAGACAATAAGGAGAGACGAAAAGAAGTCTGTCTAAAGACCGCCTGGGTATGTGACGACCAGGAGGGAATCCACGGCGCATCTCCCCTATAGCTAAACCAGGTACCGCCATCGTGCATCAGACAAATAGTTCAGTCTCAATACATTGAGAGAGGAGAGAAGGAGAGACATAAAATAGAGGGAGGATGCGGGAGGAGAGGACAGGAGAGACCAAAGGAAGTGGAACAATGTGGTTCAACAATATAAAAGAAAAAGATCAACAATTACACATTACATCAAACAATCATCAATACATTAGGAGAGGAGAGAAAGGAGAGAGAAAAGTAGTGGGGGGTAGGGGAGGTGAGAAAGTGAGGATAAGGGAAGAGACAACCGTAGAGATGAAAGGAAGTCTGTCTGAAGACTGACTGGGTAGGTGACGACCAAGGAGGAAATCCATGGTCCATCTCCCCTATAGCTAAACCAGGTAGCTCCATCGGGCATCAGACAAAATAGTTTGGTCTCAAGTGTCTAGGGAAGAGGTTCACTGAGAAACAGGGTGAGGACAAGGGGCAGGGGCAGGTGTTGGCAGAGGACAGAAGCTGGAAAGAGTAGGAGCGGAGAGGGGAGAGGGTTGGGGGAAGAGAGAGGGGGAAGATAAGGTCAGGAGAGACGCAGGAGCGTTTGCCCGAAGTCCGGCTAGGTAGGTGATAGTCAAAGGAGGGAGTCCAAAGTTAATCTCCCCTATGGTTCGCGAGGGAGCTCCACCGGGCATCATACAAAGGTAGCCTTAGAGTTGAGGTCACAGAGTTGAGACAACAGAGTGTAGTGACGCAGGCTTCCGTCACCGCCCACTGGAGTGGACACTGTTGTTATGTCATCTTCTTCACTTCACTGTGGCACCCCTTAGGCTGTCCCGTGTCTAAGGCGGTTTCGGTTTCACTTTTCCTCCCAGCTGCCTGTGAGGGTGTTCTTTTTTATTGCTGCCTCCGTCACCACTCCTTCAAATCCCCATATGTTGGACCCTAAGTCTGTGTGGTTTAGTGTTTTGAGTGCGACTGGCGTCACTTTGTTCGGCCCGGTGAAAGCTCCACGGGTCAGCTCCACGGGGCCCAGAAGCGAAAGCTCCACACCAGCGCGCCTGCAGGTAGACTCCCCATGGGGTCGTGTGTGCCGAAGGGTATGGAAGAGGAGGACTCCCCGTCCCAGAGTCAACTGTTATTCTGTCAGCAGCGTTATGGCTAACAGAGCGGCCAAATCGCCATATCTCCCCTCAGACATGCTCTCCCTGGGGGCTCAGGCATTTACTTGCAAGGAAGGAAGATGCTTAGGGCGCCCAAAAATTCAAGACCTGGACTACGTCTGCGACCACTGGATCACAACCCCGTCGCACACACCAACGGAACCATCTTGTCCAGGCGGAGCGATAACGTTTGACAGTGCTGTCTGACCAAGCTCTGGACAAGAGGCTCTCAGCGAACTGCGAAAGGCTCTGGAACAACCATATTCCCATGTAATCCTCCATGCCATGAGGTGGGGAGAGCCCTCAAGAACCATTTGATGGGGAACTCCGTCCGGATTGAAGAGAAGCTCTGGAAAGTGGGGGAGTGGGATTGGAAAATCCCAAGAAATTTCCAGAAGAACCGGAAACCACACTGGAGACCTCCAAATTGCTGTAACGAGGACCATACTGGATTGTTGTTGCCGGATCTGGGCGGATATCTGAGTGATCATGGTGAAAGACGGGAGCGCATAAGGTTTCACCTGCGTCCAATCTTGATGGAATGCATCCGTGGCCACCACCAGGGGGTCTGGCCTCCAGCTGAAGAAGCGAGGCAGTTGGTGGTCCAACCTGGAGGCAAAGAGATCTACAGAAAAAGGACCCCAAAGGTCCTGCACCCGCCAAAAAACGTCCGGTTGCAGCTTCCGCAGACTGGAATCCCTGAAATGTCATGATCGCCAGTCGGCTACCAAATTTTCTCGACCTGAGGGATACTCTGCAGTCAATGAGATGTGATTGTCGAGGCAGAACTGCCACAATTCGCTGCCAGGTCTGAAAGCACTTTTGAACGAGTACCGCCCAGGTGATTTATATACTTGACTGCTGAAATGTTGTCCATCTTCAAGAGGACGCAAGATTGAACTCTGTCTTTTGTCCAACACCGCACAGTGAATGAGCCTACCAAAAGCTCTAGGCAGTTGATGTGAATCTCCTGCTCCTGTGGTGACCACGAACCGCCTGTGGAGGAATATCCACATCGAGTGTCCCAGCCTGACCTGCTTGCGTCTGACTCTATGACCAGGTCTGGGGTGGACCCAAAGATCGCTCTCCCATTCCATGCTTCAATGTGGGAGAGCCACCAACAAACTTCTTCCACCACTTCCCCTGACAGGGTTACTGGATGGGAATACGGGAGCCCTTTCCACAAGTGCTTGGTTTTGAGTCATTGCAAAGCCCAATAGTGAAGGGGCCCCAGAAAGATAGCCTGGATCGAGGCTGACAGTAAGCCCTCGATGCAGGCTATCTGATGCAGGGGAACCGTGCCCATGGCCAGGGTCCATCTGAGCTATTTTCCGCAAAGGGAGCCTGAGAGTTGCCGTCGTGGAGTCGACCACGAAACCCAAGAACCTGACGTGCTGGGCTGGCACCAAGAGGGAAATTTTGACAAAATCTAAGCCCTCTAACAGACTCACAGCCTGTTGCAACTGATCCCGAAGCGATGGCGGGTCTTGGTACAGCATGAGCATATCATTCAGGTAAACGATGAGGCGTGTTCCTCTCGCCCTGAGGTACTCCACTAGTGGTTTGAGAACCTTGGTGAAGCACCAGGGGGTGGAGGCCAGCCCAAAGGGGAAAGTAGTGAAGTGATAAACCTGGCCGTGCCAAAGAAATTGAAGAACTTCCTGTGAGGCGGAATTATTGGGATGGCTAAGTAGGCATCTTTTGAATCCAACCGGACTATTCAATCCACCGGCCGGAGCACATCCTGGATGAGGTGAATACCCTCCATCTTGAAATGGCGGTAAACCAACCAAACTTTGAAATCCCGCAAGTTGAAGACTGGACATTGTCCCCTATCCGATTTGTCCACTACAAACATTTTGCTGATGAAACCGAGAGGATCTAAGGCTGTGTGGCAAACAGCACCTTTGTCTAAGAGAGCGGAGATTTCCGTGCCTATTGGGGCCTCTTCTGACCGCAAAAAACAAATGGGGTTGGGCGGGAAGGCCTGCCTGGGTTCACCGCAGAATTCTATTTGAAACCCCTGCACTGTCTGAAGGACACAAGCATCGGATATGATTGTCCTCCATGCACTTAGAAAGCGGGCCAGACGACCTCCTACTCCCACCAGGGAAGAACAGGAAACACTTACCGACATTAGCCGCGTTGTCCCCTCCGCAGAAACCTCTGCCTCTGGAACGTCTGCCGCGGGACAGGTAAAAGTTGGAGTATCATGTCCGCGTTTGATACTGCCCTTGCCTGGAGCCTTGTCCCCTGGAGTTATTGGTGTTGGTATTAGGGACCTGGCCGGTCGAGCGGCCCCTACCTCAACCGGCCCCACGGAAAACCTGTGAGGGAAAGACTTTTTTATTAGACGATTGGGCCCTGTCTAAGGAGGTGAATGTATTAACGAATTTCCCTAATTCTTTTTATAAAGGGTTCCCCAAATAAACCTCCTTGAGCCACAGCTCCAGCCTCCGAATCTTCCAAGTCTCCCAACTCAGGGTTAACCTTTATAAGGAAAGAACGGCGGCGCTCTGTGGAAAGCGTGCAGTTCGCATTTCCTAAGAAGACTATTGATCTTTGCGCCCATCCAGAGAGGGCCTCCGGTAAAATCAAGGCACCTGAAGCCTTGGCATCCTCAGCCATGTCTAAAACCATGGACATGGGACTGAGGGCATCGAGGAGTTTATCCTGGCATGCCCTCCAGGAACGATCTATCCCCTTCTTGGGATTCTTTATAAACTTAGCGAGAAAAGTCGCCATTCGGAGATCAAGCTCAGGGGTTTGCGTGACTTTCCCGTCAAGGGAGGGGCAGGGGCATTCTGAACGCAGACGGCTACACGCCTCCTTCCCATAGGGGTGCGAATCCTACTGGCCACGTATGTGGCCACCTTGGCTGAAGGCGTCCATTCAGAGGACCGAGGATGCATCACCAGTTCAGGGTTTAGCATGTCTGAGCTAACGGAAGGAACCTGATGGTCAGATGGGGATGGAGAAGGGGCGGGACGCCATGGCCTGTAAGGCCCTGGTTCTTCCTCCATATCTCTATTAACATCATCACCTGCGTCCTGAGCCGGGCTGGTTGGGTCAGTGAGAGGAGCCGCAGTCTCTCAAATGCATCCTGATTTACACCGTCCACTTTGGGACGTTTTGCAGGTACCGGGTCTGCCTACAAGAGACTTAGGCGTGCGGCAAAACCCCGACCTTCGAGGGCTACTGCCAGCTAAATCAACCGGCAACAAGAGAAAGACTTGGTCGCCCTTCGGGGGGAATAATGACGCTTATCTTAACGAAAACATTAAGGAATGTGACATTGTTAAATGTAAAGTGTAAATGGTCATTGGTGTGCAGGACACTCTCTCCCAGGATAAGGCTTATGAAAAGCTAATTGTCATAAATGTATATATACAGTGGGACAATAGAGGTGACTATGTAAGAGACACAATATTAATCTTAGGGGATTTTAACCATAAGCTATATCCAGCGAAGACCGATTGTTGGAACACAGAATTACTAGATATCTATGGAATAGGTCATGCTAACTTTCCATTATGTGACCCTTCAAAGCTGGATTGGGATTTGGTCAACTACTTGGGGGAAAAGGGACTCTTTTGCCTAAATGGCAGGTTTAAATCAGACTGCCCTGCAAAGAAGACTTTTAAAAAGGTTCACAAAATTCCCCAATTGATTATGTTTTTATGCCAGCTTGGAACTTCCCCTTAGTGCAAGACTTTAACACCTTAGCTGCGTGTAAACATCTCTCCCCAGTGCTGCGCTGTCCATTGGAACCAGTGCTGAATGGACGTCCAATGGTCGTGCGCAGCACTGGGGAGGTAGCGCTGCTGACGACCGTTGGCCGTCAGCAGCACTTAAGGGGTTAAGGTATCACACGGTGAGGGTAGTGACCATAACATACTCTCTGCGAGATTAAAATGGGGAAGGGCGGAACTAAGGGAAAAGGTGATTCACCAAGAAGTGGATTACCCCAGAAGGGCGACAACAAGAGTAACCGAAGAGTATGTGGAAAAGTTAAAAGCATTCCAACAAAAGACAGATTTAATAAACCTGGAAAAAGTAAATCTAAAATGGTATGAGGAGAAAATTGCCCAATCAGTTCAATGCCTTAGGATAGAACTGAAAATGAATAAAAGAAAAGGTTTAAGGGAACATGCCAGCCGTCTGAAATGGTTTTCAGTGGACTGTCAAACAAACAAAAGGGAGTTAAGGGCAGAATCTAGAAAACAAAAGAAAGAATTCAACCCAGAAAGGAAAAAACACATTATTTCCCTAAGAACAGAGCTTAAAAAGATGGTCTGCGACGCGAAAAGGGAATATAAAGAGAAATGCTGGGGTGAGCTGTTAGAATCAATAGAAAACAAGAACTTAAGACAATTCTGGAAATTGATAAAAGCAGCATCGTCTCCAGCCAGAGACATGATTTGCGTCGTAAGTGAGGCTGCCTGGGACAAATACAAGGGAATTGTACGAAGCCAGATTAGATCCAGAAGCAAGTGTACTCCCAGGATGGCAGGAAATCTCAG
Organism: Lissotriton vulgaris; assembly: GCF_964263255.1. Classification (NCBI taxonomy): domain Eukaryota; kingdom Metazoa; phylum Chordata; class Amphibia; order Caudata; family Salamandridae; genus Lissotriton; species Lissotriton vulgaris. The sequence continues at coordinate 1,461,397 of NW_028246389.1, read as the reverse complement.
ACGATTTTAAATCAGACTTCACAGAAGACCGTGTTGCTTAAACAATTAAGAAGTTAAACCTAACTAGAGCGGTAGGGCCTGACAACCTTCCAGCTATAATTTTAAAATCCCAAATAAAATGGTGGGCAAAGTTCTTTTCCCACCTATTCCTTCTAGTTCTATCAGAGGGAAAAATGCCCACAAACTGGAAGGGGGCAATAATCAGACCTATCCACAAAAAGGGTAGCCCAGGGGAACCACAAAACTATAGATTGATAAATCTCCTGGATATAGGGGAAAAGGTCTTCTCAAAACTAGTCTTAAATAGACTAATTGACTGGGTTGAGGAGAAGTCAATAATACCAATCGAACAGGGAGGGTTCAGAGCAGGACACTCAACGATAGACCATTGCTTCTCCCTATGGGCCATGGCAAGGAAGTCCTCGGAGCAGAACGGAAAACTCTGTTGCTGCTTTGTGGACTTCCGAGCAGCATTTGACTCGGTGGACAGGGACTGTCTTTGGGAAATACTAACAAAGAAAAATATCCCAAAAGATCTGTTGACAGTACTAAAAGAATTGCACCGGGAAAATTGGGCCCAAGTGATTAGGGATACCGAGGGGTCATTAACACCGAAAATTCCAATTGGAAATGGTCTTAGGCAAGGCTGCGTCTTGGCCCCTCAGTTATTCTCCATCTTCCTATCCGATTTACCAAAATGCCTAGAAGTGAAGGGTAGTGCCAGTCCAAGAATGGATGGCAAAAAGGTACCGTGTCTGCTATACGCAGATGATCTAATAATAGTGGACCAAACAGAAATTGGCCTCCAAAAGAAACATGCAGCCTGATTCATCATCATCCCGTTTTGCGAGGCCCTAATAGCGATTCATAGCGAATCGCTATTAAAGCCTCGCAAAACGGGATTCATGTAGGAATCGCAAAATAAAATGTGATTCCTACATATTCCTTATTTGCGATTAGCAAATTGCTAATCGCAAATAAGGAATAACTCGCCATTCATTCCTATGGGCCAAAAGGCCCATAGGAATGAATGGGGAGTATTCCTTATTTGCGATTAGCAAATTGCTAATCGCAAATAAGATTGCGATTTAAAGGGTGCCAGGGGTGTCCAAAGGACACCCTGTAGCACCCCTAAAATGGAAATTTTCACAGGTGTTGCACACACACATGTCCAAAGGACATGTGTGTGTGTAACATGCAACTCAGAAAAATGCATTTAAATGCATTTTTCTGAGTTTTCGCAATTTACCGTGAGGTTTGACCTCGCGGTAAATTGCGGCCAGAAATTGCGAATTCGCAAAATTATTTTGCATGATGAATTGCATTTAAGGAATCTCAAATAGAGATTCCTTAAATGTAAGTCCTCGCAAAATTGCGAGATCACAATCAGCGATTTATGCATTTGGGATGATGAATCCCAAATGCAACAAGCATTGGAAATGCAATAGGTCTCGCATTAGAAAAGTTGGAGCTATTGGTCTTGTAAATGACAAATATTTTATTTATTTGTTGGTTTTTAAAATAGATAAATTGATAGCTTTGTCATTTACAACGCCAATAGTTATAACTTTCGCGAATGTGACACCTATAGCATTTGGAATGCAACATGTTTTGTATTTACGTGACATAGATGGCAGCTCTGGTCGTTAGGCCACATCTCTAGAGAGCAGGAGAGTGCAGCAGGGGAGAGAAGCACAGCAATGCAATAGGTCTCACATTAGGAAAGTTTGAGCTATTGGTATTGTAAAGGACACATTTTTCATTTATGTGCTTGTTTTGAAAATTGCGAAATTAATAGCTTTGTTATTTACAATGCCAATAGTTTTATCTTTCGCAAATGTGACACCTATTGCAACACAATATGTGTTGTAGCACTGAGTGGTGTGAGGGTGAGTGGGTGTGTGAGGGTGAGTGAGGGTGAGGGTGTGTGAGGGTGAGGGTGTGGGTGTGTGAGGGTGAGTGAGGGTGTTTGAGGGTGTGTGAGGGTGAGTGAGGGTGTGTGAGGTGGTGAGGGTGAGGGTGAGGGTTAGGGGGTGTGAGGGTGAGGGTGAGAGGGTGACAGAGTGTGTGTGAGGGTGAGGGGATGAGGGTAAGGGTGTGTGAGGAAGAGGGGGTGATGGTGAGAGGGTGCGAGGGTGAGGGTGGGTGAGGGTGTGTGAGGGTGTGTGAGGGTGAGGGGGTGTGAGGCTGAGTGAGGGTGAGAGGGTTGTGAGGGGTGTGAGGGTGAGTGAGGGTGTGTGAGGATGAGGGGGTGAGGATGTGAAGGCGCGTTTGGCAGTGTATGTTTTAACGCTCGGAATATCATAATTAAACGTACGTAGCGTCACCAGAACTCATTTTGTTTAAAAAAAAAAAAAGTAATAAAAAATTCGCAGTCTGTTGCTGTCCTTGCAAATCAGAGAAACACTGCACGGTAACAATTATTCACCTTCCTTTTAAGTACGTGCAGTTGGGCACACCTGGTGTTTTCAGTCCAGTCCAACCAAACACCGCAATTTGCGCGCACATTCAGAATAAACAAATCTTCTTTCGTCACCATGAAGCCAGTAAGTGTTATTCTTTACACTTGAAAGCTCTAGCATGCATCAAAGTGGACAGTCACGCTGTCTGTAAAGCTGTGGATTTGCTTGTTGACGATTTGCACAGGCCAGTAATCAACTAATGGCATCAGACTGAACAGTTAATCGTGTTGTTTACTTGGTCGGAAGGAAAAACGTCAGCTGAATTGTGTCAGCACTTATAATGGCGTGCGCCTGTTGAGACTTGCTGTCTGCTGAATTATCAGAAACCACGCAACGTTTGCTAAATTCCCCAAAGTTTGATTTCAATGAAGAAACACACATGGAAAAGAGGAACTTGGCCATAGTATACACGTTTAAAGGTGTACGGTTTTGTTGACATTGTTACAAAAACACTGATATTGGGGTAAAGTAGAATTATGTAACAGAATACTGCGCATGTGCACAAACAAGTTCCAGGCTAGACACGACATGATGTCAGCTCTCCCAGTGATACTTACTCTCGATAACAGGAGGGGCCAGAGAAGGGGAGGGGGGAGGAGAAATGCGACACGGCGGGCAGGGGAGGGGGGAGTAATCAACTAATGGCATCAGACTGAACAGTTAATCGTGTTGTTTACTTGGTCGGAAGGAAAAACGTCAGCTGAATTGTGTCAGCACTTATAAAATAATGGCGCGCGCCTGTTGAGACTTGCTGTCTGCTGAATTATCAGAAAGCACGCAACGTTTGCTAAATTCCCCAAAGTTTGATTTCAATGAAGAAACACACATGGAAAAGAGGAACTTGGCCATAGTATACACGTTTAAAGGTGTACGGTTTTGTTGACATTGTTACAAAAACACTGATATTGGGGTAAAGTAGAATTATGTAAGAGAATACTGCACATGTGCACAAACAAGTTCCAGGCTAGACACGACATGATGTCAGCTCTCCCAGTGATACTTACTCTCGATAACAGGAGGGGCCAGAGAAGGGGAGGGGGGAGGAGAAATGCAACACGGCGGGCAGGGGAGGGGGCGAGGGGGGAGGAGAAATGCGACACAAACAAGACGGAGGGAAGGCAGATAAGGGGAGGGGGAGGAGAAATGCGACACGGCGGGCAGGGGAGGGGGCGAGGGGGGAGGAGAAATGCGACGTGCGGATGAGGGAACTGATGTGCACGCGCTTTTAAGCTCAATGCGCATGCGCATTGAGCTTAAAAGTCACGGGCACTGCAAGGAATCGCCACGATTCCTTGCAAGTTAGTTAAAGAGTGGTTAAGGCCCCATAGTCTTGCAAGCTCGATGCGCATGCGCATCGACAGGCGAGACCTAAAAATCGCACTCGCAAAGGGCCAGATTCTCAGAATCTGGCCCTTTGCGAGCCGATTTGGCCTTGATGAATTAGGCTGTAAACTCTTTTAATGAATACTGTAAAAAGCTATTTTTAAAGGTAAACCTAGACAAGACAAAAATCCTGTGCTTTGGTAAAAAAGCAATTAATTTTAATTGGTTTTTAGGGGATCTTAAACAAGAATCTGTAAACGAATACCGATACCTAGGTGTGTGGTTCGATAAAAAACTTAAATTGGCAAGCACATCTTGAAGCCCAAAAAGCAAAGTCACAAACTTCAATTGCTGGCCAAAAAAATGTTTAACCGGCCCTATGGGGATAAGCCTCATTGACCACTACTGAAAGCTTATAATGCGATGATCCCACCACAAGTCCTCTATGGGGCAGAGATCCTTTATTTGAGCGGTAAGGGAGTCTGGGACCTGGAGGAAGGTAAATGCTTGAAAAAGCTCTTATCCCTACCCCCATCAGCAATGGTGCAAGCCATAAGAACAGAGCTAGGGACAACTGCCTGGGGGGTCCAGGCACAATGTGCAACAATTAGATTTTGGAATCGCCTCGAAAATGATCAAAAAGTTGCCCAATGGTGTCGAAATGAGATACTTCACAGTGACCTAAAATGGGCAAAAATGTGTAAGAAGAGAATATTACAGGCCTGCGAAAATATAAATGTGGATATATCTGGTGCTTCGCTAACAATTGAGTGCTCTAAACAAGAGCTAAGAACCAAAGGACAAGTGGTAACTAGAAGCACGGACAGGGAATATCTTGGTTAAAAAAGATCGGTGGAGTTAATGATGAATGCATGGGCAAAGGAAACCTGGTTCCCCTACTTGGATCTATTGCCTAACCTGTGGTTTTGACAAGAGATCCTAAGGTTACATATTGGGATCAACCCATGGATATCAAATAAAGAACTCAAAACCAAAATGTTGGACCCAAATGGGCACTGTAAATTCAGGTTGGGCACAAAAGGGGACACTTTACACTTTTTGTTGGACTGTATAAATATTTTAGAACAACGTAAATTTCGGCTGCGGCAATTATTCGTAAAATATGACATAAGGAATAGGAGTCAAGCACTTGCTCTACTTACGGCACTTCCAAGCATTGATATTGTAATTGCACTAGGGAAATTCATAAAGGTTGTACAGAGTTTTTTATTATGTTAGAAATAGATTTTAAGGTTTTAAATTGATTTGTGTCTATAGGTAACCGGTTTTATGAATTTTATAATGGCAAAAATTGTTGGGGTAATTGAGAATATGTGTGCCCAGCTTTAATTGTCATATGTCTGGAAGAAGGCTTTTCACACCCTTCCTTTAAAGGAATGAGAGCTCAATGAGAATTTTGTATGTATTACTGTTGATGGACATGGTCTCTTTTATTTTTTATTTTTAATGAAAGTAACTACTGTGTATTGGTTTAAAGATTACAATCTAAATAAACTAACCCTTTGAACTTGAACTTGAAATATGCATGCTCCCCACAAACAAAATAGACTCCTGGAATAATTTGGTTATTGTCCTCCCAAGAGCAGAGGTCAAAGTCCACATACACGAAAACGTGGTCACAATCACTTCTACCCATGTAAATAGCATTAAGGGAGGATTTTTTTCTACCCACACATAATTTCCCTTTGTGTTGCCAATCTAGAAGCAGCACAGGGAAAACTCCTTCACTTCTTCCTTATCCCACTGCCCTTTACATTTCTGATCCCATCCTGTTTTTCACCTTTCATTCATTGCTCTATTCCTGTCTTCTGTCAAACCAAAAATGTCTCCTCAACCTCAGTTGAAGAACATGTCAAATTGTGTCTATGAGTATAAGTTGTGTCCAGTGTCAAATTTGGTCTAAGGATACAGTTAAGTATATATATTGTCTTAGTAAGATATAGCGAGTACAGGAAGCCAAACGCAGGGGACAACCTTGTAAAAGCAGCCAGCGTAGCATGAACAGCATGACTGCATGAAACTGAGAGCAAAAAGCCCCGGAGCAAGCCCAGAAGCCAATACGACCAAACGAAACTTGGGAGAGCTGAGAACTGAGAAGCAAGATGGCGAGTGGGCGACGCTGACAGGAAAGAGAAGATGAGCCGAGATCAAGCTAAGCCCAGTCAAGTGAAGCTCAAGCGACGCACAACCGTGTGTGAGATACGTCGGGTTCTCGTGGCTCAATCGGAGGGCAAGTACGGGAAAATAAATAAACAAATTAAAGAAAGGGAAAGGAACGGCGGAACCAGTGGAAGCAGCTGAAAATCCAGGAACCAAGTGGGGAAATAACTTTAAACAACATGCCGCATCCACCTACCGGAGGAACACGCCGCCAGTCAAGAACAGTGAAACTCGATCAGTTCCAAAACCGGAAGTACTGGACGGTGGCGGCCATCGCAGGGAGGAAGAAGGCGGAAGAAGAAGGAGCAAGCCGAACCGGAAGTTAAGGAGTGAGGAAGCGGAAACGACCGGTGCAACCCGGTGAACCGGAAGCAAAGCAAGCAAGCAGAGAAGCGGAGTCAGGCACGAAGAGGAAGGAGCGTAGCTGACGCGACTCGATCAGCCAGGTCGGTCTGCTTGCCTGCCGGGATACACGATACGGGGGACAAAAGCGGCTGCAGGCGCCAGCGCCACGCTAGCGAGGGGGCGCGTGTGAAGCCTAGAAAGGAACGAGAGGGCCCGCCCCCCCCAAGGTAGGCGCGAGGTGTGAGCAGCTCCCCCCCAACCGGATGCAACTTGAGGCGTATAAGTGCAGCAACAGCGCCGGGAGGCGACGCGGATCACCGAGGATCTAAGGATACTGGTGCACAGAAATAGCCAGGATCTTCAAAGCAGGAAAGCTAAGTGAGCACAAGAGGGCGAGCAACCACACTGCCATCACAGCTGCAGGGCCAAAAAGGGGGACAAACAGAGCCCACACCCATACTTGTGCACAGGAATAGCCAGGATCTTCAAAGCAGAACATCTCTGACAGCTCTGAGACAGCTCTGAAGCAGTGCTTTAGCGGCGAACTTTAATAGCACCGGAGGCGCAGGGGCAAAGAGGAGAGGCCTTTAAGGTGGCACACCAGCAAATAAGAGGAAACGAGGGGACAGAGAGTGCGGCAGTGCTTCTCCCGACAGAACTTAATATCAAGTACAGTAAGTGAGCACAAGAGGGCGAGCAACCACACTGCCTGCACAGCTGCAGGGCCAAAAGGGGGTACAAACAGAGCCCACACAAAGAGCCATCACCAAAGGCGAACGAGACAAAGCAAGCGCTGGAGGGGGCAAGGACAAAAACAAAGACCAGGCTGATCAAAGCCCCAAGTCGCTTTCGCTATAACCCCGCTGCACAAACAACAGATCCTGCGCAGGCCAGGCAACGCACCCTCAGCAGCAGGAACAGATCAAATCCAAGGAAGATGGCCGAGGTTAAGAACACTAACGACCTGAAGAAGCCAAGGAAAGATAATATGGACTCGCCGGGGAAGCATAAAACAGAGAATGCAACACTAGAAACAGTGTTGAAAAGGATTAACGAAGTTAAGGAGGTGGCGAGAGAAACAAAAAAAACTATAGATAACATGCAACTAGAGCTAGCGGCGATCCGTGCAGACCAGCATAACACAAATACCAGACTGGAGAAGGTAGAGAGCAGGATGAGTGTGGTTGAGCACGCAACGAATAAGACCATCAAGGCCACTAAGGGACACGCAAAGATAGCCAAGACAATACAGAAGCAGCTGGCGGAGCAGGACGATAGAGCAAGAAGGGGCAACATCAGAATCTTAGGCGTCCCGGAAGGCCTGGAGGATAAAGAGAAATCCTGCGCAGCAATGCTTGAAGACATGCTCCCTAAGCTCACAGGCCTGAACTTTGAGCGGCTGTTTGAAGTCAACAAGGCATACAGGGTGCCAGCAGGCAAACCAGCCACGGGTAAGCCCCCGAGAGCAATAATCTGCTCCCCACTAAGAGCGGAACACACAGACGCGATCTTCGCCTTTGCAAGGAAAAACCAAAACCTCACCTGGGCGAGCAACAAGATCGTGCTCACACAAGACTACTCGAAAGCCACGGTAGATGCCAGGAAGGGCTTCTTAGCCATGAGAGAAGCGCTGCGGAAGAGGAACCTCACCTACTCCTTCACAGGTCCGGCCAGATTTAAAGTGACAGACAACTGGAGATCCATCACGTTCGAAGATCCCGGGGAACTCAGACGCTACTTGGCAGGACCGCCGCCCGAAGAAATGGAGGCAAGCGGTCATAGCCAAAGCGCCCCGAAAAGGAGTGCATCACCGAGCGAGGAAGGGAAAACGGACTGAGACCCCCAGACAGTAACAAGTACTAAGAGCTACCTCAACACCTAGGGACTAAGCCGATGAACATTACACCGACATCTACCTCATAGCTACCACATAGCTCGAAGGAAGGAACTCTGAAGGACACAACCTCGAGCAACATAGAGAGCCTACCCAACGAGAATGAACAGAACTAAACAACAGGACAATGAACAATTGCAGAATCAGCAACCAATCTACCTCAGGGAGCGGCGGACAAAGGAACTTTTGTCGTCGCACACCCACTATGCAAGCAAGGGGGGGAGGGGGGAGGGAGGGGAGGGAAGGGAGACGGGGGGAGGGGGGTGCGGGGTACACACACATGGGCTGATACCACTTTCTTTTCTTTTTCTATCTTTCTACACCCCTATTCTTTTCTTAGAGAGAGCAGACAGGGAAACCAAGCACAGAACTAAGATAAGTAGGAGCCCAACCGGAAGCCAGCTAAGCAGTAACGAACAATGACACACAACACGAGCCACAATCTCAAAACGGACATAAGAGTAGTATCGATGAATGTGAAGGGCCTCAACCACCCAGTTAAAAGAAGGAAAGTCCTTGAACATCTGTCCAGACTAAAAAGTGATATTTATGTCCTGCAGGAGACCAGGCTAGGTGAAGAGGACATAGACCGCCTAAAGGCAAGATGCATAGGCCACGTAATAGGGTCACCAGCAAAGAACAAAAAAAACGGGGTCATAACTATACTTAGTAAAAAGTCAAAATTAACACTGGTCAAAACAAAGAGAGACGAAGAGGGGAGGTTACTAGTCACTAGCCTGCTCAGAGGGGAGGAACCTATACACGTGGCAAACATCTATGGACCCAACACGGAGGATAAAGCATTCTGGGAGCAGACAGGCAGGGAACTAGAAGCACTACCTTTAGGAGAGCTACTAATAGCAGCTGGCGACATGAACCAGGTACTGGACCCAGCCATAGACAGACACCCACAAAGACAGGGCCTAAATACACTGAGGAGCAACCCGCTACGGAACCTCTGCTCAAAAATCAAGCTAGTAGACCCATGGAGGCTACAAAACCCAGATGAGAGGGAATACACCTTTTACTCAAATCCACACAACTCATACAGCACGATAGACTATATACTAATTTCAGACACTCATACACACCTCATAGAGCACATGGAGATAGGACCAAGAGCGATTTCAGACCACTCTCACATCTGCCTAACTCTAACGGGCAAACACAACGAGCACCCAACACGAAGATGGAGGTTTGACGACGACCTCCTCAAAAACACTAGTAGTAGTACTGAAATAGAACTAGCTCTTAAGGAGTACCTCATAAACAATGACACAGCAGACATAGGTAGAGAGACATTATGGGACGCAATGAAAGCTACTGTAAGAGGAACCATAATCAACATCAAAGGAAGACAGAACAGAGAAAGAAATAAGAGGATAATCGAACTAGAAAGCGAAATCAAAAGATTAGAAGCAGGTCACATAAGCAATTTAGAGGACAGGAACACCCTCACAACCCTAACAAAGAAAAAGTATGAGTTAAACAGGATCCTTAGTGAAAGGGCAGGAACCTGGATCAACAAGTACAGAGCAATAAACATGTGCTCGGCCAACAGAGCGGGCAAAGCACTTGCAGCATTCCTCAAGGGCAAGCAGAGGCAGCACACAATAACAGCAGTCAAGGACAGCACGAACAAATCACACACATCGAACAAAGGGATACTGGACACTTTCAAAGAGTTTTACGCACAGCTATACAAAAAAGATGAAACACTAAAGGCAGATGGGGGGAAGGAGCTACTGGAGAGCATCACAACTCCAACACTGTCAGGAACACAGAAGGAAATGCTAGACTCAGAAATAACTGGAGATGAGATAGAGAGGGCGGTCAAAAGCCTGAAAGATAAAAAAGCCCTGGGCCGGACGGGTTTACAGCCAATTTCTACAAACACTACATCACAACACTCAGGCCAGTGTTGACATCAGTCTTCGCGAGCTGTATAAACAAAGGCCGCATGACTCCGTCGATGGCTGAAGCTAACATTATAGTGATCCCAAAAGAAGGCAAAGACACACAACACCCAAAAAACTACAGGCCAATCTCACTTATCAATGTCGACTGTAAAATATACGCCAAGATCCTAGCTACCAGGCTCAACACAAACCTTCCATCCCTCATACATTGCTCGCAAGTGGGATACCTGAAGAACAGGATGTCCCAGGACAATACTAGATTGCTATGCCACGTAATCAACCACGCAACAATGCGGCGGTCATGATCGCCCTTGATGCAGAAAAAGCATTTGATAGAGTGTCATGGCCCTATTTGGACCAATGTATGAAAAAATTCGGACTAGGCCAACACTATAAAAAGATGGTAATGGCACTGTACAATGAACCAAAAGCCCGAGTGGTAGTGAATGGAGGCACATCAGATACACTAGATCTCAAAAGAGGAACGAGGCAGGGTTGCCCGCTATCTCCAGCCCTCTTCCTACTAGCTATTGAACCCCTACTGAGCATGATACGTTCAAACACAGACATCAGAGGCATACCTATAGAGGGAGAATCCTTCAAATTAGCAGCGTATGCGGACGATGTCCTCATTGTAACAGAGGACCCTGAAAGATCCATTAAAGCACTAATGGACACCATAGATCAGTTTGCGCAAGTGTCAGGATACAAATTTAACAGAGAGAAATCTGAATGCAAACCACTGAACATACACACCAACAAGACTGTACTGGGCACCTCGGGCCTAACGTGGCAGAAGAAAGCCATTAAATACCTGGGCCTCCTATTCGAGAGAGACTTGCGAACCACAGTAGACCAGAACAAACAAGCAATCCTACACAAAATAAAGGAGAGACTAGAGGGTTGGTCACCAAGATTCACTACATGGTGGGGAAGGGTTGAGACCATCAAAATGATGGTCACCCCTATGGTAAACTACACGCTCAACATGCTACCACTAACCAATACCCCTGATTTCCACAAAAAACTTGACAAAATACTGAACACGTTTCTATGGAGAGGGAAGAAACCTAGAATCAGCCTTCAGAAACTCAGACTCCCCAAGGCTCCAGGAGGGCTGAACATAACAAACTTTAGAACCTTCCAAACAGCCTGCTTGGCAGCACAGGGTCTGCACTGGATATCACCAAAGGGCGACTACACCCCAGCCTGGCTCTCCCTAGAGAGGAAACTACTAGGGGGAATGGAACCCGTGGCACTACTCACAGCGACAAAGCACCCCACGATCAAACAGAACGCAATCCTTAGGAACACACGACTGGCCCTACTAAAATTAGACAAACTACTAGACATTAGCGTCAGACAAACTCAGCTAGAGTCGCTCTGGCACAACCCTAGAATCAAATATAGGGATAAATCACTGGATATGCACACGTGGTATTGGCACGGCATACCAACGGTGAGCCAGCTACAGGAGAAAGGGACTCAGACCGCGTTTGACAAGCTCAGACAACAACACAATTTCAACACCATAGAGCTCTACAACTTCCTTAAAATAAGAGTAGCAATAGCCAAAGCCAATATAAACATGCTCACCCCATCAATAACACAATACGCTAACGGCCTGAACATCACAGGACACCAGGTAGCGCACATATACAGAGCCATGACCCCCAAAACCTCCAAAGTAAATAACAAAACTCTAAGCCAATGGGAAGAAGCGGCAGGGAGAGAGCTAAGCGAGAAGGAAAGGGCAGATCTATGGTCCTCCACATCAAGGAGGAAGGTGACAACGACCCTCGATCAGACAAAGTTCTGGTTAGTACACAGGGCCTACTGGACCCCAGCACGTCTAGCCGCCATGGGTATCAGAGAGACTGACTCCTGCTGGAACTGCGACATGCAGAAAGGAGACCTGGCACACCTCCTTTTCCACTGCACCGAAACAAGGAAGTTCTTGAACTCCATAAACACTCTAATCAATGACGTAACAGGAGCCACACTGTCAATGGACTTTCACCACCTAATTCTGGGATACACCGACCCATCCATAACATCCGAAAATGACAGAGACCTGATTGACCTCCTGCTCACAGCAGCGGTCAAAACGGTGTTGAACAACTGGAAGGATACGGCAAAGCCACCTTTAAAGCCTGGTTCAACTGGGTCATTTTCCTAAGAGGAGCCGACACCATAACGACCAACAGCCAAACGAACTCAGGGAAAAAGAGCGAGATATGGCAGTCACTAGACAACTTTTTGTCCTCTCATAAGCCACCCTAAACACCCAGACCAGGCAACACTGCATAATCAGACAAGCATCCTACTCAACAACATAAAGCGCCTATGTCTCTCTATACTCCTACACCTCTTTTCTTCTGATACTCTATCTCTTCACACCACCAGGGGGACGGAAAGATAACCAGACAGGTTGCAAAGGGGCAAGGGGGAAAATGGAAACGTGCAAGTCGGGCGAGAAGAAAATGTAACAAACTGAAGAATGAACTATCAAGAGCTAAACTAATGTAAGCCAATCTGGCAATCTGGACATTGCTTGACCCCCGCCCCCCCCCCCCCGGTGCTTCTTTCTTTACTTTTTCCCCCATGTGATTCACCCTGTACCATGTAAATATGCTTTTATTTTCAATAAAAAATTACAGAAATAAAAAAAAACAAATCATAATTTGAAAAAGAATATTCAAAATGTCCCTTTCCATAAAAGCAGAGTTAACAGAAGGATACATGTAATGCCATACGTAAGAAGAGTATGGTGATAGGTAATTTTCTTTGAGGCTGATGCAGGTAACTACATGCAAACATAAAAGTCTCTTCCATCCATAGTATCACAATATTCATAAAGCAACTTAAAATATAGATTTTGAGCATTATCTCCTCTAGATACATCTACATGCACAGCTGTATAATCATGTGCGTAAGCTACTACCAGTAGGACTCGGGGGTTTTGAGGGCAACACTAGGCTTAAGCTCGGCTACTGTAAAAAATGTAGGTAAGGATAATCGTACAAGAAGATTATTTAATACTACTTTCACAGCTATTAATACTCCTTCCAATATGAACCTATGACTGTTGTGTTTAACAGTTTCCATGACTTCTCTAAAATCATTGGGGCAGATTTACAAGGTCTGGTGCATCTCTGCAAATCAGAAGGGATGCGCCAGAACACTTGCGACCTGCAAAAACACCCGTGCATCACCACTGATGCACCGCATTTACAATGCGGTGTGCCATGGCGCACGGATGGGCAGATGCGTGTCGCATCCCCCGGCAGAAATGCGGCGCATTGGTAGAGTTGCATCGCAAGCACGACAAGGCTCCAGCAAAGCTTGGGGGTGCCCTATGTCTAACATGCTGCGTCAATCCTTACGCCTGCTTCAAGCAGGCGCAGGGATTTGACGCAGCATGGCCGTAAAAGTGACTCAGTGAAATCTTGTAGATTTCACTGTGTCACTTTTACGAGGCGTACCTGCGAGGGAATGCCCACCCTGCGCTGGAACGCCCACATGAAACCTGATGCAGGTTTCATGTGGTGCAGGGGTTTACAACGTGACGCATCTCCCTAGATGCGTCACGTTGTAAATACGACGCAACATGGCGAATGATTTACGCCACCGCTGCTTCACAGAAGTGATGCAACGGCGGCGTAAATGTGTCGTAAGGGGGTTGTAAATCTGCCCCATAATAGGCATGTATTGACTCTTTGGGCTCTTGCGTCATCCTTTCAATCTTGATCTAATCAATATCTTTAGCTGCTATTTTCCCTTTCAAACAGGTCAAAACCTGTTGACACTTTTTCATCACTAACGGGGATGTGGCATGTCTTACCTAATCTCTATGGGGTTCCTTCTCTGACCATTCTAATGCCACTTTATATTTTGCCCACAAATCACTTGGTACCACAATGTCACAGAAAGTATTCAAATCCACCCATAAGACTCCTGAAATTTTCACAAATCTCTCAAATCATATACACCTTTTGACTGGCTTTTCTCTCGATTTTGGGAAACCATTAGTGAATGACGCAAGATCACTCCTATTCAATGGCACATGGGCATAACCTCAACCAGGCACTAACCGCAATAGAAAATTCAAAGCATTCCCTCAATTCCATAAAGACGGAGGGGGCTCTCCCTTTGTTTTCTTTTAATCTTTCATCTTCGCCCATCTGCCTTTCCATTTATTTACCTCACTCTATTATCAAATGCAACTAATTAATTCCTTCATTTGAGTTTTCATTCTTGGTGTTCCCATAAATGTCAATCTTACCTAAACATATATGATAACTTTTCTGTAATTATTCAGTTCAGCTTAAATCTACATCATAAGTTCTGGCCTCTTCAGACAATTTATCATGAGCTTGTCCTGCTCATTTAGTGATGTCTTTACACATGAATACAAGTTTCTTCTCTTGCTGGGTTCTAATTGAGAAAGATCAAAGGTTCCCAATATTATCTCATCCAGTTCTAACTTTAGTTTGACCACATCCACTGCATGTTCCGTTGCCGGGGTCTGAATTATTTCCTTGCCTAATCCTGAACCTTCCTTTTCTCTCAGGGACCCATGAAAAATCGAATCAAATCATCTAGGTCTCAGGAAATAAGACCATTCTGTACTACAGAGGTATTGGGTGCTATCTTTTCTGTGACACCCTTGTTGATTACTGTCTGCGGCATATTCCAAAAAGATATGTCAAAATGTTGCGATCTTTGGGTGGACCCTGCTACAGAAGTAAAATTCTATCTGATTCATGGTTGATGCTGTCGAGACAACACAAGTGGTATTTACCTGAGTCAGAACTAAAGAAATTCTTTTTATCCTGAAACCACAGGAGCACATGCTGATATATCTCCTCCAGTAGGGACTGTCAAAGTATGTGTTAAGTCCCCTGTCAACTCGGGTTGATACAAAGAAACTACGGGCCTAATAGTGACCGGAACAGCAATTCCATCTGGGGCCTTGGGAACAGTGGAGTTAACAGGGACAATAATCCCTGAACTCCCTCCCATCAGATTTGGATTAGTATTTACTGGTGCAGTGGCTATTCCAGAGTTTCCACCACTAACTGCACCATTCATTCCTTCAGGTTGTGCCACATTACATGGAGGTGGACATTTTGATAACAATACATCTAGGACATTATTGCTAGAATCACTACCACTGTCGTCGCCTGCACTCTCTGGGTTTTTTGTATTATTTTCCTTTCTTTCTTTCCTTTTCTCGATTTCTTCACTCATCAATGCAGGTTATAGTCAGACCCCCCAAGATTTAGCGAATTTCATGGCCAAAAAAGCAAAACGTGCAGCCCAAAACCAAAAAATGTGCGGTATTTTTGCTGTGGGCAAAATATGTGCCCTCCACAAAAATACTGCAGACTTGTGCTTTCAAATGGCCTGGCACAAATGCCAACGGTCCAATGTCAGCGCAGCACACTGCGATATAGTCAACCAATAGCAGCGCAGCACTAACACCAACTGTCCAATCTCAGTGCAGCACACTGTGATATCCTTTTCACTCCTCACAGTGGCTCACCCTCCTTTACAGTATTCTGTGAGCGTTGCAATACAAGCACAACAACAAACGAAAAGCAAAATTCAACAATTTTGTCTGCTTGACTGAAGAATCAATAGTATTCAATTACAAAAGAATGGTCCGGAGCAACACTTTCCAGCCTACTCTGACTCACTCTCCAGTGAAACCTCAACAAATGGGTGAATCACCCTGGATTAGTCAAGCTTCACCTCTGCGCAAAAGGTTCTTTCACACTAACCACACCTTATTCCCTTACACAAAGGTATTTGCTTCTACATCAATTGTGTAGCAGACAGCGTCTCATGACTAACACCGCCAAACGTAACAGACAATTACAACACAGGGTTTTCTACACTGATAACTTAGTACAATCACAGGTTTTTAGGCTATGTCGAGCCCGATAACCACTTCAACTTCTTTGCATTAAGTGGTTCCACATTCGCACAACAACTTAAAGTATCACCACATCACACTAAGCAATATCAGTACTGCAAGCTAGACACAGACAATTGCCACAGGTGAGCCTTTTAATACTCGCTCCTCCGCTGTTACAAACTTAATTCCGATTTGCTGAATTTAGCTGTTCCTTCAAATAGTGACATGGGCTTTGAGATCAAGACTGGGCTTGGACAAATCTGGGGCTCTCACGTGGATACAGTAATTCCCTCTGTCTCAATAATTAAACTATCTAACAAGCTATAATCCGAGAGCGTGCAGGTGTGTGATTTAAAATCTAGTATCTGATAGATCTTTTTAAGGTGACTGAAATGACAAGGGAGTTAACAACCTGAAAACATTTAATTTTATGAAACCCATTTGGCCACATAGTAAGGACCAGGAATTGGTGACTGAGGTTAAGGGATTTATCTTCAAATAATAGTCCATCCAATATACATGCATGTCAGCAAAATATTTGAAACATCAAGATTATAGATGGGAAGCTGAAATATCGTAGATGGTTCAGTCTAAATAAAATAAAATACAAATGAATCACAGCCACAACAATACAGAAACTGAGATTTAGAAACGGGTGTTCCTTGAAGAAACTCTGCTTCTTCCACTAAACATGAATAAGTTCTAAAATCATCTAATCAAGGTTCCATGTTTAGAATAAGGTTTGTCTATAAAGTGGAGCCTCAAGGAAATTCGGAAATGCAAGAAGGTGTCAGTAAAGGGAAGACTCCAGCTGCTAAACAGAGAGACCCCTTGGTCTTCCACCCCCCTCATCCCCGGACATACAAAGCTCACTTTAAAGGATACATTAACTGACATTGAGTTAAGGGCTGTGAAAGGGGTTCACTCTGGCATAGCGTAGGTTCAGGTGGTTATGGGGTTCCCCTACTTTTACGCACCCTATGAGCAAAAAGCCTCTCCATGTGTTTAAAAACATGGTTTAATTTGGCCCGTGCTTCCTGACACACATTTTGATAAAGTGTGCTAACATCTAAGGTATATAGGGGCATATTATCAACAGTTGTATCGCCACATTTCCGGGACTTATTGTCGTAAAATCAGCAAATGTCCTATCGCAAATATCATCAAGGCGTCGCTAACATGCATTAGCGCATGTTAGCTGCTGTTTTTGTAACGCTTCTCGTGTAAGCAACATACATCGCTTAAGAGATGCAAAATTGGCGTTCCTACGAAAAACAACATGAAAAAGTTGCAACACGACATCGCAGTATTTACAGCGCGGCACTAGAATCGCGGAGCGATAAAAAAAGCTGTGGTAACTGCGGTTATCACCGGATTCTTACGCCGGGTAAAAACTGGACTTAAGCATCTTTTGTATGGGAGGTGGATTGTCTGGTTAATTCCGCACTCCCCTATTAACAAGCTTTTCATTAGCGCTGTGAAATCATTGCTGGATTTCACACGCTAATGATAATTATCGCAGTCTATCACTGGATTGTACATCACCTAATACGCTGCTAACACGGCAATGTAATTCAGCGATAGAGGGCAATAATGAAAAACGCGTAAAGCGCGATTTGCGATATTTATCGCGTGTTCCTGGTAATATGCCCCATAGTGATTTTCAAAAACCTCGGCAAATGTGACCACTGGAGGGCACTTTCACTTCACGCTTAAATATATAAGAAACTTCAGCCAGGCCCGGAACAACTTCCTTATTTAGAAGAAAGACCCTTCTAAAGTTACAAACGCTCCACTTCTTGGACTCAACAGATCACATCCATGCTGACTCTAGGACTACAAGTCCCAAGTGTATCAGGTCAAGTGACCGCGTGCACGTAATGCGCTCACGTTGAGACTGACTACCTTTTTACACCCCGGTTCTGGCTTGAGGCAGTGCCGGACCAGCATTTATACAGCAGGCACATTGCAGGTCATTTATCCTCCTCCCACTGTGGCAGGCAGGAAGTTTGACTCTGCAACCAGGTACTGCCTAAAAGCCTGTCATTTCCTTTGGCGTTACTCCCCTTGTTCTTTTGCTTATTGTAGGTCCTGTTTTGTTCAGGTACGGGCTGGTTGGTATACCATGTTGGTTTTAAACAGACACTCCCCAGTTTACACATGTACTTATGGCTGACCATGGTCGCATCATATTGGCAGCAAGTACGCTGATTTCTGAGTTTTACAATAATCATGAAATTGGTCTCTGTGCTGGGGCATAGATTTTCCTTTAGAAATCCCTTTGTTTAGCAGCATACACTGTCCGTCCTGGGCCCATTTTAGAATGAGATCCCTCTCTTTAGCAGCAGCATACACTCACTGCTCGTCCTGAGGGCCCCCTTTCAGCTGGGCATTAACAGGAATGCAGAATACACGTCTGCCTCTCTCCACACACACTAAGTTAGCAGACTGTTTGTACTTGCATATAACAAAGTGTAGCGCTCCTCCTGCGCACTAGGCCCATCGGCGGTTTGTGTGCAAAGATTAGGTTTACTAGTGCATATTCCACCATTGATTAGGTTTACCAGTGCATATTCCACCACTGCTCTCCCTAGAGAGACTTGTCTGTCTAAATTTATTTAGGGGCATATCTACAAGGCCCGCGATAAATATCGCTAAGCACGCTTAGCGCGATTGAAGTTATCGCCCGCTATCGCTGGATATTATCGCTGAGATAGCGCGTTATCATCAACGGCTATCTCCAAAGCGATACAATATCCAGCGATAGCGGTGAAATGCTGCAATATCGCTGGTAATCCAGCGATAACATGTCAGTGATAGCGAATTCCTTGATAATAAGCCATGGTGGATTCAGCATGACAATCCACCCCCAATCGGGGAATATAAGTAAGTGAGTAATTAACCTGGCGTTACAAACCGGCGTTAATTAGCAATGAGATGTAAGGTGTTAGTGAAATGTGCGATGTCACAAGGCGACACACGCTAAAGCCTGTTAGCGTGCCCTTGTTAATCCCGCGTTAGGATTATCGCCGCTTTACGGCCGCAAACGGCTGCTAAAGCGTCGATAATTTTCTTGATGATATGCCCCTTAGTATTTTATGTGTTTGGAATGCGTAGAAGACCATTAGGTGATGTGTTACCTTACAATGCGCCGCTTCCTATGATTTTTATAGGACGATGAGTTCCCCTGAGCCACAAGCCAGGGTGAGGTGAGGCATGTTCCCTGACATCAGCTCGTAAGCCCCACTTTTGCAATCTTGTGTGCCAGGAGCTGGTCTTGTGTTGTGTTGTACGTTTCTCTCTATCACGTGTAGCAATGACTAATGTTACTAAATACATGGTAGAAAGCAATGGCACAGTGAGATTCTTCTGTTTGTTGCCCACAATGTTTTAGCTTCACAGGTTGAAGTGAGTGCAACTGTTTTATGCTTGTCCAAGCTTTTAAAATTATTAAATGTTTTTAATGTATGCATTTCTCTAGGTACCACTTGTGAATCCACCACTTTATGACGACCTTGCATGATAACTGGATGGTTTTGTACATTTGATATCTCCACACATCTTCTTTCTTTCATTATTATTTTGATTCACACACACTGAGCAGCAGCACTAACAAGTAAGTCCTGAAGAAAGCAGCTACACATCTATGTGAGGGTGACTAGGCTGAAACATGCCGACCACATCTTTACACTAGCTGACGGTATATATGAGTTTCCCGCTAGTGCCCTCTTTTCAGGTCTCGCGCCTAGCATTGCAGTGCGCAGCACTGCTTGCGCAGCGAGAGACCTCATGTAGGGGGGTTGAAAACAGACCTAGGAATCGCACACGCTCATGCGTGTTCTTTTCCTTTTGGGCCATGCTATTGACCTTTGCGTGCGTCTTTTTATGAAAGACAGCATGCAATTGGCGAAAGGTGGGCGCATTGCTCCGCCCATGGCCTATTGGTGTCTGTTACGCGCACCGCCGCCATGTGGTTTCAATTATCGTGCCCAGACACGGGTGCGATAATTGAAACCACATATCTCGCTGTGGCGCGTGAGCACCACTCGCGGCCCTGTTTGTTTTTCAATAGTGATCGCTTTCAGTGCCGCCAGCTTTGGTACACTTTTCAAACCATCGGATATCGTGCACCTGATGACGTGCTCTCTTCCTGGTATCACTACAGCCTCTCATTTCCTTCCTGCACTTTCCTTTCCTTCCTGCACTTTCCTTTCCTTGCCTAGGGATGCCACATTTCTCAGAGTAAGTTCCTGGCGCATCTGTTGAGCAAAGCGCTGCACCCCATGTTACTGTAGTCCGGCCGACCCAAACCCTGCATTAGCTAGGCCTCCGGGGAGCGTAGGGAGGCAGTGGTCAGCTGGGTAGAGAGGCTGCTACTGCAGAGCTTAAACCACGGTGAGTGTGGGCTACACTGATGTGTGTGTGTTTGGGGGCGCTAATCCCAGGCTACGCAGTGTTACTGCGGGGTGCAAAAGTGGGGCTTTTACTTTCGCACACATGGCTGCTCTGCAGGCTGAGGTATTGTTCGCCTCCAACTGAACAATTGCGCCAGCAAATTCATGTGCGCGTTTTGGTGGCATACATTCACATACTGTACGATTCACCTGCCCCTGTGGGAATAAAGATGTTGCCCTAGCTTCTTGTATGCATGGCGGGGAAAGTCGTGAGGAGCCCGGGAAACTAATGTGCATACAGTCACCTACTGGTCCATACAGTTTTGTCTTCCACCTTTAAATGATTCTAACGTTTTAGGAAAGGACGCTTTGCAGTCTGGGACTAGTAGTTTCAGGTTTTACCATAACAATGGTGATGGTGCCATTGCGTAGTTACAAGTACTAAGTAGCAATAGCATGTGACAGGGCTCCACTTCGTAGTTATTAAGCTGACTTCACTATCGGGGGTAACTGAATAACAAGAGCAAGCTGGGCAGATTTAAGAATTGTAGTTCACCCAGTCACAGACAGATGACCCTGCATCATATATAACCGCTTCAGTCTGTTTTAACTATATTTGTTTCAAACTGTAATTTATATTCTAGATTGGCCTGACTTGTAGGTCCTGAATAATGTAAAACCTGAAACTACATGTCCCAGAATGCTCGTGTGTTGCTGAGACTAGAAGGCAGTGTCACATGGATGCACTGTGGGCAAGTCCTATAAATTCCAGCGTTAATCTGCTTCATCGCCATGATCCGGAAATAATACGCTGCATTAATACATTTGCAGTGAGCAGTGTTTGCTTTTCGTGGCTCATTCCCCCACCCCCAGGCTCATATCCCACATTCCTGAAAAATAAAAGTTCCAGCGTTGCTATAGTTTCTGAAATCTAGAAAAATTATGCAGGGGTTCTGCCCAAATAACCCTCCCAAACCTGGGCTAGGGACATCACAAGGATGAGGAAGTAGAAAAAGGGGGTTATAGAGGGATCAATTCAACAAAAAACTTTATACAGAATATATATTTAATTACCTTGTAATGTACAATTATTTGCAAAGCATATGATTTCACAAATTTACAAACACAGATATACGCGTCACAGGACAAGGTGGCACACAACAGCAAAAATAATATATAAATTATACATATATACACATCATACAAATACATTATATACATTACATATAAACAAACACTGTGTACCCTACAAAAGGAAAAAGAAAAATAATAAGGATAAACAATATTCACTACAACCTTAGAGTGATATAAAGTTATAAAGGAAATCCTCTCAGCGCTTAAGTTATACATTCTTTTTACACAACAATATATATAGGGAAGAAGGCGCCAGAAATGAAACACAAGAAATCAATATATGGGGACTCCTTAGAATGATGTCGAAGCAGTCGCAATCACGTTTCCGCCAAATATTTCTTTAGGCTTCATCAGGACACGGGTACTTGAAAGCCAAGCCCACAGATATGGGGATCCTAGGTGAACGAGGCAACTTCCTCGTATAGTGTATATGTCTTCAAAAATGAGGGCGTCCACTCAAATGTCCCAAGTTGCGTATGCCAGTTCGCACGGGCTGAATGAGTACTTGAATCAGCTCCTTCTGAAAACAATCTCAGTGAGCAAAGCCACGGCAAATCCAAGGAACAAACACTCGAACCTGCACCCATCCGCGAAGTACTGAAATCAACAGGCACCTTAAGTGTGTGTTCCCGCGCGTCCATGTAAATATGTGATGGTATTGTAAATATGCAAAATATAGCTTTAACAAAATATTACATGCTTTACGATCCTGTTTAGAACAAAAATTCCTTTTGTATGTGAAAAATGAATCTAGTTTTAGCAAACTAAAAGTGTTTGGAAGGTTAGTCTAGCTGTTTATGTATTCAAGGCTTTACAGTGACTAGTTGGCACATGGCGCTGCTTGCAGTTAAGTTACTCTCCCGTATCTTCCCCAAACAACACCAACAGGCCCTTACAGCTTGTTCTTTGCCAGTAAGATTGTTTCTAATTGTGCCACTACACCCATTTTGTGAAAAAAACCTCACTCCCTTACATAAAGAACAAAATGCTGCGCTACAGGAAATCAATCAACTGATTACACGCCCAAAAGGACAATCAGATGTGAACAGATATAAAATCCAGAGTGAAACATAATACGAAAATAAACAGCAAAGCATCAGCAAAAATACGGGCTTTCCTACTCCGCTTACCCAGGCTCTTCATAGGTGGCTTACACCTTTCATTTCACTCAGGGCACAAGTCCTAAACAAGCATTTGCAATGCAATAGGTCTCGCATCATTGAAAGTTTGAGCTATTGCTGTTGCAAACAATAGTGCAACCCCAATAGCTCAAACTTTCAGTAATGCTAGACCGATTGCATTGCAAATGCTTGTTAATTCTGGCCCTGGGAGGCACGACAAAAAGTTTACTGCTTACCCTGGAGCTAGTTTTATTATCACTTCCATTTGCTCTCCTACCCTCACTACCTTGAGCTCATCACTGTGGTATTTAGCATACCCTCTTTTTAACAAAAGACATCCCTGAGCTCCTCTCTCAGGGCCAGATGTAGGTAGCCAAATACCGATCGGTAATGGCCGAAATTCGGTAATTTCATCCGTTACCGACCGGTATTTGGAATTTGAGATGTAGGTGCCAAAAAGTACCCGAATCGGTAAATATGAGTCAATATTATTCCGATTCGGTATTTACCGAATCCTTATTTACCGAGTTTTTATTTACTGAATCGGTAAATAAGAAATGGTAAAAAAGACCCATTGAGATGTAGGAAAGTAAAAAAATACCGAATTCCATGAAATTCGGTGTTTAAGAGTCAGTATTTACCATGGATTGAAAGCAGGTGGTAACCAGGTGTAGGCTATAAAAAAGGGCCCAAAATGCAACAGTTTGGCAAGAATGGCGGCATTCTACGTGATTGCGAGGCGGCTACGGCTACAGGCAGCAGGAGAGAGGGAATGGAGAAGGGAGGAGCAGGTTCACAGGCAGAGGATCACCCTATTCCAACTGACTGAGCCAGAGATACTGCAGAGGTACAGGCTACACACCAGAACCATCCTGGACTTGATTAGGGACCTCCACCCATACCTGGATCACCCAACACCAAGGGCGCATGCCATCCCACCCCATGTGCAGGTGCTGTGTAGCCTACACCTGCTTGCCTCTGGGAGCTACCAGAGTGTGATTGCTGCAGTTGGTGGTGTGTCCCAGAGCTGCCTGTCCCGTTTTTTCCAGAAGTTCCTTGAGGTCATGACGCAGAGAATGGATCATTACATCCGGTTCCCTGACACACCTGCGGAACTTGCAAAAACAAAAACTGATTTCTATCAAATGGCACACTTCCCTCACGTGATAGACTGCATAGATGGCACCAACATTCCACTCTGTCCACCTGCAGCCACTGAACACATCTACAGGAACCGTAAGTCAACACACTCCATCAATGTGCAGGTGATATGCAATGATATGCAATGCTGGCAACATCATTACAGACTTAGTGGCCAAATTTTCTGGGAGCACCCACGACTCCTACATTTTCCAGAATAGTGGGCCTTGTTGCTGGAGAGTTTGGGGACGGATACCTGCTAGGTAAATAACTGTGACACACCCTGATAGTCATGGCAGATGTATGTTTCATGAGTATGTAACTAATGGACCTCTCTACCACCTAGGCGTTAGTGCATATGCCCTGCGTGCCTTTGTGCTCACACCCTACCTCAATCCAACTACCAGGAGTGAGAGGCGTTATAATGTGGCTCACAGATCTACTCGCAATGTAGTGGAGCGCACATTTGGACTCCTCAAGAGCAGGTTCTGCTGCCTCCACAAGAGTGGAGGTGCAGGGCAGTACACCCCCATTATGGGCTGCAAGATGATAGCGACCTGTGCCATGTTGCACAATCTTGCCACCAAAGAAGGCACAGAGGTGGAGATAACACATCACGAGGATATTGATGATGACCAAGAACAGGCAGAGCCCCATGCAACAGGAGCAGCTGCAACAGATGGGAGATTGAGACAGGCAGAGATCACACATCGATATTTCCAGGTAATTAATGAGACACAGACAGGTGTAGTATGTGAAGTATGTAGTTTAATTGTCACTACAGCATGCAAAAGATCCAACACCATTGTCCTACAATATCTGTGTCCATGACTGCATGGTCACAATTCACCTCACTGTGACCTGTCCTGTGGGGTGAGGGCAGTATTTAACGTTTGCGCCCATGCACTACAGTGCGGGATGCACGAGGCTGGGTATCCACACTTTCGGTGGTGCCTGGGTCAGAAATGTTGCGCCTGACGCTCCTTCGCATCTCAGGGACAGGAGTGCTGGAGCCACTCCTGCTAGTGGACCCTTCTGTTTCATCCACACTTGTGTCACCAGCAGTGCCTGCCTGGTTCGTGAGCATCTGCTCCATGGCAGAGGTGACTCTCCCCATTCCCCTTGATAAATCTGTGCAGCAGTGCACAATTGCATCCTGCATTGCTACAGAATGCCGGCACAGCAGTGAGGTTGCTGTGGCAAAGTGGTTCAGGGCTTTAGACTGCTGCTGCATACACTGGGGCTCCCTGCGCCGCTCTGAGTGATCTCTATCCAACTTGTCACACAGAGCACTCATGTACTGTGTGATGTCTGTCATCCCCTAGGCAATTGCCTCCATGCTCCCAGCCATGTTGCCAATTCCAGTTTGCACTTGAAGCTGAACACCTGCCTGTGCACTGCCAACACTGCCTTCGCCTGCAGGCGCTGCACCTTTACCATGGTGGCCTCCAGTCCACAGAAGACCCCCTCTCCTTCCTGGCCTTCACCTCTCTCCCGTGCCCTTCTGCCAAGGACACTGGCCCGCACAGTGCCTGCAGTACTCTGCTGCCTGGCCTTGTCAGCCACAGGTAGATTTCTCCGCATTTCACCCTCCTCATCCTCCTCATCTGATGGTTTGCGGGATCCTCAGAGGGGGCACATCAAGCCTCCTTGCCCTTCTCTGCACAGATGACTGTGTTGTTGGAGTTGGCAAAAGTGCTGCTGGTTCCAACTCTTGTGTCCCAAACAACAGAGGTGACTGAGGCTGTGGTGTTGGGGCTCGCTCAGGTGTTGAGGCTTCCTGGGATGTGGTGTTCTCTTTCTCAACAGCGCTGTGACCAGCACTTTCTTTTTCCTTTTCCCTCCTTTTAGGTGCTGGTGCCCTCTCCTCCCTTTCTGGTGCTGTACTGCGTGAGGACTCTCCTGTGAAAAGATATGGACATAGGGTCAGTGGTGTCGTTCACCTGTGTGTCATTATTAAATTACATTTATATCACACATTTTGCCTAGTGTACATCAGCTGCTCGAAGTCGTGTGTGGCATGCCTTGCTGGATTCTATGGTGTATGCATTACATGTATGTACCTATGACTACGTCTCCCATGATGTATTGCTGGCCATCAGTAAAACCTGTTCTGGAGTGTTATGCTTACACACACAGTGGGGAAGGGGGACAGGGTAATGGTTGGGGATTACTGTCCATGCATCTTACCTTGCTTCTTTGCAGCTCTGGCATAGCTATCTGTGTCCCCAATTCCATGGATGCTTTCTGGCTCCAGAGTGGATTCTACAAGCTCCTCAAGCTCTGTTAGTCTTGGAGCTCTGTTTTCCCCCCACCTGTGACACCAGCTTCCTTTCTTTGGGCAGCAATTTTCTTCTTTGTGATGATGCGCAGGTCGTACCATCTTTTCTTGAGGTCATCAATCTTCCTGTGCGTCACCCGAATGGCATTGACGTTTGTCTGGATGTCAAGCCATGTATTACATTTCACAGACTCTGCAACATGCAGAGACTGTTTTCTGAAAATTTGGGTGTGGTGCTTGTCCACATCTTCAAAAAGCACTTGCAGTTCTGCTGAGCTGAATTTTATTTTCCTCCTGCGCTCTGCTGCATCCTTCTGGCCATCCAAGGACTCCATTCTGATGATCAGGTAAGTTCTGGAAAGCCTGCTAATCTCTGTTGCCTCCTGCTCCGCAAACAGTTCCGTTGCTCTGCACCTGCATGGGTGTGGCCACTCCCAGGTACTGGGGAGGGGTGCTTGATTCTGATCGGTTAGTTCCTCTGTACCTTTGTTTTGGGGTGTGGAGGGTGTTCCTGATTGGTTTACAGGCTCACATGTCATTTTTTTCAAATTCCCGATTCGGTATTTACTGAATCGGTATTTCCGAATCAGTAAATACTGATTCGGTAAATACCGATTTTGAATTCCGAGTGATGCCGAATCAGTCAATTTTACCGATTTATTTTACTACATCCCGTTTTCCCCTTCTGAAATACTGATTCGGTATGAGTCGGTATTTAAGAGTAGGAAAAAAGGATTTACCTACATCTGGCCCTCAGTGAGGTGGTTGTTGCTTGTGCTGTGACTAGGCATATTGGTACGAAGAGAATCCCAATGATGAAGCATGCCTCCTTTGGTGAGAGAGGAAATTCGTCCTTTGAAAGGGATATCCCTTAGTGGCTAGATCTTTGTTTATGACAGTTGCTTACTTTCAAGACCCAAGCATTTCTTGATAGTAGTATATTTATAGACCAGGGAGCCAACCCTTGCAGGTCTTTAAATTTCCCATGACCCACCCCCCTTTTTGTGATAAACAGAAGCCAAAGTTACCATGTTTTAGGCAGACAGCACTTTAGCACTGATTAGCAGTAGTAACGTTTGCAGAGTCCTAAGGCCAGCAAAACACAGTCAACAAAAACAGGAGGATTGAAGACAAAAAGTTGGGGAAACCACACCCAGGATGTCAGGTCCAATATGTGTTTACCCCAGCTGAAAGCAGAGAGAACTACCCACCCTCATGGGAATTCTCATTGCTAAGGCGGAACAACATGGAGAGACCAACAGCATTGGCGTTGTCAGTTAAAAGGCGCAGCGCCACCATAAAATACATTTTTTGAAGGGAGATGCAGCACCACAGCACTTTGGGATTCTAATCCCTCATGTGCATTATCCATCTCAGGGTTCTGGGGTTTTTGTCTATATGAACCTGGAAGTGAGCTCCAAACAGGTATGGTCTCAATTTCGTCAGTGCCCAGGCCATTGAGAATGCTTCCCTCTCTATTAAATCCCACCTCTGTTCCCTGGAAAGTAACCTTGTGCAGATCAAGGCTAATGGTGATCTAGGCCCTCTTCATTTAGCTGTGAGGGCTCAACCCCTATGCCATGCTCTGAGGCATTTGTCTCCTCAATGAACTCTCAGGAGAGCATGGGAGCTCCACACATGGCCTTCTTTAGAGTGTCAAAAATGTTCTGGCACACCTACTTCCAAATCGTCTTTCTGAGATGCTTCTTAGAAGTCAGCTCTGTTAAGGGAGCAACATTGGTGCCCTAGCCCTTGACAAATCTCCTATAGTATCCGGTGAGGCCAGGTAGGCCCTCACCTCTGTCTGGGTCCTGCAGGGGCTGTACCCTTGCCTCCTTCAACCTGGTGACTCAAGTAGACCACAGAACCCTTCCCTGTCTGGCACTTCCTGGCCTTGATAGTCAGGCCTGTGCTTTGCAGAGCCTGAGTACTTCTGTGAGGGGGCACAGGTTGTAGTGTGGTTTATGGGCCTCTTCCTGTGTGCATGTTAAGTTAGCATGGCTTATTAGAAGTTTAAACGCCATTTTTTCTTTTTGCTGCTTTTTTTACACAACACTGCTTAGCTGTTTTTGCTGGGTTAGCTTTCAGGAAGGTCTATACATGAGAAAAGGTTTGTTTTTCAACATCTCTAGACGTACATCGTGTCCCCAGTCTGTACAGTGAGTGCTGAGCCGCTAAGGTTATCATAACGGGCGAGCCTGTTTATCGGCGTGTCCGTGTAACACATTCTGGACACAACAATTTGGCAGCTGCCAGCCGAGTAGGATTCTGGCGCCTTTATCATAGCACACTTGCCAGAATTGACTTGGAAGATTCCAGGCATGCAGAGGGACTAACCGATAATGATGTAATTTACACTTACTGAGCGGACAGGTAAATGGGGTCCCCCTAAGAAAGCTCAAGAGACCTTCTATAGTTTCATAATACATAGTTCCTAGAGAGGGAGGGTGCTTTAAGTAGGCGCTTTTATCACCTGTTTGAGCTATCATTGTAATATGATTCCTCCTTTTATATTTTATGGAATTGTAACCATGCTGTCCGTATTATTCTTATCCATATGTATGCTTATGTTGATTAAAATACTGCGCTTGAGATCACGTCGTTAAAATAAACATTTTAACCTTACCGTGTCTCTATTTTACTCCTGTCAAAGTCAGCGTGAAGGCCACATCACATTAAAAAAAATGCAAGCAGTAGTCAGACTAAAATAAGGTATGAAAGCTCCTTTGTCTCAACACACAAGGCCTTCTGCCAACGGAACCCCCGACCTTGGTCCTGAATGCGGCTGGCACACCCTGCGTGAGATACTATACCAGCCTCCGACGACTCCCACACCACGAACTGCGCTAGGGAAAAACCAACGTCCCCACACACATTTGTCCCTGCACGACCTACACCTCCAAGGGATGCCCTCGACACATTGGTTAAAAACTACCCATACATCCAAACGTTGCATAAACATACGACACATTGCCCAGAGCTGTGGCACATCGTCCACAGAACTGCCGCCAGTCTGAGGAGTGCTGATGCTACGAAAACAACAAACGCAATGGCAGGCATTTTCAGGCAAATGCACAACTCCTTTCACGTGGAACTGTACCATACATGATTGCTGCATCTGTTGGGATCCCTGCCAATAGCAGTGTTACGAATCAGTTTCCGTCTAAGTTTCCGTCTTTCCTACATCAGCTGCATCCAGCCCTGGTTCCACTGTCTATCATGCACATTCGAGTGGCCCATGGAGGTCTGCCTATCCAACGCAATGATAGCTGAATTGTATTGTGACCTGACAGTGTGCCCCCTGTTGGCCCACAAACAGGATTGTCACCGGGATAGCTGTGCATGGGATGCACTGATCTTTGGCGTATGTGCTGACAGTTGTACATGGGAGACTGCACAACTCCTCCTGTGCAGGGACAACATTGAGGTGCTCCCCTATGGGGCTGTGTTGTGGATTGGGGAAACGGCGTGGACTGAGCACATCTGCCCAGACCAGTTAATGGATTGGCTCAACCTGGTGTTCCTTGAACCTGACAACGACATACTATTGGAACACATTGCCTATGAAGCTGCGCTGGCATTCATGGACGAGTAACTACGTTCCTGCAGCCACATCGGATTGTCACCATCAGCACAGGCCCCAAGCCCTTGTTGCATCATGGGGAATGCTCACATATCCCACCAAAACAGTTGACATGTCTGCATTTGCCCGGACTCATAATGCATGTGCATGGAACTACGTGTGTGAAACATATACTTGTGCAAGTTCATGCAGTTCCATGGTCGGAGCAGCACAGCATTGTTACCAATTGGGACATACGGCTGGGGAGAGAGTACACACATGGTCGGACCCATTCACCTGATCACTGTCAGCAGAGCAGACAGACGGCACAGTCCGGTGGCAAAGCACTATGCAGACCCCATGTGCTGTGAGTCGTGTCCCCTCAAACGGGTTAATGGGCAGATACCCAAACATCACATGATTCGTCCAGCAAGGCAAGGTGGGCTTAGACCGTTGCCATCCATAATAGTTTTGTGTACATTTTTGGCTCCACATGTCTTGCACCTTGACATTCTCCCTTGCTGCGTGTAAGCGTCTTAAGCAAGTCCCTGCATATTGTGGCCGGTGCCTTGTCCATACTGACACGCACATGCCAATAAAGTCTACGCAAATTCACTACTGTCCAACTGTGATGAGTGTTGATTAGATTGACAAATAGCATGCCACAATGAGCATTGTCCCTAGACAAGGAGGGACTGACTGAAGCATGTACAATGGGGGTGGGTCCTTTTTGCCAGCTCCAACTCTGTGAGCCAAACATTGTGTTTGGGATAGTTGCTGGCAAGCTTGTGCCCCTACGTGTCTTCAGCAATGTGAGTATGGTGTCCAACCTCTTACCATGTGGAGTAATGCTATAAATCTAAACAGAATGTGTCCACACAGATGTGTGTGAGTAGGTATGCGAAGAGAAGTTCTGTTGTCACATGTGATGTAGGACACCACTTCTGGCCTGCTACCGATTTGGTAATTCATACACACAGCCCTATTCAATACATGGACGTGTGCCTAAGTTGGGGGGTTGCGAGATTGTTGTTAATGTGCAATGAGGCCACAGCTAGTACTCACATTCACAGTCATCCAACTTGCCATGTGGTTCAAGGTAAAACATACGCATTGATGTAATTTAACAGGATGTATCTTCTTGTGCAATCATTGGGCCCGATTCACACAACTAACTTAAGACAAAATACTAAACTTACTACCATTTTGATATTCACAGAAGGCACTTATACTCATTTTGGTATTCACAGAAGGCACTTACTCATTTTGGTATTCACAGAAGTCATTTAGAAATCCTAAAGTCAGGACTCCTAATTACTACTCCTAAACTGAGAAAAATCCTGACTTTAAGACTTTCGGTATTCACAGACGGCATTTAGGAGTCCTATAGGAGTCCTATAGGACTCCTATAGGACACTGCCACTGACAAATCAGGGTGCAAAGGTGATAGGGCTGCATCACTGTGTGCCACTGACACATCAGGGTGCTAAGGTGATAGGGCTGCATCACTGTGTGCTACTGACACATCCGGGGTCAGAGATGTGTGTGTCGAAGTCTGCAGTTATCTGGGAGAGGCTCAGTGGCAGCAATGGCAAAATGATAAACTGCAAGGCATGGAAGATCCCAGCTACATCCTTCTGGTGTTCAGCCGTGGCAGCCATACTTCTAGCCTGCTTCTGCTCCATGTTCTCAATTGTCCTGCGCACCTGTGCCAACTCTGCTGTCATCACTGGTGCCCGTCTGACTAGACAGGTCTTGTATTCGAATAATGGCCCCAGCGATCTCAGCCAAGGATTGTGGGGGAGCATGGTGCGGACAGTGGGTGTCCATTAGGGACTGTAAGTAGATCCTGATGAGACTCAGACACCCACGTATGGCATCGAGTTGGGCTACCACAAGCTCAAAACCCATCTGCAGTTGATCAGCCACCTCCACCTGGCAACCCAATACACAGCGTTGAAATTCTATGTATTGTTCGTGGGGGACCTGGGAGACAGCCTTGGTGGTGTGTGTTTCCTGCTGTGTGGTCCATGCAGGTGGTGGGGTCACCTCAAGGCAGCTGGGCTGCCCTGCTCCTGGAGGTGAGGTGCGGAGGCTGTCCATTATCCGTTGGAGGGTGTCTGTACATATGTGCAGGTTGTCCTCTTCATCATGAAATGAAATGAATGAAATGAATGAGATTTATATAGCACACGACTTACCCTGGGGCATCTCAGCGCTTGCTTAGGGAACCCGTCCTGGTATTCCCCTGTGAGATACCCTGGCAGGGTATCCACAAGGTGAAAGCCAGGCATCCCACCGCGAAGGGCTGTTGTGGAGATTAAGCAAGCTATTGCCCAGAGTCGCAGAGTGTGAACCCGTGAGTCGAGAAGGCACCGGAGCGAGAATTAACGAGTCCGTGGAATTTTTGAGCCCAAGACCCGCCGAGGCGGGGAATTGAACCCTGGTCCCGGGCCGAACTCAAGCTCCAGGTCTGCCGCCTCTAACCCCTGAGCCACACTTCTCCACTCTCTCCATCATTGATGGGATTTCTGGTATGCTCTGCAGTAAGTGGTGTTTGTCCCTCTGCAATGTTCAGGGGAGATGTAGGATAACAGTTTCCCATGTATGTTGCCACTTTGCAGATGTTTACATACAGACTGCATGAAAATGCACATTGTGACTGTTTTGGTAGAGCTGGCTACTTGATGGCAGACAGTGGGATTTTCAACTACATGACGGATGTGTGGTAATGCCCGTACATTATCACACAGTGTCAGGCAATGACAGATGTGAGTGGCCAGTTACTACGCACAAATGGAACCTGTTGTGTCCTCTGTCCTGTGGTGTAGGTGTTGTACTTTGTACCACATTGCCGTCATTGCTGATGTTCTGTGGTTGCTACATGTGTGTTCTGCATTGTGGGGAAGTCGCCCCTGCAGATCTGATTTCATGGACCCTTATCCCTTTGAGGTGGTGTGCCTTTGAATTGTGTGCTTTTTGGGGGCTGAAATGTTTGTGACTTGGGTCATTTGTGCTCTTGGGCAGATTTTGTGGCCTTGTCTGCTGCGTGTATTGGACGGCATGGGTTGTGGGTGCATGTAGATATGTCAGTTCGCTTACTCCAGGACCACGCGTGACGAGACTGCCCACTTTTGCAGGTTTATCAAGACCTCCAACATTACACGGAATTTCAGTGAGAGAAGATATCTGATACTCTCTATACTGCAGGTGCTACACCGTCAATGAAGGTGGTACATGTTTCATATGGACAGAAAACTCTTAATTCCATAATGATCCATTTTCGTGTTTAACCTTGAGAAATTCCTTTCGGACGAAAAATGTGTCCGCTGCCTGTTTCGGATGTTATGAAAATCATACTTTTGGAATAAAGGATACATAAAGAAAAATCAAGATTGCTATATGGACTTCTTATCTACTTGAGTGGCTAATAGCCAGCTACACTATATTGGACTTCTTTTTGTGCCTCAGCATTTCTGTAACTTATATGTCAGAGTGTGACCTGCTCCTTTACGGATGTGATCCACACTGGGCCACCTCCATGTCGGATCGTGCACCATGTCATGTATTTTGGCTGCTGCCATGCTATCGGTCATGCAGTGTCACTTGCATAGTCAGTGTGGCTCACACAGCCGCTGCGTTTCTGGATTCATCACATGTGCATGTGCATGGATATGTTGTGTCGTTTCTGATTTGGAGAGGGCCCATATGTGCACATGGTGGACGTGGCCTACTTGGTGTTTGTATGTGCGCTGTAGCGTGCCAACGGTATCCGGGACATGTTGTAGTATCAATGTGCATGTGCAGTGTGCTACACATGTTTGTGCATGTGTGCCATTGTGCCCATATCCCCCATCCCCCCAGTCCCTGGTCATTACTCACCCTGTTGCTATTGGGTCAGGTCATATCGAGCTGTGTCCAGACCCCCAACTCCTGCCACCGTCTCCACACTGGTGACTATGGCCACCATTTCCTCCAGCTCAGCCAGCAGCTCTTGTGGTGCAGGACTTCCACCTCCAGTCGCCGATGCTGCCTTCCTGTTGGCGGTGAGTTTCTGTTAGGTCTGGCTTTGCACATTATGCCAGTGCCTCTTCACCTCCTCTATTGACCTCCTCGATACTCTGACTGCATTGATGTTGGTGACGATGGTCTGCCATATTTCCGTTTGGATTGCCAGTGCCGCATTGGAGGTGACGAACAGATAGTGTTCTATCACCTCCGTGATGATGATCCGGTCTTCCAGCGAACTGAACCCCGTCTTCCTCTTCGCTTTTCCCTTCCCTGGAAAAGGGGCTCCATGCTGGTCCTCCGTGGGGCTTGTGGGGTTCAGCTTGTCTGCTGCACTCGGTCCAGGTGCATCCATGGTGCTACGCAGTTTGAATTGGTTTTTGTGTGTGTTTTTTTTGTGGCTTCTATAGTGCATTTTCACGCATGCTGCATGTGAATTGCAGGCCTGTCGCTGGTTTTCTCTGATTTTGGGATCGTGCTTTAGGGCAGTGAAAATTTTTTGACGTTCGTGTTTCGCTTTTTTTGTTTGACGCATTTATTTTTATGCTGTCATTTGGCGCATTATCATGCTACTGTTGCATGGTGCTGGCGGGTTGGGAATTGGACGTTAAGACAGTGTTATTTTCTTGCGTTAGACTTCGATATGCAACGTTGCGTTAAGATACATTTGCGATGGTTAACACACGTTCTTGAGAATATGCCCCATAGACTCTTATTTATTTAGATTTGTCCAAGCCCACGCTCTCATTCTGAATGTACTAATATTTTGATGCAGTAACACTATCCAGGAAATGTATCTTGTGCTGTTATGAAGCAGGGCTTAAGGAATTACCTACTGTTTGAAACTAGGTGAGCCTCAGGGAAGAGAGCTATACACCCAAGAAGGAAAGGTTGGTGGTCCCTGCAGAGTGGAGCCCTCTATTTATTTAAAGACTTTTTCTGTCACGTATGTTAGTTGCATAGCAATCTCTATTGTATAGGGTTTGGGTGGTATTTGTTGATATCTGTGTATTATGACGCAGGATTACATTGCCCACCTTAAAACACACACAGTACACCTGTTCCTTAGCTCACACCAGCACACACATGACTTTACTATCATGTTTTTATTGCATGTAGAGTGGGGAGATATAGAAAGTAAGAAGCGAGCCAACTACAACATTTTTGTGCCGAGTATAGTTTTCATCATTACACTTTGACCAAGCACAAGAGAGAGAAAGGAAGAAAAGCGAAAAAGGAGGAATAGAAAGAAAACACTGACAAAGGAATATAGCAGAGGTTAAAAAGAACTTGCAAAAGGTGCAAAAGCAGGATGTGAAAGGTGGTGCAAGAAAGAGGAATGAGGTGGAAACAAAACTAGGCAGCCTTGGTATCCGTCCCCCTGCATTCAGAGGCACTAGTGTTAATACCTAAAAAAATAATTTGTGGAAACCACGTCATGAGGTATGCTGTCCACATTATTAGCTACACCCAACTGCTCCAGGATTGATGTTGGATTGATGTTAGCATGGGGAGAGGTGGGAGCTGCATCCAGGCCTGATGTTGGGACTGGGATAGCAGGGGCAAGCAGGCTGTTTGGATACAGGACACTGAATAGCTACAGAATGTCTTCATTCCACTTGTGATCGACTTCACCATTTCAAGATGTTCCTGGTGGAACTCTATTGCATTGTGCAAGTTTATTCAAGTTGGTCCTTCAAGTTTTTTTTTTCTTCCTGTATCTGTCTCTTCCGGTTTCTTTAGGAATGTCATGGAGAGTATTGACCTTAGCCCTGTGCACAAGCCCAAATTCTGCTGTGAAGATTGCTACCCTGCCCTAAGTCCGTTCACCAAGGTTGCCTTGGTGGCAGCTTAGTGCCACTCTCTAGCTCACTGAGAGTTAGAAGTCAAGCAAACTGAGGGTGTGGCATTGGAAATGAAGCCCAAGTGAGGCCAGTCGAAGTTCTTGGGACTTAACAATGAATTACCACCTCATTTTGATATGGAGGCAGGAGGATTATCTGTTGTCCCAACAGGTTGGTAAAGGTCACCAGGTGGGTCCTCCGTATCAGGGACCCAGTGTTGGACCAAGAACCTTTAGCGGTGCAACTCAGAATAGTTTCATGAAGGTGCCCTGGGTGATAATTGACTACTGGGTGGTATCAGTGCTCTCATGATTGATGCACTATTGGAGCACTCACTGTCCTTATCATCCTGCCTGGTGTATCTCACCAAGATGGCGCCTGCAGGAAATGGAGAGTCTCTCCTTAGATAGCATAGCAACCACCAATGATTGTGAAAGAATGGGGTTCATGGTCCTTGTAAGGAAATGGGGTGCATTATGTGGGGTGGTTTAGTGACCTCACTGTTTAATACAGGTATAAACCCCTTTAGAACCAGTAGGTTTCATTTGCTAAGCCTTCTAGCTCAGCCCTGAGTCACTGATCCTCTGAGAAGCAAGGCCTATACAAAGAACACGCGTAAAGCATATATACAGCACTAAACAATTGAAGAAGAAATTCACAAGACACTCAAGAAATACGACTCACTAATTTATAAACATAGGCTGTATTTTATGTATCTTCGGACACCGCAATGAAAACGATCCACCAGAGGGTTCCAGAGACATAGCAATTACAAGGTATAGAAAATATGTGCTTTTTCCACTTAACTCTGAACAACCATTGAGAAATTCAATTAATTATGCCACTTAGAAATGCTTTCAAGAAAAACTTGGGTAGTATCAAAGCTGTTACTTTGAGTTATGTTGGGCTACTGACTTCAGCAGGGAGTACGTTGGGGGGTCCTGCATAGTCCTCAGAAGCAGTTACCTTGGAGGAAGAAGCAGTCTTCAGAAAGTTCCAGGCACTTGTATCACTTTGTCAGGGTTCCCATGAAAGTGGTCTTGATGCAAGGGATACAGGATTCTAAAAATGCTCAAGAATGTTGTAGATGCGTTATGGTTGATGGCAGTCCTCCTGTGTCTACTCCCTGGTCCATGAACACAGTGACGCAATTCTGGCAACAGGAGTTGATGTCCCTCGAAGTCCGCTCAGTCGTGTAAAAGTCCTGTCGTCACTGGGCTACCAGTCGCCTGGTATCGCGGTTACAACCAAATCCGTTCCAGTGTGATAACTTGTCTAAAGGCTACTAAGCTGTACTCTGAGGACCCTTCCGGGTCCAGCAGACTCAGGTGCAATTTGGAGAATTAGCTCCTGTTATGTGGTGCTTCCTTCCTTCCCTCCTGATGACTACTACCTGCATTTGGCTATCCAAGAATACCTAATTCTGCCCACTTACAATATAACAGAACCCGACTCTCAACATCCAGAGCTTTCTAGCCCAACCCTGAGGAGTGGATACCAAGGAGGCTACATACCCCTAGAGAACCAGTTTGGCAACTTGTTTCCCCTCTCCTTCCGGAGTGCCAGCCTGTCTACCTCAACAATATGGCAGTCCTTCTCCCAAAGGTTCCTTATTTGCTCTTCAAAGGCGGCCTCGCCTTTTGAAGTTTGCTTTTTGGGCCTACACTCGTGTGGCTTTCTGCCAGGGATAGGTAAAACCACTCTCCCGCACAAGCTGCTATGGTCTTGTTTCCTAGAAGTTATTTGCACATCTCCCCAGGAGGGCAGAAAGCTATCTCAAGGAGAATCCATCCCTATGTGCAGTCATGGGTGGCCACAGGAAATGTAGGGCAACAAAGTTGCAAAAGTTACACTCTACAACCAGTTACATTAATTTCGACTTGGAGATGAAATCGAGCTTAATGTAATGTGTTGTTTGATACCTTTCAGTATCCATTTTAGTATTCCTAGTCAGAAGTTAGCAGGGCTGAAGTGGCTGACTGCCACTCTGAACTCGATAATGGGGCTACTAGCCTTTTCAGCAGTAAAAACGACAGTTGCAGGTTTTTACTTTTGTAACATGTAAAACACTTGCTCCACTTAAGAATGTACAGCACCCTGCCTTGGAGTTCGCGTGCTAGACCTGCCTTAATGGTGACTTATGTACATTAAAAATGGAGGACTTGGTTTTGCCATGATTTTATATGGAAAATTTGAGTTAGGATTTCAAAACTGCCCTTACAGTCTGCAGTGGCAGACTAGGAGCCATGTTTTTACTTTTGTCATACTCAGGGTGGTACAATCAGTGCTGTGGTCCCTAGGTCACTCTCCAACTTATGGGTCTTGGGTACCTGAATACCATATATTAGGGAATTACAAGTAAGTTTGCTTATGCAAATTTAGTACAAGCCAATCAAACATGCACAGTTCAAGTTCAGGGCTCGGGCACTAAGGTCTGGTTATCAGACCTTAGTGCACTCTGTCAGTCAAAAACCCAGCAGCAACCGTCCAAAAACGTGAGAGTGACCATACAAAAAGAGACATTTCCTCACACTCCTTCTCCAAAAGTGCTGTGATGTGAAGAGACAAACTGTTGGGTTCATGTCAATGGATAACAGCAGACATGGTGATCTGTGCATTTATATTTGAGATAATGATAATTGGAGAAAGCTCATAAGAATGGGACTGTTTTTTTTTTTAGCACATCCAGAGTGACTATAGGACAGCTATTATATGTACTTTTTGTCTTTGGTCTTTTGGCTAGGGCTGATGTCCATGGAACTGGGGAACCAGGTTCAAATCCCAGCCTTGAATCAATAACCTGTGATTTTGGCCGAATCGTGTAATAACCCCACACCTTAAAAAATGTGTAACCTTATGTGGTGCTCATGTAAACTGCTCTAATGCTCTCATGCCCGGTTTGTGCCATGTAAAACAGAAAAATACATTAATAAAAAACATACTGGGGTATAGAATGACTTATTGAACATTGCCATATCTGATCTGTCTGTTATTCCTTTAATGTGGATTTGTGTCCTTCTGCGGCAGCACATGTTCTTGGCAAAACCTGCAGATGCGGCTGATGGAGAAGGATTAGAAGTCAAGCATATTACCTGTTACATGGTGTGAGGTTCCACATAAAACATTATAATATGGGGCTTGGAGCCCGACACACATGGCTTGATGTCCTACATGTGTTAGGGTCTTGAAGAACATGTGAAATGTAATGAAGACGCACATACCTGACCGATGGGTGACCTTTGAGCGCAGTCCTGTAGCAGTGGGCCCACTCACAGACTATGTTATGCGGGTTGATACCACTTAACATTGAACAACTGCAGTTGTAGGGGTGCAGAAAGCTTCATTTCCTTTAACAACAGGACACAGTTGAGACTGAAGTGCAGACTGACAAAAATACCCAGATTAAAACTCTAATTGTGGCCCACGTAATGTGTATGCATATGTCAGTTGCGTGAAATCAGCACCATGGTATGCCCAATGTACCTTTTGGACCATTTAATAATGATATTAATAAATAATAATAATAATAATAATAAATAATAATAATAATAATAATAATAATAATAATACTACTACTAATAATAATAATAATAATAATATAGTACTCCAACCTGAATCATGATGTGGTGGAAGATGCTCTGCATCCTCCAACACTCCACCATAAAGTAACTTTCAGGATTGCTTGTTAATTTATTAGGCTTGGGCTCATGAACAGGAAGACATTTCCCTCTTATATACTGATATGTTCCACACACTGGGGCCACTGTGATACAATGTGCGTGTGTGTACTAAGCAGTTTGATTTAAACCAACCCAAAAACATCAAATGTGAGTCTTGGATATAGGTTGTACTATGTATGTTATTTTGTGGTGTTCCAGCTTGGTAGTATTGGCACAGTGATGTATTTTTCCTTTACTTCTGAGCCACACTGAGTTGAATTAAGACTCACAAACCGTGCCCTCATAGCTATGCCAGCAGGTTTAAAGACATCACAATCAATAGAAGTAGATGAAAGATGCCAATGTGAACTCACTGCACATCCCACCACTCTTTGAGACAGGGTATCATATAATTACACACATATACTGGTTCATTTACTACCACACAGTGAACAAGGTTCAAGCTGTAACTATATGCACATCACAACACATCTATTGTTGAAGGGCCTTAAGCTGGGCATGTCACAGCCATGCAGATACATACTGGGAGTAGAAGGTTGTGAATACAATATGGAAATAAGTTTGTGGGCACTGGCATATATAGAATAGTGAGTTACTATTACGTTAGTACCTGTGTTTCAGTATGTGACTGGCACTTGCCCATGGTTATCTGATTGAAACGCATGCAGTTTGGATGAGGTATCTGAACTTTAGGACCAGTAATATGTTGGTACATGCTTTGATTACTGCTGTTTACCTGTCTCTGTGGCTTTTATCCCCCAAACAGATAGCCAACCAACTTGTGGATTGCCTAATTGTAGGTAATCTGCCTTTTCTACTTGGTCACCCCAATTTGTGTGCCATTTGCTGGACCCTAAATTTTTGCAGGCTTTAGAACTCTGTGCAATTTACATTTGCTAACCAGTACTAATGAATCTGTGCTCCCTTGAAAACATAGTTGAATTGGCTCCTTAATAATTCACAAATTTAATTTACCTCTCTCCTCCAACAAGAGCTCTCAGGAGACCCCGCATGGGTCTCTGTTGAATCCTCCAGTCCAGAACTGGACTACCAATCCCTATTCTAATCCCCCTGCTAGAACATCCAGGATCATGAACCCTATCTCAGTACTAGTTATTCCCTCAGCTCAGAACTGGAACACCACCCCCTTCCCTAACGCCCCATCTAGACCCTCCAGGTCCTTGAATCCTCTTTCTGAGCCAGATATCATCTCCCTACTCAGATCGTACACCTCGCCACACTCACTCACCTCAGTCCCCTCTAGATCAGCACAGGCAGCCCCTCTACCTACCCCCAGCCCGATTCCTCCTATGGATTTCGTCTCGGAACCCATCCATAGCATCACATCTAACCCTTGCAGAGCTCCCAGACTCAACACCAATGCCCTAAACACTAAGAATCTCAAGCAGATCCCCTTCACACACCCACCGCTCACTGACAGCCTGCACAAACCTCACCTGACCTGCATGTTACTTAACTGCAGGTCAGCGGTTAAACATGCTGCTGACCTTGCAGATCTTATTCTTGCCCATGAACTGGACCTCCTTGTCCCCACAGAAACCTGGCTTAACGACTCCTCTGGGTCTATCCTTGACATACTAGTCCATCCCAGCCACAGTATTATCAGACTTGAGTGCGTCAAGAAAATTGGTGGGGTCATAGCCTGCATCTTCCGCAACTCTCTCACAGCCAAACAATTCTCCTCAGCTAATCTCCCCTCTTGTGAATACTTAGGAATAGACATCACTAGTGCACACAGACCCCTATGCTCCCTGCACATCTTCTACCACCCCCCCTGGTGATAACCTCCCTCTAATTGAACAAACTATGGAAACCATCTCAACCTGGGCCGCCACTGCCCATAGATCTTCCTTGGTGACTTCAACCTTCACTGGAATGACCTGCATGATCAGGCGGTTAACACTCTTAAGAACTTCTTAACTGACCTCTCCCTATCTCAATTCTACGATAACCCCACCCACAATTTAGGCTCGACATTGGATCTAATCATCTCCAACCCCAACACCATTGTTCTCGAATCTATTCTTCCCTGTGACTGGTCGGACCATCATATGATCAACTTCCGTATCCTTGAATGCTGGAAACCCGACAGATCACAACGACTAAAATTAAAACACTGGAAGGAAGAGATCGCTTCTCAACACTAGCACTAATGAGCGCACTGCAATGTCTCCCTACCACCACCTGCAAACATGACCGATGTGCACAACCTCACTTTGCACTATAACAATGCCATGCTCAAGGCACTGAATGCTGCGGCCCCCCTTCAACTAAAAAGAATTCCCACCAAGAATTCCAAACCTTGGTTCAACGAAACCTAAACGAGGACAGACGTAGCCTCAGACTAGCTGAACGCTCTTGGAGATCCACTCCCTCCACTGATCTGCTACAAATCCTTAGACTCAAAAGAAGTAGATACAACAAACTCATCAGAACCACTAAACTCTCCTTTTTCAAAGCCCAACTTGACAAAGATAGAAATCGCCCAAAACGACTATTTGAGCTGATTAAAACACAATCCAACAGCGCACCAACCCTTTCCCAACAATCTGCTCGTTCACAGCCAACGTGCGAAGCGGTTGCTGACTTCTTCCTAGAAAAGTCTAACAAGATCGAATCTGACCTAAGGTTGGCTGCACTTTCACTATCCCCCCTTCCTGCCTCCTCCCTCTCCACGCCACCGCCCAGCCAGTCTGTTATCTCTCTCAAAAACAACGCCTCTTGGAGCCTATTCACTCCCATCAATGACATTACCATCCTCAACACTCTCTCGACCATTAAACCTTCAAACCACTTCAATGACCCCCTACCCCCCAACTTCTTTAACAAAATGATAGGCTGTTTAACACCACTCTGGTCTAAGATTATCAACGCCTCTCTCCGGCAAGGCGAGATCCCGGACTGCCTGAAGGAGGGCCTAGTTCTACCCATCCTAAAAAAAACCTCGGCTGACCCTGAAGACCTGACTAATTACAGACCAATCACAAACATTCCTACCTTGGCCACACTACTGGAGAAATGTGTTCATGAGCAACTGTGTAGACACATTGAACAATTCCAGCTCCTCAACCAATTCCAATCGGGTTTCCGCACTGGCCACAGCACCAAAACAGCCATCACTCACATAGTGGATGACGCTCTCACTTTTCTGGACCAGAATTAAGCCTGCCTACTAATTCTTCTCGATCTCTCATTTGCATTCGACACTGTCAAGTATGATAATCTTCCCCACCTCCTTGAATGCAGAATGGGTCTAGCTGGCACGGTCCTTAAATGGTTTGCCTCTTTCCTCAACAATAGAGCTCAAAGAATCAAATCCAATCAGTCTCTATCCAACCTCAATCCTTGCATTTTGGGTGTTCCCCAAGGGTCCTCA
Organism: Lissotriton vulgaris; assembly: GCF_964263255.1. NCBI lineage: Eukaryota > Metazoa > Chordata > Amphibia > Caudata > Salamandridae > Lissotriton > Lissotriton vulgaris. The sequence continues at coordinate 1,418,789 of NW_028246389.1, read as the reverse complement.
CTCTCCCCCACGCTCTTTAACCTCTTCCTGGAACCACTGACAGTTATTCTTAAAGCCTCTAACATCCAATATCACATGTACGCTGATGACACCCAACTATACATGAAAATATCCTTTATCCTACTTTATGCGGACTGCCGAAACTCAGCTTAGCCCCTATCAGAGCTTCGCTAAATGCGGCTACGAGACTCATCACGGGTTCTAAGAAAACCAACCACAATTCGCCGGACCTGAAATCACTCAACTGGCTTCCCTTTGAGGCAAGAATCCAATTAAAGATTGCTTGTATGACCCATAGAGCTCTTCACTTTAATACCCCACTCTACCTGGCAAATAAACTGGAACTCTCTGGTGGATCCCGGCACACAAGGAGCACCGGCACCTTACTGCTCAAGCCAAAGAAATTCAATAAGCTTAAAACCTACAACCGTACATTCTCAGGCATTGCCCCGGGAATCTGGAATGCCCTTCCAGTAGAGACAAGGCGTATTCCATCCACCTTTGGTTTCAAAAGGGAAATAAAAGAACTACTAATGAACAATGCACTGATCTAGAAACTTTTCTCCTCTTACCTCGAGTCTTTTGGTTATCCTAACTTTTACATGTCATCTATTGCGACCCATTGTTGCCTGCCATAATGTCCCCTTTGTTCTTGATATAGATTTTCCTAAATTTCCTGCTGCAATTGTCTACTACCTATTTCCCTCCACTATGTAATTTTTACTCCTGTGACACATTGACCTACTTGTAACTTATTATGTCTTTTGAACTATGTTCCTTTTCTTCGTCATCCTTATGTAAAACGCTCTGATACCCACCTGGCTCATGTTCGTGCTATACAAAACTTACAAATAAATAATAAATAGTATACGGTAAATATGTATCCAGGGTCTGAACATTAAATGCCACCAGTGGACTGCAGCATCTACTGTGCCATCCATCATAGTTTCAATGCAAACATGGCTCAAGGCCTACCCTGTGCAGCCTGACTGTAAACGTGTAAACAATTGTAATGTAACCTATCAAAATAAACAATTTTGACAGGTCGAAATCTCCATTTCAGATATTAATAAGTGAACCCTGTGTAGGCCTTATTTTCTACAAAGCAGTCTGCCTAGTATTTAAAAGTAGGAAATTTAGAAATTTTATGTTAACATGTCCTTACTGTGACTAGCACCCAACAGCTATTTTTCACTGTGGCAGGCCTAGCTATCCTGTGTAGAAAGCTAGAGCGCATGTCAAAACCCTAATACTGCATCTTGGTAATTGGATTAGCTAGGAAAATAAATAACCAACTAAATCCAATTCAATTCTGAAGTTGGATTTTTAATAACTATTAAGGAAAAGTAACGTTTGTATAATTACTCTTTACCTGCCTGACCTGTCAGAAGGTTAATCTGCAATTGCTCTCCAGTTTCTCCCAACCAATGCTTAGCAGTTGAACAGGTGTAAATGAGATGTGACATCATTCCCAGTTATGCAACAGGTCACTGTGATTGACAGGTCAACCTGAATGAGCAGTGATGACTCCTCTGAACCTCACAGAATATGCAAATGTACAGGGTAGGAGCTGTGGGCATCCTTTTTGACATTGGCATGTCAAATCCCGCTTGACAGATCTTCTGGGATTCACATATAACACTTGGTTTCTGGAAACCCCTACTTTTGTCCTACCAGATGTCTGTCTCTGGGTTTGACATATAACACTTGGAGTGCACTTGGAAGGAAGGAAGCTGGATGTCAAGACAATTCTTGTATATCCACTGTCTGTTTGCTGCAAAACCCTGCTTTTGTTCTACCAGACTTATGTCTCTGTGTTTATTGATAGACGAGTTGCTGTCTCAAACTGGATTAAAGTGTTAGATGTTGGAGATCAGTAGAATTACTGTAGTACACTCCTTCCCCCCTATACACTGATGTACCTATCATTCACACTCTTCTTCTCTTCATGCAATTTTTTAAAATATCCCTTATGAAGCGTAACTCCACCCTCATACCATTCACCCTTTAGGTGAGCTGCCACTACATAACATGCTTGTCTGCCTCACTCTGGGTATTTGGAGGTTGAGCATAGTGGTGAACCACATGGATCATCACAATGTTGCCTACTCCTCCTCACTAAAATTCTTCTTCCTTTTTAATGGAAGTGTCTCTATCTCATCAGTGTGACTTTGCGTTGATGTGCATCAGAAGTGGAAGGGAGCATGCTTTCGGAGGAGCTGCTTTATGTGTGCTTTTGAGTATGAATATTTCTATTCTGTGTAATATGGGTCTGGGGCAGCTATTTTCCTATTGTCATATGTTGCATTTCTCCGTAAGGTGCCTTAGGTGTGCCCAACATGGGCCCCATGCTCGCTGTGCTCTATATGAGGACTTGCCTTACGTTTGGGACTGGAAATGGCCTAGGCATGCTTTTGTTCCTGTTCAGTAGGTACCTGACCAGGCAACATCTCAGGCTGGACAGTTTCTACTGCAGCTGGGCCCTCTCTTATTTCTATGTGGTTGCCCCTTTCTGTACTGGACCAATTAGCAAAAAGGACTGTATGCAGCCCATTGTATTTACCAGTGACTAAGACTGACTGAAGCATTCCGCCCATCACTTCTTGGTATTTCTTAATGATATGCCCGAGTGTGGTGGGTTTGCCCAGATGTTTGTTTTGGTTTTAAAGTACACCTCACTAATGAAGCCCAATAACCAGTCTGTGGTTGCTTTTGTTCCAATCTAGATGGGAGTTGGTCTTCCAGTTGCACCGAGGTGATTCTGTCGGGGTAGGACCAGGTTTGATTTTATTGGTTCATTTCTGTAGTAGCATAGAGAGCAAAGAAACGATGGACCAAAATGTGACCCAGAGTAAGTGTGGTGACTGAGATAAATTGCATTAGACCCATCACTTTTTTCTCAATGGAACAACATGAGTGCAATACTCGCTATGCCACGGAAATGATGCTGCATTTCAATGACGAGAACCAACAAGGAAGAAACTGATCTCTTTTGCAATTTCTCAGTAATATGCTCTATTTTCCTTTTTCCTCATTAGAAATATTGCACAGTGTATGATTGCATCATGCAGCAGTCCGTTTACTCTGTACATGGTGTGGTTCACACAATTTGCCACACAAAGGGGCATATTTACAAGCCCCTTGCGTGGCTGGTGCCTCACTTTTTGTGACGCACCAGCGGTGCAGTGGGGTGCTCCATGTTTACAAGGACACATAAAGCCACCCTGCACAACTTTTTACGTTCTTGTAAATACGGCCTCTTGTCACGCAGCACTTTGCGTGAAAGGGGTGTCCTATTGGTGCTGCTGTGGGTGTTCCCACGCAACACACATGGATGTTTTGTAAATCTGGGAATGCTTCAAAATGCTACGCCTCCCCAGGGTGATGTAAGGAGGCGTAGCGAAGAGAAATACTTTTATTTCGCCTTGTTTTTTCCTCTTTCCATGCATGTTGCATTCTGCAGCACACATAGAAAGAGGAATACACCTCTTGTGATTGTTTTTGTGCTAGAAGGTTTCCCTTTCTGCACAAAAACAATCATCCCCGCAACGCAGTCACCCTTGCAACATGGTGCAAGGATACCTGTGTTGATGCATGGCAGGCAATTGTGTGCCAGCACTGGGAAGAGCTTGGGGATATGTCATATTGTTGTAAATATGATGCGTCCCTTTGCTTCTGAAGCAACGCAGCATGGTGCGGACAAATGGCTTGCGGCACTGTGCTGCGTTACTTCATTGTAAATATGGCGCAAAAAATTACAGGTGATAACATTGTGTTTCAAAAATTCAGACAGAGGCTGTGCTTTTCCGCTCCTCATTTGCTTATTCAAATGGGGTGGGAGAGTGTTTCTTTACAATCATGGGATATTAGTCTAGAAACTCAGTGACTAGGATTAAATAGGAATAGTATGCACGTATGGAATTGTACCTTTACGCACATGTAAAAGTATGTTCATAATGCTTTGGGAACTGGGTTGTCTGTTTATCTAAACATTATTCTCTTGTGCAACCACCACACTGTAAATAAAGAATTAATAAATTGGTCTAACAAGGCCACCTAATTGTTAATGACTCTCCAAACGCTGTAATGACGTACACTAGCTGTATTAGTGAAATAGCTAGAGGACTTGGCACCACTCAGTTGATCCCAGCCCTTGCTCATTGGTAACGAGTGCAATGGGTTGCACATCACTTACATCATAGGTGCAACTAGACCCGAACTTCAGTGAGGGCTAAGACTCACTTCCAGGGTCGGCTCGAACGCTGGTGGCGGGGGTTACAACTGTCTTTTTAGGCGCTCTCCTCCCCATAACCTCCTTCTCCATGAATTCTATCATTAACACTCACCAACAGAGCACCTCATCTCTCGTAGCCTCTCTCTTTATAGTGCTACTCATAGTTCATTCACACTCAGTTCTGAGATGTGCGTGGTACACAATCTTTGCAGTAGGCACATTAACCCTCCATGCTACTTTACAAAGAGTCAAAATTCCCACTAAACTAAATTCCAAATTCTCACTAGTAGGAACATTAATCCCCAGTTATCTTGACATTTTTATTGTTGCTTGAAAACTGCCTGATGCACAAGGAAGTTTGTGTTTTTAAACCAAAAATTATTTTTAAACCTAGCGCCCCCCACCAAAGTTATCGCCAGGTGTGGCTGCATTGGTCGCACCGCCCTAAAGCGAGACCTGTTCCCAGCAATGGGGCAGGGCAAACATTTTAGAAATGTGGTCTGGGCTAACCTCATAGTCAATATATGAAGAAAAACATCTATGTAAGTGGTGTGGTGTGATACTTTCCCCAAATTCCAGCAAGCAAAACAATTTAACAGATTTATTGTAGATGATTTACCACCTTCGCTGCGGCGGCTATTCCGCCGCAGTGCTAAGGGGGCGGGGCGGCCGCACGGGGCGCCCATGCTGGTGATAGAACCGCTCCGTCACCAGCCTCGGTTGAGCTGTGCTCATGACGGAGCGGTTCTGTCATGGCCCCGCCCGCTCAATGGAACGCCCAGCGCAGACACGGAATCCGCGCCGCGCAGGCGCGGCGAGCGGGCCATGACGAACCCGCTCCGTTATCAGCACAGCGCTACTGCGGCTGATGACGGAGCAGTTCCGTCATCAGGATCGAAGGAGTTAAGGGAGAATAGACTTTTCCCCTGGGAATGATTTGAAATTTTTGATATAAAATATCTAAAACACATTTGACCATTATAGGGCATCATGAAATATTCCAGTATTTCTTGGTGCACCAGGTAAGCCTGGCCTTTGCTAGGAGTATATCTCATATTTTTCAAATGTCTTAAATTAGGAATGACTTCCACTATACGAAGGTCATCATTGTTCCATGCTTGAGCCTCTTATGCCAAGAAGTACATTCAATATGACAGTGCAGTTTCTTAACCTCTCTTTTCAGGCTGCCGCTACTTGTCACTGTTGCTCTGTCTACTGTCATCTTATCAATTTTTTGGAACACCGTGCAAGATGTTGCAGTGATTTATGAGTGACATTTCCTGAAAGTTTAATATGCAGTTCAATATGTGGGTATGAATTTGCAGATATTGAGCAATAAAATTCTGATTTTGAATGGGGGAAAGTTCCATAAGATGACACAAGTACACATGAATCATACCAAAGTCCTTACCCAGGACCCTTACAGATAAATGTCTTAAAGTAGCTTCAAAATGCCCAACACCTTGTCAGACAGGATCACTATTCTCTAAGCATATTTGACTAAAAAAAGATGTTGGGAGCTGGCTCTGTATATAATATACCAAAGTAAGGTATAGAGTGCACAGAGATCAGGGAGTCCCCAGAGGTATATTAGAGGTTAAATTAGGTAAGTACTAACAGCTCGCTTTGTGGTAGTGTGGGCAAGCAGTTGGGCTTATCCAGACGGTGTGTTAAGCATTTATTATATTCACTCAATCTAGATTGATACACACACTCAGAGACTGAATCCAGACCAATTGGGAAGTCTAAGAAAGGTATACTGATGTTTTATTTTTAGAACCAAGCAGGTATTGGTACAGGTAGTGTAAAATGCGAGCCCATACTAGTATTGATGCCCGGGCTGCTGGCGCAAGACGCCTCTTAGTTCCCATTCTGAATAATTACCGAATAAAGAGACGGGCGCTGGAAGCCGGAATCAAAGAACAAAGTTTATTTCTCATGAGGAGAGCCAGTCATTTCGGACACGAAACACAGTGTATTTCGGGAGGTGCTCTTCCACCAACTGAGTAACTGCTAAAGGCAGGCCTCTGGCCAAAGGACTGACTTCTGACGGATAGTGTGGCTGCCATGATACCTGTGTCTGTGCTGGGCCGGGCAGATGCTCTTACTGTCCGTGCTGGGCCGGGCAGATGCTCTTACTGTCCGTGCTGGGCCGGGCAGGTGCTCTCAGGCGGTGCTCTTGCAGGGAGGGTGCCTCGCCGTCATGTACACATGGGTACAGGCCTTTGCTGGCAGAGGGATGCAGTCAATGCTTTACGGTATTCATGGTGCGTGCAGGGAGAGGAGTGGGGAAAGGGAAATGAACGTTGCTTATGTACATCAATATTTCTAATTTTCTACAGTCGCCCCTTTTTACATAGCAAAGTTCATTTTCGTAATCGATGAGGGTACATATAAACAGGTGCGGTCGCAGAATTAGCATTTGTCAATACTAGCATATGGCATATAATCATGGACAGTTGATGTGTTTGGCAGAATGCAGTACATAGGAGATTGCATTTGTCGAGTTCCTATCATTTCAAAGCACTACATAGCATAAATGTTTCTGACTTAAAAATGTGACCAATGAACATTTTGACCAAGTAGTTGAGGGCGGAATTCAGTTCAATACACAAGGCCTCTTAGTCACAGTGTCTTTTTAGCAGCGAGCCATCACTGGTAGGCTCTAGTCCGTGTCCTTTCGTTGGCGCTGTTGAGCACCGGCGGTGGAGCTATAGGTCCAGCTCGGGTCCATCCTTACGCGCTGCAGGGTGCGGTCAGTCCTCTGCTGTTAGACCACAGTCCTGTTCCCTAAACAATCCGTTTGGCGGCGCCTTATGCTCGGCACCTATATTTCCGTGGCAACACCCTATTCCCATTTGAATGCAGTTCTTCCTTTTGGCAAAAAGTCACGTGGAAAAGAGTGTGTGTGGTTCAAATAGTCGATAGGAGAGAGAGTGGAGTTGGGTCAGGGTTCCTGGGACACACAAAAGGGGCCAAGGGAGCAAAGCATAACAAGCAGGCAGGCCCATCAATCGGGCCCAAAGAAGGGGGACGGAGACTCCAGGCACACGTGGGTTAGCAGGCGGAGGGCTTCAGGGCAGCCCGTCAAGTTTCATTTTCCACGTTTGGAATTGCTGTCTCGTCCCGTATCTAGTTGCTCTGCAGCTCCACCTTTGGTCGAGGTCACACGTGTCCCAAGATCTGCAGCCAGGCTGTACGTTACGTCCGACCCTTCTCCTTCGGTGATCGTGAATCTTTGAATAGGTATAAAACAAGTTTTTAGAGAACTGGCAGAAGAAGACATCTATGCATGTGAATTCCTCCCGTACCTGGGAGATACGCTCATTGGTCACAGTCAGAGGTTTATTACCAAGCAGTGCATATGTCGGCATTCTTATTGGGTTCATGCCAGGTTTATTCATCGTCCCATTTATAACTCAAATGGTGGAAAAATAAGATTCTCATCAACTGTGCATTTCATCAAATTCAATATTTCGGAACATTTCCCTTCAAGGCTGGCTAACCTTTCCAAACAGGGCAGGGGCGCTATCATCAAGTGTCAGGTAAAACAGGCTTTTCTCGAGGGACGACAGTTACTCATGGTCATCATGTTTATATCCGGGACAGCAGCTGGGGTCTATCAGATGGGGCGGGGATGCTTCGGGCGCTCGCGCTTGGGTGCAAAAGAGGGTGGGGCAATCTGGGCATTGGGGGGGTCAATCTAGACGTTGGTGTTCGTTTCTGGTGAACAGAAAAATAGGGTGCCATTGACATACAGTTCCCCTATAAAAGGCCTGATTGGGGGACCTTTGTCGTCTTACCTGTCCTTTCCTTCTCAGCCAATTCGAGTTCATTCATTTTGCAGAAAGGAGAGGTAGTAATGTGGCAAGATACAATCATTTTTTAGTTTTGGTCAATTTTGCTGAACACCTTCGCATTCAATAAGTATCTAATCAGACTGGTGCCAGCCAGGCACGACTTTACCATAAAAAGGAAGAGGAAATAGGGAGACTCTCATAGAGAGTGAGAGTCGTGCGCAATCTAAACGAGCTATTCAGTACACATATGACATGTAGAGAGAGAGAGAGAGAGAGAGAGAGAGAGAGATAGAGGGAGAGAGAGAGAGAGACGTGTACGGTAATAGGTCATTTAGTGCGCTCACAACGCGGAACGACAGGGGTCAGGTAACACGCAAACACAGACAGAGGGAAGACATAAATCCGTACATTACATACACACAAACTCAGACAAGGGAAGACAGTACATGTGTTACATACAAAAGCGTTCACGACAAAACACAAAACAGTTGTTGGCCAAACAAAAATCTTCATGCGTATTCTGCGCATTTTTTAACATCCTATTTATTCATGGGCTGAGTTCTTTTGACCTTTCCTCCTTCTCTTCTCGTTGGCTATTTTTGCGAACGCTCCCAATGGCCAATACTTACTCCTCGGTCAGCCGGTCAGAAATTAACCTGGTCGGGCTATTGCCCATAGGTGGATCTTAAGCCATTTTTGATTTTCTTCCTTTGGTTGGACGTTCTCCAGGCTGAGGCAACAGAGGGTATTGGTCAGGAGAACAGTCAGGCAGCTTGGTTATATCTATAGGAGGGTGAGAAGGAGGTGGTACATTTCGAACATCAACAATATTTCTAACTTCCCAGACGGGTGGTGCCTGGGTACCCTTACCTCAGGACTTTTCCTAGTCCTTTCCCTATCTAATTAAACGTCATAATCGCGTTATCTAGCGTGCTAATGTCGAGTCAATTTCCGTCATACAGTACCCGTCAAGTTTCTATGTCAGTCCATCCTCCCAGTCGTTACGTTCTAGGGAGGAACAGTCATATCTACGTCTACGTCTGTCAAAGCTTGTTAGCATAAGTACTATGCTCAGATCCCCTTTTTCTCCTTTTGTCGGTCGCCCGATCGTCGCTTTTCCATACTTCAGCCGACGGGACCTGCAGAAGGGAGGAGAAGAAGGGGGGTGGGGGCAGCATTCAAAACACATCAGCGCGCATAAATCCGAAAATGTTTTTTTTTTTTTACCTACCACATACTCGACCTATCTCCCCGGGGTGCGTTCTCTACCATCTCGGCGTTTAAACCCAGAGGGACCAGCAGTGTCAGATAGATAATCATCGATGGTCTGCGGATCTACATGCATCACACGATCGTGGCCTTATAGGTCGTGTGCAAGGGTGGCGGTCAGGTGGTATTTCTGTGGTATCGCTCAAGGGAGTCTAAAAACACCTTTTCGGCTGCCTGCGATACATAGTGTAGCTGCTAAATACCGGGCCTTTTTAACCTTCAACCTTAATCATACTGCATGTATTTTGCCTATGTCGATGACAGTAGCCATACATTTCAACAACATTCATAAATATAAACGCTACGATAATATTTGCGTGTTCAAAGATTTTAATGAAAAAGGTTGACGCACAAATACGGGCCTACAAACCAGTGGGCCGGCTACGGAGAATAAAGTTGGTGGTCTTTCATTTCGTAAAGTGCAGCAGTGAAATAAAATCATATCGAACTTTCCTACACTGCAAGTATAATGCATGCCAATAATTCAATTTTTCAATAATTTTATCTCGCTGTCCAACTATTACTCAAGATCTAATATTTACCAATTCATTGTCAAATGCTCAATCAGTTCCTGTTTCATACCAATTCATTGCTTCCAACACATAATTAGTACCCACTCTAGATCAGCTCATTGTCCCAGCACATAATCAATATCCATCTTATATCGCTTTCTTTTCCAAGCACATACTCAATATCCTTCTTATCTACTTTCATTGTCCAAAAACTGCATACATATCTCGGGGCATCAAAGCTGCGCAATCAGGGTGCAACAAGGTTTATTTAAAAAGTCTCATTTTGTGTCGGCGCCATTTTTGGGCGAGGTCAGGCAAGCCCCTGCATAGTCAGATTGCCTCCACTGACTCGTAGTAGGACCAGAACCTTCCGTTGGTGGTTTCAAAAGTTTTTCGCAATGGGTTAACAGTTTAGCAATATGGACCATCAGTCAAAGAGTGGGGAGGGCGGTAACAATTTTTCCTACCGGGTCATTCTGGTGTTCCTCCGGAACTGAACAAGTCTGTGCCTTGGCTGTATTTTAGCCTTTTTCAAACTGAGGCTGGCGCTGGCAGGAGTGCGCCGATGTCGCGGTTCCCAGTGAGGGGGACGGGGGCGCCCATGCGGAGGGATCGGGGTGCCCCCCGGCTCTCATAGAATCTTCAAAGTTGAGGAGAGAAGGCATGGGGCGTGTGCCCGTCCTGGGCAAAAGACCGCTTTTCGATGTTGACCCTCTTTAAGCAAGAGCATTGGGGTGTCGCTGGAAGCCTCCACCTGGAGGGAGGTGGGGGAGGCTCGTTCGCGCCGCCTCCCCCTTCCAGCGACCCCGCGCCGTTCTCCGGCTCCAGTGTTTCGGTAAGGCCGTGTCAGGCGATGAAGATGGGGGGGGGGGTCGGTGGCTGAGGCAAGACATCCCCCCCCTTTTTGACATGTGGCGGGACTACCTGTAATTGTCCAGGCGCTGACATGTGGCGGGACTACCTACAATTGTCCAGGCGCTGACATGTGGCGGGACTACCTACAATTGTCCAGGCGTCGACATGTGGCGGGACTTCCTGTAAGCGCCGCTGTCCTTGCTTCAGCTTCGGCCTTCTTTGCGGGCCGGATCAGGTGAGAGTGAGAGGGAGGGGGTGGTCGGTGGCTGAGGCAAGACAGCCCCCCCCCCGTGGCCTGCGGGGCAGCAGAAGAGGGAAAGGGGAGACCTCCATGATTCCTTGGGCCGTCCGCCCTACAGCCTCCCCCTTCGACTGCGGCCAGCCGAGCCCTGCACGCATCGAGGCCTCGCCTTCCGGATGGGCGTAACCGCGGACCTGTTGCACTTCGGGAGCTTCTGGAATGGGGGTAGGTACCTATTGAATCGTTTCTATTTCATGTGACCGTTATTTGGGCGTGGTGGGCAATGAGGCAGACATGTTGGGAGCAGGAATAGGCAGTGGAGCCTAACTACCTCGTGGCTGTCTTGCTGTCGATTTTTCGCCATTTTATATTTCTTATTACGAACTGTTTCTAATGTTTCTTATTTTTAGTGAAGTCAAAAGCTCATCAGGGGGTTACTGACTTAGCCTGATTTCTTTTATTTTTTTATTTTTCCTTCTCTTCCTTAGCGTGTTTCGAGCTAAAGCTTTCTGTTAGTAGGGAACGGTGATCACTTCATATTTTTATGTGTCCTTTTCACTAGGGGGTACCTCTGGACGAACCAGACGAGTTCCCTCCAATAAATGGTCTGGGGTGGAACTAGATTATCGATCAAAGGGGAACATATATTCCTTCATTAGGGTATCATCCTGGACGGACCAAGCGATGTACTTCCACTTACTAGGGTAGCCTCCTGGACGGACCAGATGGTCTACTTCCACTAAATGGCCCATGAGTGGGGAGCATATGTCCTCCATAAGGGTAGTCTCCTGGGCGGACCATGCGAGCTACCCCCCAAATAACCAATCAGTGGGGAGTGGGTAGGACTGACGAATTCACAAAGGGGCATAACCTACCCTTTACTACTTGCAAAGACTAGACAGAATATTTCTATTCCACGTTGTTTGCAAATAGAAAATACCTCGAACGAAACAATTCCTGGAACAACAATGTCCAGGCAACCAATCGATCAGTGGGGAGAAAAACAGGCATGACGGATTACAACGGGGACAAACGTCTGCATTACCTGCCCTTCGCTATCCAAAAAGGAAGACAGAATATTTCTACTCGTCTCTGTTTGTAGACAGGGAAGATCTCGAAGAGCAACAATCGATTATTAATCGATTTCAAACAATCAGTGGGGAGAAAAGTAGGCATGACGGATTACAACGGAGACAAAAGTCTGCATTACCTACCCTTCTCTATCTGCAAAGAGGGACGAACGTTCCTATTCGCCGCCGTTTGCACACAGGGAATGTCTCGTTCTCAAGAAGAGAACCAATATTTCAAGTAGCATCCAAGGCTAAATGAACCAATACCAACAATATCAGTATACAAATACCGATTCCAATACAATCAATCAATCAATCAGATGGATAAAACCATCCTACCAATCAGGCGCAAAACGCCCTACTTAATCTTACCCGGACCGGACCATACGGACAGTTCTTCGTCTTCCTCCTCCAGCGCCCGATTGTTCTCTTTCTCCATGCAGCATTCCTGTGGGATTCCAGTCAGGACAATAGGTCGCTCAAGAGAGGTCCGTTCAGAATCGGTGAAGTTCATTCAATCGGCAGCCGGGCGAGGGCCCTCTCAAGGCAGGTATACTCCGATCATTTAGATATTCACCTCATCGTCTGGATCTCTCTTACTGGATCTTATGTCACTGATGGACCCCGCGTTGGGACGCCAATTGTAAAATGCGAGCCCATACTAGTATTGATGCCCGGGCTGCTGGCGCAAGACGCCTCTTAGTTCCCATTCTGAGACGGGCGCTGGAAGCCGGAATCAAAGAACAGAGTTTATTTCTCATGAGGAGAGCCAGTCATTTCGGACACGAAACACAGTGTCTTTCGGGAGGTGCTCTTCCACCAACTGAGTAACTGCTAAAGGCAGGCCTCTGGCCAAAGGACTGACTTCTGACGGATAGTGTGGCTGCCATGATACCTGTGTCTGTGCTGGGCCGGGCAGATGCTCTTACTGTCCGTGCTGGGTCGGGCAGATGCTCTTACTGTCCGTGCTGGGCCGGGCAGGTGCTCTCAGGCGGTGCTCTTGCAGGGAGGGTGCCTCACCGTCATGTACACATGGGTACAGGCCTTTGCTGGCAGAGGGATGCAGTCAATGCTTTACGGTATTCATGGTGCGTGCAGGGAGAGGAGTGGGGAAAGGGAAATGAACGTTGCTTATGTACATCAATATTTCTAATTTTCTACAGTAGGTTAAATATGCTTTAAATTGTAAACCTTAACACAGAAAGGCAATTGAGGGTGGATTTGCAGTTGTTACAGGTCTGTATCATTTAAACAAGCATTTGCAATGCAATGGTCTCGGCATTATTAAAGGTAGAGCTATTGGCATTGCTCATGACATTTTTTTTTAAAATCATAAATAATAGCATTGTCATTTACATTACCAATAGCTTAATCGTTAAATAAATGGCATTGTCATTTACAATGCCAATAGCTTAATCGCTTGCATATGCATGAACTAGTGCATTTACATCCACACAGAGCCACACACACACACACACATACAAAGCCACCCACACAGAGTCATTCACATAGAGCCACACACAGAGCCACCCTCACACAGACAGAGCCACCCACACATAGAGCTACCTACAAAAAAGCTATCCACACTGAGCCACACACACAGAGCCACACACACATACACAGAGCCACACACACACACACACACAGAGCCACACACACACACACAGCCACACACACACACAGCCACACACACACACATAACCACACACACACACATAGAGCCACACACACACACACAGAGCCACACACACACACACACACACACACACAGACACACACACACAGCCACACACACACACACACACAGAGCCACACACAGAGCCACACACACACACACACACACTCACACACACACAGAGCCACACACACACACAGAGCTACACACGCACACAGAGCCCCCCCCACACACACACTGAGCCCCCCACACACAGAGCCCCCCCACACACAGAGCCCCCCACACACACAGAGCCCCCCCACACACAGAGCTCCCCACTCACGGCGAGAGCCGGCGGAGAAGGGTGGAGGGAAGGGAGAGAACCCAGGAGGAGAGCCGGCGCGAAGAGGGAGAGCAAGCAGAGGTGGAGGAAAGCAACACCAGCGAAGGGAAAGAGCACAGCGAGAAGGAGGGGAGGCAGTTCATGTCTAGGGAGGGCAGACAAGTGACGGAGGAGAGGGAACAGACAGGCGGGAGGAGGGTGTTTCGAGAGGCGACAGAGAGGGATGGGAAAGAACTGAGACGTGAGAGACGAGACGAAGACAAGCAGAGGCGACCAGACCAGTCGGAGAAAGAATAGAGAAAGATGTCTTATCTGTAAAATTTCCATTCATTTTAGAAGCGTCGTTAATTATTATGCAAAGTTGTAAATGATGTCTATTTTTATGATACTGAGTATATATGCTTTTTATGTTTATAGTGTTTCATAAACTGATGATAAACTAATATTTTGATAAACAGTAGATCAGCGGGAGCAAGCAAGAACCGAGAACTACTGGGGTGAGAGCCGGAAGTGGGTTCTAGGTCAAGGAATGGAGAGATAGCAGAGGTGTGGAGAACAAGAACAGATTGCGAGAGAGAGAGAGTACAGGAGAAGAAAAAGTAGGCGAAAGAGGGAGCAGGGAAACTGCAAAAGCGGGGGGTGGGGTCAGTGAGCAGAGGGGGAGAGGGACTGGTCAGACCGGAAAAGAGAGGGCAGACAGAGATAGAAGAGGGGGAGCAGAGGGCAGCAGCAAAGAGGGAAGGGGGAAGGGAAGGCTTGAGGGATGGGTACAGGGCAGACGGAGGGACATGAGAAAGCGAAGGGGAGATGGAAGGGGCGAGGGTACAGACAGAGCAGAATATATAGAGGGGGTGGAGGCGAGTTTAGGAGAAAGAACGGAGATAGGACTGAAGAGAGGGAAAGAACAGATTGGTGAGAGGGAGAAGAAACAGCAGCGACACCAGGAGAGAGGAATACATCCAGGGCAGCAGGGAGAGAATAAGAGTGCGGAGAAGCGAGATCAGAGGGAAGGAAGATGGGGAGAGGGCTGGGGACAAGTAGAGAACAGGGGAACTCCAGAAACCGGGGGTGAGGAGGGATGCATGCACTTTAAGGAGAGAGGGCAGAGGGAGTACGTGGAGGCGAAAGGAGAAATCTGAAAGGATGAAAGAGCGGGGGCTGTGATGCGATATGAGGGGCAGAGGCGAGGGTGGTGGGGGTGGATGCGATGGTGGGGGGGCAGAGAGGAGCGGATGAGGAGATAAAATGCCGGTCTGAGTTAATGAATGAGAGCTGGGGTGGAGGGGAACTGGAGGTACGCCTTGTAGGAAAAAGTCCAGGAGAAAAAACTCACTCATGGGCAAACAACAGGCAGGGGTAGAGAGCCGGAAGTGGGTTCTAGGTCAAGGAATGGAAAGATGGCAGAGGTATGGAGAACAAGAACAGATTGAGAGAGAGAGAGAGTGCAGGAGAAGACGAGCATGAGGGCGGCAGAGCTGTAACCCGAGGTGCTATACTCTGCAGGCACCGCCCTGACGGAAGCCAAGCAGCGCATTCCTGGTACGGGTGACTTCACTCCAGTTCGGCCTGTGAAGCGCTGCGGGATTACAGCGCCTGAGGCCACAGAGCGCAGAGTGTGGCCCGGGGCTGCATATAGAACACGATTGTGCGATGAAATATATGCATATAAAAGCAAACACCGTCTTCCTGCACAGCAGAGCACAGCCGTGCTGCACGGGCGCAACTGCAGGGCCAACTCACTCCTTCAGCCTCCCGAAGTTCACAAGCACCACGTAACCTCAGATCGAACCATCTCCGCCTCATGACATGCCCCTGTTTTCGTTTTGCACGAACGGGAGGAAGGGCCCTGGCAGTTGCCACTTCCAAACTCCTGAATCAGCTGCCCACAGAGTTAAGATTTCTGACGTCAGAACCCCTATTCCGGAAAAAACTAAAGACCTGTTTTTTTTCCCAGATCTAATCCCCAACCTCCTCTTCACACTCCCCCGACCCTCCTGAGATAATGTCTTCAGCGCCGGGGCACCTTCTGTCGGAGGTAGCTGCGCTCTCTACAAAATACTAAATAAATAAATAAATACAAATGAAGGACTGCTGTAATATTGTATCAGCAGCAAGACACAGCTCGGTCTGTGGCCTGCGTTATATTAGGGGGGCTGTTACCGTGGGCGCTATGTCCAAGACACCACGGTGTGAAAGGCCTGTGTGTGGCAAGCGCCAATAAGCGCACCAGCCTCGCAAGGCACTATAGGGTGACACGGGCTGATGAGCAGACATGTGGCGCTTTAATGTGGACATGCCAACCTGCCCCA
This sequence comes from Lissotriton vulgaris, assembly GCF_964263255.1. NCBI lineage: Eukaryota > Metazoa > Chordata > Amphibia > Caudata > Salamandridae > Lissotriton > Lissotriton vulgaris. Next base: position 1,402,502 of record NW_028246389.1, on the reverse strand, counting down.
CACACAGCTTCAGCGAGGGTCTGAGAAAACACTATTGCAAGGCCTCAAGGGACACTGGAGGAGTCCACAGAGGTGGCAGTGGGGATATGAGGGCGGGGGCTACTCCAAAATCCAGGAAAGTGGCAGCTCGGGGTGTGAACCGTCCCCACCTCTGGCTCCCTGGTGAGCCCTGTAGTGAGGATTTACGTTTATCGTGTTTTTCCCTGTCTTAATGATATGCCGCACGCCTGCCACCGGAAGGGGGTGCTGGCACCAGAAGCAGGGGTCTTCATCCGGCCCTGAGGGCTCCACCTGAGGCTGGCAGACACCGGGGGCCTCACAGCTAGCACCCACTCTGTTGCAACACACATTCCAACTAAGCATGGGCGAATTTTGCGAATCTGGCATTCGCAAATTTGTGTATTTGCGAACTCGCAATCCGCAAAATCCGCGAATTTTCGCGAATTTGCGTATTTTTTTTTTCTGTGTTCGCAAGGGTTTCTGCCAGTTCGCGAGGGTTTTGTACCAGTTCGAAACTTCGAACTTACTTGTCGGATCGCAACGGTCACGACTATGTTATTTCTACGTCTGGTTCATCATCACAGGTTCACAGCACCCTCTGTTTCAACACTGCCACTCTGTTTCACCCATGCCACCCTCTGGTACATCAATGCCACCCTCTGGCTCATCACTGTAGATTATGGGGGGGGAAAGCAAGCACACCTGCCCTGCTTCAACTGACATGAATTAATTTGGGGTTGATTTATTGATGTGTCACTGTTTTAAAATTCCAGTCTGGCACCTGCTTCCTTATCTGTAATTTGCTTTCTGTTGCAGTGCAATTTTTTTTCCAGGACCTTTGTGGCCTACTTGTAGCTATTCTATGAGCCTGCTGTGAGGGTCAGAGCAGGGTCATACAATTGTTGCAACTAGCAACTGAACTCTGTAGGGGCCCCAGTCAGGAAGCACTACAGGGAATCGTTACTAATGATGAATTTGTACTTTTGCACCTGCTGAGTGCTTTCAGTTTTGCAAAACTCGTTTTTCTGCAATTTCGCGGGATTCGCGGGGCGCGAACTTGCGCGAGATCGAATTAGGAAGCAGCGAATTCATGCGAATATGCCATTTGTTTTTTTGCGGCGTGTTAGTTCGCAAGGTTTTGTGCGTTTTAGCGAGCCGCTTGTAGCGCAACGGCGCGAAGTTACCCTGACGGTCATTCACGGGCGCGGCCATCTTGTTTGCATGACGTATTTCCGTTTCAGGGCGCGATGTGTAATCTCGAAAGTGTGCGGCTCGCTAGTACAATATTGCGTGTGTTCGCGAGGAAAATCTCGCGCGAACTTACCCACGCGGTCGCGAACGGGCGCGGCCATCTTGTTTCTCATTCATTGCTATGGCTCTGGGCATGCTTTTTGTATCCATTCTGAATCTCTGCCATCCTTTGCTTGTTTGAATTTTTTTTTATCTATTTTACTTATTATCTATCCCTCTATTTTTCTAGCTCTATATTTTTGTGTTTTCTGCTACTTTTGGTTAATTTTAAACTACTTTTTTAAACTTTTTTCTTTTCTTCTTCCCTATTCTATTTCTTCTTTATTATTTAGCTTCCTTTCTGCCCAGACCATGGTAAAGGGAGCCGGGAAGCATCCCGAGAAGGGGAAGGGTCCCGCACCCTGTGCCCAGCTCCCGTGCGGACGTTTGAGGGGGGAGCAGGTCGCACTCCGGGAGATCTTCAGCCCGGAGGAGGTGGCCGCACTAATTTTTTATGTTCAGTGCCGCCTCCCTAGGACCATCATGGCAGGCTGCAAGATCGCTCGCGGGTACGGGATCCAGGAGCGCCGGAAGCGGTGGGAGAAGGTGTGCCGGGCCATGTACTAACACTCTCGTGTCCGGGCGCACCTACAACCAGGCCACCCACCGTTGGACGGATCTCCTGGACCGGGAACGCGATCTGCTCGACCTGCTCGGCCTTGAGATCCCCGGGCTTGGTGAGTAGTAGTAGCTATTTCTTTACTACTCTGTTTTCTCCTGCTCTGTGTGTTATTATATTGCAATTTTTTGTTTTTTACCAAGAGCATTAATGCTACTGATTACATTGTAGGTAAATTATATTTCAAAATGTTCTGTGCATTTCAGGTACACTGCTCTCCTTCTCAGTAGCGTTGCTACTATGCTTATTTGTTTTTGATTTTGTGTTCATTTCATTGGCCTGTGAAATTATGTATGAGTGTAGTTTAAAGAACTGCGTAATGCTAGACACTAAGGGTCAGATTTTTCATTACCGGCGCATCCCTGCAAAGTAGCAGGGATGCCCCAGTAATTGTGCGCCACGCCACCACCAACCATGGTGCGCCGTATTTACAATGCGGCGCACTATGGGCCCAAAACATCACCAAAGCGTTACGCATCTGTGCCGTAAAGGCGGCGCATTGCTGGAGTTGCGTCGCAACGATGGCGCAGCTCCAGCAAAGCTCTGGGGTACCCTATCTCCCCAATGCTGCGTCAAGCCGTACGTCTGCTTCAAGCAGGCGCAGGGTTTGAGTCACGCATCATTGTCCTCAAAGTGACTGATTGAAATCTTGTAGATTTCCCTCAGCCACTTTTAGGATGCGTTCCTGCGCAGGAACGCCCTCCCTTGCGCCGGAACGCCCCCTGATGGCGCAGGGCCTTACAACGTGATGCATCTCCCATATGCGTCACGTTGTTAATATACGCCGCACCATGGCGCCTCTTTTGTTCTGCCGCTGCGTCACAAAAGTCACTCAACAATGGAGCAAAAGAGCCACAAGGGGCTTCTAAATCAGCCCCTACAGACTCAAATCCAGTCCTTCCTTTGTACACATGGCAATAAGAAGAAATAGTGGTGGTGGATTGATAGTTTGAGTATTTTAATGACTGGTTAATGTAGTAGGAAACTTTTTAGTGTTGTCGCTGATCTGCAATCACAATGGACTTTGTCTGTCACTTCGCGTGCTGCGGACTGCTGCCTGCCAGTCCTAGGCGAACCTTTTTAGTAGTTTGTTTAGTGAGTTACATAAGAACTTTCCAAGTCGACGGTCCGCAAATCAAGCAATACTAATAACGTAGTAGACCACATGAGATCGGTCAATATATCCCGTGGAATAGTTGTCTATTTGCTATTTCGCCAAAATATTTTGTTATTGTTCTTTTGAAATGTTTGATTTGGTTGACAAATATCATCCATGTTTTCTGGTCTTTCTTTCTTTCATGTTGTACATCAGCTCCCCCCAGGGGCAAGAGGACACAGGAGGAGGAGGCTGCTGTTCAACAGGATGCAGGCCAGGATCGAACAGGCGAGGGCTCCTTTGCTGGCCCCGGTAAGTTTTAATTTTAATATAGAGTACCTATTTTTTCTTAGCGTTCCTCATTCGATTTTTTTCTAAATCGTCTTTGATCTTCTTGTAGACTGTATCTAAATTCTTATCATGCCTCGACTATGACTCCCTGTGGTATTACTAGATTATTCTTATTAGTCTGTCTGTGTAGCTAACTAAGATTGCACATTTGGCAATTCCATTGGACTCCCATTCTAGTCAGCAATAGCTCTATGCACTGAGTGCAGTCCTCTGGGATTGCCCATAATGTCTTTTCAAGTCTTCTAAAGGTTTATGCTTTGACAATTACCAACTATAAAAAGGTGAATGACCACCAAGAAAAATAAGATACTACTTTACTTTTGGTTTGGATCGGAGGACAATCCATTCAACTACTGTTGCAGGGACAAATCTGCACAAACAGAACTATGGACACTAAATAATGCATTGCTTAGCTTATCGATTATAATAGGCGCTGTTAGACTTTCCACATACCTCAGTGATAACAGACTTTGTTGTTGAACCGCCAATCTCCTTGCTGACTAGATAGTGTGGCAGAGTCATTTAGCTCCCAAAGTCACCGATGATTGATCCCAAATGATGATTATCCAACGCAGGACAAGAGTACGGAGTCAGAGTCAAGAAGTGTCAGAGGCACGGACTCATGCTTGCAAAAATTGCAAAACCTTTAGCTCACCCACTCTAGTCTGGAGGACCAAAAACCACAGAGTCCATTTAAGTTTAAAAGCTTTATTAAAAGTAAACACATGTATTAAAATCAAGTTTGTCATAAAACTAAACGTTTAACTGAAAATGGAAAAGTGCTTAGTGCTGACGATGAATTGAACACATTTCTTGTGGTCGAGCCGAGCTCTCACCTGGTTTGAACTTGATCTTGCTCGTGTTCTTAGAAGTCAAGCTTCTGTCTGTTAGGAGAAAAAGTGGTGCGTGTTAAAAATAAAAAGCAAGCATTCATCAGTTGTGCCAAAAAGTGCAGCAAGACAACAGCCTTCCCTGGAAAAAGGGGCATTTTTACTTTAGAGTAGACAGTCACAAATTATTACATTGTTTTCTGTTTTTTCACATTTCTTTATTCCTAGACCAAATATTATATAGTAGTGAGTGGTGTATTCTAACATTCTTAAATGTACTTTGTAGGTGGAACATCTGGTGGCGGGGCCAGCGCAGAGGTGGTGGTGCTGGATGAGGAGAACACTTCTGGGGAGGAGGCGGCGATGCAAGTGCCGGACGACACCAATGTGCCTGTGAGGGTTCACACGGTGGTGACGGGCAGAGGTAAGCTATATATTCCTTACTTATTGAGATTGAAGACTGCAGACTGTGCTTTCTGCACGGGTGTATTATAAATCAACCAGGTTGTAGCCTCCTCTAAATGTACTTCGACTTAGCTGTGAAGTTTTTGGCGAGAAGAATCCCAATCAGATCTGAGATGAACTTGATGGATGGGATGAACGAAAAGCGAAAGAAGGGTGTAAGTAAGTGTGGAAGGACGAGAAATTTCATGATGACTGGCAAAGAAGAATAATATGTGTTTGCTTGGTCCCCGAGGTGGCTGGGAAGGAAAGAATATGGTATGGTGCATGGCTGGGTGAATGATGAAGCAAGGATGGGTGGAAGGAGAACAGCCTGGGTGGGTGAAACAGAAACTGTATGTGTGCATATACTTTGAATGGATGGATGCCTGGATCATGGTACAATCTGACTCTTAGATAGCATATGTGTATCTAGAGAGAGTAGACGGTCACTGGATGAACTAAGTGTTACTTAAAAGAGCATGTAACACCGCACCCGCACGTCCGTTCCAGTGTAGGAAAGGCAAGGAAAAGAAGTTGTAATTTTGTCCAAATACTACCATGAATAGTAGCAGTAGTTTGTATTGCAACTGAAAGCACAGCCTATATCCGGTTATTACGGCGGACACTCCCTACCTCTCTTAATAAGTTTAGTTTAGTAGTAGTACGTCATACATGTGTGGGTGTATCACTGTTCACTCAATAAAAAGCAAAGCACCTAAAGTCATCCCATATGTAATCAAATACATCCCAGGTGAAGTGATAGATAATCAGATTATTTAGCTTCTTCATTTTCCTTTTCTAGTACTCATTTGCACTGTAGGGTGAAAGTTAAATTAATTAAGCAGTAGCCCTTTTAACAGAGTATTCTCAGTGCCACCCGTAATAGAAAAGTAAGAGCTTCACCACCTGCATGTCTGTCTCACTCATCATGGTGTGCGTCTGTTTTTCTCGGGTGCAAGTTCATTGCGCTGGCATTATGCCGGCTTGCATAAGATAACGTACCAATTTTCCTAAACAAGAGAGAAGAAGAAGAAGAAGACTGGTGTACTGTCATAGTCGACTGTAATGGAAGTCCATAGTGCTCGTAGAATTTGTTCCTTAAACTCCCACTAATGTTAGAGCAAGGATGAAGAAGTGGGAGGTTAGATAGATACTGGCCTCAATAGTTATGTACTGTGCTTTCAAGTTGCTAGTTGCACTGTGACACAACTTTCTGTGCAATCATTTTGTGTTAATCTTAAGGAGCATTGGTTACAGACTATGTCTTTCTTTCTTCATATAGTTGCTCCTTCCAAATCAAACAAACCAACAAGGCAGGAGCTGGCTCGAATGGCCCGGCAACGGAGGCTGGATGCCACTGTCGCCGAATATCGGCGGCTGGTGGCCCTGGAGGAGGAGGACACGCAGTCTACTGGTACATCCACTGGGACAGCTGCATCCTCCTCCGTGCCCCCACGGGCTGCCAGCCAGTCAAGTCAAGTCAAGTAAGAATTTATGTAGCGCACTACATACCCAGAGGGTCTCAAGGCGCTTGAGGAAGGGGGGGAGGTTTACTTATCGAATATCCAGGTTTTAAGCTGTTTTCTGAAGGCTAGGTGGATTTGAGTAAGGCGGAGGTGGATGGGAAGGGAATTCCAGGTTTTGGCCGCTAAGTAGGAGAAGGATCTTCCCCCCATGGTGGCTTTGTGGATGCGCGGAACAGCGGCGAGGGCTTGGTTGGACGAACGCAGCTGGCGGGTGGGGGTGTAAAAGGAAAGGCGCGTGTTGAGACAATCAGATCAAAGTTCGAATAGGGCTTTGTGTGCGTGGGTGAGGAGACGGAACGTTATCCTCTTGTTGACGGGGAGCCAGTGAAGGTCTTTCAGGTGAACGGAAATGTGGTCTGTGCGGGGGATGTCTAGTATGAGTCTGGCTGAAGCATTTTGGATGCATTGGAGTTTTCTCTGCAGTTTTGCGGTGGTACCGGCGTAAAGGGTGTTTCCGTAGTCCAGACGGCTTGTAACCAGTGCGTGGGTGACCGTTTATCTTGTTTCGGTGGGGATCCAGCGAAATGTTTTTTTGAGCATGCGTAGGATGTTGAAGCATGATGATGAGACGGCGTTGACTTGTCTGGTCATCGAGAGTGAGGAGTCCAGGATGATGCCCAGGTTCCGTGCGTGGTCCGTCGGTATGGGGGCTTTTCCTAGGGCCGTTGGCCACCAAGAGTCGTCCCAGGCGGAAGGGGATGCACGAAGATGAGGACTTCCGTTTTGTCCGAGTTCAGTTTCAGACGGCTGTGCTTCATCCACTCGGCTACTTCTTTCATCCCTTCATGTAGGTTGGTTTTGGCGGTGATTGGGTCTTTGGTGAGTGAGAGGATCAGCTGAGTGTCATCAGCGTAGGAGATGATGTTGAGGTTGTGTTGACATGCGATGGTTGCGAGGGGGCTCATGTAGACGTTGAAGAGGGTGGGGCTGAGTGATGATCCTTGCGGGACGCCGCAGATGACTTCGGTGGCCTCTGACTTAAAAGGGGGGAGGCTGACTCTCTGAGTTCTTCCAGCGAGGAACGAGATGATCCAGTCCAATGCTTTTCCTTGAATTCCGATGTTTCTGAGGCGTTGTATCAGGGTGCTATGGCAGACTGTGTCGAAGGCTGCAGAGAGGTCAAGGAGGATGAGGGCGACTGTGTCTCTGTTGTCCAGTAGTGTTCGAATGTCGTCTGTTGCTGCGATGAGGGCGGTCTCGGTGCTGTGTTTGGCTCGGAAGCCAGACTGTGAGGAGTCGAGTGATTTGTTGGTTTCGAGGAAGGCGGCGAGCTGATTGTTAATGGCTTTCTCAATGACTTTGGCAGGGAATGGGAGGAGCGAGATGGGGTGGTAGTTTTTGAGTTCGGTGGGGTCAGCTGTGGGTTTCTTCAGAAGGGCGCTGAGTTCGGCGTGTTTCCAGCTTTCTGGGAATGTGGCGGATTTGAGGGAGCAGTTGACGACGTCTCGGAGATGGGGTGCGATGATGGAGTCTGCTTTGTTGAAGATGTGATGGGGGCATGGGTCTGTAGGGGATCCTGAGTGGATGGAGTTCATCAGGCGAATAGTGTCTTCTTTGGTGATTGGGTTCCAGTCGAAAAGGTTATTCGGAAGAGGTACAGGTTCGGAGGTGAGTGGGGTGGACTGGTTTACGGGTTGGTTGTCAAAGCTGTTATGAATGTCGGCGATTTTGTCATGGAAAAATTAGGCGAGGGAGTCGCAGAGGACTTGAGAGGGGGTGATGTCGTTTGAGCTGGCGGTGGGGTTGGTGAATTCTTTGATGATGTTGAAAAGTTCCCTGCTGTTGTGGGCGTTGTTGTCTAGTCGGTCTTTGAGTGCTGATTTCTTGGCTGTCCGAATTAGTTGGTGGTGTTTGCGGGTGGCGTTTTTGAAGGCGGCTTGGGTGATAGTGTTTGGGTCTTTTTTCCAAGTTTTCTCAAGGGAACGATAGAGCTTCTTGGATTTCTTAAGGTCATCGTTGAACCAGGGGGCGTTCTTGCTTCCTTGCTTGATTTGATGTTTTTTCAAGGGTGCTAGTTTGTCGGCGGTTTGGGTTAACCATTGTGTGAGGTTGATGGCGGCTTGGTTAGGGTTCGTTGAATAGGCAGGGGGTTTTTGAAGAAGCGATGTGGAGATCTGGTCGATGGTGATTTTGTTCCAATTTCTTCGCAGAGTTGGTTGAGGGTGGTTGTGGATCGTGGTCTTATTGTAAATGAAGTGGATGCAGCTGTGGTCCGTCCAGTGGAGGGGTGTGGTGTGAGTGAAGGAGATATGCTTGCTGGAAGTGAAGATAGGGTTGAGTGTGTGTCCTGCATAGTGTGTGGGGGTGTTAACAAGTTGTTTGAGTCCGAGATTGGCGAGATTGACCAGAAGGGTGGTAGTGTTACTGTCGTTGCTCTTTTCCAGATGGAAATTGAGGTCTCCTAGTAGAATGTATTCTTCCGAGGGGAGGGCGTGTGGGGTGATGAAGTCAGTGATGTCTTCGTTGAATTTTGTACGGGGTCCTGGTGGCCTGTAGAGGAGGGTGCCTCTGAGTGTGGTCTTGGGGTCGGTGTGGATCTGGAAGTGAAGGTGTTCAGCGATAGCGAGGTTGTCTTCTGAGCTGGTTGAGACACGGATGGTGTTCTTGTGGACGATGGCGATGCCTCCTCCTGTTTGGATGGTGCGGTCCTTACGGATGATCTTGTAGCCGTCCGGGATGGCTATGGTGATGTCTGGAGCTGAAGAGGCATTCATCCAGGTTTCTGTTAGGAAGGCGATGTCCGGAGAGATGGTGTCGAGTAGATTCCAAAGGTCGATTGCGTGTTTGTGAACCGAGCGGGTGTTGAGAAGGATGCATTTAAGGTGGTTGGTGTTGGATCTCTATTTGGTGTTTGTGGGTTTGGTGTGGGTCTTGATGCAGGTGAATTTGCAGGAGTGGCAGGTGAAGGGTCCATGGGTGTGTCCTGGTGCTGCTTGGGCGCAGTTAGGGAGTCGGCCGGGGTTAAGTGCTAAGAGGGTGGAGGCGCAGTGGTCCAGCAGTACGGAGCCGGGCTACCAAAGCCAAACGCCACCGCCGAGCAGCAAAGACAGCAGCTGCCCCCCACAGGAGTTGCAAGGCACGCCAGCACCGCTTATGCCTCAAAGTGTCCTACCTGGAGCAGGAGGTCCTAACATATAAGACCTTGGTGGAGGGCCTCCGCTCCGACCATGCCACCCTTCGCAAGGAGTATGATGCCCTGCCCGCTAAAGTGAACAGCACCATGCCGTAGTGTCCCTTGCCCCTTTTTTAGAGACTTTTGGGGGGTGGGAATTGGGAGTTGGGTTGTTTTTGGGACTTTTGAAGGACAATCGTTGGGGTTAGGGAGGGTCTTGCAGGAGATTATTTTGTTAGGGCTACACAAATATACTTTTTGAAACTTTATCTGAGCATACCTGTTTTTTACTGCTTTTGGGTCTGGTGGGTGGGGGTTTAACAGTAAGTTTGTTTTCCTGAAACTTAAGTCTGTGTCATTTTCTTCCTTTAAGTGTAAATGGCTAAATGTTTTCAACACTAAGTGCCTCTCACAGAGTAAGTGAATTCAAGAGTCCTAGGACTTTAGTAGTACTACCGTCAATCTCTCATCTCTCCTAATACTCCATTATACTACCTCCCACCAAACGCTTATCTTACCTGTAATTTGTGTTTGAAAGTAGGGCTAGGCCCAGGGCTGGCTCCACAGGAAATGGCGATTAAGGTTGGCAATCCTGGGCGAATGAAATGTCCTCATTGCGGTGGTACTAGTGGCAGTTGCATGCCTATGGAAAAAAAGAAAATGAAACCTGCTTTGTCCTTACTGGAGCATTACAACGGTACGATAGAGAATATAGCAGGTGACAGTACACTAGAACAGTGCCACAATGTAGCCTAACAAATGGTAAAGTATTGAAAGTATAACTAGTACTTGCATTGAATTTCTTTGACATTGGCTACTACTACAAGAAATAGTACTGAAGCTGAGTAAGTCTAGAATATATCTTCAGATTCCTTCACCAGCCTGTTGCTATGACCTTATCCTCCCCAGCAAGTGTGTGGAATTATTGCTGTCATTTAGTCACACATCAATCAAAACCACACAGCCCGGGGTAAGAGGGTTAGGGTTTGGAAAATGGATGGGAATGGGGGTTTCTTTTTGGGTAAGTTTTGTTGAGAGAAGAAAAAAAAGCACAGCATGGACAAACAATAATTGAAGATAAAGAAATGTTTGGGTACAAAGCTAACCATAAATCTTTTAAGTGACATAAAGGAAGTGCATGCACTACTGCATGCATTGTTACTGAAAAGTAAGTAGTACTTTCGACAACCGTGAATGACAGAATGCGACAGTACAGGGCTGCAGCGTTTTCACTTGCCTATCTCTGCACTCAGAGAAACACTTCTTACATTAAATTAAGTTTAAAAAATAGCTGAAGTAAAACCTATAGAATGGCTGTAGGGATCAATTTAGAAGCAGAGAGAGATCCAAGAAATGCAGAGTCACACTCATAGAAGTTCACAGCAATAACATTACTTAACAAGCATTTACAATGCAATGGTTTTGCCTTTGTTAAAGTTAGAGCTATTGGCATTGCTCTTGACATTATTTTTATTTATGTTTTTTTTTAACATAAATAAATGGCATTGTCATTACCACTAGCTTTATCTCTCGCAAATGACACACACAAACACACACAGAGCCCCCCCACACAGAGCCCCCCCCCACACACAGCCACACAAGGCTTCCTACACACACAGCCACACAAAGCTTCCCACACACACAGCCACACAGAGCCCTTCACACACACCCACACAGCACAAGCAGGCAACAGGAGCACACGGAGGCACAAGCAGGCAACAAGGGCACACGGAGGCACAAGCAGGCAACAGGGGCACACAGAGGCACAAGCAGGCAACAGGGGCACACGGAGGCACAAGCAGGCAACAGGGGCACACGGAGGCACAAGCAGGCAACAGGGGCACGAAAACGGAGGCACAAGCAGGCAACAGGGGCACGAAAACGGAGGCACAAGCAGGCAACAGGGGCACACGGAGGCACAAGCAGGCAACAGGGGCACACAGAGGCACAAGCAGGCGACAGGGGCACACGGAGGCACAAGCAGGCGACAGGGGCACACGGAGGCACAAGCAGGCGACAGGGGCACACGGAGGCACAAGCAGGCGCCAGGGGCACACGGAGGCACAAGCAGGCGACAGGGGCACACGGAGGCACAAGCAGGCGACAGGGGCACACTGAGGCACAAGCAGGCGACAGGGGCACGAAAACTGAGGCACAAGCAGGTGACAGGGGCACGAAAACGGAGGCACAAGCAGGCAACAGGGGCACGAAAACGGAGGCACAAGCAGGCAACAGGGGCACACGGAGGCACAAGCAGGCAACAGGGGCACGGACATTCTAGACGTGTGCAAGCCTCCCTGCCCTAGTGTCCCCATATCATGAGACCTTCAACCAGTTCAGGTCCTTTAGCTGGTAGAACAATGCATTTTGGGACATGGAGTTTCTCGTTTAGAGTATGAGCCCACAAACCACAGCATCCAGTGTAACTGGTAGAATAAAAAAAAATTTAAGAAAAGAAAAATCACACAACTTGCTGAGGGTGCCATATTTGTCATAAGGATGCTTGACATCCTAAAGTGGCCGGCCTATCAAACTGAACAAGAGATTTGCACAGGCAGGTGCACGGGAGAGGTCAGCTTTAGTTTACTTGATGAATATGTGGAAGGTTCTCCATCACAGAAGGTGTTTTTCAAAATACATTTGTTTTGTTACTAAGAAGGAATGTGACCAGGCAAGGTTAAATTATGTCCCTAAACCAGTAGAACACCCAAATTCTTTAATGCGGAGCGCCCCACCCAGCGTGGCAGCCACGTGCCCATGGAAACGAGTCAGCAATTCACAAACTCAACCCTGCGCGTGCAGCGAGGACAGCCGTTCCGACGAGGGGGGCGGATGCTGCGGGACCAGTTCTAAGAACAGCAGCAGGGGTAGGAAACCCTCCACCTTGTGCAGCCCACGCCTACTTCAGCAGTCTGAGAAACGAGCATTACTTACGGCACGGGAAACACACACACGCGTGGGAAGGGGCCTCGCGCAGCCACAAAGCAGAATGGCAACACAGCAGTGCCCACCTCCCAGTTATAGCCATCTTTCATTTCAACAAATCTGTATGGGGGGGGGAGACGTTGGATGTGGGTCACATTGCTAAATGAAGAGTCTTTTTCTGGTCTTGCTTGCTTCCCTGCATCCCTATCACGCACCCCATAAAATGCGCCCTTGAGTAAGTGACACAGTAACAAGAGCACGCCGAGGTGGATTCGTTGACAATAAACATGTTAGAAACGTTGTTTCAGTGTCTAATACCTTCCGTAACCAGCTACAGTACAAAAGGAGATACAATTGTATACCGGAACTGTTTATTTATACCGTTTTCTTTAAATTGCAAACTGGACTCTGCACACGCGTAAATAGTGCATATACAAAGCACATACCTGCACACTGCATGTCCTTGGTATGATTTGCCGAAAATGAACCCTGGCACTGTCATCTAGCAAACCGGGATTTTTTCCAAGTCGCCAAATACATCATATGCTGTCAAGGTCTTTCGAATTCCGGAGCGTTTCTGTTCACAAGAATATGCAACTTTAACCTCCGTGAGAAGCGGAGACAGTTTTTTTTCTATCACCCGCGACCTTAACACGCTAAAGCGCTGGGGTTTCACAGCCTGCTGCTTGAAAAGGCACGCCGAGTCAAGCAAGGGCTTCCCCGTCTCTCAGCACGTGAGCTGATCCGCCGCGCTGCGTCTGACTCAGGAACTGCCCACAAAATCATTCTGATGAAACAGTTCACTGCAGAACCGAGTCAGGTGCGTTAGACGTACACACGCGGACCGTTTCTGAAGTCCAAGAACACAGGCTCAATTGCACGGCCCGCCCGCAGCTGCCCGGCCGAGGGGCGATGCTCGGGAAAGGCTCGCATGTAGTCCTGCCAAACCATACTGCGTAGGAGCGAGGCGACTGGTACAGACAGCACCGCCTCACATCCAATGAAGTGCACAAACCCGGGGCGCATTTGTTCTGTGCACACTCGGGTATTCCACGTGCTGCAGGCATCTTCATTTAATGCATCACGCACTCCGGAGGTGTCCGGGCGCAAGACACAGATCAGAGCGCTTCCCTTTCTCAGCAGGGGAAGACAAATTGTACGATGAATGCAATCGGGACACTTAGAAAGCGCTTTAGATCTCGCAACCGTTGTCGGCTTTAGAGCTGGTGGTGGCGCAACCCCAATTGCACCCCCCCCTCCCTCGGTACCGGTTTCCTGAAAGCAAGTACAAGGCTCTCCACTCCTCCTCCGGATGACGTGGCGGAGGCTCGGCCGGCTGGGCCAATCCCAGCGCGGCCCTGGCTGGAGGCACACGGCTGCCTTCTTCGGGACGGATCTCGCTGCGGGCAGCATCTCCGGTCTCCCTCACAACACGGGAGACCGGCAAGGCAGGAAATGGCTTCCCCAAGGAAGGGGGAAGCGAAACCACGTCCTCCCGGCCCCGCCCACAACCAGGCGGCAGGCCGGACATCTTCTTCCGGTGTTTCTAATGCAGGACCAGATTCGGGGGCGTTCCCGAGGACAGGCTTTCGGCTGACGTCGCCAAAAGCCAAAAATTCTCGGGAACGCCCCCGAATTTGGTCCGGCATTGACGGACAGGCCCGTCTTCCAATGGCTAGCCTCCATTTATGGAGCTAGCCAATAGAAGACGGGGCGGATTCCAAGCCCCATATACTATTCTCATTAGGTTTTTTCTAGCGAATGCTTACTTCGTAAGCATTGGCTAGTCAAAACCTAAAAAATCATTAGAAAAGAATGGATACTGTATCTGTATGTTGTTGTAGTTGTCCTGTTGAATTTGGTAAGTAAGTTGCACGCATCAAACTATTCCTCTTATTAGCAGCACTCCTCCATTCCAGCTGACGCTTCGTCCATCAATGTTGGTGACCAGAAGACACCCTGTCCACTGCCTGCCTGGCGGATGCTGAATTGCGGCTCGCTAATGTGAAGCCTGACTTCATCCTTTTTTTCCCATTGCACAGACTGAAACCCGGCCTGTAATTATTGATGGAAAAACAGGAAGTGATATTAGAACACCACTGACAATAAATATAAGGTATGTACGCTGTGTAGTGCAAAAAGTCACACTTTGAGTTTCCTAATAGACAGTACAATATTTTTGAAAGTGCGTACTCTGTCTGAGTCTCCTTTTGAAGGATAAATAAGTATGGGCAAATTAATTTAGCGGATCTTTCCCCTCAAGCTAGGTGTACTGTAAACTGTGTTTTAGAACAAAATTAGACCTTCCCAGCAGCGCTCCCACCCAGACCCTTACTAAAGCTAGTCGCAAAAAATGTAGAAGACCCCCAATCAGATCTCAAAAAACGAGGCCTAGTAGAAAATTGGTGACAAAACGTACTTTGAAAGTAAAAGTAGGCCCAAATACCCCCTTACCCACCGTGGATTGTATTCAAACCACTTGCAAGCAAGCAAAATTATCCATACCCAGCATCGCTCCAAGACTCTCAAACCCCCCCCCACAAACAGCCCCCCACCCAAACACATGCAATACAAATACTGCTAACCCTAACGAGCCCCAAGTGAAGAATAGTGGCAAACGCTTTCTTTAACTATGCCAAATCCCCCCTTTCCCACCATGGATTTTCTTCAAATCACTTGCAACCAAAATTACACATTCCCACGAGTGCTCTAAGACCCCAGAACTCAGTTGCAAAAATCTGAAACACATGCAATCCTGCTGCTAGGGCTAACCCTAACAAACCCTAAGTTACAAAAAGTGCCAAAAGGCTTTTCCACATGGATTTTGTCCAAACCACTTCTATCCGGTATTAGACCTTCCCAGCAATGCCCCAAGACCCGCCAACCTGAGGAAATATAAATTTTATGGTCAAGTAATGTTCCCTACCGTGTACCCCACCGTCTCCATGTACCAGCTTAAAGTGCATGTAAATTCCCTCCTGTACCAGCTATGAAGACACAAATACATTTGCGTCCAACGTTAACATGTCCTCTTTCAGACCCACCCTGAATGGGTTGAATATTCCGTTCCTAAGTATGCTATGCCAACGTCTTTTTGTAGTGTACTTTACACGTTTTTCAGCTCTGGCAAAGTAGGGCCTGAATTCTGCCATCGAGCCTCTTTTTCCTGCTTTCTGACTCCGAAAACTTCAGCCCAGGCTGTCTCTGTACCCGTGACCTCTGACTTACTTTCTGTGCGGCTCCCGGCGCTTAGCTCAGCCTGCTGCCTGCCAAGACTGTATTCAACCTTCGAATTATCTGTTTCGCTCCTCCAAAATGCATTCCTGCCTACTAGTTTAAGTAAACATCCCCCCAGCTGCAGAGCAAAGGGCCCGGCCTCACTGTCTCCGTGCAAGTAATTCATAGCCTCTGTTACCATGGTAGGCCCATGCCCCTCGCATTCTCATGTAGACACTTAGGCGCTTATACACGCACTCACAGTCAGTATAGAATAGCTTCTGCCCCAGAGACCTTTCCGTTTAGATAATATGGTTCCCAAACATCAGATATCAGATATGATAGAAGTACGAGTTGATCTGACATGCCAGACTTCTGTCTCTTTCCGCCAGTGTAAATGTCAAGTCCCCTGCACCCTCCAGTTTCACGTCAATCACACGTCATGCAGCTGCGCGCGCATCCAAGCCTCAGATTTCTGCTGACATTACAAGATTCTGCTTTGTGCCACCCACTTGTGACACCTACCTGTGACGTTTGTAGTACATACCTCTATGTTCACGCCTAGTTCACGCCTTCTAATTACGTATCACTACCACGTGGATGCTGTTATCTTGTTTCTCTCAGCTGTTACGCCTACTGTATTGGTTTCTATAATGCAACTTAAGTATATAAGCTATGTATTGTCAATAAAATATTGCTCTATCCCTTCCTGAACCCTTGTGGTTGCAGGAACATGATATCCAGTTCTAGAACGATTCCTTTTTAAGGAATAAAACCCCTAAGAACTCTAACACCACGGACTCTGCCTTTTTCTTTCCGATTGAGTTATTATTGATTAAGTACTTACCTGCATAGAAATTAGGACGGTAAATCAAATATTTACCACAAACCCACCTGCAAAAAAGCACAACACCCCCAAACAGCCAAAAAGGAAAATCTCATACTTACAATATTTATCGGCCTTCGGTCCAAACGCGCTGTGCAGCTAAGTCATAACTCCCGTTTTCCACCACGGATTTCCTGAAAAGCAAATGCAATCAAAATTAGACTGTCCCAGCAGTGCTCCCAGACCCCAAAACCCACCCACAAACACCCGGAACCCCCCAAAGAGCACCTCAAAGGCAAGCAAGTCAGAAAAAACGCAAAAAAAATGTCACCTCCGATTTGGTCCAAACCACTTTTATCCGGTATTAGAGCTTCCCAGCAATGGCCCCAGAGCCGTCAACTCACCCGCAAAGAAGTAGAACACCCCCACAAGTGCAGAGTCTTTCTTCATTGGGCGTAATCCAGCCCTCTGCTTTGAGGGAAATAGGAGTCTGGAGGAGGAGGATAGAGGAGCATGTTCTTGTGAACTTGTGAACCTGAGGAATGCAGACTGCGGCACCTTCAAATCAATAAGCAAACAAGTGAAGACAGTTCTGCTGATGGGCTTGTTTTTGTGATTAGGTGAAAAAAGTTTTAATTATATTAACTGTGCAAAACAAAGAAAGACAGACACACAGGAATAAAAGTGAATAAGGACGAAAAATAAATTTATTGATTCATTGCCTCATTTTCATGGCTCGGTGTCAGGGAATAAGAATAAGAGTTTGTCCTCATACTCTGCGAATTCAGGCAGGAGTAGGTCAGTGTCACCTAACAGAGAAGAAATTCACTCATCTACATTGCTGTCCTCCTCGTCTTCATCCGGCGTGTGTTCTCGTACTTTGTAATCTGGTGGTATGAGGTGCTGATTCATCTTGATCATTGTTAACCTCTCCACATTTTTGGGCGAGAGGTGGCTCTGTTTGGAATTTACAATGCCACCAGCAGCACTGAAAACACGTTCAGAAGACACGCTTGCGAGTGGGCAAGACAAGTAGTTTATAGCCAGGCTGGAGAGCTGTGCCCACAATTCTTTTTTCCCATGCTAATACGCCAATGGGTCAGCATTAACATAGACTAAACATGGGCAAATTTTGCGAATCTGGCGCTCGCGAATTTAGCGAATTTGCGAACTCGCAATCCGCAAAATCCGCGAATTCCCGCGAATTTGCGGATTTTTTTTGTGTTCGCAAGTGTTTCTGCCAGTTCGCGAGGATTTGGTACTAGTTCACAATTGCGAACTTACTTGTCGGCTCGCAACGGTCGCGACTATGTTGTTTCTACGTCTGGTTCATCATCACAGCCTCCCAGCACCCTCTGTTTAACCACTGCCACCCTCTCTTTGACCCATGCCACCCTCTGTTACATCAATGCCACCCTCTGGTTCATCATCACTGTAGAAGATGGGGGGGAAAGCAGGCACACCTGCCCTGCTTCAACTGACATGAATTAATTTGGGGTTAGTTTATTAACAACACCTTCCCTGCCCCAACTGACAATAATGAATTAGGGGCTAATTAATGTGTCACTGAATTTGAAGTTCCAGCCTGGCACCTGCTTGTCTGCTCCCTTAGCTGTAAATCAGGACCTTTGTGGCATACAGTTAAGGTCAGAGCAGGGTCACACAATAGTTGCAAGCAGGCAACCGAATTCTGGAGGGCCCCCTCAGGAAGCACAACAGGGAATCGTTACAAATCATGAGATTGACCTTTTGCACCTGCTCATTTGTTTTGCTTTTGCAAAAATCGTTTTTCGGTAATTTTGCGAGGCTCGGAGTCATGCGAAACCGACCGCGGAAGCTGCCAATTCGTGCGAATGAGCTTTATATTTTTTTTGCGGCGTGTTATTTTGCGAGTTTTTTTGCAGTATTCGCGAGCCGCTTGCAGCACAACACGCGAATTTACCCCAAGGTCGAGTATGGGCACCGCCATTTTGTTTGCGTGACGTATTTCCGTTTCCGGCCGCTATGTATAATCTCGCGAAGTAAGCGCATTGCGAGTACAAGTTCGCACGAGATCGCGAGGAAAATCGCGTGCAAACTTACTTTCGCGCTCGTGAACGGGCGGCCATCTTGTTTTTCATTCATTTCCTGTGTCTGGGCATGGTGTTTATCCTCTTGATATCTTTGCCATCCTTTGCTTGTTTTCAGTTTTTTTTCTAACGATTTTGCTTCTAATCTATCCCTCTCTTTTCCTAGCTGTATATTTTTGTCTTTTCTGCTATTTTTGTTTACTTTTAAACTACTTTTTTAAACTCTTTTCTTTTCTTCTTCCCTATCCTATTCTTTCTTAATTTTCTACTTTCTACCTTACCTGCCCAGACCATGGTGAAGCCAGGCGCCGTGAAGCTGCCCAGGCACTTGAGGGCCACAGTGGAGGCGGGGAGGAGGAGTCCTGGACCCCGTGCCAGGACAACATGCGGGCGATTGAGGGGGGAGCAGGTGACGCGATGGGAGATCTTCAGCCCGGAGGAAGTGGGCGTGCTGGTCTACTTCGTCCAGCGCCGCCTGCCCAGGACCATCGCGGGAGGCGGCAGGATCGCGGCCGGCGGCTACAACATCCTGGAGCGCCGGAAGCGGTGCCAGAAGGTGTGCTGGGCCATGTCGCAACTCTCCGGGGTCCAGCGCACCTACAGCCAGGCCACCCACCGCTGGACGGACCTCCTGGACCGGGAGCGCGACCTGCTGGACCAGCTCGGCTTGGAGATCCCCGGGCTTGGTGAGTAGTAGTAGCTATTTCATCACTCACTACTATGTTTTCTCCTGCTCTGTGTTGTTGTATTGCAAATATTTGTTTTTTACATGGAGCAAGCCAATAATGCTGCTGACGATTACATTGTAGTTAAATTATATTTCAAAATCTTCTGTGCATTTCAGGTGCACTGCTCTCCTTCTCAGTGGCGTTGACTTGCTACTATGCTTATTTGTTTTCTATTTTGTGGTCTCATTGGCCTGAGTAACTATTATGTATGAATGTACTTTACAGAACTGCGTAATGCTAGACACTAGGGGGCAGATTACATTTACAAGCCCCTTGCGCCACGTTTACGTTGCCTTGCGTGACGCAACAGCGGCGTAAACATGGCGCATCCCTGCGAGTCATTTACAGCGTGGCGCATCTAGGGAGATGCGTCACGTTATAAAGGCATGGGCCTGTGCCACAATGGGTGCGTTCCTAGTACGCAGGGTGGGCGGTCCGGCGGCTGCGCGCCTCACAAAAGTGCCTGCGTGAAATCTACAAGATTTAACGCAGGCACTTCTGCGACGCTGCTACGTCAATTCAATTCCTTATGCCTGCTTGAAGCAGGCGTAAGGACTGACATAGCATGTTAAGTATTGGGTGGCCCTGAGCATTACTGGAGTTGCATTGCGTTGGCGACGTGACTCCAGCGATGCGCCGCTCTTACGTGATGAGATGAGTCACGCAAGTGCCTACCCTTGCGCCAGGGCGTGCCGCATTGTAAATGAGGCGCATCTGCCGTGTCGCAAGGGTAGTTTTGCGTGACGCATTTGATCTGGCGCATCTCTGGAGATGCGCCAGAACGCGTAAGTAAGTATGCCCCTAAGAGGCAGAATTGCAATTACCATCGCATCCCTGCAAAGTAGCAGGGATGTACCAGTAATTGTGCGGCCCGCTACCACCACCAAACATGGTGCGCCGTATTTGCAATGCGGCGCACCATGGGCCCAAAACGTCACCGAAGCTTTACTGCTGGAGTTGCGTTGCAACGATGGCGCAGCTCCAGCAATGCTCTGGGGTACCCTATCTCCCCAATGCTGGGTCAAGCCGTACGTCTGCTTCAAGCAGGTGCAGGGTTAGTGTGACGCATCATTGTCCTAAAGGTGACTGATTGAAATTTTGTAGATTTCCCTCAGCCACTTTAGGATGTGTTCCAGTGCAGGAATGCCCTCCCTTGCGCCGGAACGCCCCCTGATGGCGCAGGGCTTTATAACGGGATGCATCTCCCAAATGCGTCACGTTGTTATAATATTTTTCGCCGCACCATGGCGCCTCTTTTGTTTAGCTGCTGCGTCACAAAAGTCACGCAAGAACGGAGCAAAAGAGCCGCAAGGGGCTTAAATCTGCCCCTTCCTTTGTACCCCTGACAATAAGAAAAATAGTGGCGGTGGATTGATAGTTTGACTATTTAAATGACTGGTTATGTAGCAGGCAACTGTTAGTGTTGTCACTGATCTGACTGAAATCACAATGGAGTTTGTCTGTCACTTTGCGTCTTGCCTGCGGACTGCTGCCTGCCAGTCCTAGTTGAACCTTTCAGTACTTTGTTTAGTGAGTTACGTGACTTTCGAAGTCGCAGGTCCGCAAATCAATGAAAACTAACCCTAATCAATATAATTTCGCAGAAATATTTTGTTATTGTTGTTTTGAAATGTTTGATTTGGTTGACATTGACAAGCAACAATCATCCATGTTTTCTGTTCTTTCTTTGATGTTGTACGTCAGCTCCCCCAGGGGCCAGGAGACACAGGAGCAGCAGGCGGATGCTGTTGAACAGGGCCAGGATCGGGCAGGCGAGGGCTCCTTTGCTAGCCCCAGTAAGTTTTCATTTTAGACTAGTACCTATTTTTCCTAGCGTTCCTCATTTGATTTTTTCAAAATCGTCTTTGATCTTCTTGTAGACTGTATCTAAATTCTTATCCTGCCTCTACTATGACTCCCTGTGGTATTACTAGATTATTCTTATTAGTCTGTCTGTGTAGCTAACTAAGATTGCACGGTTGGCGAAACTCCCGTTCTAGTCAGCAATAGCTCTATCAACTTAGTGCAGTCCTCTGGGATTGTCTATAATGTCTTTTGAAGTGTTCTATCTGCTTTGGAAATTCCCAACTATAAAATGTGAATGACCACCAAGAAAGAATAAGATACTACCTTTTGGTTTGGATAGGAGGACAATCCATACCACTACTGTTGCGGGGACAATTCTTCTGCAGAAACAGAACTATGGACAATAAATAGTGCATTGCTTATCAATTATAATAGGCGCTGTTAGAGTTTCCACATACCTCTGTGATAACAGACTTTGAACCCCCAATGTCCTTACTGACTGACTACATAGTGTGGCACAGTCATTTACCTCCCGAATTCATCGATGATTGATCCCCAATGATGATTATCCAACGTAGCTCAAGAGTACGGAGTCAGAGTCAAGAAGTGTCAGAGGCACGGACTCATGCTTGCAAAAATTGCAAAACCTTTCGCTCAGTCACTCTAGTATGGACCAAAAAACACAGAGTCTATTTAAGTTTAAAAGCTTTATTAAAAGTAAACACATTTATTAAAATGAAGTCATAATAAAAAAACTAAACGTTTAACTGAGAATGGAAAAGTGGTTAGTGCTGACGATTAATTGAAGACATTTCTTGTGGTCGAGCCGAGCTCTCACCTTGTTTCAACTTGATCTTGTTGTTAGAAGTCCATCTTCTGTCTGTGTGGAGAAAAATGGTGCGTTTTAAAAAGCCAGCCTTCATCAGTTGTGCCAAAAAGTGCAGCAAGACAACACCCTTCCCTGGAAAAAGGGACATTTTTTTTAACTTTAGAGTAGACAGTCACAAATTACATTGTTTTCACATGTCTTCATTCCTAGACCAAATACTAGTGAGTGGTTTATTCTAACATTCTTAAATGTACTTTGTAGGTGGAACATCTGGTGGCGGGGCCAACGCGGAGGTGGTGGTGCTCGACACGGAGGCGGAGGGCAATTCTTCAGGGGAGGAGGCGGCGGCTCCAGTGCCGGCTGTGAGAGTTGAGACGGTGGTGGTGGCGGGCAGAGGTAAGCTCTTATATATTCCTTACTTATTGAGATTGAAGACGTGGCTGGGAAGGAAAGAATATGAGATGCATGGCTGGGTGAATGATGAAGCAATGATTGGTGGAAGGACAACAGCCTGGGTGGGTGACACAGAAACTGTATGTGTCCATATACCTGGATCATGCTACTATCTGACTCTTAGATAGCATATGTGTATCTGGAGCAGGGGTACTCATAGTACGGCCCGCGGGCCGGTGGCGGCCCGGCAAGCCTTCCTTGGCGGTGCGCAGACCTTGCAGACAATCACTGCTCCCCCGGCCCCCACAGAGCAGAGTGGAGATGCAGGGCCACAAAGAGGTAAAATAGAACAAAGCCTCTGCTCTGTGGGGCCGGGCAAGCAGTGATTGTCAGGGTGGAGATGCAGGGGCGCTACAACAAACAAAGCCTCAATAATATGTTAATGGTCTTTTAAAGACCTGTTAAGTACTTTGGTGTGGCTGTCTGTGTGTGCCCGTTGAGGAAGCTGTCTCAGCCCGGGCTGAAGGCTGACAAAGACAGACACACACACAGTGAGATGACAGAGGGGGAGGGAGAGGGAGGGCAGAAGGGAGAGAGAGATGGAGAGGGAGGGCAGGAGGGAGAGCAGGAGGGAGAGCAGGAGGGAGAGAGATGTATGTAAATGCTGGGTCTGGTGGCTCAGTGGATGAAGGCATCTGCTGCAGGGACCTGTGTGCAACCTCATGGTCACAAGATTTCGTTTTGCTTTAGCCCGCCCCCTTTGACTCCGCCCCCACCAGTGCAGCCCTCGGCCAAAAACTACACTGTAAATTTAGCCCCTGAGAGAAAGTTTGTGAGTACCCATGATCTAGAGAGAGTAGACGGTCAGTGGATGAACTAAGTGTAACTTTGAAGAGCATGTAACACTGCACCCGCACGTCCGTTCCAGTGTAGGAAAGGCAAGGAAAAGAAGTTGTAATTTTGTCCAAATACTACCATCAATTTCACTGTAGGGTGAAAGTTAAATTAATTAAGCAGTAGCCCTTGTAACAGAGTATTCTCAGTGCCACCCGTAATAGAAAAGTAAGAGCTTCACCACCTGCATGTACTGGACCGGTACAGTAAGGCAAGTCTAGGTCACTCATCATGGCGTGTGTCTCTTTTTCTCGGGTGCAAGTTCACTGCGCTGGCATTATGTCGGCTTGCAGAAGATAACGTACCAATTTTCCTAAACAAGAGACAAGAAGAAGAATAAGACTGGTGTACTTTCATAGTCGACTCCAATGGAAGTCCATAGTGCTCGTAGAATTTGTTCCTTAAACTCCCACTAATGTTAGAGCAAGGATGAAGAAGTGGGAGGTTAGATAGATACTGGCCTCAATAGTTATGTAATGCGCTTGCAAGTTGCTAGTTGTACTGCAACACAAATTTCTGCTGAATGATTGAGTAAATCTTAAAGAGCATTGGTTACAGACTATGTCTTTCTTTCTTCATATAGATGCTCCTTCCAAACCAACAAGGAAGAAGGAGCTGGCTAGAGCGGCCCGGCAACGGAGGATCGATGCCACTGTTGCAGAATATCGGCGGCTGGTGGCCCTGGAGGATGACGAAAGTGTGCAGTCGACCACGACAACAACGTCGTCTGCATCGGCCTCCATGCCCCCACGAGCTGCCACCCAGCACAGTGCTCCAGCCAGACTGAGCCGGGATGCCAAAGCCAAACGCCGACGCCGAGCATCAAGGACAACAGCTGCCTCTCACAGCCATTGCAACTGCAAGGCACTCCTGCGCCGCAATACCCTGAGGGTGTCCCGCCTTCAGCAGGAGCTCCACCACTTTACAAACGTGTTGGAAGGGCTCCGCGTAGAGCACGCCTTGCTCCACGAGGAGCATGATGCCCTGGCCCAAAAAGTAAACAGCATCCACCCATAGTGTCCCTTGCCCCTTTTTTAGAGACTTTTGGGGGGTGGGAATCGGGAGTTGGGTTTGGGACTTTTAAAGGACAACCGTTGGGGTTAGGGAGGGCCTTGCGGGAGATTATTTTGTTAGGGCTATAAAAATATACTTTTTGAAACTATATCTGACCATACCTGTTTTTACTGCTTGCCTGGTGGGTGGGGGTTTAACAGTAACTTTGTTTTCCTGAAAGTTTAGTTCCATTTTCTTCCTTTAAGTGTAAATGCCCAAACAAGAGTCCTAGGACTTTAGTAGTACTACCGTCAGTCTCTCGTCTCTCCTAATACTCCATTATACTCCCTCCCACCAAACGCTTATCTTACCTGTAATTTGTGTTTCAAAGTAGGGCTAGGCACAGGGCTGGCTCCACGGGAAATGGCGATTAAGGTTGGCAACCCTGGGCGGATGAAATTTCCTCATAGCGGTGGTACTAGTGGTGTGACACAGTGGCAGTTGCATGCCTATGAAAAAAAAGAAAATTAAATCTGGTTTATCCTCCTGAGCAATACAACGGTACAATAGAGAATATAGCAGGTGACAGTACACTAGAACAGTGCCACATTGTAGCCTAACAAATGGTAAAGTATAACTACTAATTCGGTTGAAGTTCTTTGACATTAGCCATGGGTCTTTGTCAAGCAGAGTAAGAATATATCCTCGGATTTCTTCACCAGCCTGTTGCTATCACCTTATCCTCCCCAGCAAGTGTGTGGATTTATTGCTGTAATTTAGTCACACATCAATCAAAACCACACAGCCCGGGGAAGAGGGTTAGGGTTTGAAAAATGGATGGGTATGGGGGGTTTTGGGAAAGGTTTTGGGAGACAAGAAAAAATAGCACAGCATGGACAAACAATTGTGAACATAAACAAATCTTTGGGTACAAACCTATCCATCAATCTTTGAAAGTGCATGCACTACTGCATGCATGTCAGTGAAAAGTAAGTAGTACTTTCGACAACTGAGGAAGAAAGAATGCGACAGTACAGGGCGTGTGTGGAATTATTGATAACTATATTCAACATAAGGTCTCTGTTGCCAGATACCTGAGAGCCTTGCTGGTCACTATAAATCCATTCACAACACTCAATGGGGTTGGTCTGGAAGGTATAGTAGATAGAAAAGGAGAAATTGCTCTTTTTCTAGTTGTCCCCTCAATCACCAGGGTTGCCCCTTGGTGACATGCTTCATCATTGGGGCCATCCCAGTCCTCTACGGGCTGGGGCGTGCTGCGACTTGCGAATTACGTAGGAGCACTTACAAATGACTGTGTGGTGCAGATGTGATAGTGGAGTGGACAAAGTGATGTGTTAATGGATCAATTTAGAAGCAGAGAGAGATCCAAGAAATGCAGTCACAGTCATAGAAAAAAACAATGGATACTGTATCTGTATGTTGTTGTAGTTGTCCTGTTGAAATTGGTAAGTAAGTTGCATGCAGAAAAAAAATTCCTCTTATTAGCGGCACTCCTCCATTGCAGCTGACGCTTCGTCCATCAATGTTGGTCACCAGAAGACACCCTGTAAAAAAAGCACAGCATGGACAAACAATTGAACATAAACAAATCTTTGGGTACAAACCTATCCATCAATCTTTGAAAGTGCATGCACTACTGCATGCATGTCAGTGAAAAGTAAGTAGCACTTTCGACAACTGTGGAAGAAAGAATGCGACAGTACAGGGCGTGTGTGGAAATATTGATAACTATATTCAACATAAGGTCTCTGTTGCCAGATACCTAAGAGCCTTGCTGGTCACTATAAATCCATTCACAACACTCAATGGGGTTGGTCTGGAAGGTATAGTAGATAGAAAAGGAGAAATTGCTCTTTTTCTAGGTGTCCCCTCACTCACCAGGGTTGCCCCTTGGTGACATGCTTCATCATTGGGGCCATCCCAGTCCTCTACGGGCTGGGGCGTGCTGCGACTTGCGAATTACGTAGGAGCACTTACAAATGACTATGTGTGGTGCAGATGTGATAGTGGAGTGGACTAAGTGATGTGTTAAGGGATCAATTTAGAAGCAGAGAGAGATCCAAGAAATGCAGTCACAGTTATCGAAAAAAACAATGGATACTGTATCTGTATGTTGTTGTAGTTGTCCTGTTGAATTTGGTAAGTAAGTTGCATGCAGAAAAAAATTCCTCTTATTAGCGGCACTCCTCCATTCCATCTGACGCTTCGTCCATCAATGTTGGTGACCAGAAGACACCCTGTCCACTGCCTGCCTGGCGGATGCTGAATTGCGGCTCGCTAATGTGAAGCCTGACTCCATCCTTTTTTCCCCATTGCACAGACTGAAACCCGGCCTGTAATTATTCAACGAAAAACAGGAAGTGATATAATATTACAACACCACTGATAAATAAATATAAGGTATGTAGGCTGTGGAGCGCAAAAAGTCACACTTTGATTTTCCTAGTAGACAGTACAATATTTTTGAAAGTGCGTACTCTGTCTGAGTCACCTTTTGAAGGATAAATAAGTATGGGCAAATTAATGTAGCGGATCTTTCCCCTCAAGCTAGGTGTACTGTAAACTGTGTTTTAGAACAAAATTAGATATTCCCAGCAGTGCTCCCACCCAGACCCTTACTAAAGCCAGTCGCAAAAATGTAGAAGACCCCCAATCAAATCTCAAAAAACGAGGCCTAGCAGAAAACTGGTGACAAAACGTACTTTGAAAGTAAAAGTAGGCCCAAATACCCCCTTACCCACCGTGGATTGTTTTCAAACCACTTGCAAGCAACCAAGCAAGAGTATCCATAGCCAGCATCGCTCCAAGACTCGAAACCCCCCCACCCAAACACATGCAATAGAAATACTGCTAACCCTAACAAACCCTAAGTTAAGAATAGTGGCAAAGGCTTTCTTTAACTATGCCAAATCCCCCCTTTCCCACCATGGATTTTCTTCAAATGACTTGCAACCAAAATTACACATTCTCACGAGTGCTCTAAGACCCCAGAACTCAGTTGCAAAAATCTAGAACACCCCGAAACACATGCAATCCTGCTGCTAGGGCTAACCCTAACGAACCCTAAGTTACAAAAAGTGCCAAAAGGCTTTTCCGCGTGGATTTTGTCCCAACCACTTCTACCCGGTATTAGACCTTCCCAGGAATTCCCCAAGACCCGCCAACCCACCCGCCAAAAAGCATAACACCCCCAAACAGGCCAAAAGCAAAATCTCATACTTGCAATATTTCTCGGCATTCGGTCCAAACGCGCTGTGTAGCTAGGCCATAAGTCCGGTTTACCACCACGGATTTCCTGAAAAGCAAATGCAATCAAGATTAGAGTGTCCCAGCAGTGCTCCCAGACCCCGAAACTCACCCACAAACAGCCGGAACCCCCCCAAAGAGCACCTCGAAGGCAAGCAAGTCAGCAAAAACACCAAACAATTTCCGCCTCGGATTTGGTCCAAACCACTTTTATCCGGTATTAGAGCTTCCCAGCAATGGCCCCAGAGCCGTCAACCAAGGAGAAAACGAGTAGAAGACCCCCAAACAGCCAAAGAGCAAAAGTACAAAAATGGGGACTTTGTCATTTTTTTGCCAATTTCCCAAATCACTCTGAGCGCGCTCTGCAGCTAGGCCCTAACTCCCCTCTGCCACCATGGATTTGCTTCAAACCTCTTGCAAAGTAAAGTATCCATAGCCAGCAGTGCTCCCAGACCCTGAAACCCACCCACAAACACCAGGAAGCCCCCCAAACAGGCCCCCGAAAACGCTACCTTGAGCAAAATGTCAGAAATAGCACAAAAAGAAATCGGCGTGGATTTTGTCCCAACCACTTCTACCCGTTATTAGACCTTCCCAGGAATGCCCCAAGACCCGCCAAAAAGCATAACACCCCCAAACAGGCCAAAAGCAAAATCTCATACTTACAATATTTCTCGGCCTTCGGTCCAAACGCGCTGTGTAGCTAGGCCATAAGTCCGGTTTAGCACCACGGATTTCCTGAAAAACAAATGCAATCAAGATTAGAGTGTCCCAGCAGTGCTCCCAGACCCCGAAACTCACCCACAAACAGCCGACACTCCCCCAAAGAGCACCTCAAAGGCAAGCAAGTCAGCAAAAACACCAAAAAATTTCCGCCTCGGATTTGGTCCAAACCACTTTTATCCGGTATTAGAGCTTCCCAGCAATGGCCCCAGAGCCGTCAACCCAGGAGAAAACGAGTAGAAGACCCCCAAACAGCCAAAGAGCAAAAGTACAAAAATGGGGACTTTGTCATTTTTTTGCCAATTTCCCAAATCACTCCGAGCGCGCTCTGCAGCTAGGCCCTAACTCCCCTCTGCCACCATGGATTTGCTTCAAACCTCTTGCAAAGTAAAGTATCCATAGCCAGCAGTGCTCCCAGACCCTGAAACTCACCCACAAACACCAGGAAGCCCCCCAAACAGGCCCCCGAAAACGCTACATTGAGCAAAATGTCAGAAATAGCAACAACAACAAAATCGGCGTGGATTTCGTCCCAACCACTTCTACCCAGTATTAGACCTTCCCAGGAATGCCCCAAGACCCACCAGCCCACCTGCCAAAAAGCATAACACCCCCAAACAGACCAAAAGCAAAATCTCATACAATATTTCTCGGCCTTCGGTATAAACGCGCTATGTAGCTAGGCCATAAGTCCGGTTTACCACCACGGATTTCCTGAAAAGCAAACGCAATCAAGATTAGAGTGTCCCAGCAGTGCTCCCAGACCCCGAAACCCACCCACAAACACCAGGAAGCCCCCCAAACAGGCCCCCGAAAACACTACATTGAACAAAATGTCAGAAATAGCAACAAAAAAATCAGCGTGGATTTTGTCCCAACCACTTCTACCCGGTATTAGACCTTCCCAGGAATGCCCCAAGACCCGCCAACCCACCCGCCAAAAAGCATAACACCCCCAAACAGGCCAAAAGCAAAATCTCATACTTACAATATTTCTCGGCCTTCGGTCCAAACACGCTGTGTAGCTAGGCCATAAGTCCGGTTTACCACCACGGATTTCCTGAAAAGCAAATGCAATCAAGATTAGAGTGTCCCAGCAGTGCTCCCAGACCCCGAAACTCACCCACAAACAGCCTGAACCCCCCAAAGAGCACCTCAAAGGCAAGCAAGTCAGCAAAAACACCAAAAAATTTCCGCCTCGGATTTGGTCCAAACCACTTTTATCCGGTATTAGAGCTTCCCAGCAATGGCCCCAGAGCCGTCAACCCAGGAGAAAACGAGTAGAAGACCCCCAAACAGCCAAAGAGCAAAAGTACAAAAATGGGGACTTTGTCATTTTTTTGCCAATTTCCCAAATCACTCCGAGCGCGCTCTGCAGCTAGGCCCTAACTCCCCTCTGCCACCATGGATTTGCTTCAAACCTCTTGCAAAGTAAAGTATCCATAGCCAGCAGTGCTCCCAGACCCTGAAACTCACCCACAAACACCAGGAAGCCCCCCAAACAGGCCCCCGAAAACGCTACATTGAGCAAAATGTCAGAAATAGCAACAACAACAAAATCGGCGTGGATTTCGTCCCAACCACTTCTACCCAGTATTAGACCTTCCCAGGAATGCACCAAGACCCACCAGCCCACCTGCCAAAAAGCATAACACCCCCAAACAGACCAAAAGCAAAATCTCATACAATATTTCTCGGCCTTCGGTATAAACGCGCTATGTAGCTAGGCCATAAGTCCGGTTTACCACCACGGATTTCCTGAAAAGCAAACGCAATCAAGATTAGAGTGTCCCAGCAGTGCTCCCAGAACCCGAAACCCACCCACAAACACCAGGAAGCCCCCCAAACAGGCCCCCGAAAACACTACATTGAACAAAATGTCAGAAATAGCAACAAAAAAATCAGCGTGGATTTTGTCCCAACCACTTCTACCCGGTATTAGACCTTCCCAGGAATGCCCCAAGACCCGCCAACCCACCCGCCAAAAAGCATAACACCCCCAAACAGGCCAAAAGCAAAATCTCATACTTACAATATTTCTCGGCCTTCGGTCCAAACACGCTGTGTAGCTAGGCCATAAGTCCGGTTTACCACCACGGATTTCCTGAAAAGCAAATGCAATCAAGATTAGAGTGTCCCAGCAGTGCTCCCAGACCCCGAAATTCACCCACAAACAGCCTGAACCCCCCAAAGAGCACCTCAAAGGCAAGCAAGTCAGCAAAAACACCAAAAAATTTCCGCCTCGGATTTGGTCCAAACCAGTTTTATCCGGTATTAGAGTTTCCCAGCAATGGCCCCAGAGCCGTCAACCCAGGAGAAAACGAGTAGAAGACCCCCAAACAGCCAAAGAGCAAAAGTGCAAAAATGGGGACTTAGTCATTTTTTTGCCAATTTCCCAAATCATTCCGCGCGCGCTCTGCAGCTAGGCCCTAACTCCCTTCTGCCACCATGGATTTGCTTCAAACCTCTTGCAAAGTAAACTATCCATAGTCAGCAGTGCTCCCAGACCCCGAAACCCACCCACAAACACCAGGAAGCCCCCCAAAAAGCCCCCCAAAAACGCCACATTGAGCAAAATGTCAGAAATAGCACACAAAAAATCGGCGTGGATTTTGTCCAACCACTTCTACCCGGTATTAGACCTTCCCAGGAATGCCCCAAGACCCGCCAACCCACCCGCCAAAAAGCATAACACCCCCAAACAGGCCAAAAGCAAAATCTCATACTTACAATATTTCTCGGCCTTCGGTCCAAACGCGCTGTGTAGCTAGGCCATAAGTCCGGTTTACCACCACGGATTTCCTGAAAAGCAAATGCAATCAAGATTAGAGTGTCCCAGCAGTGCTCCCAGACCCCGAAACCCACCCACAAACACCAGGAAGCCCCCCAAACAGGCCCCCGAAAACGCTACATTGAGCAAAATGTCAGAAATAGCAACAAAAAAATCAGCGTGGATTTTGTCCCAACCACTTCTACCCGGTATTAGACCTTCCCAGGAATGCCCCAAGACCCGCCAACCCACCCGCCAAAAAGCATAACACCCCCAAACAGGCCAAAAGCAAAATCTCATACTTACAATATTTCTCGGCCTTCGGTCCAAACGCGCTGTGTAGCTAGGCCATAAGTACGGTTTACCACCACGGATTTCCTGAAAAGCAAATGCAATCAAGATTAGAGTGTCCTAGCAGTGCTCCCAGACCCCGAAACTCACCCACAAACAGCCGGAACCCCCCCAAAGAGCACCTCAAAGGCAAGCAAGTCAGCAAAAACACCAAAAAATTTCCGCCTTGGATTTGGTCGAAACCACTTTTATCCGGTATTAGAGCTTCCCAGCAATGGCCCCAGAGCCGTCAACCCAGGAGAAAACGAGTAGAAGACCCCCAAAAAGCCAAAGAGCAAAAGTACAAAAGTGGGGACTTTGTCATTTTTTTGCCAATTTCCCAAATCACTCCGCGCGCGCTCTGCAGCTAGGCCCTAACTCCCCTCTGCCACCATGGATTTGCTTCAAACCTCTTGCAAAGTAAAGTATCCATAGCCAGCAGTGCTCCCAGACCCTGAAACTCACCCACAAACACCAGGAAGCCCCCCAAACAGGCCCCCGAAAACGCTACATTGAGCAAAATGTTAGAAATAGCAACAACAAAAAAATCGTCGTGGATTTTTTCCCAACCACTTCTACCCAGTATTAGACCTTCCCAGGAATGCCCCAAGACCCACCAGCCCACCCGCCAAGAAGCATAACACCCCCAAACAGACCAAAAGCAAAATCTCATACAATATTTCTCGGCCTTCGGTCTAAACGCGCTATGTAGCTAGGCCATAATTCCGGTTTACCACCACGGATTTCCTGAAAAGCAAATGCAAGCAAGATTAGAGTGTCCCAGCAGTGCTCCCAGACCCCGAAACCCACCGACAAACACCAGGAAGCCCCCCAAACAGGCCCCCGAAAATGCTACATTGAGCAAAATGTCAGAAATAGCAACAAAAAAATCAGCGTGGATTTTGTCCCAACCACTTCTACCCGGTATTAGACCTTCCCAGGAATGCCCCAAGACCCGCCAACCCACCCACCAAAAAGCATAACACCCCCAAACAGGCCAAAAGCAAAATCTCATACTGACAATATTTCTCGGCCTTCGGTCCAAACACGCTGTGTAGCTAGGCCATAAGTCCGGTTTACCACCACCGATTTCCTGAAAAGCAAATGCAATCAAGATTAGAGTGTCCCAGCAGTGCTCCCAGACCCCGAAACTCACCCACAAGCAGCCGGAACCCCCCCAAAGAGCACCTCAAAGGCAAGCAAGTCAGCAAAAACACCAAAAAATTTCCGCCTCGGATTTGGTCCAAACCACTTTTATCCGGTATTAGAGTTTCCCAGCAATGGCCCCAGAGCCGTCAACCCAGGAGAAAACGAGCAGAAGACCCCCAAACAGCCAAAGAGCAAAAGTACAAAAATGGGGACTTAGTCATTTTTTTGCCAATTTCCCAAATCACTCCGCGCGCGCTCTGCAGCTAGGCCCTAACTCCCCTCTGCCACAATGGATTTGCTTCAAACCTCTTGCAAAGTAAACTATCCTTAGCCAGCAGTGCTCCCAGACCCTGAAACTCACCCACAAACACCAGGAAGCCCCCCAAACAGGCCCCCGAAAACGCTACATTGAGCAAAATGTCAGAAATAGCAACAACAACAAAATCGGCGTGGATTTCGTCCCAACCACTTTTACCCAGTATTAGACCTTCCCAGGAATGCCCCAAGACCCGCCAGCCCACCCGCCAAAAAGCATAACACCCCCAAACAGACCAAAAGCAAAATCTCATACAATATTTCTCGGCCTTCGGTATAAACGCGCTATGTAGCTAGGCCATAAGTCCGGTTTACCACCACGGATTTCCTGAAAAGCAAACGCAATCAAGATTAGAGTGTCCCAGCAGTGCTCCCAGACCCCGAAACCCACCCACAAACACCAGGAAGCCCCCCAAACAGGCCCCCGAAAACACTACATTGAACAAAATGTGAGAAATAGCAACAAAAAAATCAGCGTGGATTTTGTCCCAACCACTTCTACCCGGTATTAGACCTTCCCAGGAATGCCCCAAGACCCGCCAACCCACCCGCCAAAAAGCATAACACCCCCAAACAGGCCAAAAGCAAAATCTCATACTTACAATATTTCTCGGCCTTCGGTCCAAACACGCTGTGTAGCTAGGCCATAAGTCCGGTTTACCACCACGGATTTCCTGAAAAGCAAATGCAATCAAGATTAGAGTGTCCCAGCAGTGCTCCCAGACCCCGAACCTCACCCACAAACAGCCTGAACCCCCCAAAGAGCACCTCAAAGGCAAGCAAGTCAGCAAAAACACCCAAATATTTCCGCCTCGGATTTGGTCCAAACCAGTTTTATCCGGTATTAGAGTTTCCCAGCAATGGCCCCAGAGCCGTCAACCCAGGAGAAAACGAGTAGAAGACCCCCAAACAGCCAAAGAGCAAAAGTGCAAAAATGGGGACTTAGTCATTTTTTTGCCAATTTCCCAAATCACTCCGCGCGCGCTCTGCAGCTAGGCCCTAACTCCCCTCTGCCACCATGGATTTGCTTCAAACCTCTTGCAAAGTAAACTATCCTTAGCCAGCAGTGCTCCCAGACCCTGAAACTCACCCACAAACACCAGGAAGCCCCCCAAACAGGCCCCCGAAAACGCTACATTGAGCAAAATGTCAGAAATAGCAACAACAAAAAAATCGTCGTGG
Source organism: Lissotriton vulgaris (assembly GCF_964263255.1). Taxonomy (NCBI): domain Eukaryota; kingdom Metazoa; phylum Chordata; class Amphibia; order Caudata; family Salamandridae; genus Lissotriton; species Lissotriton vulgaris. The sequence goes on along the minus strand of NW_028246389.1, from coordinate 1,368,816 downwards.
ATTTTTTCCCAACCACTTCTACCCAGTATTAGACCTTCCCAGGAATGCCCCAAGACCTGCCAGCCCACCCGCCAAAAAGCATAACACCCCCAAACAGACCAAAAGCAAAATCTCATACAATATTTCTCGGCCTTCGGTGTAAACGCGCTATGTAGCTAGGCCATAATTCCGGTTTACCACCACGGATTTCCTGAAAAGCAAATGCAAGCAAGATTAGAGTGTCCCAGCAGTGCTCCCAGACCCCGAAACCCACCGACAAACACCAGGAAGCCCCCCAAACAGGCCCCCGAAAACGCTACATTGAGCAAAATGTCAGAAATAGCAACAAAAAAATCAGCGTGGATTTTGTCCCAACCACTTCTACCCGGTATTAGACCTTCCCAGGAATGCCCCAAGACCCGCCAACCCACCCACCAAAAAGCATAACACCCCCAAACAGGCCAAAAGCAAAATCTCATACTTACAATATTTCTCGGCCTTCGGTCCAAACACGCTGTGTAGCTAGGCCATAAGTCCGGTTTACCACCACCGATTTCCTGAAAAGCAAATGCAATCAAGATTAGAGTGTCCCAGCAGTGCTCCCAGACCCCGAAACTCACCCACAAGCAGCCGGAACCCCCCCAAAGAGCAGCTCAAAGGCAAGCAAGTCAGCAAAAACACCAAAAAATTTCCGCCTCGGATTTGGTCCAAACCACTTTTATCCGGTATTAGAGTTTCCCAGCAATGGCCCCAGAGCCGTCAACCCAGGAGAAAACGAGCAGAAGACCCCCAAACAGCCAAAGAGCAAAAGTACAAAAATGGGGACTTAGTCCTTTTTTTGCCAATTTCCCAAATCACTCCGCGCGCGCTCTGCAGCTAGGCCCTACCTCCCCTCTGCCACCATGGATTTGCTTCAAACCTCTTGCAAAGTAAACTATCCTTAGCCAGCAGTGCTCCCAGACCCCAAAACCCACCCACAAACACCAGGAAGCCCCCCAAAAAGGCCCCCAAAAACGGTACATTGAGCAAAATGTCAAAAATAGCAACAACAAAAAATCGGCGTGGATTTTGTCCCAACCACTTCTACCCGGTATTAGACCTTCCCAGGAATGCCCCAAGACCCGCCAACCCACCCGCCAAAAAGCATAACACCCCCAAACAGGCCAAAAGCAAAATCTCATACTTACAATATTTCTCGGCCTTCGGTCCAAACGCGCTGTGTAGCTAGGCCATAAGTCCGGTTTACCACCACGGATTTCCTGAAAAGCAAATGCAATCAAGATTAGAGTGTCCCAGCAGTGCTCCCAGACCCCGAAACTCACCCACAAACAGCCGGAACCCCCCCAAAGAGCACCTCAAAGGCAAGCAAGTCAGCAAAAACACCCAAAAATTCCGCCTCGGATTTGGTCCAAACCACTTTTATCCGGTATTAGAGTTTCCCAGCAATGGCCCCAGAGCCATCAACCCAGGAGAAAACGAGTAAAAGACCCCCAAACAGCCAAAGAGCAAAAGTACAAAAATGGGGACTTAGTCATTTTTTTGCCAATTTCCCAAATCACTCCGCGCGCGCTCTGCAGCTAGGCCATAACTCCCCTCTGCCACCATGGATTTGCTTCAAACCTCTTGCAAAGTAAAGTATCCATAGCCAGCAGTGCTCCCAGACCCCGAAACCCACCCACAAACACCAGGAAGCCCCCCAAATAGGCCCCCGAAAACGCTACATTGAACAAAATGTCAGAAATAGCAACAACAACAAAAATCGGCGTGGATTTTGTCCCAACCACTTCTACCCGGTATTAGACCTTGCCAGGAATGCCCCAAGACCCGCCAACCCCGCCAAAAAGCATAACACCCCCAAACAGGCCAAAAGCAAAATCTCATACTTACAATATTTCTCGGCCTTCGGTCCAAACGCGCTGTGTAGCTAGGCCATAAATCCGGTTTACCACCGCAGATTTCCTGAAAAGCAAATGCAATCAAGATTAGAGTGTCCCAGCAGTGCTCCCAGACCCCGAAACCCACCCACAAACACCGGGAAGCCCCCCAAACAGGCCCCCAAAAACGCTACATTGAGCAAAATGTCAGAAATAGCAACAACAACAAAAATCAGCGTGGATTTTGTCCCAACCACTTCTACCCGGTATTAGACCTTCCCAGGAATGCCCCAAGACCCGCCAACCCACCCGCCAAAAAGCATAACACCCCCAAGCAGGCCAAAAGCAAAATCTCATACTTACAATATTTCTCGGCCTTCGGTCCAAACGCGCTGTGTAGCTAGGCCATAAGTCCGGTTTACCACCACGGATTTCCTGAAAAGCAAATGCAATCAAGATTAGAGTGTCCCAGCAGTGCTCCCAGACCCCGAAACTCACCCACAAACAGCCGGAACCCCCCCAAAGAGCACCTCAAAGGCAAGCAAGTCAGCAAAAACACCAAAAAAGTTCCGCCTCGGATTTGGTCCAAACCACTTTTATCCGGTATTAGAGCTTCCCAGCAATGGCCCCAGAGCCGTCAACTCACCCGCAAAGAGGTAGAACAACACCCCCACAAGTGCTGAGTCTTTCTTCATTGGGGTAAACCAGCCCTCTGCTTTGATGGAAATAGGAGTCAGGAGGAGGAGGATAGAGGAGCATGTTCTTCTGAACTTGTGAACCTGAGGAATGCAGACTGCGGCACCTTCAAATCAATAAGCAAACAAGTGAAGACAGTACTGCTGATGGGCTTGTTTTTGTGATTAGGTGATTAAAGTTTGAATTATATTAACTGTGCACAACAAAGAAAGACAGACACACAGGAATAAAAGTGAATAAGGACGAAAAAGAAAGTTATTGATTCATTGTCTCATTTTCAGGGCTCGGTATCACGGTCCACGAATAAGAATAAGGCTTCGTCATCATACTCTGCGAATTCAGGCAGGGTGAGCTCAGTGTCACCTGACAGAGAAGAAATTCCCTCATCTATGTTGCTGTCCACCTCGTCTTCATCCGGCGCGCTTTCTCGTACTCTGTAATCTGGTGGTATGAGGTGCTGATTCATCTTGATCATTGTTAACCTCTCCACATTTTTGGGCGAGAGGCGGCTCTGTTTGGCAGTTACAATGCCACCAGCAGCACTGAAAACACGTTCTGAAGACACGCTTGCGAGTGGGCAAGACAAGTAGTTTAAAGCCAGGTTGGAGAGCTGTGGCCACAATTCTTTTTTCCCATGCCAATACGCCAATGGGTCAGCATTAACATAGACCTCTGTTGAGTCATTCAGATAGTCCTTCACCATCGACTCAAGGTTCTCCTCCAAGGTTCCTCCACTTTGCTTAGCTGTTGCTGTGACCTTTTGAGAACCAAACCCAAGCCGAGCTAGCCAATCCTCTTCAGCCTCCAATGTTACTGTTGTGTCTGGTGGTGCAGATGATCCGGTTGCCGGTCTCTTTAATGGCTGAGAGGTCACTTGTGCCGCAGCCACAGGTGCAGAAGTGGATTGTTGTGACTGGGGATGGCCTGCTGATGCTGATGTACTGCCTTTTCCTTCAATTTGCTGCCGTTCTCTTTCAAACCTCTTGGCTGAGGAGGCTAGCCACTGTTTGTACTTTGTAACATCTTCATCAGCAAAAGGAAAGAATGCTTGGCCTGCCAGCGCCTTTTTGTAGCGTGGATCCAGAATAGTAGCACAAATGTGATGCTGGTTTGAGTGGATCATTTTAAGACGTTCATCACCTTGTAGGTGCTCTAATAATTTCTCCGCCAGAACAAAAGGGTCTTGGTTTTCTTCATCCTTTTGAAACACAGAACACACCTCCTTCAGTTGGTGCTCCAGCATGTACAACAATGGGATAGCTTTTCCCAAATTACAGTCCTCCTTGCTGACTGCACACGTGAAGAACTCAAAATGACGAAGCATGCGTGTCAGGCTTTTAACTATGTCCCATTGCGCCGCACCCATCCTCAGGTCCTCATTCTGAGCTGTGCCCTGTGTTAAGAAATAGTGATCGAGTACCGTATACTGCTCATACAGACGCTCAAGCATGTAGAAGGTTGAGTTCCAACGTGTTGCCACCTCCTGGATGAGTGCTTTCACTGGCATTTGACGTTCATATAGCAGGCTCCTCAGATGCTTCCGGGCCTTAAAAGAATGGCTGAAATGTTTGCACATTTTTCGGCAGGTGTCCACTACCCTGTACGCTGCACTGTCTTTATCACTCAAGAATTTTTTGACAACCAGGTTTATACAGTGCGCCAAACACGGCACTCTTAAATAGTCACCCAGCTGCATGGCCTTAGCTACATTGGCGCCATTATCCGTGGAAACATAACCAACCTGGCGTTTTTTTGGGGACAGCCAGTCAAGGACCTTTGTGTTAAACACATCCAAAATGTTTTGTGCTGTGTGACGTTTCTCCAAACCAAACATGGCTAGTGTTGCATGTTTCTGAGCAGCTTTAAAAACTTGGTCCGGGTCAACACCTGCATTTAGCTTTGCTTTAACCCTGAAAAAGAGACCCAGTGTGCAGTGATGCACATGTAATCAGCGCCTGCGCCACTGGTCCACATGTCTGTTGTCAGATGTATAGTGTGAACAGCACTCTTCTGCAAAGCTGCCCCAATCACCTCCAGAACATCTTCATGTAGTGCTGGAACCGCAACTCGGGCAAAATAGAACCGGCTAGGAACCTTCCATTTAGGGCAGAGCGCTGCCACTAATTCTAGAAAACCAACCCCTTATACAAAAGAAAAATGGAGAAGGTCTAGAGCTAGCATTTTAGCCAGCTTAGTGTTATACAGACGCGTCAGTGGGTGGTTGCGTTCATATTGCGCTTCTGTAAACAACATCTTTTTAATGTTGCCCTGGACCAAGGATTTACGGGATGATGATGATGATATCTTCGACCCAGTTACGCTCGCTGATGAACTTTTTCGAATTGGTGTATCACTCTCTCCCAAACTCTTAGTGTGGCTCACATGGGGTGTGCTGCTGACAAGGGTAATGGGTGTAAGTGAAGTGTTTGACACGTCTTCTTCCTCCTCGTCATCATCAGATGAAACATCAACGTTTTCATTACGTGCAATTCGGGCTTCCTTGATCGCCTCTAGGTGCGCAAACCATTGGACAGCGTGCTGTCTCCTAAGATGACCTCTCTGGCCTCCGGTACCATAGTTGGTACCAAACTTACCACGACTAACTCGAAGCTTACAAATGCTACAAATGGCTACGTTTTCCTTTTTTGGGCAAACACTAAAGAAGTCCCAAACTGCAGACTTGAAATGTCTTTGGGGGCCGGAGGAGGCGGCGATACTGGTGGTGGTGGTCCTGCTGCTAATGCCAGAAGTGGAGGATGTGGATTGCCGAACTTCAGTACGTTTTGCACTTTCACCACCACAAATTGAGGTCGAGGTGGATGGAGGTCCCTTCTTGCGAGGAAGAAATAATGAAGCGGTAGGTGTTGGTGTACTAGTTAACTCCAAATCCAATGATTGTTGTGTTTCCATTGCCTCCTCGTCGACATCATCATCACGCTCAGCAGCTTCTCGGGATAGGGTCAAAATGTCTCTTTGCTGCATGCTCACTGGGGCTGCAGTGACCTTTATGATGACTGGCTCGTCGTCGTGAGAGGCTTCATCAGCAGCAGTATCCGTCACTTCTTGTTGAGCCTCATCACACTCCATAGCTATGAGTTTTTCGACGACCTTCCTTTTACGCTTAGGTATCTTTGTCAGATCATGGTGTGCCTCACTCTCAGACGGCAGTGGTGCTGGTTCCCAATTTTGATCCGTATCATCAGAAGGAGGTGTGCTTGAAGAAGATGTAGACACCCCCCTTGATCTTTTCCTTGCTAGGGATGTGGAAGACAATGAATGATCATCAGGAGGAGTGGCTTCCTCAAATGATACCTCGGTTTGATTGTCAATTTCCTGATAAGCCCCTACTTCGGGAGGAACAACTATTGTGGGCACTTGTGACCCTCCATGCACCTCTGCTTGCGCATCTCCTTGCGCTGCCTCTCCTTCCACATGTACTTGGGCTTGTACTTGCACATGTTGTTGTTGTTGCGGCTGTGGTTTTTCAACACTTGTCAGATGAGTTACAACAACCTGTGTTGATTCAGGGACATTGCTGCTACTTTCTTGCGATGAGCCAACATCACTGGTCGATGGTGATTGAAGAAGTGCACTGACTGCCTCTGAAGCACTCAAGGGCTTTGACTTAATTTGGCGTGGTGGTGGAGGCACTGAGCCCAATGGAGCGGGGGTGCTGCTCCCAGCTTGGTCCCCAGCAGATCCCGCTGCTGCTGCAGGCGTACTTTTTTTTTTTAGTCCCAAAAAACACGGCGGCCGGCACACCAGCCTCCTTGGTAACTTGCTTCTTCTGCTCCTTACTAGCAACTTTCTTGCTAGAGGAGCTACAGAGACCTTTTTTTGGGGCCATCTTCTTCAGAGCAGGTCAGACAGCAGGCCGCAGTTGCACGAATTGCAGAGTTGTCTGAGGCCAGACGTGACGTCGCATGACGTTATGCTGCACACACACACCGCTGCAGGACTTCTTCCTGGCACTGGTGGTTCTCTTGAGTCTTGTGCACCTAAAAGCAATGGAAGACAGAGGAACATCAGTTCAGTTTAGTTATACACCCCAAAAAAATCGAACAAAAACAGAAAAATCAGCACAATCCCATGCCCTCCATGATTCTTAAATTCAAGACACCCCACAGAAAGACTAGGCACATGCAACACTCACTAGTCACTACCCCTGGTGAAAAGGCCACAACAACAGGCCAAAAAACGAAAATCACAGAAAAATCAGCACAATCCCAAGCCATCCAGCCCCTCCATGATGTTTAAATTCAAGACAACCCACAGAAAGACTAGGCCCATGCACCACTCACTACCCCCTGGTGAAAAGGCCACAACAGGCCAAAAAAACGAAAATCACAGAAAAATCAGCACAATCCCAAGCCATCCAGCCCCTCCATGATGTTTAAATTCAAGACAACCCACAGAAAGACTAGGCACATGCACCACTCACTACCCCTGGGCATAATGGATGAAAGCTAGGCAAAATGGGTGCAGGCCTGAGAACACTGCCTGCATTCAAAATGGCCCCCTCCCTCACAGCACATGGCCAGGGCCTGTAGCAGCACTCACAATGGCCCCCAACCACATGGCCTGTCCACAACAGGCCAAAAAAACGAAAATCACAGAAAAATCAGCACAATCCCAAGCCATCCAGCCCCTCCATGATGTTTAAATTCAAGACAACCCACAGAAAGACTAGGCACATGCACCACTCACTACCCCCTGGTGAAAAGGCCACGACAGGCCAAAAAAACGAAAATCACAGAAAAATCAGCACAATCCCAAGCCATTCAGCCCCTCCATGATGTTTAAATTCAAGACAACCCACAGAAAGACTAGGCACATGCACCACTCACTACCCCTGGGCATAATGGATGAAAGCTAGGCAAAATGGGTGCAGGCCTGAGAACACTGCCTGCATTCAAAATGGCCCCCTCCCTCACAGCACATGGCCAGGGCCTGTAGCAGCACTCACAATGGCCCCCAACCACATGGCCTGTCCACAACAGGCCAGAAAAATGAAAATCACAGAAAAATCAGCACAATCCCAAGCCATCCAGCCCCTCCATTATGCTTAAATTCAAGACAACCCACAGAAAGACTAGGCACATTCACCACTCACTACCACTGGGCATGATGGATGAAAGCTAAGCAAAATGGGTGCAGGCCTGAGAACATTGCCTGCATTCAAAATGGCCCCTCCCTCACAGCACATGGCCAGGGCCTGTAGCAGCACTCAAAATGGCTCCCAACCACATGGTCTGTCCACAACAGGCCAAAAAAACGAAAATCACAGAAAAATCAGCACAATCCCAAGCCATCCAGCCCCTCCATGATGTTTAAATTCAAGACAACCCACAGAAAGACTAGGCCCATGCACCACTCACTAACCCTGGGCATAATGGATGAAAGCTAGGCAAAATGGGTGCAGGCCTGAGAACACTGCCAGCATTCAAAATGGCCCCCTCCCTCACAGCACATGGCCAGGGCCTGTAGCAGCACTCAAAATGGCCCCCAACCACATGGCCTGTCCACAACAGGCCAAAAAAACGAAAATCACAGAAAAATCAGCACAATCCCAAGCCATCCAGCCCCTCCATGATGTTTAAATTCAAGACAACCCACAGAAAGACTAGGCACATGCACCACTCACTACCCCCTGGTGAAAAGGCCACAACAGGCCAAAAAAATGAAAATCACAGAAAAATCAGCACAATCCCAAGCCATCCAGCCCCTCCATGATGTTTAAATTCAAGACAACCCACAGAAAGACTAGGCCCATGCACCACTCACTACCCCTGGGCATAATGGATGAAAGCTAGGCAAAATGGATGCAGGCCTGAGAACACTGCCTGCATTCAAAATGGCCCCCTCCCTCACAGCACATGGCCAGGGCCTGTAGCAGCACTCAAAATGGCCCCCAACCACATGGCCTGTCCACAACAGGCCATAAAAACGAAAATCACAGAAAAATCAGCACAATCCCAAGCCATCCAGCCCCTCCATGATGTTTAAATTCACGACAACCCACAGAAAGACTAGGCACATGCACCACTCACTACCCCCTGGTGAAAAGGCCACAACAGGCCAAAAAAACGAAAATCGCAGAAAAATCAGCACAATCCTAAGCCATCCAGCCCCTCCATGATGTTTAAAATTCAAGACAACCCACAGAAAGACTAGGCACATGCACCACTCACTACCCCTGGGCATAATGGATGAAAGCTAGGCAAAATGGGTGCAGGCCTGAGAACACTGCCTGCATTCAAAATGGCCCCCTCCCTCACAGCACATGACCAGGGCCTGTAGCAGCACTCAAAATGGCCCCCAACCACATGGCCTGTCCACAACAGGCCAAAAAAACGAAAACCACAGAAAAATCAGCACAATCCCAAGCCATCCAGCCCCTCCATGATGTTTAAATTCAAGACAACCCACAGAAAGACTAGGCACATGAATCACTCACTACCCCTGGGCATAATGGATGAAAGCTAGGCAAAATGGGTGCAGGCCTGAGAACACTGCCTGCATTCAAAATGGCCCCCTCCCTCACAGCACATGGCCAGGGCCTGTAGCAGCACTCAAAATGGCCCCCAACCACATGGTCTGTCCACAACAGGCCAAAAAAACGAAAATCACAGAAAAATCAGCACAATCCCAAGCCATCCAGCCCCTCCATGATGTTTAAATTCAAGACAACCCACAGAAAGACTTGGCCCATGCACCACTCACTACCCCGGGTAAAAAGGCCACAACAGGCCATAAAAACGAAAATCACAGAAAAATCAGCACAATCCCAAGCCATCCAGCCCCTTCATGATGTTTAAATTCAAAACACCCCACAGAAAGACTCAGTGCACCCACCACTGAGTACCCCTGGGCAAAAGGCCCCAAAACAGCCCAAAAATCGAAAATTCCAAAATTGTAGTTGCAGCAACTGTAATGCCCCAAACAAACTTACTTGTGAAATTTCTAATCCAAAAGTGATCCAAAGAAAGTCAAAAAGGCCTCAAATCCAAACATCCAGCAGCATCCACAAAAAGTAATCCTTCCAGCTCCAGATCCAAATGAAAAGTGACCAGGAGATGGACAAAGCACTGCGAGGATCCTGGACCGGAACAGGAAGTTGAAGACTGTGGGGCACTTCCTTCCTCCCACCCCCCCCCCCCCTCCCCAAAATGCACTCCTCGCAAAAAAAAGTGCAGGCAAATGTCAACCTGAGGAGTTATTCAGATAAAAATCATCATTTCCAGAAGGTTTATGCTGCTTGCTGGTGGATTTCTTGTGCAGAATTGCAAATTTTATATTTTCGCGAGTGCGAGATTGTTGCTGCTCGCCGCATCTCCAAGCTCGCAATTGCGAAGTACCGCGATACGTTATCACGGCGTACTCGCGTTGACAAACTCTCGCTGTAAAAGTTGGCAAGCCGCGATTACGTAATCGCGCTTGCCAAATTCCCGCGGGATCCCGCAGCAAGATCCAAAATGGCGCAGCACTCGCAAAATATCAAGAAAAATAACTCGGCAAACGATGAATGACGGGAAGTAAACGCCGCGCTCCGCAAAATTGTATCACCAAGAAAAAAAAAATCAGCTGCGTGCAAATTTGCGGATTTTGCGGGAAATTCGCAAATCTCGCGGATTGCGAATTTACCGAAAATCTGCAAAATCTGCGAGCGGAACGGATTTTACGCCCATGCTTAACATAGACCTCTGTTGAGTCATTCAGATAGTCCTGCACAATCGACTCAAGGTTCTCCAAGGTTCCTCCACTTTGCTTACTTTTTGCTGGGACCTTTTGAGAACCAAACCCAAGGAAAGTTAGCCAATCCTCTTCTTCACCCAATGTTACTGTTGTGTCTGGTGCAGATGATCCAGTTGCCGGTGTCTTTAACGGCTGAGAGGCCACTTGTGCCACAGCCACAGGTGCAGAAGTGGATTCTTTTGACTGGGGATGGCCTGCTGATGCTGATGTACTGCCTTTTCCTTCAATTTGCTGCTGTTCTCTTTCAAACCTCATGGCTGATAAGGCTAGCCAACGTTTGTACTTTGTAACATCTTCATCATCAAAAGGAAAGAATGCTCGGCCTGCCAGCGCCTTTTGGTAGCGTGGATCCAGAAAAGTAGCACAAATGTAATGCAGTTCTGAGTGAATCAATTTAAGACGTTCATCGCCAAGTAGGCGCTCTAATAATTTCTCCGCCAAAACAAAAGCGTCTTTTTTTTCTTCATCTTTTTGAAACATAGAAGACACCGCCTTCAGTTGGTGCCCCAGCATGCGCAACAATGGGATAGCTTTTCCCAAATTACAGTCCTCCCTGCTGACTGCACGCGTGAAGACCTCAAAAGGACGAAGCATGTCTGTCAGGCTTTTAACTAGCTTCCATTGCACCGCATCTAGCCTCAGGTCCTTCTGAGCTGTACCCAGTGTTAAGAAATAGTGATTGAGTACCGTATACTGCTCATACAGACGCTCAAGCATGTAGAAGGTTGAGTTCCAACGTGTTGGCACCTCCTGGATGAGTGCTTTCACTGGCATTCGACGTTCATGTAGCAGGCTCCTCAGATGCTTCCTGGCCTTAAAAGAATGGCTGAAATGGTTGCACATTCTTCGGCAGGTGGCCACTAACTTGCACGCTAGACTGTCTTCACTTAAGAATTTTTTAACAACCAGGATTATACAGTGCGCCAAACACGGCACTCTGAAATAGTGACCCAGATCCATGGCCTTAACTACATTGGCGCCATTATCCGTGGAAACATAACCAATCTGGTGTTTTTTGGGGGACAGCCAGTGAAAGACCTTTGTGTTAAACTCATTCAAAATGTTTTCTGCTGTATGACGTTTCTCCAAGCCAAACATGGCTAGTGTTGCATGTTTCCGAGCAGCTTTAAAAACTTGGTCCGGGTCAACACCTGCATTTAGCTTTGCTTTAACCCCTGAAAAAGAGACCCAGTGTGCAGTGATGCACATGTAATCAGCACCTGCGCCACTGGTCCACATGTCTGTTGTCAGATGTATAGTGTGAACAACACTCTTCTGAAAAGCTGCCCCAATCACCTCCAGCACATCTTCAAGTAGTGCTGGAACCTCAACTCTGGCAAAATAGAACCGGCTAGGAACCTTCCATTTAGGGCAGAGCGCTGCAACTAATTCTAGAAAACCAACCCCTTCTACAAAAGAAAAAGGCAGAAGGTCCAGAGCTAGCATTTTAGCCAGCTTAGTGTTATACAGATGCGTCAGTGGGTGGTTGCGATCATATGGCGCGTCTGAAAACAACATGGTTCTAAGGTTGCCCTGGACCATGCATTTACGGGATGATGATGATGATGACTTCTTCGACCCAGTTATGCTCGCTGATGAACTTTTTCGCATTGGTGTCTCACTCTCTCCCACACTCTTAGTGTGGCTCACATGGGCACATGGGGTGTGCTGCTGACAGGGGTACTGGGTGTAAGTGAAGTGTTTGACACGTCTTCTTCCTCCTCGTCATCATCAGATGAAACATCAACGTTTTCTTGACTTGCAATTCGGGCTTCCTTGATCTCCTTTAGGTGCGCAAACAATTGGACAGCGTGCTGTCTCTTAAGATGACCTCTCTGGCCTCCGGTACCATAGTTGGTACCTAACTTACCACGACTAACAGCAAGCTTACAAATGCTACAAATGGCGAAATTTTCCTTTTTTGGGCAAACACTAAAGAAGTCCCAAACTGCGGACTTGAAATGTCTGTGGGGGCCAGAGGAGGCGGCGGTCATGCTTCTAATACCAGATGCAGTGGAGGATGTGGATTGCCGAACTTTACTACAGTGTGCACTTTCACCACCACTAATTGAGGTCGAGGTGGATGGAGGTCCCTTCTGGCGAAGAAGAAATATGGAAGCGGTAGGTGTTGTTGTACTAGTTAACTCCAATGATTGTGGTATTTCCATTGCCTCCTCGTCGACAACATCATCACGCTCAGCAGCTTCTCGGGCTAGGGTCAAAATGTCTGTTTGCTGCATGCCCGCTGGGGCTGCAGTGACCTTTATGATGACCGGGTCGTCGTTGTGAGAGTCTTCATCAGCAGCAGTATCCGCCACTTCTTGTTGAGCCTCATCACACTCCATAACTATGAGACTTTGGACGAGCTTCCTTTTACGCTTAACTACCTTTGTCAGATCATGGTGTGCCTCACTCTCAGACGGCAGTGGTGCTGGTTCCCAATTTTGATCCGTATCATCAGAAGGAGGTGTGCTTGAAGAAGATGTAGACACCACCCTTGATCTCTTCCTTGCTAGGGATGTGGAAGACAATGAATGATCATCAGGAGGAGTGGCTTCCTCAAATGATACCTCGGCTTGATTGTCGATTTCCTGATGTGCCCCTACTTCGGGAGGAACAACTATTGTGGGCACTTGTGACCCTCCATGCACCTCTGCTTGCGCATCTCCTTGCACTGCCTCTCATTCCACTTGTACTTGGGCTTGTACTTGCACATGTGGTTGTTGTTGCGGCTGTGGTTGTTCAACACTCATCAGATGAGTTACAACAACCTTTGTTGATTGAGGGACATTGCTGCTACTTTCTTGCGATGAGCCACCATCACTGGTCGATAGTGATTGAACAACTAGACTAAGTGCCTCTGCAGCACTCAAGGGCTTGGACTTAAGTTGGCGTGGTGGTGGTGGCACTGAGCCCAATGGAGCGGGGGTGCTGCTCCCAGCTTGGTCCCCAGCAGATCCCGCTGCTGCTGCAGGCATACTTTTTTTTTTACTTCCAAAAAATGTGGCGGACGGCACACCAGTCTCCTTGGTAACTTGCTTCTTCTGCTTCTTACTGGCAACTTTCTTGCTAGAGGAGCTACGGGGAACTTTTTTTGGGGCCATCTTCTTCAGAGGTCAGGACAGCAGGCCGCAGTTGCACGAGTTGCAGAGTTGGCTGTGGCCAGACGTGACGTCGCGTGACGTTATGCTGCACACACACACCGCTGCAGGACTTCTTCCTGGCACTGGTGGTTCTCTTGAGTCTTGTGCACCTAAAAGCAATGGAAGACAGAGGAACATCAGTTCCGTTATACACCCCAAAAACTCGAGAAACACACAAAAATCAGCACTATCCCATGCCATCCATGCCCTCAAAGATGTTTAAATTCACGACGCCCCCCCAGGAAGACTAGGCCCATGCACCACTCAGTACCCCTGGTCAAAAGGCCACAACAACAGCCCAAAAATCGAAAAACACAGAAAAATCAGCACAATCCCATGCCATCCATGCCCTCCATGATGTTTAAATTCAAGACACCCCACAGAAAGACTAGGCCAATGCACCACTCACTACCCCTGGGCATAATGGTTGAAAACTAGGCAAAATGGTTGCAGGCCTAAGAACACTGCCTGCATTCAAAATTGCCACTTGCCTCCCAGCACATGGCCAGGGCCTGCCTGTACCAGCACTCAAAATGGCCCCCACCCACATGGCCTGTCCCCATGAACACCCCCAAAAATCGAAAAACACAGAAAAATCAGCACAATCCCATGCCATCCATGCCCTCCATGATGTTTAAATTCAAAACACCCCACAGAAAGACTAGGCCCATGCACCACTCACTACCCCTGGTCAAAAGGCCACAACAACAGCAAAAAAAATCGAAAAACACAGAAAAATCAGCACAATCCCATGCCATCCATGCCCTCCATGATGTTTAAATTCAAGACACCCCACAGAAAGACTAGGCCCATGCACCACTCACTACCCCTGGTCAAAAGGCCACAACAACAGCCCAAATAATCGAAAAACACAGAAAAATCAGCACAATCCCATGCCATCCATGCCCTCCATGATGTTTAAATTCAAGACACCCCACAGAAAGACTAGGCCCATGCACCACTCACTACCCCTGGGCATAATGGTTGAAAGCTAGGCAAAACGGTTGCAGGCCTAAGAACACTGCCTGCATTCAAAATGGCCACTTGCCTCCCAGCACATGGCCAGGGCCTGCCTGTACCATTACTCAAAATGGCCCCCACCCACATGGCCTGTCCCCATGAACACCCCAAAAAATCAAAAAACACAGAAAAATCAGCACAATCCCATGCCATCCTTGCCCTCCATGATGTTTAAATTCAAGACACCCCACAGAAATACTAAGCCCATGCACCACTCACTACCCCTGGGCATAATGGTTGAAAACTAAGCAAAATGGTTGCAGGCCTAAGAACACTGCCTGCATTCAAAATGGCCACTTGCCTCCCAGCACATGGCCAGGACCTGCCTGTACCAGCACTCAAAATGGCCCCCACCCACATGGCCTGTCCCCATGAACACCCCAAAAAATCGAAAAACACAGAAAAATCAGCACAATCCCATGCCATCCATGCCCTCCATGATGTTTAAATGCAAGACACCCCACAGAAAGACTAGGCTCATGCACCACCCCTGGTCAAAAGGCCACAACAGCCCAAAAATCGGAAAACACAGAAAAATCAGCACAATCCCATGCCATCCATGCTCTCAATGATGTTTAAATTCAAGACACCCCACAGAAAGACTAGGCCCATGCACCACTGACTACCCCTGGTCAAAAGGCCACAACAACAGCCCAAAAATCGAAAAACACAGAAAAATCAGCACAATCCCATGCCATCCATGCCCTCCATGATGTTTAAATTCAAGACACCCCACAGAAAGACTAGGCCCATGTACCACTCACTACCCCTAGTCAAAAGGCCCCAACAACAGCCCAAAAATCGAAAATTCCAAAATTGTAGTTGCAGCAACTGTAATGCCCCAAACAAACTTACTTGTGAAATTTCTAATCCAAAAGTGATCCAAAGAAAGTCAAAGGAGCCTGCTGGACAGGAACAGGAAGTTGGAAGTTGGAGACTGTGGGGCACTTCCTTCCTCCCACCCCCCCCCCCCCCCCCCAAAATGGACTCCTTGCAAAAAAAAGTGCAGGCAAATGTCAACCTGAGGAGTTATTCTGATAAAAATCATAATTTTCAGAAGGTTTATGCTGCTTACTGGTGGATTTCTTGTGCAGAATTGCTAATTTTGTAATTTCGCGAGTGCGAGATTGTTGCTGCCCGCCGCATCTTCGTGTTCGCAATTGCGAACTCCCGCGATACGTGATCACGGCGTACTCGCGTTGACAAACTCTCGCTGTGCAAGGTGGCAAGCCGCTATGACGTAATCGCGGTCGCCTAACTCCCGCGGGATCCCGCAGCAAGATCCAAAATGGCGCAGAACTCGCAAAATATTGAGATAAACAACTCGGCAAACGCTGAATGACGGTAAGTGAACGCCGCACGCCGCAATATTGTATCACCAAGAAAAAAAATCCGCTGCATGCGAATTTGCGGATTTTCGGTAAATTTGCGAGAGTTCGCAGATTGCGAATTTACTGAAAATCCGCAAAATCCGCGAGCGGAACGGATTTTCCGCCCATGCTTAATTCCAACATGTAGCACGAAGCAGCTACAACCAGTCAAAAGGAACAAGTTAGAGTGCAAGGAAACAACTGCAGCATGGAGAGTTTCCCGTAAAGTTTCACGGCGGAGTTACGCCAGCCCCCCCCCCCCTAAAATGACGGGCGCTTCTCCGAGCCATTTGTGAATGATCTCGGAGAAACATGGTGGTGTGGAGCGCTCCTCTCTTGCCTTATGATCTCGGAAGGCAAGAGAGGAGCGCTCCACACCACCATGTTTCTCCGAGGGCATTCACAAATGGCTCGGAGAAACGCCCATAATTTTTTGGATTGAGGGGCGTGTTTTTCTTTCTTTCAGCCAATGAGTAGAAAAGGAGCACAAAACTAAACAAGAGGTAGCAAAAGGTACATTACAGGAGGAATAGACTGGGACGTCAGCAAGAGGGAGGGTGTAACGCCCACCACGAGAAAAGGGGCGGGGCTTACAAAACTAGAGGAAAACGCCCCCAAATCTGCTCAAGCCGGGGCTAGAACCGAGTGACGCCCCTCTCCTCAAATGGCTGGCCAGCATTTACGAGGCCAGCCAATGGAGAAGAGGGGCGGGTTCAAGCCCCCATACTAGACATCATTAAATCTTCGGCTCCGCCCACCACTGCTTGCAGCAGTTCGGACGAGGCCTCGACCTAAAAAGCAGTTTGAGTTATACAGTAATTAGTTTCAGAAATCTTTTTAGTTACTTTTGGTTTACCTTGAGGACTGGGGGTGGTATGCCTAGATATCACACCTAAGTAAGACTTTATTCTTTGTATTTTAGTTCTCTTTTCTCCATACAAACACTTATAACATTTTAGACCCAATATCTCATAACATGGGTTCCTAAGGGAGAAAACGTGTTTGTGGTTTCTCAGGCAAGTACACAACTTAAGAATGGGAGTTTTGGGTGTTAGGACCAAGATTCCCAAAGGTCTAGATGGGCACTCGAGTTACGCCATCAGCGGCATTGGGGCAGCCGGGTACAGATTGCATGGGTCCAATGTTAGCCAATTGGGCAAAGGGGGCCTTCAGTTACGGACAGCTTACAGCTAACATCAGCCTCCTTGCAGTAGTTTGTCTTGTAGATTTTGAATTTTCAGTACCAATTCTGACATTGCTGAAGCTTCAAGTACACTAGAAGAATTGAGCAATGGGCAGTTGGTCAATGTGTCCTGCGAACTACCAAATACAGAGCCACCAAATAGTGAGCAGGCAAATAGAGCTGCCTAATAGAGAGCCACCAAATAGAGAGCTGCCAAATAGTGAGTCACAGCCAAATAGTGAGCCGCCACCAAATAGTGAGCCACTGCCAAATAGTGAGCCACTGCCAAATAGTGAGCCGTCACCAAATAGTGAGTCGCCATCAAATAGTGAGCCACTGCCAAATAGTGAGCTACTGCCAGACAGTGGGCTGCCGCCAAATAGTGAGCTACTGCCAAATAGTGAGCCACTGCCAAATATTGAGCTGCTGCCACATAATGACTCGCTGCCAAATAGTGGGACACTGCCAAATAGTGAGCTGCTGCCAAATACTGAGGCGAAAATAGTGAGCCGCTGCCAAATAGACAGTCAACACCAAATAGAGAGCCACTGCCAAAGAGTGAGCCACTGCAAAATAGTGAGCCACCGTAAAGTAGTGATGCACTAAATAGTGATCTGCCGCCATATAGTGAGCCACCGCCTAATAGTGAGCGCCTGCAAAATAGTGAGTCCCTGCAAAATAGTGATCTACCACAAAAAAGTGAGCTGACAAATAGTGAGCCGACAAACACTGAGCCGACAAACACCACACAGAGCCACCAAACACAGAGCTGCCAAACACAGTTGCCAAACACAGAAGGGTTGAATGCAAAAAGTTATGGGAGAACCATACTAAAGATGTAATGTAATGTATGTAATGTAACGTAAAAGGTTCTTATATAGCGCAGACTTCCACCTTACGGGAATCCTGCCGCACAGACTGAAAAGATAACCAGCATGTGGATGGGCCAAAAGGAAACTAGAAAAAAGGGATCAATCCCTAGAGAAGAGCCAGGTTTTCAGACTCTTTCTGAACTCGATTAGGGAGTTGATTTGTCTGATACTCTTGGGTAACTCATTCCAGAGATGGGCAGTGGCCACACTAAAGGCCCTCCCCCCATCCTAGAACGCTTGAATATAGGAATTGCCAGCAAACTTGCACTGGAAGAACGGAGCTGCCACTTGGGATGGCACCAGGTACATTTTTCCTGCAATTAGACTGGGCCCAGATCATGTACCTCTCTGTGCACCAAGCAGAGTGATTTAAAGTGGACCCTTTCCTTAATAGGCAGTCAATGGAGGTCTCTCAGAGCTAGGGTAGTGGAAGATCTACGTTGCCTGTTTAGCACCAATTTTGCTGCTGCAGACTGGACTCTCTGGAACCCCTGAAAGATGTACTGTGGTGCACCCAGATACAGGGAGTTGCAATAGTCCAGTCTGCTTATCACTGTGCTTCTCACTACAAGGGAGCGCGAGTCCGTAGGTAGTATTGGAAGTATCTGACGCAGCATGAGCATCAGCAAGAAGCACACTCTGGCGGTCTTGTTTGCCTGCGACTCCATTTGGAGATTATCGTCCAACAGAACCCCCACATTGCGCACTCTACTGACAGGGACCAGAGGTTCCTCCTTAGGGGTAAGCCTAAACATCAGTGGTATGTGTTCGGCGCTGTGTCCCCTGTGCTGACTCTGCCCGGGCGCCGAACCTCGTGGCAAAGACCACAAGCGACTCTCCGACCCCTATTGAAGCTACCATTGAGCTCAATACAGCACAGGAATCTAAGTATAAGTTTTCTATACTTATCATCAAAACTACACAAGTGGTGTGAGTTAATAACTGTCTATCCTTTTTACGTTTGTGTTTTGTCCTGACGAAAGCTCTGTAGACCCGGCTGGGCCAAGAGAGCTGAAACATGTCGACACATTTTCCAAGACATGAAGTAATCCAGTAACACGATTACCATCACATCGCACTTTCATTTAACAATAGTGCCTACCCTCTTTTTTCTAATAAATAAGTTCCTAGGTGAGACACTATTTTTATCCCACTTTTATCCTTTTCCAGTATCTCTGGACACTTCTACCTATACCAGAGGTAGCCGCGGGTGAGGCAGGCATCCAGCACGTTAATCGACTACCCTATGAATACGCCATGACTCCTGAGGGGGCGGATAAAGGATACACCGCAACGATAAAACCAGGATGTCTATGAGGGTTTTCGAATACAAACAAAAGGTTTTGGAGATACCAGTGTCCATTCTATTATTGATTACCGCAGGTAGGAGCCAGCCAGTGGAGGAGGGCCTCGAACACCTAACTGTGAGACCAGAAAGGCACAGGGGGCAGAGACTCCAGGACAGATCTGCGTGAGGGGAGAGCAGTTTCCCTGACCCGGAGGTCAGTGGTCTTGCTCTTGCAAGAGAAGAACAAACCCCTCCAGCCCCCAAAAAAACAAGCCATCACAGCTGGTGGAAGTAATGAATGGGTGACACATCTGACTAGCTTGGAATACAATGAGAAACACAAGGGGAGCCAGACCCAAAGGGACAGGTGGGGAGTCTGGGCCTTAATTTGAATAAACACAGCAAAAAGTTGCCCCGCCACCTACATTTGAATCCACATTTATGGAAAGTTGAACACGCTAGCTGTCGGTATCAACTGGGTATATAACTGTAAGTCTTTTACAACCAGCAAGCCCATAAAGGAAACCAACTTCCACACAGCGGCAGCCGCCAGGTTCACGCAAAGCATCAGCTGACGGTATACCCTCCTCATTTATTTGTTCATGACCATGCATTTGTGCAGACACATGATGGCAATGTCATATTGGTCATTCGTTTTTTAGGTGGCCCCCTCCCCTGGACTGCTCACCGAGTACTCCAAGCCTGCACTTACAGACTTCATGTGCAATTTCCTCTGAATTCGCTTTCATTCTACAATGGTAGGTTAATTTTCTGAGTGCCACATACCAGGGAGCATAGTCTTTTGTCACAAAGATTAAAATTAGTCTCCCCTCCTTTTTTATCCCCACAGACAGACTAATTGTGCCCTGATGAGATTCCGGGAAATAACTACCTGGATTCGAAACGCGTCGGCCAATTAGGGAGGATTACCCACGATTTATTTCTCCACACCAGCACTTGCTGGTTGTAAAAGACTTACAAATTCACTTTGCTCCTTTTCTAATTTTCCCCTCTTCTTTCAAACTTTCACATGCTTTACTCATTTTTTTCTATTCATAAGAATCTAGCTTATCATTTAATGTTGTTTATGTTCAATTTTTCTGTTTGTTTCAGACTGTTTCTTATTCCGTGTTTGATTATGTTGTTTAGCTTGTAATACATTTGTGTACAGAAAAGCATAACGACTTTGGTTGAAATCTCCAATGTAAATAAGTCTTTGTTTGTTTAGGATGTCCTGTTTTTGACAAACTTCGTTTAATCTTTTGAAATATTTTGGTATAAATAAAAATACCCAATTGATACCGACAGCTAGCGTGTTCAACTTTCCATAAATGTGGATTCAAATGTAGGTGGCGGGGCAACTTTTTGCTAGCTTGGAATACAAGTCAAGAATAAGCATAATATACCAAAATAAAGAGTAGGTGGTGGCAGGTGGCTATGCCACCCAAAAATAACACCAGCCTCCTTGCAGTGACTTGTTGTGTAGCTTTTAATTCTTCAGTTCCGAGTCTGACATTGCTCAAACTTCAAGTACACCAGAGGTATTAAGGCATGGGCAGGTGCACAATGCATCCTATCTTCTGGGCTACCCACAGGGAAAGTGATCATTCATCACTTTCTTAACTTCTATGTTCAGGCTACCTCTCTCTACCTGTTGCTCTATCCACTATCACTTTATCATTTTTTGGAACTCTGGGCAAGACATTACAGTAAACTTTGAGTGGCAGTTTCTGATAGTTTAATATACAGTTCAATATGTGGGCTTGAATTGACAGATTTCGAAAGTGGGCAAAATTCCCTAAGATAACACAAGTAAACATGAATGTTAACAAAGTTTTTACCCAGGATCCTTATGAATATAGGTCTTAAAGTGGCTTACAGATGCCTATCACACTGTCAGACAGGATCACCAGACTAAGCCTGTTTGACTAAAAGATTTTAAATAAATATTTTTCTTTCATTTTTTTCAACACATAACAACGCAAAGTATGGAAGATCATAACTGCTGGCAGGTTTAACTCAGACAGTACTCAAATTTTGAAAGACACACACTGGAGCACCGGCACAAGTTTTACGCTACGCAGCAGGAAACCGTGATTATTTTCATCGGAGTTGGATTTGGGCCCGATGAAACAATTTGAATAGGCATTTGAGACATATTTTGTCTTTGCCTGCTGATGCTACATTTGAGGTGACTGCTGCACGGGAGTAATTAGCGGAACAAACCGGACGACCCCTTTACAATTTTCAAGTTGAAATTTTTGAAGTACAGATTATTTCTACTCTGACAAAGTTCTTTTAATAAAACGAAATGCGTTGGCTGCTTGGTGTATGTTTTTCAAAATCAAAGAAGAATAAAGAAATTTGAGTACTTTTGACACTGGATGAACATTCATAAATTCACTTTGGACATTACTATTGGGTGGTGCAACCTACAGTTGGTAAAAAGTCTAGTGGGATGAGGGCTGCAGTGTGGCTTCAATTGAGGAGTGTGAGGATGTCTTCTGTGGTAGCTAGGAGGGCGGTCTTGGTGCTGTGGTTGCTGCGGAGTCTGTATTGAGATGGGCCCAGGATGTTGTTGGATTTTATGAAGTGCGTTAGCTGGGTGTTGACGATTTTCTCAGTAACTTTAGCAGCAAAGGGGAGGAGACAGATGCGCCCGTAGTTTTTGAGGTCCGTCGGGTCTGCGGAGGGCTTCTTGAAGAGGGGTTTGACTTCTGCGCATTTCCATTCATCGGGGAACGTGCCTGTTTCGAGGGTGCAGTTGATTGTCCATCGTAGTTCTGGTGCGATGGCAGAGGCAACTCTTAGGAAGATGTGCAGTGGGCAGGGGTCAGTGGGTTCTCTGGAGTGGATGCTCCTCATGGTCTTTGCTGTGTCTTCTGTAGTGACAGGGGTCCAGGTGAGGAGGGTCGCTGGGTGGCGTTACTGGTGGGTTGTGTTGGCTCAGTACTTTGGTCCTGGTCATTAAAGTTGTTGTAGAGTGTTCTGATCTTGTGGTGAAAGAAGGAGCTGAATTTGTTGCAGAGGTCCAGGGAGGGGGGACGTCAGAGGGTTCGCTGTGTGATCTGGTGAATTCTTGTATGATGGTGAAGAGTTCCTTGGATTTGTAAGAGTTGGAGGAGATTTTTCCTTAATTCAGTTTCTGTTCGTAGATCTGATGAGTTTGTGGTGTGCTGTCGTGGCGGCCATGTAGGCAGTATGTGCTTCTGGGGTTTTGCTGTTCCCCCATGCTTTCTCCAGTCGTCGGCACAAGCACTTGGATTCTTGGAGGTCCGTGGTGAACCAAGTGGCTTTTGTGTTGTGTCGTCTGTCGGAGTTCTGGAGGGGGGAGCGTGTTGGCGCAGTCGGCGATCCATTGGTGGAGGTCGTTGGCTGGAGAGTTGGAGTCAGTTATGATGGGGGAGTGAAGCTGAGGGTGATCTTGCTCAAGTTTCTGCTTGGGATGCGTAGTGTTGGCTTGTGTGCAGTAGGTTTCGATAAGGAGAAGTGGGCGCAGTGGTTGTCCGTCCAGAGAGGTTGCTTGGTGTGGCTGAAGCTAAAGTTGTTTCTTCCGGCGAAGATGGGATAGAGAGTGTCTCTCACCGTCTGGGTGAGGGTGGTGAAGAGTTGCTTCAGTCTGATGTTGGCAAGGTTCTCTAGGAGGGGGTGGAGTTGGGGAGTCCATGGAGGCGAGGTCATTGGGTGCAATGAAGCCTGCAATGGTGTTGGTGAAAGGGGAGCATGGAACGAGAGGTCTGTAGGCTAGCATCCCGCATAGTCATTTGGGGTTGTCCTGGATCTGTAAATGGATGTGTTCCATGGAGCGAGGCATCAAGGTTGAGGTTGTTAGTTGGAGGGAGCTTTTGTGGCCAATTGCGTGGCTTCCTCCAGGGTGCTTGGGGTGGTCTTTCCTCAGGATCTTGTACCCATTGGGGGTGGCAGTTGTGATGTTGGGAGCAGAGCTGGCTTTGGTCGAGGTCTCTGTGAGGAAGGCGATGTCAGGTGCAAGGGTGTTGAGGAGGTCCCAGATTTCTACTGCACGTCTGTGCAGGGAGCGAACGTTGAGGAGGATGCATCTGAGGGTTTTGGGTTCACTGGTGTCCGGTGGGTTGTCTGGGTGGGTGAAGACAGCAGGAAAATGCGCCTTGGGAGTTGCTCAGTGTTGAGAGCTTGCAAACAAAACAGGTGATGGACCGAATGTGGATCAATGTCGCAGAGTCGTAGCTGCGGGGTGTCGGAGGACCAGGGTCCCTGGCTCTGGTAGCAATCGGGTTGCAGGCAGACTTGCCTTTGGCACGCCTTCGGCAAGCCAGCGGCACAGCAGCCGCCATTAAGTAAGGGTTCGGGGGAGGGAGAGCAGCTGGGCGCCTGGAGCTGGAACACGCAGGGGGGATAGTCTGTGGGGGCAGCAGCGGCAGTAAAGGGAAAAGAAAAGGCAAAACAGCGAATCACAGAAGACAGGAGACAGTAAAAAAGCAAAAATTAGGCAAGAAGGCACAGAGAGACAAATGGAAAAAATAGACAGAAAAAGACAAAAACGGCTTGCAGAGCAGACTGGCAAAAGAGCAAGGCTCTCCCACTGGAGGACCGGGGATGAGTTGCAGGTAGGAGCCAGCCGGTGGAGGAGGGCCTGGAACATCTACCTGTGAGACCAGAAAGGCACAGTGGGCAGAGACTCAAGGACAGAGCTGCGTGAAGTGAGAGCAATTTCCCTGTCCAGGAGGTCAGTGGTCTTGCTCTTACAGGAGAAGAACAAACCCCTCCATCCCCCCAAAAAACAAGCCATCACAGCTGGTAGAAGTAATGAATGGGCAACACATCTAACTAGCTTGGAATACAAGTCAAGAATTAGCATAATATACCAAAAAAAGAGTAGGTGGTGGCAGGTGTCTATGCCTCCCAAAAGATAACACCAGCCTCCTTGCAGTGACTTGTTGTGTAGCTTTTAATTTTTCATTTCCAATTCTGACATTGCTGAAGCTTCAAGTATGCCAGAGGTATTAAGGCATGGACAGTGCTCACACCATCCTACCTTCTAGGCTTCCCACAGGGAAAGTGATCATTCATCACTTTCTTAACTTCTATTTTCAGGTTACTTCTACCTCTCACTGTTGCTCTATCCACTGTGACCTTATCAATTTTTTGGAACTCTGCGCAAGACATTACAGTGAATTTTAAATGGCATTTTCTGATAGTTTAATATACATTTCAATATATGGGCTTGATTTTACAGTTATTGAGTCTTAAAATTCATATTTCTAATGCAGGCAAAATTCCCTAAGATAACACAAGTAAACATGAATGTTAGCAAAGTCCTTACCCAGGATCCTTATGAATATATGGTCTTAAAGTGGCTTAAAGATGCCCACTACATTGTCAGACAGGATCATCAGACTAAGCCTGTTTGACTAAACAAAAACTTTAAAGAAATATTTTTCTTTCAATTTTTCAGCACATAACAAAGCAAAGTGTGGAAGTCCATTACCGCTGGCAGGTTTTACTCCGACAGGAGTATCCTGTTTACAAAATAGAGATACAGTTAGTGGCAATAACAGCATCAACATGCAGATAAAAAGAAACATACAATAAAAAGCAGACAAAAACAAGGCAAGCCCAAATCGGAGTTGCCAAATAGTGAACCTCCAAATAGTGAGCCACCAAATAGTGAGCCGCCAAATAGTGAGCCGCAAAATAGTGAGCCACAAAATGCTGAGCTCCAAAAAACAGAGCTGCCAAAAACAGGAGCATTGAAGACAAAAGCTTAGGGGAGAACCTTAACAAAGATGCCGTGACTAACAGGACAAGAACACCCATAAAAAAAATGCCATCACAGCTGGAAATAGTAATTAGTGGGCAACATATCTGAATAGCTTGAAATATAATTGGTCAAGAACTATCATAATATGCCCAAATTAAGTGAAGATGGCAGGGGGTGTCTATGCTTCCCAAAAAATAACTCAAACCTCTTTCAATGGCTTTTTGAGTAGCTTTTGAATTTACAGTTCTAATTCTGACATTGCTGAAGCTTCACTGTCCCTTTGGGAAAGTGGGGCACCTCTCTGCTAACCTTGAAGCTTCAAGAACACCAAAGGTATTAAGGCATAGGCAGTTGGTCAACGCGTCCTACCTTTTCAGCTGACCCCCTGTAAAAGTAATCTTCCATCAGTTTCTTAACCTCTTTTGAGGCTACCTAAAGCGCTCACTGTTCCCCTACCCATTTCAACTTATCAATTTTTTGGAACTCTGGGGAAAACATTTCAGTGATTTTCGTGCAACGTTTCCTGAGACATTAATGTACAATTCAATATGTGGGCTTGAATTTGCAGATATTGAGTAATAAAATTCAGATTTCGAATGGGGGTAAAATTCCATAAGATGACACATGTACAAATGAATCATACCAAAGCCCTTACTCGGGATCCTTATGAACATATGTCTTAAAGTGGCTTAGACGCCCAATACCTTGTCAAAAGGATTGCCATTCTCTAAGTCTATTTGGCTAAACAAAGTTAAAAAATATATATATATCTTTAGTAAATTCTTTCAACACATAACAAACCACAAAGAGCCTTAAGCGCCGGCAGGCTTAATTCAGAGACAGGACAGCAGTATTCAGTTTATATAATAGAGGTGGAGTTACTGGCAATGAGAGCATTAAGATGTCCATCAAAAGAAATGCACCACAATAGAAAAAGCCATCAAAAACAGATCAGTAAAAAACAGAGCCACCAAAAACAGAGCCACCAAAAAACAGAGCCGCCAAATATAGAGCCATCAAATACAGAGTTGCCCATAAATATAGTCGTCCGAAAAAAAAAACGCCCAAAAAAAGCTGGTAATAAAAACAGCTGGCAAAAAAAAGCAGCCAAAAAAAAAGCTACCAAATAAATTCACCAAAACTGAGCAGTTATAAACCTTAGCCATTATAAACTGAGACATAACAAACTAAGCCACAACAAAAGAAGAGGTTTGCAGGTTAAATGTTCGGGGGGAACTACAGCAAGATGCAAGGTGTAACAGTCCAAGAACCAACCCCTCCACACCCACCCCAAAAAAACAAGCCATCATAGCTGATAGTAGTAATGTGGGGGCAACACATCTGACTACTTTGGAGCATAAGAAGCCACTTTAATAATATACCAAAATAAAGAGTAGGTGAAGGTAGTTGCTATGCCTCCCAAAAGAAAATACCAGTCTCCTTGCAGAGACTTCTCATGTAGCTTTTGAATGTATTTATACTTCTGATTTGAACATTGCTGAAGCTTCAAGTACATTAGAGTCATTAAGGTATGGGCAGTTGCTTAAGGTGTCCTACCTTTTAGGCTGCCCCCATGGAAAGTGACCCTTCGCCAGTTTCTTAACCTTTCTTTTCAGGCTACCTCTATCTCTCATTGTTGCTCTATCCACTGTCTTCCTATCAATTTTTTGGAACACTAGGATATATATTGCGGTGATTTTCGAGTGACATTTTCTGAAGGTTTAATATACAGTTCAATATGTGGGCTTGAATTTGCAGCTATTGGGTAATGAAATTCAGATTTGGAACAGGGTCAAAATTCCAAAGGATGACACAAGTACACATGAGTCATACCTAAGACCTTATCAGAGATCCTTACCAATATATGTCTTAAAGAGATTTAATGATGCCCAACACCTTGTCAGAATGATTTGCCATTTTCTAAGCCCATGTTACTAAACAGAGTTTTGTATTTTGTTTTTTTAACAAATAAACCAATGTGCACAAGACTTAAGAGCTGGCAGACTTAACTCAGAAACAGGATAGCAGTACTCTGTTATGAAAAGAGAGGCAAAATGAGTGCCCATAACAGCATCAACACACCCATCAAATGAAAAACCCAATGCCTCTCAATGTTGCTCTACCCACTGTCATTTAACAAATTTTTTTAACTCTGGGCTAGACATTATTGTGATTGTTGAGTGAAATGTTATTGAGTTTAATGTAAAATCCAATTGGTAGGCTTGAATTTACAGTTATTGAGTAATAGAATTCTTATTTTGAATGAGGGTATAATTCCATAAGATCACACAAGTACAGATGAATCATTTCAAATTCCTTTCGGATGATCCTTATGAATATGCGTCTTAAAATGGCTTAAAGATGTCCAACTCCTAGTCAGATGGGATCATAGTTATGGGTACCTAAAACACTTCCGTCTGGTATAGCAGGTGTGGTGGAACAGGTTATGTGTCCCTGCCCCTGGGCATGACTTGGTTAGCGGCTTTCTCAGTTAGACAGCTTGTGTCCCCACAACCAATGATGGTGTCTTCATTGAAGCATGTCAGGGCCTGCAGTTTGCCATAGGCAACACCTCCCATTCAAATGCTATCAGTGCCCTTGTCAATAAGGTAAGAATTACCTCCATTATGCGAGGCCAGCAGCACACTTGCATGCATAACACACATACATTCACACACACACACATTCCTTCACACACACATTCTCACTATAACTCTTGTACTCTTTCGTAACTTTTGCACTTTGTCACACTCACACACAGATGCACTGCCCCTCACACTTCCATTAGGCAATCTGCTTTTATTGTGTTAGAAAAGCTTGCACTGCTGCTTCTGCTCTACCTGCCTTGACTTTTAGTGAAGCTTAATAAAAGTATATTCTCTATAAGCTATTCAAAAATAATATGTTGCCTTGTCAATGTTTGTTACAAGTATGATGTGAATGAAAAGTGCACTTCCTTAAAATAGCTGTACCAGTCTTAGATTTGGTTTCACGTGTGGATCAAGCAGTTACGGTATTGGAAATGAACTAATCCACACCCTAACATGTAATATCACAGCATGCAACTGATCTTATGAAATGCTTGATGTCTTGATGTCTTTGGAATCCATAGATTTCATCCAGTAAAACTTTGCATTTTGGGGTTTTTGAAACCCAGGTAACAATGTAAAAAAAAACCTTTGGGTCCTGTAATAAAGCACTATGGTGAATGGAAAGCTAGAAATGGCTGAAGGTGTCACACAATCCTCAATACAGCACCATACCCCAAAGCCTCAGCCCTTGTCTCGCTCCTTGTGCATTCCCACATTCTCATTTCACTCTCCCCTCTTGCACAAGCCCTGTTGTTGAAGATGGAATTAAGTAGGCATGAAGTACCATGGAAAGAGCAGGTATACTGTGGGTGCTTTTGTAGATATTTGTGTATATTCATGTGAGTTGTGTATTTTTTATATGTGCAGAGTAAGAGGTTTGCTCATGTAAATGCTGGGTATTAGTGAATAGTATGAGTGAGTGAATAGTGAGTGGTGCGAGTGTATGGTGAAACATGTGCAGATGTGAGTGTCAGGTGAGTTCCATGAATGCAATGTGAGAGTAGAGCCCATATGAGTGTCGGGTGAGAGGAGGGCAGGCAGAGTGAGAGGAGTGAGTGCAGAGTGGTGTGAGCGATGTAAATGCAGGGTGAGTGGTGTGCCTGTGTGTGGTGCAAGGTGAGCGGCGAGAGTGAAGGATGATCTGTGAGAGTGACTGGTGAGTGCATGGTGAAAGGAGTTAGTGCAGATGAGTGTTGTGTCCCTATGAGTTCCGGCAGACTATTTTAACTATGGGCAGGCAAGATGAACAGAGTGGCTGTATGAATGCAGGCTGAGAGGTTTGTCGGTGTGAGTGCACAGTGAGAGAAGAATGTGCAGGGTGAATAGTGTGACTCCAGGGTGAGTGCTGTGGTTGGTTGTGTATTTTAAGTTCAGGGTGAGTGCTGTGCCCATGTGAATGAAGATGAGCCTGAAGATGTGAGTGAAGGTTGAGCTGTGTGAGTGAAAGGAGTGCCTATATGAGTGCACAGAGCAATGTGAGAATGTGAAACCAGGGTGAGAGAATTGAGTGATGGGACATACGAGTTTGGGTGCAAAGTGCAGAGTCGGATGAATTCATGCATGGTGAGCGATGTACTTGTTTGAGTGAGATTGCACAGTGAGCAGTGAGAGTGACCAGTGACTGAAGTGGCACATGAGTGCAGGGTGAGTCATGCTCTCTTGTAAGTACAGGGTAAATAGTGTAAGTGCATGGTGAGTGGTGTGAGTGCAGTGTGATCACTGTGAATGCAGGGTAAGCGTTGTGCTCATGTGACCACAAGGCAAGTGGTGTGAGAATGATGTGAGTTCATGGCAAGGGGCATGAGTGCAGTGTGTCAGTCAGTCAAAATACACTTTATTCGATTTTTCTTAAAATCATAAAAGGCAAGGATAATACATACATTTAAAACATTTTAAAAATACCCACAATACATTTATTTTACACATCATCCTTAAAAAAGTCAGCTATTTAAACACCATAATATGTTAAAAGAGAGTTAAAATTGATATATTGGTACACTTTTAGTTTAAGATAATACAGTTCTAGGGATTCTTTTGTTTCTTCCTCTATAAGCGGCTGTAAGAAAACTTGCAACACAAAAAGTAACATGTGCATCTGGTAATCGTTGAAGGAAAAATAAGGCCGGTCTCACTTGTATAAAGCCCATAGTTTTCAGGAGAGGTATTAGATATTTTCCCCTCTCCATATTGTAAAGCCCACAAAAAAACATGAAATGGAGAGTGTCCTGATTAGAAAACTGGTCGCACTCATAGGGTGGTGCATGCTCTGGTTTTCCCCACACAGGGAAACGACCTAGTGAGTAGTGGATCAGGTTCATTCTAAATCTGGCTAATAAAAATCTATGCAAGGGTTTGGTGACAAATTGCAAGTATGGTTTCATAGAGGGGGAAGAGGATAAGACCAAATGTGCTCTTACTAATGGTTTGTTGACTTCAAGCTCCTCTCTCTCTAAACGTGCCCTCCCCTGGAATTCCTTCTTAATCCATGCAATGTCCGCTTTCCTAATATTTAAAGGTGTTGTATATAGGTCGGGTCTCCCGAGGGCAGTGAAAGATGACTTTATGTATTTCAGCCATAATATTTTCATTGCCCCCTCCCTTGCAATCACATCTTTAAGAATATTGTGGTTTAAAGACAACTCTGTATTTAACCAGGTATTAGCCCAGAAAAGTAAAGGGGCCAATTTCAGTCCATCTGTGATATAGGGTAGGCCAACTTCTTCGTGTATGGAGTAGGTGGGTGTAGAATTTGGGACCGATAAAATTCCTCTAATAAGCTTATTTTCTACCCTCTGCATACTATCCAGGTTAACATACCCCCACAGAGCTGCACCATATGAAGCAAAGGAAACGCATTTGCTTTTATAAACTTTTAACACAGCCTCCATTGGTTTAGCCCCTAATCTTTTCGTGAAGGCCATCAGGGCTGCTGTGGACCGAGCTAAAGAAATATTCTTGGCCTTATTCTGCGGGACCCAGGAGCCTTTCTCATCAAACAGGACCCCTAAGTATGGGAAAACAGGGGCCCTGGAGAGGACCTCACCCGTACAAGTAAAAGTTGTTGTGTGTAATTTATTTTTCTGTGGGCCCACAATCATTGTATGTGATTCGGTTACATTGATCTTTAAGTCTAATTTACCCATGAAAGAGCCAAATAGCTCCAAAAGAGTTTGTAGACCAATGCCCGTACGGGCGATGAGAACGGCATCGTCCGCATAGAGGAGAGCCGGAATCTGCTTCCCACTTACCCGTGGGACATCTGCATTGCCTGCTGACAAGGACTTCCCCAAGCCATTTATATAAATAGTAAATAAAAGAGGGGCCAAGATGCAACCTTGGCGAACCCCTTTCTTTGACCTGAAGCTGTCTGAGCATCGCCCTTCCCTAGAAACCCAGACCTTCGCAGAGAGCCCCTGGTGCAAACTTGCTATGAGTGCCACCAAGGAGTCCTCAATGCCAAGCTCGAGGAGTATGGACCAGAGCTTGCACCTATTAACCAGGTCGAAAGCCGAGGAGAGGTACATGAAGGCTAAATATAGTGAGCCCTCCCCGGCCACTGTGTACTTAGATATTAGGAGATGTAGGTTTGAGCATTGCTCCAGGGTACCCCGTTTCTCCCTGAAGCCGTATTGTATCTCTGCGAGGCCCCCACAAAGCTCCAGGTTTGCTCTCAATTTAGTTAATAGTACTCTGCCCAAGATCTTAAAGCCAGAGTCTATTAAAGAGATTGGTCGGTAGCATGCCGGGTCCTCCCTATCTCCTTTTTTAAAAATGGGCACTATGACAGATGTTGCCCAAGTGTCTGGGAAGCATCCATCATTTGTCGCCCTGAACACGTTGGTGAGGACTTTGGACCAGGTAGTTGGGGCATATCTAAAAAAGTCTACCGGGACTCCATCTGGACCCGGAGCCTTATTTTTGATAGAGTCCATTATAGCTTTGTACACCTCCTCCTCATTAAACTCTACTGCCGATAGCCCCAAACCTAACCCCATGCCATTTTCATCCACAATGTCATTACTATCATATATATTTTTAAAATGGTTAACCCATTTCTCATCACTGATGATGCAATCGGAGATTGTGTTAATCTCTCCCGAGAAGAATTGGTTATTTATAATGTCCCAGAATCTCCTACTATTACGTAGAACATCCACATCAAGTAAGTCATTCCAGGCATTATTTTTGATTGTATTTTTTCTTGTTTTAATAACCAGTTTATAATCCTGTCTTAATTTGGAGATTAAAGTTTTATCCCTCTGCTTTGTTTTAAGTGCATTTTTCAGGTCTCTATGGGCTCTAGAACAGTTGATATCAAACCATTTATGGGGCTTAAGTGGCAGTCGGGATTGGGGAACTGTAAGTTCTTTAGCTGTTTGTGAGCAAATAAAATTGAAGGCTAAAATAATTTCAATATTGGTGGCATTTTGGTCTAGACAGATACACATGGGTTCCTCTATCTTTGCGAGCAGGGATACCATAAAGGTTTCCTGGACCACCTTGCCCCACTTGAGCCGTCTGCCCTGATCACTGGGCACCGTCGATGTGCAAGCCCTAGGAAGACCCAGGTGTTTGCTCCATAAGTCACTCCAGTGAATCTGAGCAGACACTGGGTTGTGGTCACTATGTGGTGAGGCAATTACCTCGTATTTTTTCACCTTAGAGGTTAGACCCTGAGAAATAAAAATAAAATCTATCACAGACCCACTTTCTGAGCCTTTGTAAGTGGGCAACGGTTCGCCACTTCCTGTATTGTGGGGTTCAAACATGTTAAGGCTGGCAAGAAAAAATTCAAGCGCCTCCCCCGCTTTGGTGTGAGCAAAATGTAGGTTACCAGTGTCAGTCTGACCCTCCTGATTGCCTAAGTTACATTTTAAAACACATTTGCGAGTGTTAAAATCGCCTAATAACATAAGTTCGAAATTAGTGCGTGTTTTTTTACTGTAGTCATTGAGGACGTTTTCCAGGTGGTCCACGTGGGCTGTGTCTGTTTGTCTGACCCATGAATTATAAAAATGTATTACCACTAGGATGCAACCTGGTGAAATAGTCCACTCTATAATTAAAATATTTGGGGAACCAGACTCTAGTTGCCTAAACGTCCCTGCCAATTAAAGAGAAAAAAGCAGAACTAGCCCACCTTTGGCTCTTCCTGCACTACTTGGTATTGCTGGTATAGTAAAACTTAAGAAGCCATCCAACCAGAAAGTTGGTGAAGTATCCCATGTTTCTTGAAGTGCAATTACATGGTTACTGGTTAGAAAATCTAACCATGTGGGGTCTAGTCTTTAGGCTCTGGTGCCTGCCACATTCCAACTAAGGAACTGACATGGAGTGAGTTCCCCTTCCCCTAGTGAAACTAATGACGATGGCTGAATAGGTGTTGGTTGTCAGTCATTTTCGTCTAAGCCCACCAGGGGGGTAAAACTATTTGCCAGTACCAGATTGGAATGCGGACTTTCAGTAACGTGTCTTTCTTGTTGTCGTCTAAGGGGTATCGTTTGCCATGAGGTACCACCCTTACCAGACTTTGGGAATGAATGAAACTGTGTACTTAGGGGAAAATTGCCTTTGTGGGGTGGGTAGAAGAAACCTAATGGGACTGGTCTAATAATGTCATCTTCTTGAATCTCTGA
Organism: Lissotriton vulgaris; assembly: GCF_964263255.1. NCBI lineage: Eukaryota > Metazoa > Chordata > Amphibia > Caudata > Salamandridae > Lissotriton > Lissotriton vulgaris. The sequence goes on along the minus strand of NW_028246389.1, from coordinate 1,335,669 downwards.
TCCGTCCAAAAGGAGTCTATCTACACATTGTATGTTATCAAAATTTACCACCACACAGTCACCCCTCACAGATTTTGGTCGGCGGCCCACCCATCCCACCCTTCTTGCAAAGATGACACTGTTTGAAATATTTATACCCCCACAGCTATAGTTTACGCACCATTCTTTTGCCTTTTCAATTAAGCTATTGGTGGATTCTATTTCCCCCTCAGATAGTGGTGGTACCCCTACAAAAACTGCTACAAAAGGTACAACAGCGGGGGGAGATGTAAATGTGCTTTAGAGTATGCAATAGTTTTTGACTCTACTACTTTATTGGATGTAACTGAAGAAGGTTGTGCGGTGCCTACTTTGCAGTTCTTTTCACTCATACTCCTCCCTGTTCCCTGAACGGTCATAGATCTACTTGTAGGGATAGTCAACAGGGGTTTAGGGGCAGATTGAGTACAACCCCTAGGTCCCATGGGTGTCGATAATTGTGAGGGAGCAGATGTCTCAAGTTTCTTGACTAGGTTATCAATAAGTACACATTTCTTTAGTAACCCTTCCAAACATGTGTTCATGGTATCGACAATGTCCTTAGCAATCCCCACTAAAAGCGGGTTCAATCCGTTCCTCAAAGAGGACTTCAAGGTGTTCTTTAAGTATGTCCTCTGTAATAAATTTATTGGTGGGAACCCCATCTCCTTTCTTCCTCTTTCTGGATGTCGGTTTAGTTTGAGTGGCCGGGTTAGTTGACAGGGTGGGTGGAGGGTTCGCTGGTATACCACTGACTTGTGAATCGGTTTGCCCAGATGTTAATGGTGGTTTTAATATAATTATTTCAGGTTCCAAGGGGGCACCTTGATAGGGATTAGTTTCTGGGGATGATGGAACAGTCACTTGTAAACCCAGTTCCTGTTGTGCGGTTTCTATCTCTTTAGATAGGGCCCCCACTGCAGAAGTCAAATAGGAAATAATATTTTCAGAATGTCTAGCCACCTTCGGTTTTTTACCCCCAGCATCAGTACAGGTAGTGTTTTTGCGCTTACCCATGTTCTGGTCGGATGGAAAGGGGGTGGCCCCGCCCTGCCTCTTCCTGCCGATGACTGACAAAGACTGACCCGCCCTTGTCCCGGGCTTCTCCCGGCGCTCGCCCGCGCGCGTCCCGCGAGACGGAGTACTGGCGCTGCCTTTGTACGCCTCCTGGCGCTGGTGAGGGCGTCACTGTAGTGGGAGGGGCCCCGGTGGAGCCAAGCCCGGCCGGGAACCTGGCGGAGCAAAGCCAGGCCCTTTGTTGCTGGTGCTGCGGCGTCCATGAAGCAGCCGATGAGTCTGTGTCCCCCAACCAGTGTTCACTACTGGCGCTGCCTTTGTACGCCTCCTGGCGCTGGAGAGGGCGTCACTGTAGTGGGAGGGGCCCCGGCGGAGCCAAGCCCGGCCGGGAACCTGGCGGAGCAAAGCCCGGCCCTTTGTTGCTGGTGCTGCGGCGTCCGTGAAGCAGCCGGTGAGTCTGTGAGTGCAGTGTGGTCACTGTGAGTGCAAGGTGAGCGGTGTGCTTGTGTAAGTGCAGGGTAAGAGGAGGATGAACGGTGTAAGTGTAAGGTAACAGCGTGAGTACAATGTGATTGCTGTAAGTGTAGGGTGAGGGGTGAAAGTGACAAGTGAGTGGAGTGTCATGTGCGTGCAGGGTGAGCGCTGTGAGTGCAGGTTAGGAGAAGGGTGAATGGTGTGAGTGCATGGTGAGCAGTGTGAGTGCAGTGTGATTGCTTTGAGTGCAGGGTGAGAGTAAAAGTGAAGGGTGAGTGATGAAAATGAAGAGTGAGTTGTCGTAATGCAGGATGTATACTGAGATACCTGGAGTAACTCAGCATTGTATTGATGGCTGGCGTAGGATTTCAGATATGTTAAACTCTTGTATTATGGCATCAATCAGGGATGGAGGGAGGAGGAAAAAAATAATGTGCTGATTGTGCAACACACTTTCAGTCTCCCGATTAAGGTTGCCAGCTGATCGGATTCCTACCGGCACCACCTGTATTTTAATGTCTCAGTCAGTACAAAAATAAGCAAAATCGCCTAAATCCGTCATTTTTAGCACTTATCCGTGCATACTTCAAACTGCAAATACAAATAGAAAGCACTTTTATATGTGTTCTAGGGCTGCATTAACCATCCAAGACTAAAAATTACAGTTTAAGTTTAATTAAACAAAAGGAAACAAAGACAGAAAAGTCATGTTGCAAATGTATACATACCATTTTATTTACAGCCCCATTTAGTGTCAAGGCGAGGCCTTAAAACAACAACAAATTACAGGTATTTTTCATTTGGAAAGGTGGCATCCCTACTCCTGAGATGCCATTTAACTACATGCATTCTCCCACTGTTTATTTCTTTTATTTATTTATTTATGCATTTTTATATAGCGCAAACTTTACCCAGAGGTGTCAGAGCACTTTACAATAGAGCAAAGTAAATTACTTAAGGAATGAGAGTAGCATGGAAGTAGGTACAACTACTTATAGGTACTCGTAGTGAAATTTACAACATCATTTACAGATACATTCAATATTATAAAATACAAAAAGGTGGCGCAAATAGGGTAAGTTACAAATAAGGTAAGTTGCAAATTAACAAGTTGCAGAAACATTAAAGACTATAAAATACGAAAAGTTGGAGCCAATATGGTAATACAAATACATAATACAAATGTAAGGAATAGTGAATAGGCAGAGTGGGGACCCAGGGGGTAATGGAACCAGTGAACAAAACAAACAAAGCCTCCTTTTTTTTTTTTTTTAATTTCTGTAATTTTTTATTGTATATAAAAAAATATATATTTACATGGAGCATACATGAGTAGCGGAAAGAAAGAGGAGGAAAAGAAAAAAAGGAAAAGAAGGCGCCGGGGGGGGGGGGGATACAGCAATATTGTCCAGCAATAGTTCGTTCCTTGCCATGGTGCGTGGGGTCGGATAGTTCGACTAGACCAAAAAAAAGAAGAAGTCCATTTTCCGAGTCTTGCTTGGCGTTGTCTTCTTTCCCCCCTTTGCGCTGCCTGGTGGGTGTAACGCCCCGGACGATAGAGAGGATAGTGAGGGATAGAGGTAGGAATGGAGATAGGAGAGTGTTCTTCCTCGCAGGTTTCTTTTGTTGGAGTTTGGGTCCCTATAGTGTGTCCCTTGATGGCCGTCTAGTGTCTGTCTAGTGTCTAGTGTCTGCGCCTAGGGGGGTTTGTGTGATGAAAGGTAGAGGTCTAGGGGCCTCCATATGTTTGACTGCCTGTGTGTTTTCGGTGAGTGTTTCGCTGTAATGTTATCCGCCCCTCTTAGGAAAGTGACCCAGTTGAGCCACGCCTGTGGTGTAGCTTTTGTGGTGTCTTTCCAGTTGCTTAGGATTATTTTGACTGCAGCCGTCAACAGTAGGTCAATGAGGTCACGGTCTTCTGTTGTTGTGATGGACGGGGATGCAAAGCCCAGGACTAGACTTGGGAAATCTATGTGTAAGGCTACTCCAGTGATGTCATTGATAAGCTTCCCCGTTCTTTCCCAGAAATCCTTGATCTGAGGACAGCTGAGTAGGAGATGCTCCAAGTCCCCCCTTCCACTGTCACAATTCCAGCATGTATCGCTCTCTCGGATCCCCAGCCTCCTTAGCCAGTTCCAACGTGATGTAAATGGTCTTTCAAAGACCTGTGAAAAACTCGGGTGTGGCGGAGATAAGACTCCAGACACTGCCCAGTCCTCAGCAAGTCGAGCAGCAGCAGCCCTGGATGAGACACACGAGATGGGGTGGTGGAGGGGCTAAAGCCTTTTTAGCCCTATGGGCGATGTGCGCCTGACTCGCATGCTTTTTACCTCCCACCACTAGTTGGGCAATGAACATAACCACTACCACTAAACTGTCAGCATAATTACCTCAAAATGGGCCTCTAATATTAATGTCACTATCTTGCAGACACGGCTAAGGTCTATATCAGCAGCCAAAAAGATAACCAACATATCCCTGGGGTATTATCATGGCCCATTTCTGGCCCTTGTGGTCATCGGGAGACCCGCTTCTCAACCGCAAAGGTGGCCCTCCGCTTCATTGCCATGCAGGGCCAGTATCCTAAGTATATGCAGAAGTACTAGTAGGGACAGCACTGTTTTTCTCCAGTGTCATTTTCTGCAAGGAGGCTATGTGTCTAGTTATGCCTCTTTTGAGCAGCGGTCAAGTGCACCACCAGACCCAACAACACCCTCTTTGTGGTGACCGTCACATCCAACCCTCATTTTTCTAGCCAATTAAAAATTCTTAGTTTAACAAGATAGTTAAGTACCTACTTTTATCTTTTTCTGCCCTCTAGGACAACTGAACATTTGAGAAGATTACCTCTACTGCCCCTACCCATAAGGGCAGGGATTTAAGTTTTGAAGAAAAAAGTGGGAGGAGCTATAAAAACGATATAGCCTTTGTAATGAAGGCAGTGGCTTAAACACGTAAACTAAATTTCTGTGATTCCCTTAGTGTGGCACCCGTTTGCTAATCACTTCCTCACATCTCCTTCACGTCATCAACCAAAAACACACAAAACACCCGCTCACTGATTTTTCGTTTGCCACTGTCAATATTTTGACATCTGTGTGCACCTCCTTCACACACATTTGCACAGAATCACAATTGCAACTGGAATTCGTGACCATTTGCTCTGGGTGCTCTGCAGAGAGAGGGGCCAAAGCTTGGATGACTATATATTCTGAACACCTTCTTCGACCCACTGACAGGCACTGTGAGAAACTCACCCATGCATTCTGCCTCAATGTCACATCTCTCAATCATGGCCCATTATTAACACCTGGAGGAGACTTAGTTAAAAAACAAGAGTAACATGCTACACGAAAAAAAATATAGAAACACATCCTGGAAAGAGTGAACACTCTTAGGGAATGCAAAATTAATTAAAAGGTGCTAAATATAAACATGAACTAAATCGCTGACACGGCTTACCGTAACATTTCTTACAATCAGGGTGCAGAAATTGATCTGTATTTTTTCCAGTGAAATTAAGTACATGTATATAGTGTCTGATAAGGACCCGTTTCAAAGCGCCTTTGTATTCACTTCCGTGTCTGAGACCCGGAGGGACCCTCACCCGACCCACTTAAAGCCCTGCACATGGGGTAGTTGTAGCAATGGCTTGCCTTGGCCAACGTGATTTGAAACCCACAGACTGAAGCAGCAACAACCTCGACCTGCTGTTCTCTATGAGTTTCCCACAAATAGTAAATCGAGTGTGATACCTGGAATTACAATAACCGCAAACACTCAAAACTTCAAACCAACTTTATGCCCGTCATTGCTGAAACTGTGAAATCTGCTTCCAGGATCTCACCTTCAATGTTTTATCTTAAGCAAGGTGCTAAGGGCATACATATTCAAGAACTCTGTGTTGAAAGAAGGACGGCTCGTTTGCTGTGGCTTTCTTTGTTTTCACCTTGTTGTTGTTTTCAGTGTTATCTTAGTACATTTTACAAGGCTTCAACAGCTTTGTATTAGGTCACACTCTGAAACCCACTTTAATGAATAATAGAAATTCCAATATAAATATTTCATACTCGAAGCATTCATTGGCGATCTTTAATTCATCCGTTGCAGTATATAACTTGCCTCACAGCAATAGTCCGGCAGAAGCCCCTTTCTGTCTTAAGGATTTCAATAATAGACTTATGAGAACAATCACCTAAGCCTTCCAGATCAATATACTCTAAAATGCACAACTGTGAAAAAACTGAGGGGCATATTAACAAGATGTGCGTTAATAAAAGCACATCGCACATTTCCATATCGCCGGCTATCGCCGAATTTAATCGCCGTGATAGCGCGTAATTATCAATGCGCAACACGTGGGCGAAATTAAATCCGGCGATAGTCGGCAATAGGGAACATTAACGCATGAAAACAAGCGTTGTTTTCACGCGCTAATGTGTGCCTTGATTATATGGTAGGATGGATTCATCTTTATGATCCACACCCCCATGTTATCAATGCCTAACACCTGATCAAAGCAGGCGTTGGGAGAACTGCAATAAACAAGTTTATCACAGGTCTCCTTCTCCCAACGCCTGCCTTGATAATAGGGTGTTAACACCTCCAACCACATTTTAGATGTGGTTGGACGTGGGAACGCCCACCCTGCATCCCATTAGCGTTATCTATTGCCCCCAGCGCGGGGCAATAGATGACGTCAAGAATACATCTCTAACTCAGGTTAGAGATGTATTGGGAATAGTGCGATAAAAAAAATGTGTTAGCGACTTTAAAAAGTCGCTAACGCATTTATCGCGGGCTTGGTAATATGCCCCTGAGTGCTCCAAAGAATGGGATAACCCAGGCTGTGAACAGGGTACACCTCCTCAAATGCTGCAGCTCACACACCTGAAGTAAAACAAAAGCAACCTACAAACTTTCAAATGATACTGCAAGGCACTGGAGAGAATCAAAACCCACAACTGACAACATGGCCTTCTATATCAAAGCAGAGACTTCCAGTTTGCTTTGAATTGAACCTACAACTGTAAGGGTGTCTCCTCAAACTCATTAAAAGTGCATATCTTCCCATTGTGTGCATCCGTGAGCTTTGACCCAGCCTTATCAGGTGGTCACAATTCGCAAGGTGGGCGGGGCTCGTGCAGATGCTGTCAGTTTGAAGCTGAGAAGGTTGCCTTCAGATTGCACATTTCAATCAGACCTACCATCACTTACTATGTGGACCTCATTCACTGATAAATGTGTATTTTAATACTAATGCCATAGCGAGGGGTCCTCCACCAGGTAGCTCGGTAGGTACCGGTAGCTGTCCAGTGCCATTGAAGTAGCTCTCCGAAGTGCAGCCATGCACAGTACTTAATTCAGAGGGATTAGCCATTTTGAAGATGACAGCAGTACACATCTCCATATTCTTGTAGTGGCTGCCAACCAAACCAATGTAAGGTCCACACACTTACAACCAATCAAACACTGTGACACCTAGTGGAGCGTGCAACATTACCACCTGTCTACAGTGTCAATTTAGCGAAGCCTCATAGAGATTGGTCACCTTTCAAACCCCATTCAATTGATAATAGTACTTGGGTCAGGGAAAAAGTGCTACTAATAGCCAGAGTGGAGTCACTAAAGTGAGACACAGAGTGAAAGTATGTGATAAAACTGCTTTAGCAGACCTCTAGCAAAAGAGACCAGAGGCTGGATGTACAATGAAGACAGGTAGAAGATACTCTGGGCATATATGCCATATGCGCATTGTGTTCTTTCTTGAAATACGTTGTCTCTGCCATTCCTTGTGTCAGGGAACACTCAGTGTTTATGATCCCCCATCTCTGACACAACTGTGGCTATCCCTGTCATAATATTGGTCCTGGTATAATGATGGCAAATCTTGACATACTTTGGGCCTACATTTCATAAATTGCAGCCATATTGTGAGCATGCGGAGCCTAGTTGTGACTGTCTATGAAATAATTGTGGTCATCCTTGGAATAATGATGTCCATGACTGACATAATGTGATGGTTCTTAGCATTACGCTCGGCAGCCATAGGACAAATGTAGCACTGACATAATAGTGGGCACACTTGACATAATGTAGGCATCTTTGGTGATATGTTGGGCATTTCTGGCATGTGATAGAAATACTGGGGCAGGTGGAACAAAATTTCTCATTATGATGCCTTTGTAGAACTCCAAGGTCCCCTGCACACGCTAGTGGTACATAGATTTAAGTTAGTACAGTTATGAGTGTAGGAAATAAAGAAACACTGTTCATCCACTGCTCTGTGTGGTTCCAGGATTTATTTTCCTTGTTGTGCGTTCCTTGGTACAGTGTCTTAGCCTAGCCAACACGTGTTTTGTCGCTACTATAAAGTACACAGAAAATTCTACAGGGCTAAATTCCTAATCCTTGAGGTGCACTAGAAAGGGAGCAAACACGATGCCAAGCCAATCCTTGTGGATTGCCTGTCTGGTTGCTGAATTACCCTACTTTTGTCCTACTAGACTTCTGTCTCTGGGTTTGTTGTGGATACAATACCTGCCTCAGACTGGATTTTAGTGATTAATGTGTGAGGACACTAGAATTACAATGGTACAGTCCCCACGCACTCCCCCAGACTCAGCCCAAGTTTAGAGTGGCTGAACACCTTCAACATCTTGCATTTGCCCAGACATATTGCATTTTGTGCCTGTTCGCAGTAAAGCAAAGAGAAACTACTGCAAAAGTAGGTAGGTCAGGGCATGGAAAGTTTTACCCCACTGGTTAGAGAAGGGCCAGGAGTCTCCACACCTACTAGCTAGTTCCAGGCATAAATGTGGCATACCCAGGCACCCACACTTTCTGGACATGTGGAAGATCAGTAGAGGATTGGACCTCCTGTCTGTAACTAAAGAGAAGCCATGACGGACTGGGTCAGCTCCCTCTTATACCCAGGACAAACAAGTTGACTCCAAGTATTGGCTGGCTGACCTCCCGTGCGGCTACAGGGAGAAAACAAGTTGAAAGAGGACTTTTCCTAGAAATACCCATCTGAACACTGGCAACTAAAACTGGACTGGACCCACCTGATAGCTTCTGCCTGACATCATGTGAGTGCCTCCCCAGAGGTCCTGGAGGGCTTTAGAAGTGTACTGCTGTGGTGGATTGGAACCTAAAAGCTGTCATAAGGTAAACTCTATTACCAGGATGAATCCTGTTTGCATATCTGACCGGTGCTCCATTGAAGTCAGCCTGAAATTGAGCCTAGGTCCTGGACTATCGTGACTATAATTTTCCATTTGTGTCTAGTGCTTGTTGGCACTATTCCTGCTTAAAACTTAAAAATTCATATCTCAGTTCCCCTTATTAGAGTTCTGTCTTTTCCTGATTAAATTTTACTTTATTATTTTGGCATTCTTAACTCTATATTTATCAAACTTGAAGATATGTGTATTTTCAATGTACAAAGAGGTGAAGTCAAGAATAGCCAGCCTGCACTTACCTATATACATACAGTTTATTGATATTATATTAGTAAATATTCTAGTTATTACATTTTGACATGACAACATTTTATCACTCGATATTGTGACTTTCATATGGGCGATCATTACTGGTAATCGTGCAATAACTGATCACTGTTGTGATAGTATTTGATGTGGTCATTACAGCACTGATGGTCAAATACATTAGTAGCTTGGGTTGTTTTTATTGATCGGAACTTAGGTTATTTTTATTGATCGGAAGTAATTCTCATTATAGAAAACACTGGAGATGATGGAGGGTGTCAGAGAGGAGACTTTTCCATGGACAATAACCATCTGTGCAGACGTTTACATGGATATGTCCTACAGTGTCACAAGAGAGCCAAGGACAACACTACACCTACGTGAAATGTACACTTATCAGAAATCCATGTTACCTAAGGAAAGCAATCAGTTAATCTGCTTGTATCACCTAGTAGCCTGTTGGCCAATTTATCTGCCATTAGTTGTTATCTAGAGGCGCAATGCAGTTATCTCAGCATCGATAACTTAATTTGCTACCTGGACACCCACTTTGGATCTTTTTACTACTGCTTTCTCCTAATTGTCCTGCTTTTAACTTTCATATTCATCTGATCATTCCAAATTAATTCTATGGTGAACAATACATTTCAAAAAGTTTGCGATAATCTTTACCAACCATTCCTCTTCCAATAGCTGTAAGAAAAGAAAAGCGGGACGGCAGGTTCTGAACCCCATTAACTTTAGCAGCGGGATAAGCCGTTTCCTTCGGCGTTCATTATAAAACTTGCAAAAGCGGATGGCGTGTATCGTTGTCTGTGGTGATGTATCATCACAGGGGCAAGGAGGTAAGTCATTTGCCCAATTATTTCTCTTTGGAAAAACGACCAGTCTGTGAAAAAAGTTTAACCTTAACCTGACCAAAAGAAAGCGCTCATATGTAGTGATGTTATATGTTAGGTAAGGCTGGATTCCAAATGTTGTTTGTATAACCATAGAATGCCTAACTGACGGTTTCATGGCCTCGTGTGAAAGTCTTAATTCTTCAAGATGGTTAAGGCAATGGCCTTTAAAAGCCTTTCTGGATACCTCTTGAGCTGTCTGGGGATTATGATAGTATTTTTCTAACCCTAGATCCGTTAGAAATTTTTTCACATACTCTAACCATTTAGATTTGTGCATGTTCTCCAAGGCAATACAGTCTAAGATCAGCCTGTAGCTGTCAATTAGGAACAACGTGCATCTTTCTGTTATTGTTTTAAATGCAGTGATTAATTTGAGCTGGTGGTTTCCGGTGCTCAGTACCAGCACTTAATTCTCAACATGGGCGCTTGTAACAGGGTGGCACTTTCTTTCTAATTTAGAGATGAAGACAACAACAGTTTTTTATTAATTCAATATAGATTGATAATGACTATTACCTGCTGCCTAAGTGGTCCGTATAGCTTTGGAGGAGTGGAATAATATGAATTTTCACACTTATAGGAGTGTGATGGTTAGTAGTTATGTTGGTACTAATATTGGCAGCACTGGCAGCGGCCATGTGTGGTGCAAGCCAGGTACCCAACACCCATTGGGCTCAAAGGACTTCAGGCCCCCCCCCCCCCTGTCGTGTGGGTCAGCCCGGGCTGAGACAGCTTCTCGAGCACACACACAGCCACACCCGAGTACTTCACAGGTCTTTAAAAGACCAATTACTTGCTAGGAAGGCTTTTTTTGTGTTTTAACCCCTTTTTAGAGCCCCTGCATCTCCACTCTGCATATTGCGGGAAGAATCAGCCCCCCCCCCGAAAATTTTATTTCAAATTAAGCTCTGTTCAAACGTTTTCATTTTCGAGTCCCAGTGACAGAGTTTTTCTTTGACATTTTTAAATACTTTGTTGAAGATATTTTCTACAGCAACCTCTATTTTCGTGGGCGATAATTTGGGCCTCATTTAGACTGGCAAGCGGCCTACCATCCACCAAAGGTATAGAGCTAATACATTCAACTGCCCTGGCAGGGTACTGCCTGCCATACTTGAGCTCTCCATTTGCCTGGAGGAAACCTCTAAAAATTCAGACTAGATGCCACTGCTGCAGCTCTCCTGAAGGAATCTTTTTTTTTATTTCAACAGATTCTATTGTCTTTATGTCGAGCTTGTGTAAGCAGTGCGAAGCAACTGCGTCCAGCGAAGCATCGTTTGTCATCCACTTCCTGAGAAAGTGAGACAGGGGATGGGCAGGCGCAGGGGATTCTCCCTTGTGAGCACGCACGTTCACCCACACGCCGTGCACATCTCCTGTCCCACATTGCCAGGAAGTGGATAACACATACAGACAGACACACAAGCGTGCGTACACACACAAACACACATACACGCTCACACACACACACAGACAGACACACGCACAGACAGACACACGCGCACACACACACAAACACAGACAGACACACGCATACACAGACACACTCGCACACACGCGCGCACACACACACACACACACGCACACATCCCCCCCACCCCCCCACACACTCACCAGGCTCTTTCCGCGTGTCCCTCTCTCCCTCGGCAGCCAGCGGATCAGTGTCGGCAACAGGCGAGGCTCTCCACGAGCACGGGAGCCCCGCTAGCTCACACGCAAATCTTCTGGCTGGCTCCAGGAGCGCGGGATAGGCTCCCATCTGCTTCCTGTATTTTTGCGGCCCGCCCCCGTCCCAACACAGGTTGCCTGGCTTCCTGTCCAAGCCGGGCTGCGGCTGTGAGTTTTTCAATACCTGACTTGTTTTAAAACAAGCCCAATGACATGCCCTGCTCGCTGTGTCCCTAGCGTCCATTAACCATTATTTTCCAAAACTTGTCCTGTAATAGTGGTTTTGGTACATTACATGGTAATTTGCTGAACGCTTTGCAGGACAGGAAATAGTCATGCCTACCGCTGCCGCAGTGTCAACAAGCCTTTTGCTTCTTTGTTAAACAACTGAGCCCATTTTACATGTGCAAGCAACAGCATACGACGCTTTACCGCGGCGTACTCTTCCTTGCTGAACAAAAACACAACATATGCACCAGTCAGTTTACACTGCTGACATGCCTCCTGCTTCCTTCCTTATACCCATACAGGGACGTTATCCAGCACAAGTGCGCGCGCTCTGTGATATTTTTTTTTAAATAACAGATCCATACTTTTGCTGCATGGCTTGATCACATGCCGCACTTGCTGTGTCTCTGGTGTCTCTTACCCATTATTTTGCAAACATATACTTGCCTTGTAATGGGTATTTTGGTATTTTACAGCGTAATTTATCCTGCATTTCCGGCTTCCTTACCCAACACCTCAAAACAACTGCACATATGGGCCCAACACTGCAACAAACAATAGAAGCCATACATATACCAGCTACATCAAACATCTCCTGCTTTCTTCCTTATACACATACAGGAAAGTTACTGGAATTGAAACCACATTTCAAGTGCACGCGCTCTCCTACTTTTTTTCTATAGAACATACACATCTCCGGTGTATCCTGCTCGCATCATACACACATTCTCAGCGCTCAGATCAGACAGCAGCAGCAGAGGAGCACACGCAGTGGCAGACAGTGCAAGGAGCGCAGCGTCCCCGGTAGAGCACAGTGTACTCGCTGTGAGTCGTACCTGCCTGGGCGAGCACTTCCTCTTACTGCCACATACCCTCCTGCGTATCTCACCAGGTCGCTCCTCTCCAATCCCCAACTGTCCCTGCACCACCTCCAGTGTCAGTCAGCGCTGCGCCATCTGCCGACCCCCACCATATTCTTCCACGACTACAGACTACGTTTCCTTCCATCGCCAGCACGAGGATATTGCACCAGAACCTTTAAGCCCCTGACGCCCCCTCCATACAGCTACTCCTGCATTCCTTACCGTTACGCCATACTTCAGCACGATGCCCTGCAGCTTGTCCTCAGAGCTCACGGGGTGCTCGGTGTACATCTCTACCCAGGCAGCTGCTCAAGGACAGTTCGGCCTCCGACTCGGAGCCTCAGCTCGGATAGACAGCGTTTCTTCTCTGGTGATCCTCAGCTTACTCCGATACAGGCGATGCGCACGCTCACAGCATCTGTGAGCACCCACCGTACTTTCAGTTTCGTTCCAGCCCTCCAGCAACTTACAAACATCAATGAATATGTCAAGAGAAGCCCCGTCATTAATCCGCTTCCTGGAAACAGTCCGGAGGTTTCTGTAGTGGAAAGTTTGACTCATCCTAAGGCAGCGCACAGGGTTAAACTGCCTGCTGCTAACAAAGTTTACCACTAGTTTTTCTTTCCTTCTAGTTTTTCTTTCCTTTAGCGTTCAGTTTACCTATTTTGTTTAAAAATGTTTCTCCACATTTGCAAAAAGCAACGAGGGTAGTCTTATGGGTAAGCTTCTTTTCTCAAAGAAAATTAGAGAGCCCAGGGCGCAGTGGACACACGGGAGCACTGGAGAAAACAAGGATGTTACACATGACACCGTTGACTCTTCTCACTTTCAAAGAACCAAATACATCTGATATTTATTTATTCCCACTGAGCCACAGTAAAGCAGTTCTCAGAAGCGGTCGCTCCCCTTGCTGCTCCCTGCTCATCCACCTGGTATCGTAGCGCTCTGATTGCCACGCATTGCATGCATTGCTCACACTGCTAGAATTTTTTGTCATCGTAGCGCTTATTGCCAGACTTGCTCGCACTGCTGAATATTAAGTTATCGTAGCGCTTTACTATTAGACCGCGCTTTGTTATTTACTGTGCCATTGGTATTTACTGTGCCACTCGCTTTGCCTGCTCTGATAATTGTTGCCTGACTGTGCTGCCCAGTTCATAGCGCTTAATTAAGGTCGTGCCCCAATCTTGTCCTGTTTCGCTTTTGGCTTGCTGCCATTTTGTTGTTTGTTGTTTGTTGTTGTGCCGCCCAGCTCTCCACCCCGCTCCCACCTCCCAGCTGCTCCTCCCTCGCCCCACCCCCCCTCCACTATCCACTTATGACAGTTGCTTTTGCACGCAGCGTTCACGCGCAGCCGTTGCGCCCCATGCGCGCCGAAGTTGCGCCAAAGGTAAGCCCATCTACGCACGTCCGCGCCAGGACCGCGCCCAGCGCCATACCCCCCGCAAACTCCACTCCGCCCGCATAACGTACAACGCCGCCACCCTCTCTGCACTTAACCCCGGCCAACTCCCCAACTGCTACCAAGCCGCTCCAGGACATACCCATGGATCTTTCATCTGCCACTCCTGCAAGTTCGACTGCATTAAGACCCACAGCAAATCCATATACTCCAAACAGAGCTCCAACACTAACCACTTGAAATGCATCCTGCTCAACACCCGCTTGGTCCACAGACACGCCATTGAACTTTGGAACCTACTCGACACCACATCGCCGGACGTCGCCTTTCTTACAGAAACCTGGATGAACACCTCATCAACGCCCGACATCGCCATAGCCATCCCGGACGGCTACAAAATCATCCGAAAGGACTGCATCAAGCAAATAGGAGGAGGAATCGCCATCGTTCACAAGAACACCATCCACATCACAACCAGCACCGATGACATCCTCACAACCCCCAAACACCTTCACTTCCAGATCCACACCGACCCTAAGACCACTCTCAGAGGCACCCTCATCTATAGACCAACCGGACCCCGCACACAATTCAGCGAAGACATCACTGACTTCATCAGCCCTCACGCCCTCTCTTCTGAGGACTATATTCTACTGGGAGACCTCAACTTCCACCTGGAAAAGAACAACAACAGCAACACCACCACCCTCTTGGACAACCTCGCCAATCTCCGACTCAAACAACTTGTTGACACCCCCACCCACTATGCCGGGCACACGCTCGACCCAATCTTCATCTCCAGCAAGCACATCTCCTTTAATCACACCACAGCTCTCAATTGGACAGACCACAGTTGCGTTCACTTCAACTTCAAAAAGACTACGCCCCACAACCACCCACAACCAATTCCACGCTTCACCAAAACCTCCCCGCAAAATCATCGGACCAAAACCAAGCAGCCACCAACCTCACACAATGGATCACCCACAGCGCCGATGAAATAGCACCTTTGAAAAACCATCAAATCAAGCAAGGCAGCAAAAAAGCCCCCTAGTTTAATGATGACCTTAAGAAATCCAAGAAGATCTGCCGCACCCTCGAGAAAGCCTGGCGAAAAAACCCAACCACTGACAACCTGGCCACCTTCAAGAACGCCACCCGCAAACACCACCAACTGATCCGATCCACCAAGAAATCATCATTCAAGGATCGACTCGACAATAACGCCCACAACAGCAAAGAACTATTCAACATCGTCAAAGAGTTTACCAACCCCACCGCCGGCACCAACGACATCACTCCCTCCCAAGACCTCTGCGACTCTCTAGCCTTGTTTTTCCACAACAAAATCGCTGACATACATAACAGCTTTGGAGACCAGTCCACCCCACCCACCTCTGAACTTGAACTCCCATCCAACAACCTTTGCGCCTGGAACCCAATCACCCCTGAAGACACCATCCACCTGATGAACACCATTCACTCAGGATCACCAACCGACCCATGTCCCCACCACATTTTCAACAAAACAGACTCCATTATCGCACCCCATCTCCGAGACGTCATCAACTGCTCCCTCAACTCTGCTACCTTCCCGGAAAGCTGGAAACATGCTGAACTCAGCGCCCTCTTGAAGAAACCTACAGCAGACCCCACTGAACTTAAGAACTACCGCCCCATTTCGCTCCTCCCATTCCCTGCCAAAGTCATTGAGAAAGCCGTCAACGGCCAACTCGCCGCCTTCCTCGGATCCAACAAATCCCTCGACTCTTCACAGTCCGGCTTCCGAGCCAAACACAGCACCGAGACCGCCCTCATCGCAGCAACAGACGACATTCGAACCCTACTGGACAACGGAGAAACAGCTGCCCTCATCCTACTTGACCTCTCCGCAGCCTTCGACACAGTCTGTCATAGCACCCTTATACAACGCCTCAGCAACGTCGGAATACAAGGAAAAGCATTGGACTGGATCATCTCGCTCCTCGCCGGAAGAACCCAGAGAGTCCGCCTCCCCCCTTTCAGATCAGAGGCCGCCGAAGTCATCTGCGGCGTACCCCAAGGATCTTCACTCAGTCCCACCTTCTTCAATTTATACATGAGTCCCCACGCATCCATTGCGCGCCAACACAACCTCAACATTATCTCCTACGCAGACGACACCCAGCTGATCCTCTCCCTCACCAAAGACCCAAAAACCGCCAAAACCAAGCTACATGAAGGGATGAAAGAAGTAGCCGAGTGGATGAAGAACAGCCGTCTAAAACTGAACTCGGACACAATGAAAGTCCTCATCTTAGGATCATCCCCCTCCGCCTGGGACGACTCATGGTGGCCACCGGCCCTGGGAACTGCACCCATACCAACGGACCACGCTCGTAACCTTGGCTTCATTCTGGACTCCTCCCTCACGATGACCAGACAAGTCAACGCCGTCTCATCATCATGCTTCAACATCCTACGCATGCTCAAGAAAATCTTCCGTTGGATCCCCACCGAAACAAGAAAAACAGTCACCCATGCACTGGTCACAAGACGACTAGACTACGGAAACACCCTTTACGCCGGAACCACAGCCAAACTACAGAAAAAACTCCAACGCATCCAAAACGCCTCAGCCAGACTCATCCTTGACATTCCCCGCCAAGCTCACATCTCAGGTCACCTGAAAGACCTCCACTGGCTCCCGTCAACAAGAGGATAACGTTCCGCCTTCTCACCCATGCACACAAAGCCCTCTACGACCTAGGACCCGAATACCTCAACACACGCCTGTCCTTTTACACCCCCACCCGCCAACTTCGATCGTCCAATCAAGCCCTCGCCGCAATTCCACGCATCCAAAGATCCACCATGGGGGGAAATCCTTCTCCTACTTAGCGGCCAAGACCTGGAATTCTCTCCCCACCCACCTCTGCCTGACACAAAACCACTTCTCCTTCAGAAAACAACTAAAAACTTGGATATTTGATAAGTAAAGCTCTCCCCCTCCCTCAAGCACCTTGAGACTCTCTGGGTGAGTAGTGCACTATACAAATTCAAACTTGACTTGACTTGACCTCTATCTATCTATCTATCTATCTATCTATCTATCTATCTATCTATCTATCTATCTATCTATCTATCTATCTATCTATCTATCTATCTATCTATCTATCTATCTATCTATCTATCTATCTATCTATCTATCTATCTATCTATCTATCTATCGCCCTCCTTCTATCTATCTATTGCCCTCCCTCCCTCTCTCTATCGCCCTCACTCTATCTATTGCACTCACTCTATCTATTGCACTCACTCTATCTATCACACTTACTCTATTGCATCACCACAGCAGCACTCAGCACCACCACAGCATCACTCAGGGGCACCACAACATCACTATGCACTACCACAGCATCACTGAACGCCACAGCATCACTCAGCACCACCACAGCATCAATCTGTGCAACCATTCAACAACAACTGCTTCAAATATGTTCTCTCAATGTTTCAAGCTTTATTACAAATGTCACAAAAAGATGTTAATATTTCACTTCTGTTCTTGGATTTTCGTCACAATAAAATACACTGAACATAATCTTCACAAAAGTTATTTACAAAAGTTTAACCTATGGCCATTATAAATTACAATAGCTTTTATTGAAATATTAATCATTTAAAAAAATTAAAAGGCATTGTTATTTGTAATATCAATACATCTAAGTCACGTAAATACAAAACATGTGCATTACAAATGTTATAGGTGTCACATTTGCAAAAGTTAAAAGTATTGGCATTGTAAATGACAAAGCTATTAATTTCGCTATTTTCAAAACCAACACATAAATAAAATATTTTTCATTTACAAGACCAATAGCTCAAACGTTCCTAATGTGAGACCTATTGCATTGCAAATGCTTGTTTCCAAATGACATTACATACAACATAAAACATACAGTCATCGTTTTGGAGCTGTTATCCCAACTCTTTTGTTTTACAAAAACAAACTCAGGATAGAGGGAATTTGGTTTTGTAAATCAAACCTCTAATTGCGCTGACACGTGAGAGTTTTCCTCAGGGTGTAGGCAGGGCCGGACTGGCCATAGCGGGCACCGGGCAATCCCCTGGTGCGCTGCACGGGTGGGGTCCGGTTTTTTGGCCCCTCGGGGCCCTTTTTGTTACTGGGCCGTTTTTGCAGCATAGCTGCAAAATCGTCCCTCTACTAAAAAACGGCCGAAAATGGGCCCAGGCATAGAGTTCGGCGGCACCTCCAACCCCCCCCCCCCACCCCCCCAGTGGGGAGGGGTGGCCGGCCGAGCACTTTGCCAGGGCCGGTTGTGGTTCTCAGTCCGGCCCTGGGTGTAGGGGTCATTTTGATTTTCTTTTCTGTGTAGGGCCACCAGGCTTTTTTTCTGTAAGCCCGGATAGGGAAAAAACGTACGTTGGACCACCTGCTTCAAACAGGTCAGGCGGTCCGAGGTACGTAGTTCAAGGGCCCGAACTATGACTGCTTGTCAGGCTGTTTGGCTTCAATCACACTCATGGTGACTTGCGAGTGACAGCTGAGCACCATCCCTGTCAATAATTATAATTTTTTTTTTTAAAGCAGTCGAGCTTTATAAAGGAACCAAAGTTGACAGGTGCAAATCAATGATAGATCCTGTAGTCTTCATCGCTGACATACTTATGTTACACCTGCTGTATCAGCTAGCAGCGAACGGGCATGGCGGGGCAAAAAAAAAAAAACACTTACCTTTTCACGGCTGCCGTCTCTTCTCAGCTTCGCCCCCTTCTCACGGCCGCCTTCTCCTCCTCTTCAGTTCTGGAAACACACAGGCTCTTGTAAGCCAATCAGGTCTGAGCGCCGTGGTTCTGTTCTCAGATGGGGACTGGGAGACAGTGCATGTTCCCCACCAGGAAGGCATTACAGCCCAGTGGGGAACATGCAAAGTGCGCATGACTGTTTGGCCGGCCCAAGATGGGTCCACCACTCCTACTCCTGTGACCCCAGTCCTGCCCTAACCTAGCCCCCTAGTGAAAAATGAAATGCTAATAATAAGGTTAATATTATTTTATATTTCCTGCTCTGAGAGCAATGGGGCTACCCCGCCCCTGTCCATCTGACTCCAAATGAATCAGACTTGAGTTTGGTGGAGCGGATACTCCCTCATCATTGTGAAGATGTACCCTCACTACCACACCTAAGCCAGCCGTGGCCCGTGCAAATAAGAGCGATGAGGCCGGGTTGGGGGGGATTCAACATACGACCACGAGGGGAAATTAAAAGATTAATTTTCCCTTGTGGTCATCTGTCGAAATTCCCCCTCCTCCCCGACCCGGCCCTGCACTTGCTGCAGCTGAGCTGAGCCTTAGTTCTTTTAAATATCCCATATTATCAGTAGGATAAGTGCTGATCTGTAAAGTCACACACCCAGAATTCAACAAAGTTGTCACTTGATTTCCGTCCAGACCACATGCTAATCTACGGCCGAAATTGAATGCATGAGAAGGTCCCGTGGACAAAGCACGTGTTGGCTGTTTTTCTTCCCCATCGCCTCAATGTTACATCAGCCACCCTTCACAAGGGAATCAAGTTGTGAACCATACCCATTGCTGGTTACATATATAGGGAGTTGTCGTTCCTAAGGAACTATGAAATGAAAGTGTAAGAATAGGCTTCGTTCCAAATGATAATGAGCTGTATATATAAATGTTAATTTACATTTCAATGAATCTGTGATATGGATTATATGATATATAACTATACTTCTATTAAAACACTATTGTGAATCATAAATACATACTGAGCGAAATTTTGTCTGAACACTGGTATTGCATTATAAGCCTATACACGTTCAAGCAGACCCCTAGCATGTCCTATACCTAATTTTAAATAGCCTTCCCGCTCTGAAGCTCTAATTCTTTTGGGGCAAGTGCTACCTGGTAGAAGTAGATGGGTGTCTAGGTTGTGAACCCCAAAATGTTTTGTAAAGGCAGGGCAAAAGTAATATTGTGCAAATGTGCCAAAAAGAGTGCAAAGTGGTATCACTGTGCATCAGTAATTCCAGGTTTCGATACTACCGGTAATTTCTTGTTTTAACTTGAGTTTCGCTCAGACGTATCAGCTGCTATCAGAAGCCACGATCTCGAGAGAGAAACGAAGCAGATTTGCTTTGTTTTCACGGATCTTGTAGTTTCAACAAGGCCGTTAAACACGATTGCCATCCCATTAGAATTACCAGGGCAATCATGCTGAAGGCCTGTATCTTGCAATGCTGATCAGCCTGGTAACTCCTCTACCGGCCCCATCATGATTACTGGGTTCACTCGCCGTGATGCTTTAAGGGTTTTGCCGTTTTACCATTCAGAACACTCTGGCATTAACAATATATGCACTAGTGAGCTGTCTAATACAATTTTTATTTCGATGCTTCTAAAGGGCAATCGACATGGGTCGTTCACAGTCACGCCACATCAGCCAGTACTACGAAATGATTTTACTCTATTGATTAGTGACTATATTCTATTTATACAATATGGGTAAGAACATTGGGGCATATTTACAAGGGGATATCGCCACCAGAAAGTCACTTTTAGCAATGTTCTTGCGGCAATATCCCTTTCCATATTTACAAAACGGCGTTAAGCCACTTAACGTGGCTTAACGCCCCCATGTAAATATGGCCCTTTTTCACGCTTCACTTAGTGTGAAAGGGACATGCAATGTGTATTGTATTGTGCTCTCCACTGCACGCCCATTGTTTTTTGACGCTCCCCCATATTTACAAGGCTGGGGCAGCGCCAAAAACTAAAACCAGGCAATACCTGGTCTTAGACTGGCGATATGAGGTGAAAGGAAATTTCTCCTTTAATTTTTCTTTTTCTTTGTGTGCTAGGGAAGCAGACATAGAAAAAACAAATCACCTTTAAAGATTGCTGCAGCGCAGGCACCCTTGCAACATGGTGTAAGGGTGCTTGCGCTGGCGCAAGGCAGCTTTTTAAACAAGAGCGCTAGGGGAAATGCAGGGATGCAAAACATTTTGGTAAATACGGTGTATCCCTGTGACATTTTATTCAATAGTGGAATGTTTGGCAGACCACTTCTCCTAAGATTTTCTTGGTACGAAGAGTGGAGGACTATAGTGTGACGTGTACGAAGTGTTTCATTGTCATGCCTGATGACCAGAGGGGTGATCTTATTGTGTCACATGTAGCAGTGCCCACACTTCATCAGTGTCAAGTCTGAAAACAAAGCCCTTGCTTCTCACTTTCTGACAGCACCATCTAAAATACTTTTTTTATGCAATAAAGGAGTCAATTGTTGGATGAGTATGTGCATCAAAACATAAAGTGACATATACATTATAATCTTGTGCATGATTTTACACGCTGTTTCTTCTGGTGAAATTCCAGACTTTTCCCCTCTCTACTGTGTTTGTGGTACTTCCATGGAATGTTCAGTTTTATCTCTTTCGGTTTTCCCTGACTTCCATTGCCTTAGAAAATGTGTGGGAATAATTGCCATAAAAGCCTTTGTATGTGGAGCAGCGTAGGAGAACTGTCTCCCCTCCCAGGGAAGGCAGTGAACGGATTCAGACCACTTTGGGCATCAGCTTAAATCTGGGCTGGTCAGTTTCTGTCTCCACCCTATGCTAAGATTTGTGTTACTGACTATGGCTAGATATTCTACGAGTTTGAATAACAGGTGTCTCGAGTATTCTAGTGTGCCGCATTCTCCTGATTGAGTATGCTTAGTCTTGCCTATGTGTGGCACCTCGGGGTTCTTAGAAGATGCCTTTCTCTGTATGTGATTTCTCACTGTCTCAGGCTGGCAGGTGCCCGGTGCTGCTGTGACTGCCATCTGATCGACATATCATTCTAGCCATATTTGGCTGCAATTGTTTGGAAAAATCCAGGTACAGCTCTGAAAAAGAACAAATATTTTCATTTCAAACCCCTACAAATTCAACAAAATGATATAGTAACTACCATATGTATTGTCAAAGTCCTCACATGGCATTGAGAGTGGTTCCATCCTGCCACAGAAAGACTTTGCCTGCCCTTTTGTTTTTCATCAAAGTTTGTGTGATGGAACTACGAATGCCATTACCACGCCTGCCGGTTCAACATGGTCTTAACCACGCAAGTCTTAAGCATGCATATGCCTTTACCACACATGCCTTTACAATGAACTATGAGTTGTTAACGCATGTATGGAAAAGACATGCGTGGTTAAAACTTGCCTAGATACCCCAACCCATTCCCCCCGCCTTGAGCTCTAAAATGCCCTCAGGCCAAAAATCTACTCTGAACCGAGCCCTCTGCCCCCTGGTCCCACTCCTGCCCTCGGCCCAAGCCCTAAAACCCCCCAGGACAAAAATCTACCCTGACCCCAGCCCCTCCACCGCCCTGAGCCCTAAAACACCCCCTGGGCAAAAACCTACCCCAACCCCCCGCCCTGAGCCCTAAAATACCCCCTGGCCAAAATACTGCTCCTTCCTCCCAAACCTGAGACCTAAAACTACCCTCTCCCTCTTGAAACTTCCCCAATCCCCCCCAGCCCTAAAACATCTCCGAATCCCAAGCCCTAAAAACGTCCCAGCCCCGAAAAACTACCATTGACTCCTCCCCAGCCCTGAGAACTACCCCAACCCTTAACAACTACCCCCCAAGACCTAGACCCAACCCCACTTACCTAACCGCGTTCTCTTCTAATCCTTCCTCTTCCTGGCCCACCCCTTCTGCACATCTAGACCACACGTATGCCTTAACCCTGCATATGCGTGGTTAAGGCCTATGCATGGTTAAGGCAGGCGTGGTTACGGGCACCATGGTTGAAGCTGCGTTGTTTCGTTCATTTCCCTTCATCAAAAGGATCAGAAAAGCTATTGACGATGCTCTGTGTTTTTGTTGTCTCTACAGTGGAGACTTATGGATCAATGGCACACTATCCATAGAAGAAGAAAAGTAATGTCTCCGTGCCAGGTTATTGGATGACTGAACAACTGGTTGCAGCATATTCTATAGTGCTGCTGCAAACGCTTTAAATCTATGCCTTAAAGTACGAGCTTACCAATCACATAACATGCACCTTATTTGACTTACTTCACTTTGCCCAGTGTGCATATGATAGGCTATATGATGACATGCAAAAGGAAAATACTGTGGTTGTGCCCCTTTCATTGTAGCATATGTGTATATTTATTGGCAGTTGTATGTAGCGTGGACTAAACCTGATGGGTGTCATAGTGGTTTCCTTAAAAACAGTTACAATATAGGTGGTTTAGTTGTATATTTTACCTTTCCCTGAGGTTAGGTTTCACTTTGCTACACAAGCAAGCACAAGCCATTCCTTTGAGGTAGATCCTGAGTATGCTCCCATGCATTAAATCCTAAGACACATCGACCAAAACAAAGATGGCCACCCAAGGTCTTGTGAGAATTCAAGTGAAACCAATCTAGTTTTTTCCATGCGTGGTCATGTTTTGCAATAAGACTGCCTCCTGTGTGGAGCGCTGCATGTGATGCAGGAAAAAAACTGTAGGATGCTGGTGTCCTCACATATTACCTAACTCTTCTCTCGATGGTATTGCCAGCTGCAGTGGACCCACTTCCAGTCCTCTACGGCTCACTACTCTATGTGGATGATGTCCTCAACAAGGACATGACAAATGTAGCATGAGATGGAGTTTCTCAACCATGTTGTCTTTGGAAGATGACACTTAGAATGTAGCTTTCCCCCAGAAGCTCTGTATCTAATTTATGAGGGTTAATAGCATCCACAAAAACATCCTGGTCACATGTGAGGTCTTCAGGAGAACAAAGGACTGACCAATTCCAGAGATGCATCCTGCAACAACTCCCCCGCTAGATTTGCCAAAACTGATTAGCCTCACATCGAAGGGTGCCTCATAATTCTCATGTTAGACCCTTATGGCTATCTATGGCCTTCTATTTTGTCCTGTGTTTGTGAATGTATGGTAGAAGGATAGACCAGGCAAGTGATCTCTGACCAATCAGTCCTATAGTGTAGGTTTCTTTGACCAGCTGGCTCTCTTCCATTCATTAGGAAAATACCTAGGAAGATGTACCCAGCACAGATTGTTTACAGTTACGAAATTTAAACTTAGAAAACCTTTGAAGTTGCTTCTAACTTCCGACCTATATTCCATTAACTAGATAGGAAATGGCACTTCTGAGCCAGTGCTTGGTTTTTATATTCTGATCTTCTAAATAAGCTCTGCAGCATCATATGAGAGAGACTTCTAACCAGAAACAGTCTTTCGAAGATGTCTTCCACTGTTTAATCTGGGGCACTGCTGCGCTGGAGGTAAGAAGGTGACTGAACCTGAAGGATAAGAGCAGTTACAAACTATCTGAGTCTACAGAAAGGATGGATTTAGAATTGAGCCTGAGCGGAAACTATGACAATCTGCTGCCAACTGGTGGTCAAGAAACCTAACAATATCTCCTTATCAAGTGAAATGAGGAGCAGCAGAATACATTCCATGACCATGAGTCTGATTAGTGAGCATTGCCCTGATCCAATATACATCTACCTGAATTTGTGGGAGCCCACAACACCCCTTATTCTTTCTACTAGGAAAACAAGAGTTTTTACATTGTGCTTAAGGTTTTTCTGTAAGGTTCTGTGTGTGAGACTTGTCATCTTAATTCTATGGCAGGACCGGAAGCTTCGGATTATGCCTTCTTCCTTCGCTCTTTATTTTTTACAGGAGCAAGAAAACAAACACCAAACTACATTTCTCATGAACAGTTGGGAAAAAACAACAATCTTCTCATAGTCCTTTGTCTGTCTCCGCACTCTTGCTGGCTCCCATCATGATCCACAGCCGCTTCCTCTTCCTCTTTCTTCGCTGCTCAGCAGCAAGTTAAATGTATTTTCTCCTTTCTCCTGAGTTTGGGGGCTTGTGGGGACAGCGTTTGTGGCATTTATTAAGAGCTGCCTGTTTTTGACTTCCAGATTCCCCCTAGCAATCGCGGAACGCGTTTTGCGCTCCTCACGCGATATTCGGCCCCGCGAGGTGCGGTGACGTCCTTTCACCACTGGGGGGCGCACGCTCACTCTGTGTTGGGGTGAGCGAGGAGCACTATTTGAAAGCGTTTTTTGCGTGCGTTTGGCGCAGACAGCTTGCGGTGCCCCTGCCACCCAGCTTGACACCGTGTCGGGTCGCAAATTTCCAGTGTTTCACTGTTGAACGCCCTTTGGGGTCTGTAGTAGGCTTGCTAAAGGAACACCCTGTGGGGTCGTAATTGGCACTGGTTTGGTGCTGTGGGATGGGTGGTGCCCAGTGATTGAGTGGGCTGCAGCGTCCCCAGGGCTCGCCCCTTGAATTTGTGCGCCTTGCGCCCCCATATCTGCCTGGGCTAACTCCCAGCTGTAATTTTGTACCCGTGAGGATCCAGTTGTGGTGCTGGTGCTGTCGCACTTCTCCTGCAGAGCCTAATTTAACTCGCAATGCAGGGCGGGCAGGACCAGTACGCGGAGGAGGATCCTCTGAGTTATGCCACCTGGGATGAGGACTTTTACCAGGCGGTCGATGACTCGATCTATAGGGAGGTGGACCAGGCTATGGTCCCCTTAGAACAACACCTTACAGCTAGGCTGGATGAGGCGTACTCCAAATTGGCGTCCCTGATTCCCACGCTGGTGCCTGCCCCGGCCCCCACACCTTTCCCTTCCCCCCACTCCCCTAAGGAACCCCTGCACAGAGGGGGTGGATCCCGAGGCTTTTTGCGAGGGTCAAGAGCGCGTTTATGGCGCACGAGGGACTCTCACCTGCCCCGGTAACCCCGGCTGAGGTCTCCCCTCCGACCCCTCGGACGGTGTCCCCAGATCCACAGGATGATGAAGATTCACCTGACACGGACGAGGAGGCTTGCTCCTCCCGCTCGTGGCTTCCATCCCAACCTTCCTCCTCGGCAGGTCCTTCGGACATGCTGGACCCGAACGATATCGTCCACCCCTGGTCGTCGGAATGGGTTTCCCATGTGAGAAGGCAGCCCACTTTGTGGCGAACCGCCTGCGCAAGCCAGTGGACAAGGACGCCCGTAGTCAGCTCTGAGCGGAGTGTCCTCGCCCCTTCTTGGAGGGCAAGGTGGCCATGACTCCCGACATCGACCCCAAGATGGGCACGTTTCTGGCAAAATTTGTGAAGGACCCTCGGAAGGGTATAGATAGGTCCTGGCGTACGTGCCAGGACAAGATGTTGGACGCTGTGGGGCCCATGACTAAGATCCTGGACATGGCCGAGGAGGCCAAAATTTTGGGAGTTCTTATTTCCCCGGAGATCCTCCCCAACTGGGCCCAGCGGGCCATTGTTTTTCTCGGAAATGCTAACTGCGCCCTCTCAATGGAGAGGAGGAGGTCACTGCTCATTAAGATCGACCCTAAACTGGGTGACCTCGCCTCCTCCAAGGCTGGCGTGGTGGTGCAAGGAGGTCTGTGTGGAGACCCGTTAATTAAGGAATTAGGAAAATTCGTGGCTTCGTTCACTTCCCTAGATAGGGCGCAATCTAATATCAAAAAGGTCTTTGCCCCCGGGTTTTTGAGAAGACCGGACATGGCAGGGGCCGCTCTTTCGGTCGTGGCAACAGCTCCGACAGGGGGCATGGCTCCCGCCACGGTCAGTTCCAAGACAATGGCCGCTACAACAACTTCTATCCCACGAGGGGACAACAGTTCCGGGACGTGGAGGCCAGAGAGGCCAGCAACAAAGTGCTGGAAGAGGTGAGTGTGCTGCCTTCAGCGAGTTTGCGTGTTGGGGGGGGCGCTTGGCGCTGTTTTATCAGGCATGGGCTTCCCTTACAAGCGTCGCATGGGTGCTGCAGACGGTCCAGGGCTTCCAGCTGGAGTTTCATGGCCGTCCGCGTCAGCTACATCGTCCCGCCCTATTGTGTTCTTGCAGTGCGATGCAGAGTTGGTGCATGATGAGGTTTCCGCACTCCTGTTAAAAGGGGCGGTTTGTTGCGCTTGCGAGCACCCGACGGTTTCATCAGTAATCTCTTTATGGTCGACAAGGTCGACGGTAGGCGGTGTCCAGTCAACAACTTGAAGGAGTTCAACGAGTGGCTGGTGTACCGACATTTGAAGATGGAGGGGATCCACCTCCTGAGGGATGTGTTACGCCCATCCGATTGGATGGTCAGGCTCGACTTAAAAGACGCTTATCTCCCAGTACTGGTTTTTCCTCCACGTCGACGTTTCCTCCAGTTCAGGTGAGACGGTCGAGTTTACGAATTCACCACGCTTCCTTTCGGACTCTCCTCGGCTCTGTGGTGCTTCACAAAGGTGCTTTGCCCGGGGGTGGAGGCTTTGAGAACCCAGGGCATGCATATGATTGTTTACCTCGACGACATGTTGTTCATGGACCAGTGTCCAAGGCGGCTTTCCTCCCTGTTACAGGTGGCGGTTGACCTCCTTCAAGGGCTGGAATTTGTCATCAACGAGAAAAAAATCTCTTTTGGTTCCCGTCCAGTGTGCCACCTTTTTGGTGTTCAACATAGACTCGGTGGCTTCGACTCTGAGCCTTCCGGCTAGGAAAATGGCGAAGATCCGGCACGAATTGCGCCAAACTTTGGCGAGGCGGCAGATATCCCGCCGCCAATTGGCCCGGCTGATGAGTCTTCTGTCATCGTCCATCCAGGCCATTTTCCCCGGTCCCTTACATTAACGGGCCATGCAACGTTTGAAGGATTTCCACCGCAGGAAGGGTCTGACGTACTCTCAGCTGATTCTGTTGTCGGAGGAGGTGAGGGACGAGATGCAGTGGTGGCTGACGCACATGGAGGCTTGGAATGGCCGTGCGATTTTTGGCTCAGCACCGGACATCATTATCGAGTTGGACGGCAGTCGGGCCGGCTGGGGGGCCAGGTGCCGGGAGTTTTCCACAGGTGGAACCTGGTCCACGCTCGAGCAGTCGTTACACATCAACTGCTTGGAGTTGCTAGCGGGGTCCTTTGCAGTCCAGTGCTGGACGAAGGACAGAGTGCAGTCCTGTGTCCTCCGTTGGATGGACAACGTTTCGGCGGTCCGGTACATCAACCATCTGGGAGGTTCCAGATTAAAGATGCTAACGGATCTCGTGCGGGAGTTCTAGCACTTTTGCCTGAATCATCAAGTGTTGGTCACGGCAGAGTATTTGCCGGGTCTGAAGAACGAGGTGGCCGATTGGCACTCTCGGCACCTCCTGGATGCCAGCGTGTGGAAGTTAGACCCTCAGGTGTTCTCCTTGCTGTCGGAGAAGTAAGGGCCATTCCGGTGGACCTGTTTGCGTCACGCCTAGACCGCCAGCTTCCACGGTTCTTCAGTTGGCGCTCGGATCCGCTCGCGGAGGTGACAGATGCGTTCCTGCAGGATTGGTCGGGCGAACAGGGGTATGCGTTTCCTCCGTTCTCAATGATAATGCGGGTGTCAGCGCTGCTGCGCGGCCAGTTGGTGGAGGTGGTGATGATCACACCGTGGGGGAGGTTTCAAGTTTGGTTTCCGGTTCTTCTGGAACTTTCTTGGGATGCTCCAATCCTACTCCCCCATTATCCTCATGTTCTGCTCAATCCAGACAAGGTTCCCTACCGTTTGGTCCTAGAGGGGTCACTGCGCTTGATGGCATGGAGGATCTCCGGAGTCGCTTGGCGCTCCCGGGCCTTTTGGGAAAAGCTGAGGACTTGCTCGCCAGAGCATGGGCTGAGAGCACAACCAAGAGGTATCGGTCGGCCTGGCATCGATGGCGCCGTTGGTGTGTGCGACGGGTGTGGATCCCGTGGGGACAGATGTAGTCCATGTGCTCAATTTTCTGGCAGGCTTGGCGGAAGAGGTACTAGCGTATTGTTTCATTAATACCTTTCGGTCTGCGATATCAGCTGGTCATGCGCTGGTGAAGGGTTCCCCAGTTGGGGAGCATCCTTTGGTGTGTAGGCTTCTGAAGGGGATTCGTCTCTCGTTGCCTCCAGAGCTACGCTACTCTGGCCTTTGGGACGTGAACAGGGTTTTGAATTTGTTTCTGTCGTGGTAGCCGAATAGATTTCTATCTCGGAAGGAACTAACGGCTAAATTAGCCATGCTGCAATGCCTGGTCTATTGCAGGCGAGTCTCGGACGTATGAGCATTGGACATCTCGGCCAGAGTTTTTTCCCCAGATGGGGTACCTTTCACGCTGAGTAGGCGGACTAAGTCCAACACGAGAGTTATCTCATACCCGGCTTTCCCGGATTCCCCTAAACTGTGTGTGGTACAGTGCCTCCGTGAATTTGAAGATATGACGGATGATACCCACCCTCCGGGCGAAAGACAAGTTCTCATTGCCCTACGTAAACCGTACAAGGCTGTTTCATCCCCAACTATCGCTCGATGGGTGCGTTGGGTGATGCAGGAGGCGGGGATTGATACTAAGCAATTTGGTGCTCATTCAGCGAGAGGTGCTATGGCCTCTAAAGCTTTTGCCTTTGGGGCCCGATTGGAGGATCTGATGCAGGCGGCTGATTGGTCCTCAGATTACACTTTTAAACGGTTTTATTTCAAACCGGTGCTGGATGTGGCACGTTTAGTTGTCGACAAGCTTTGAACCTACATTATCCGAAGCCTCCGGTCCTGCCATAGAATGAAAATTTGCCTAGCCATCGGTGCTAGTAAGTTTCAATTCTATTAAGGACTCGGAGGCGAGGATTATCCCTCCCAATGACTTCCAAGAAGTGGACCCTTCCTCGTACTGTCTGTAAGTAAACCTTTTCATGCATTGGCTTATGCTTGTTTGGACTGTGGATGTATTGCACTGTTGCCTATATGCAATTGTCTAGTGCTGGCGGTGGTTCTGTTCTGACCCCGCAACCTTTTGCAGGTAATGACGGTGCCAAACCGGATGCTTGATTGTACTGGATTAGATGCTTCGCGCGTAGAAAGAGGAAGAGGAAGAGCAAGAGGAAGCGGCTATGGAGCATGATGGGAGCCAGCAAGAGTGCGGAGACCGACAAAGGACTATGAGCAGATTGTTGTTTTTTCCCAACTGTTCATGGGAAATGTAGTTTGTTGTTTGTTTTCTTGCTGCTGTAAAAAATAAAGAGCGAAGGAAGAAGGCATAATCCACGCCACCGAGTCCTTAATAGAATTGAAACTTACTAGCGCCGATGGCTAGGCAAATTTTCATTCAGGTAATTATTTGAACCATTGTCTACTCCTGATGGCTCCGAGAAATATCTTGACTTAAAAGTGCAGAAGAACCCTAGACATGAAATATTGTTCTCTGCTTGCTAATGGGTACCCATGGATAACCTGCAACTTGAAAATGCCAGCACCACCAGCAGTTTATGAGATACAAGCCCCTAATACACCTACCCGGTGCTAGATCTATCAAGAACATTTACCATATTGAGGTGTATCTGGGCTATGTTTGAACTGCGCATAACTTTGACGGAAAATTGACTTGTTTAATGTGATTACTCTTTCTTACTATCTGATTGACAATCCTATTACCATTTCCTGGCGGTAGATGTTTGGCTTAGCTACCCTAGAAGAGTGAAAGGAGCAACTTTTTTATCCAGCTGGATTGGAATAATACCTGAGGACATTGCACACAAGTGTTAAACAGTAGTACCTGCGCCAGATATTACCCATTCACCACTGACTGCCTCAGGACGAAGACGAATGCTTTTCAACTACGATAATTAAGAATCTCTCTACATATTATAGGACGAGACACACACTACCAACAGAAACATGAGATACCAAGAAACACAATAAATGAATGTGGCAGCGAAGTATCCAAAACATAAAGGCCCACATGCATCAATATCGGCTTTTGCGATTTCTAAATTGCGAAAAATAGCGATTCGCAATTTAGAAATCGCAAAAGCCTATGCATGATTAATTTTTCATTGTTTATGCAATTCGGTAAAAATCGCTATTTTTACCGAATCGCATAAAAAATGCGAATTTCAAATTGCGAATTCGCAATTCCCATTCATTCCTATGGGCCAAAGTGCCCATAGGAATGAATGGGAATTGCGAATTCGCAATTTGAAATCGCAATTCATCAATCCATTTAAAGGGTGGAGAGGGGTGTCTAAATGACCCCCCCTGCACCCATGAAATGTACTTTTCAGTAGAAGTTACATACACACATGTCCTAAGGACATGTGTGTCTGTAACTTAACAGTTTAAAAAATGCATTTTTGTGCATTTTTAAACAATTTCGCAAATTACCACGAGGTTGAACTTCGTGGTAATTTGCACTTCCAATTTGAAAAATCTCACATTTTTTGGAAATGATGCATAGCATTTAAGAAATCGCAAAATTGCGATTTCTTATATGCTATCGCAATTTTAGAAATCGCAAAAAAGTTGCGATTTCTAAAATAGCATGATGCATCCCAAACAGCACTTTTGGAATCGCAAACGGCCGATTTTAAGGAATCTCGCCGTTTGCGACTCCAAAAATGCTTGATGCATGTGGGCGAAAGATACAAACCAGTATGCTATGCTATGTTATGTTATGCTATGTTAGGCTATGCTATGCTTTGCTAAGCTATGTTATGCTATATTGTGTTATGTGCATTTCAATAACAACTTCTACCAAGGCTTTAAGTTGGGTGAGTCCTTAATCAATTAAATTAATTTTAGAAGAAATGACTTGAAAACTAGTCCCTGTCAGGCTCCAAATTTTTGTCCATAACTTTAACGGCAAAAAAAGGGATTGATTTCTCAAAAATGACTATGAAAACCCTTAAGGTATTCCATATCAGTGATGCAATCCCTATTTACATTTCACATGCATTTCACATGTTTTACTTCATCTTGCATTCCCTTAGAATATTTGTATTTTTCAAGATACGTTTCAGTATTTTTTTTAATGCAACATATCACTCTTTTATAGAGCATATTTTAAACAGTGCTGCCTCCAGGTTTTTGAGTAAGTTCAGTCTGTGAGTGTTTAAGACTGAGCATAGTCGAAAGCTCTGAATTTGTGGCAGAAGTCAGTGGGAGCTTCTCACAGTGCAGTGGGTCATAAAGGTATCCAGACTACATGCACATCCAGTCCTTGGCTCGCTGTAGAGCGCACAGAGCGATGACTGCGTATGGGCCGATGGAGGATTTAGGAAAGATGTGGCCAGAAAAAAGAGGGTAAGTGTATAACTGAGAGAGAGAGATTGGAGAAGAAAGTTGTGTGAAGGAGAGAACAAGAGTGGCACAGATACTCAAAAGGCCTTCAGTTCCACAGTCCTTAGTAATGTTCAATTCACAGTCTCATATTTTCAAAATTGAAACATTTTCCATTATAATTATTCACAACGAAATCACTGTTTTTATTCATTTATCTACTGCAGCTAATAAACATCGGCAAAGCCAATAGATCTGGCTTATTTTAGGTATATGGGTTGGTTGCTGTGTGACATGTCTAGACGTAATAATACAAAACTTACAGCGAGGAACTCAAATTTCTTATTTACAAAGGGCACGCCTTGGAAAGGATTCCTTGTCCACGACCCTTTTAATCCACCACCTTTTCCATCCCACTTAAAGCACTGCCTTTTACTATTAATAGTGCGGTGTAGTGCGTGCTTGCATGTTTTTTTTCAAACATCTCTGGGATTTCCTTCTACCGTTTCTGTGTGATTATTTGGCTGTTTCGTTAGCAGAGCTTTGAAAAAAGTCTAGTTTAGTAATAGTTCGTATTGGTTAAATTGAAAGGAAAATGAGATACTTAAACACTTTGAAACACCTGTGAACCCAAAAGCATTATTTTATAGTATTAGTATTGGTTTTGGTCCTGTGGTAGCTGATATTGGGCTTAATTTGGTACACAAGGACCTTTCCTGCCCTGTCCCTGTTTTTTTCGGCTCAACCTATCCCATTGATCAATGCTGCC
Source organism: Lissotriton vulgaris (assembly GCF_964263255.1). Lineage (NCBI taxonomy): Eukaryota > Metazoa > Chordata > Amphibia > Caudata > Salamandridae > Lissotriton > Lissotriton vulgaris. Next base: position 1,302,747 of record NW_028246389.1, on the reverse strand, counting down.
CCCACCAGCAGGTCAGGGTTACCCCAGGGTTAGCAGGAAACTCCTGCCAGCGCTAATCTTCCCCTGAGATCTCCGTCTGCGATAAGAGTGACCCCATATCTAGCGCACGGTGCGCACCCCTCCCTTGCCCCTGGGTTCGCCCTCCAGATATAACCTCTTCCAGCCCTCCGCCCTGACGGATCGCTCTCCGAGCTGCACTACGGAAGCCTCCCCCGGACATCTGGAGGGCCCGCTTGCCTGGGCAGACACCGCGCTTCTTGGTTCCTTCTGAGCCGAGCGGTCTGGAATGTGAGGTATGCTAGGTGGGTCGAGGGAGTGAGGGACTAACCCCTCTGACTGAGGGGGTGATGGATATGGTGTTGCGGGTCTTAAAATCATTCGCAGTGAAGGTAAGAACCTCGCGGCTCACTATCAAGATATGCATCTTAATGCAAGCTCCAGGTTCTACCAAAATGGCCCATCCGGGAAACATGGATAACAAAGTAAAACATGCCCGAAAATGCATTTTTGTGTCCCACACCCTTGCCTCTCTGCAGTTAATCGCTAACACATGTAAATCCCCAATAAAAATCAACTTTACTTTATTACCTGTACACTGCACAGCAAAATGTTGAAGGACCAAGCCTGTCTGAGGCAGCAAATAAAATGGCGGCTTGCATTAATGTAGCTAAAGGACTAGAGACAGATGATCAGAACTGTCATGCCCAAGGCACCAGCCCAGTTCCTTGCTTTCCTTCAACACACATAAACGGTACTGTTTGAACTACTTTCCCTGTGCTACTACTCCTGGACCTGTCCCAATTAAATGTAACTTTTTATTCGTACACCTTTACTTGCGCTAATTTATTTATTTATTTATGCATTTATATATAGCGCAGACTTTACCCGAAGGTGTCAGAGCGCTTCACATAAGGAACAGAAATGAAACATAATGAGAAACATTACAAAAGAACAGATTTCAAACGCATACGTTACAGTACATAAGGTAATAGTGACATTTGTGAGCAAACAAAATACATGAGGTAGTAAAAATTGTGAGCAGTCAAAAATACATGAGGTAGTAAAGGTAATAGTGACAATTGTGAGCAAACAAAATACATGAGGTAGTAAAAATTGTGAGCAGTCAAAAATACATGAGGTAGTAAAGGTAATAGTGACAATTGTGAGCAAACAAAATACATGAGGTAGTAAAAATTGTGCGCATCCAAAAATACATGAGGTAGTAAAAAGTGCACAGGAGGAAAAAGTGACAAGTGTGCAGTTACAAGAGAAGACAAAGTATCATTTGGGGTATAATACTGCAAAAGGTGCTAGACACTCCGGCACAAGAACAAGTGTTATGTAGGCAGAGGTGGCACTTGTGCCAGTATCAAAGGTAAAAACATGTGAAAGGTCGCAAATCGTGTGTTACAAGGGCAAAGTGGTGTGTGCATGTTACAAAAGGGCACAAAACACAGGTACATGGAAAATACTCCAAAGAGGCAGACACTCCAACCCCAGGGATACACTGGGAAGGCACTTCCATGGTTGTGGAAATTATCAGTAGTGGGAAGCCTTCCTCTAAATAACAAGAGGACGTGAATTACTTTTGGAGGTGTCTCTGGAGGAGGAGAACTTTGAGGTCCCTTTTGAAGGCCTGGGAGGAGGCGGTGGTCCGGAGCTGAGGCGGAAGGGAGTTCCAGATTCTCACTGCGTTGCCTGAAAAGGATTGGGCCATTGTTCTCTCCTTCTTGAAAGTGGGAGGTTCAAGTAGTAGATTCTCCGCATTGCGTGAAGGTCTAGAGCCTCCAGAGAGTTTCAGTTTATTCGCCAGGTAGCGAGGAGAGGAGGAGTGCAAGGCTTTGTGGGTGATACAAGCGGTCTTGTAGATAGCTCTAGCCTCGAAGGGAAGCCAGCGGAGGGTGGATAACATTGGTGTGATGTGATCGCTTCTTTTGGCCCCATAAATGAAGCGAGCTGCAGAATGGAAAACAGACTTAAGTGGGGACAGGTCAGATTTGGGGAGGCCAGTAAGAAGAGAATTGCAGTAGTCAAGTCTGGAGAGGACCAGCGATTGCACCAGGGTGATGAGGTCCTGCTCCGGGAAGAAGCGTCGGATTCCCCAAAGAAGGCGCAGTTGGTAACGAGCAGATTTAGCAATAGAATTGATGTGGGGAGTTAGGTTGAGTTTTTTGTCTAAAATGACTCCAAGGGATTTGGCGCTGTCGACAATGCTGGGTTTATTGTTTAGTAGATTCATCTGATCCATCCATGATTGGACCGGGGGAGGAGAGAGTGAGGAGGAGAAGAGGAGGAATTCAGTTTTGGAGGGATTCAGAATCAGTTGATGAGTTGACATCCAGTTTTGGATGGAGTCCAGAGTAGGGCTTAGGAAGGAGAGATCATGAGTGGAGGCAACCTTGAGGTAGAGTTGAGTATCGTCTGCATAGAGATGATAGTGAATCCCGTATTTGCTTAGGAGGTTTCCCAGTGGTTCTAAGTAGAGATTGAACAATGTGGGTGCAAGTATAGAACCTTGAGGAACACCCTGACCTACCGCCACAGGAGAAGAAAGACTGTTCGCTATTTTGATCATTTGGGATCTGTCAGAGAGGAAGGATGCAAACCATTTAAGCACAGTGCCCTCCATGCCCATTCTCTGTTGAAGGATATTGAGGAGGGTTTTGTGATTGACAGTGTCAAAGGCTGCGGAGAGGTCAAGGAGAATTAGAAGACAGGACCCCCCCGAATCGAGTATCCTCAGTGCGTCATCAACCACTTGCAGTAGGGCTGTTTCAGTGCTGCAGTTTTGGATGAAGCCAGACTGGCAATTGTCAAGAAGATAATTGTCCTTGATATGACGAGAGAGTTGTTTTGCTACACATCTTTCTGTGATCTTCGCAAGGAAGGGAAGGTTAGTGATTGGGCGGAAGTTGTTGAGGTCCTTCGCATCAGCAGTGGGCTTTTTAAGCAGAGGGGTGACCTGCCCAGTTTTGAAGGAGACAGGAAGGGAGCCTTGCCAGAGGGAGAGGTTGATCAGAGTGGTCCAATAGGAAAGGGAATGGGTATAGAAGTCCAAGGCAATGGCACTAGGGATAGGGTCAAGAGAATGGTTGGAGGGCTTTGTTTCGCGTATGCACTTGAGAAGGGCATCTTCAGAGATGGGGTCAAAGCTCTGCCAAATGGCTAAGGATTTGCGCTCCTCTGGAGGTGTAGGATGAGCGACCTGATCCACAAGTGATTTCACTTTTTCATCGAAGAAAATAGCGAAGTCCGCTGCTCTTTTAGTAGAATCCTCCACCTCGGAGAATGGGGGAGAGCAGCTCGGAATCTTGATGAGATCGAATAGTTTTTTGGGTCTATTTTTGGCGGAGTCAAGGAGGGTTTTGAACTGCGCCGCTTTCTCAAGGAAGATATGCTTGTGGTACTTGGATGTTGCTGTGCGAAGTATGGCTAAATTGTCTGTGGAGGGCACTTGTCTCCATTGCTTCTCCAGAAATCTTAGCTGCTTCCTTTCCTCATAAAGGGATTTGTTGAACCAAGGTGCTGAGGGAGTGGGCCTTATCCTTTTGCTTTTGAGTGGAGCGACGTCATTAATTTCAGCTGCAAGCACTGTGAGGCATTGGGAGGTGAGATCGTCAACAGCTATGTTTGGGTCTAGCCTTGGAAGTGAAAGCAAAGCTGATTCACAGAGGGGGCCGACATCAATATTTTTGGCATCACGGAACCAGGAGATGGCCCTCTTGGGTTGGCCAAGAGTTATCGAGTGTGAGAGTTGAAGAGAGAATGGGATGTGGTGATGGTCAGACCAATCTACATGGATTGGGGTAGAGGTAGAAAGCATGCCTGCTTTAGAAATAACAAGGTCCAGGATTGCGCCCTTAGAGTGGGTTGGTTCAATGCAGTGTTGGATAAGATCGTTTGTAGAGAGGAAGGTGGCCAGAGAGTTCGCAGAGGAGTCTTGCAGTACGCCCCAGTGGAGATTAAAGTCACCCACGAAGGTCTGATTGTCACTTTGTGTGTATTGGTCGCTGATGAAGTCAGTGAGATCTTCTATAAACGAAGGGCCACTACGAGGCGGGCGATAAATGATATGGAATCTGAGCGGTGGACGATGTTTCAATTGAAGCTCAAGAGAAAGGCATTCAAAGGTGAGGGAGGAACCGATTGGAGAAGCCTTAAGTTGGAGGGCGTTTCTAAAGATGACTGCAACACCTCCCCCGGTGTTGTCAGTTCTGTCATTCCTAAATATGGAGTAACCTGTGGGGAATAGGAGGTCAAAAATAGAGTGAGAGGTATCTTTGAACCAGGTCTCTGTGAGGAAGAGCATGTCAAGTTTGTGAAGGGTGATGGTATCGGAGATTTCAAGTTTGTGTTTTACTGCAGATCTGCAGTTGTGAAGCATACAGCGCAGCTCTGTCAAGACTGTTTTGGTGACGGGGGCACTTGGGCTCTGAAGGGTGATCGGGATATTGTACTTATGTGGGGGTGCTCGGGAAGGTTTAGGTGGATGCTTTGTTCTGACAGAGGTGATGGTCTGAATAGTGTAGATAGTGGGGTTGCTAGGGTATGTCTGTTGAAGCAGGGTGGCGTTCAAGGGCTTGTGTGAGTTAAAGACGTTAGCAGACAAGAGGTTGGGCTTGGCTGTATTGGGGTGAAGGAGCGAGGTACTTCTCATGGGAGGTTGGGAGGGAGTAGAGGTGCATGGATGAGTGGAGATCTTAGAGCATAGAAGTGAAATGGCAGCTGTAAGCTGGGAGATGGAGGTGATCAGAGAGCCTAGCGAATTTTCCAGTGAGAATGAGGCAGAGCATGGAAGGTTGGGTGGCTCGATTGAGACAAGGGGTGGTGGTATTGGTGGTGGAAGGCAGGGAGAGGTGGTAAGTTGGGGAGAGGTGGGGGGACAGGAGGTAAGTTGGGGTGAGGGGTTCACAGGAGGAGCTAGTGAATTGGGCGTTAAGGGAGAGTTGTCAATGTTGGTGTTGCAGGCGGGAGAGGAGTTAAGGACAAATTTAGAGGGAGAAAGGTGCGGAACACGGCGGTAGGGAAGTAGGAGGGGAGATGCCTGAGTGGCGTCATGGGAATGTCGGAGGTTTGGGAGGAAGCGAGGTGCAGTGGTTGTGGAGGTCCTGTCAGTTAGGAGAGGTGGAAGTGAGGGAACGGTCATCTGGCAGAGTGAGGGGGGTTGAGAGAGAGGGAAGTTGTGGAAGGGAAGTGGTCCTGCTGGGCTCGAGGGTTGGAGATGGGATGGGTTACTAGGAGGGGAAAGGGGGTAGTGCAGCAGTACTGGAGGAGTAGGAGGGAGGAGAGAGATGCAGTGGGAGTGTGGCGACAACGGGATGAATGGCGAGGGGATGCAGGGGTGGAGAGGAGGGATGAAAGGAGGGATAAGGGGAGCATAGGGAACGTTAATCGGGGGAGAGGGTTGGAGGAGAGGTGGACTAAGAAGGGGGGTGAAAGGGAGAAGTATGGGGGAGGAGAAGAGATTTGAGTATCGCGATAGTACAGATGGGACGAGGAGCGTATTAGCTAGTGGTAAGGCTGAAGTAATGTGGGAGGGGACATACTGTGAGGGGGGAGGAATAGGTGAAGAGGTAAGTTGGGGCGGGGAGGGAAGGGGACCGACCTGTGCTTCTCGAGAGTGCAGCCGATTGGAGTGGGGTGGGGTCGGCGGGGGAGAAAGGGAGTAATGGGTGGAGCTGGAAGGAGAGACAGGGGGAAATCCGGTTGCAGAGGAGGGGAGTAAGGAGGGGAAGAGTTGGTCAAAAAGCAAGAGGCAGGAGTCTTTGCCTTGGATCATGACAGTACCGTTATTATAGAGTGAGATAGTGAGGTAGCCATTGAAGCACTGAGAGGGGGAGATTTTTAGTTGTTTCCCATAAGGGATAGAGGAGGAGGAGGTGACGTTGAGGGAATTGTAAAAGCTGTTGGACCAAGAGGGGGTGTCGCGAGTGTAGAAAATGAAATCGTTTTTGAGCCTCCCAAGACAACCATTGTAAAATTGATCAACAAAAAGGGAGTCCGGGAAACGTTCAATAGTGTTATGCTTCAGTCGTTTTATTGTAGCCTTAGACTGATCGGGAGGATAAATGATTTTGTAGCAATTGGCTCCAGACTTAACTCGAGAGGTGGCCATGTTGGGAGGATGAGGCGAGGAAGGGTGGGGGAGGGATGAGAGGGGTGTTATTGGGAAAGCGGTGGTCAGGAGAAATAAAAGGGCAGAAAGGGGGCGCATAATCCAGGCGTTTATGGTGAGATAACCGAATTAATGTGCCGTCAGGGAAGTGAGGTAGGAATTTGTTGGGCCCTTCATCTAGGAGTATGAGGTGCCACCTGGCACTAGATAAAGGTTACAGGGGAAATATTTGCAAATAGCAGGGACCCATCACATTAAGAGGCGGGGAAATTTACTCACATCTCTATTAAAATTTATATATGTAACACTCGGTTAAAAAAATAAATCTAGTGATTCTACTGGCTTTTTCACTTCAGTCTCGAACGCTAAAGTGTAGTTCTTGTCTGAAAACTGCACTCATCTCCGCACCTACAATGGGAACTGGAAGGCTTTTCAGCAGGCAGAGTCCCGGGCAGGAAAAAGCCAGTCAGTCAGTAAGAAAACTTTATTTGGTTAATTACAACCTTAAAAGTATACCCTATACATAAAATTACTGTTAAAACTTGAACAAGATCATATTAAAAACATGGCATTTGTACTTCCCGTAAAATAGTACATTCCTTCGTACTAAATACAAAAATACCCCTAGGGGTAATTAAGTCAGGTAATTTCCATCAGCATCAAATCAATTCCAAAGGATCCAAATCACAACGTTAACCTTTACATGTACAGGCTCATCCTCCCCCCATGAGCGCCGCCTAAGGTATTTACTCTGAACACTTTAGAAACAACTTGACTTTACACAAAAATTTCCCCATAGCACAAGCAATATCTAGATACCTCATTTCAGCTATAAGGCTAGCAGCTTGCATCCTATTTCTGATCCTGTATTTTTAAAAAATCGGACATAAAATTTCTTTTCGTAAATCTAAAAACATCATACAATCTAGTAAAATGTGTACAATATCGCAGTGGGTACCCAACCCGCAAGTACAGGTTCCATTATTATTTAACATAAAATTTTTGGCTTCCTTGTTCCCATAGCAGGGGTTTATCCCCATTCGCACTTTTAGGACCTCACGTCTTAGGCGGTAGCTGGGCAATCTGTCTAAATAGGGGTACTGTTGGTTAAGTTCCCAGGCCAGGGTCATATATGACACCGAAACTTTCTGCGAGAGATACTCTCTATCATATGTGCGGGACGTCTCGGCTCCCAATGACCTCAATTCCTTCCTAGCTATATGTGGATGACTCAGTTCCGGGCATAGTTTCAAACCCAACACACCATAGGCTTCACTTAGTGCGGCTCTTGTTTCTTTCGCCCAGGTCAGTTCGCTAGCGACAATTTCACTTTTACACCACTGTGAAATTTTTAAGTGCTCTCCAGACCCTAGGCGCTGCCAAAAGCGGATTAGTGCCATACAGGCAGTTACTGCCCAGGAGGTAATTCCCAGCTCCAGTCTTGCAGCATGTACCATAGAAGATTTAGGCAAAGAGAACAGGTTTTTTAAAATATTTCCCTCCTCTTTATCCCACCCTTTTTTCCCACTTAAATAGAGCACTTCTGCCCCGTACAGGAATTGGGGGGGGACCATTGCTAGGTAGGCTTTTATGACAGGCCTATCTGAATTTTCCCCGTACACACTATTAAATCTTTTTAGCCCCTTCACAGAGGCAGATGCCCTCATTTTGAGAGCCTCCAGATGGGTATACCATTTAAGGTCACTCTTAAACCAGATTCCCAGGTATCTGTATTCGTTCACCCTTTCGAGTGGCTTTGTATCCAGGTACCACAGGAAGCTAGTTTTATTCCTACCGAAGCATAAAATTTTAGTTTTATCCATGTTCACTGTTAACTTTTTATTCCGGCAGTATTCATTGAACATGTTTAATTTCCTCTGGAGGCCTATCTGTGTCAGGTCCATAATCACTAAATCGTCCGCGTATAGTAGGCACGAAACATGATTTCCTCCCAATTTTGGACTCGCCCCTGTAACCTCACTTAGTTTTGCTGGTAGGTCGGCCAAAAACAGAGAAAAAAGCAGTGGGGCGAGTACGCAACCCTGCCTCAAGCCATTTCCAATCTGGATCTTCCCAGACAATCCACCCTCCTCGTCCAAGATTATCTGGGCCCAGTTTTCTGTGTGTAAGGCTTTTATAATGGCCAAAAGGTCTCCGTGTAGATTATATCCTTCCAAGGTTGCCCATAACTGCTCCCTACCCACAAGATCGAAAGCCGCGCGGAAGTCCACAAAACAGCAGAATAAATTACCCCTCTGTTCTATCGACTTCCGCGCGATGGCCCAGAGAGCAAAGCAGTGGTCCACCGTCGAATGCCCTTCTTTGAACCCACCCTGTTCTGGGGGTACTAACTGGTTATCCTCTGCCCAATCCTTTAGCAGGCCTAGGATTACCTTGGAGAATACCTTTTCCCCAATATCGAGGAGATTTATTAGGCGGTAATTTTTTGGGGAATTTACATCACCTTTTTTATGAACCGGTCTAATGATTGCCCCTTTCCAACTTTCTGGCATGATACCAGTCTTTAATATCCCCTGAAACATATTTGAAAAAAACTCAGCCCACCATTCTGAGTTAGTTTTTATGATAATTGCTGGTAAATTGTCTGGTCCGGCCGCTCGGGTTAGGTTTAAGCCAGCTATTACATTCCTAATATTTCCTGAGGTGAAATGCACTAGTATGTCATCCCTCACTTCTGGCCAGCTTGATGAGATTATTTCCCCTTTGCTCGGCCACTTACCATATATTTCCCCTAGATAGGCTACCCACTTGGCCTCTGGGACGGAGCACAGCATGGATCCCGCCACCTCACCCGTGCATTCCTTAATCAGCTTCCAGAATCCTTTAACATTTTTTTCTTCAATAGTCTCGAGTAAGCTCATCCAACATTTTTCCTTAAATAACCTTTTTTTATCTCTAATGGTCGTCTTATATTTTAATCTTAGGTTTTTTAGTTCTGATGATGAAATATCATAATTATTACCCCTAAGGCCTCTTTCGTGTTTCCTGATAGCAGCCTTTAAATACCGACATTCATCATCAAACCAAGGGTTATTAATTGGGGGAGCCCTAACTCTGCTTTTTTTCTCATACTTTCCCTGTTTGATTTTTATCCTAAGGCATTCCACCATTTGACTTATTGTATCCTCATACCAGGATAAAGCCTCCCCTGGTAGGGGGTTTTCTAACCCAACTAATAATTGGAGAGCTCTCAGAAAAAGCCATTTCACTCAAATGCCACCTTCAGAAATAACAATAGAAGAGAAAACATTCTCCCTATTTTTTTTAGAACCCTATGACATCCGCACCTTTTCCCTCCTTTTTTGTGCCCACTCAGACAAAATACTCATGGAGCCACTGCCATAATCAAATTGTGATTTATTTAAACCTGTTACTTGGCTGTTCTACTAATGCTCGTGCTGTGGGCAAAGCCTGATGACTTCTACGCCGCATGACTGAGACGTACCTTCGCCATGGCACCCTTTTAGGTCAGGCCAGAAAATCTTTGTGCAGTGTAGTCACTAAAGCACTCAGAGAGCCGACCGCTCTGCACCAGTCGCCGAATGGACCGTGCAGAGGACATAGTCCTTGGTTCTACCTTTTCAAGGAAAAGCGACCAAGAAACTTCAAAATGTCAACGTTCAGTCCTTCAGTGTTTTGGGAGCATACACTTTTTATTTTGCGTATAGTCCACCTATCAATTTAACAAACTGGTACAACCAACTCGATTAAATCATTTCTGGTGGCCAATTTGGCACCACATGCCCATGCGTGACTTTGCCCCAAACCAGCTACAAACTTTTTGATAAGTACTTTATGAGATGATTAAAACACTCTTCTGCCTATTGCTCGCGGGATGATTTGGCCACTACTGAACACTGCTTAAAGATCCCTTGTGGCTCTCCAATAAAAGGCAACACCTGCAAGTTAGGAGACTTCCCATACTCACTTCCCCACTTCACAAGATAGAGGGGTGGCCGTGATTCCTTTGTAGTGAAAGACTGAATCAATGTGTGAGTTCCTGCCTTTTTAGGTCGAGCCTAGGCAGCGCATGCACTGCTCTGTGAGGCATACCGTATTGAGGCAGGTACTTGAAGCTCCGCCAACGTTTTTCATTGGCTTGTGTCATTGGCCACTGTAAACTGTGGCTGTTCATTGGTCAAAAGGCTTAGTAGTCCCTCCTTAGTACCGCCTTGTCTCATTTTGTAACCTCCAATGGCAATACCCCCTATTATGTGTGTTGCTGCTTGGTAGGCTTTATTTACAGCCTCTGAGCACTATTTTCACAAATAGCTTTGTCATTGCAGCACTCGCTCTCTCCTAACACTTAAAAAAAACATTTATAGCATGCATTTGCAATGCAATAGGTCTCGCATTTCAAGAGTTGAAGCTATTGGTATTGTAAATGACAAGGCCTTTTATTTATCTGTTTTAAAAACAACACATAAATAAAAGGCATTGTTATTTACAATGCCTATAGCTTAAACTCTCATAAATGTGAGAACTATTGCATTGCAAATGCTTGTTTGTCTTCTGTATCTGCACTTGTTTATTCAGTGCAATTTGTCTGTTGACTTTCTGGTCTATGTCTGTGATACTGTTTTCTCCGGTAACAACTGCTGGTTGGCTTTAACATTTTGTTCGGAGTCATTCTGGTGGCTGTGGCAAGAGAACTAAATATCAGGGTAGAATGCTTGCCACACAAATAGCCAGCATTGTCACCTTGAAGCAGACATCAGAGGAACCCTCTGATTGTAACCTATGTCACCATACTGTGATATCTAGGCTGCTTAACAGAAAATTAACAACACAGCTCTGGGATTAAGTTGAAGCATCTGACTCGCCATATATGTTTCAGGGTGGGGTTTCGGGTTAGTAACAAGAGGTATCATATAAGATTTTTTTAAATGTTCAAGCCTGTAATAAAACGCAAGCTCTAACAAGGACAATGTACACATGTAGAGTACTTCAAGTAATAGGGACCAGTCTTTCCTGTCGATGCTGTTACTTGTCTAGCTATTGTAAGAGTTTAAGAAAAGAAGAGCTGTGGCAGCTAGGTTCAACCCCTCATTTTCTGGATGGTTGGATTTAAGAGGTAAAAGAGGTTTGTATGGGAGCAGTACTCCCCGCAGAGCTAAGACACACCATTTAACAAAATTTTACACCATCCAGATCCCGCGTAGACTGCTGGAGTTCTAGGCATGATCCAAGGCATGGTGACTACTCTTGTTAGGACAAAGTAGTGTAGGCCCAATGACGACAGTCGCTTTTTGTGGCACATTTGATGCTCTCAAAGGACCAGAGCTCAGATGTCTTCCTCCCTCACTCCATGATTTATGTTGGAACAGATGACTGTAGCAGTTGGATGTCTATCTTGAGGACTGGAGACAAACTCCCATCCCCATCAAGGCAAGATGCAGGCAGAAACGTGAGATTGGTACTTAAGCCTGGCTCTTATATTTTGAGGGCAGACATGCCTGCACACACACTCACACATGAGCACACAAATGCACACACATCCTTCCCCCATCTCCCACAGTTAGAGTCAAATCCCCACTTTTTGTTTTACTTAGGCACCCGGTACAGGCATTTCCACATTGGCAAAGCCTGTCCTAAAGTCAGGGCTTTAAGTGGGCCGGGTCCTGCCGGTGCTCAGCAATGGCAGTTCTAACAAGCATTTACAATGCAATGGTTTCGCCTTTGGAAAAGTTAGAGCTATTGGCATTGTAAATGACAAAATTTGTATTTATGTGTTGGTTTTGAAAACAGATAAATAAATGTCATTGTCATTTACATTGCCATTAGCTTAATATCTAGCAGTCACTTTGCAGTCACTCTGCACTCCCTAGCACTCCCTAGTCACTCTGCAGTCCCTAGCACTCCCTAGTCACTCTCTCTACTCTGCACTCTCTCTACTCTGCACTCTCTCTACTCTGCACTCTCTCTACTCTGCCAATAGCACTTTCCCACCTCTCAAAGACCAGCAACCCTACTCTACTAAAAGTCTAACAGAGTAGCAGTCACAATATCACAAGCACTCACAGACAAGCACCACACACTACCAGCAGCGCTAACAACCCTCCGAGAGTAGCAGTCACAACCCTCACAGACTAGCACCACACACTACCAGCAGCGCTAATAACCCTCCGAGAGTAGCAGTCACACTATCACAAGCACTCACACCCCTCACAGACTAGCACCACACAGTACCAGCAGCGCTAACCCTCCGAGAGTAGCAGTCACACTATCACAAGCACTCACACCCCTCACAGACTAGCACCACACACTACCAGAAGCGCAAACCACCCTTCGAGAGTAGCAGTCACACTATCACAAGCACTCACACCCCTCACAGACTAGCACCACACACTACCAGCAGCACTAACAGCCCTCCGAGAGTAGCAGTCACACTATCACAAGCACTCACACCCCTCACAGACTAGCACCACACACTACCAGCAGCGCTAACAGCCCTCCGAGAGTAGCAGTCACACCCCTCACAGACTGGCACAACACACTACCCCACAAGCACCCAAACCCCTCTCCGCTATACCACCCTCAATTAAACCACAAAACCATCTCTCCTATAAACCCCCTTCAGTTAAACCATAACCATCTCCTTTAAATCGCTCTCAATGAAAACATTCTCAGCCACACTCTAATACCTAAACTTTAATAATGTAAACAATTCTCAGCTAAACAAAAATCACCTAAAGCCCTCTCTTGTAAACCACCCTTGGTCAAACCACAGCCACCTCTCCTGTAAACCACTCCCAGCTGAACCTCAATAATCTCGTTTAAAGCACTCTCATTGAACCCGCTCTCAGCCATACCTCTGTCATGTAAACCACCCTTAGTTACTCGCCATTAACTAAACAGCACTCATGCAAACAACTCTCAGTCACACCTCAATCCCGTTCCTCCGAACCACTGCTCATCTAACCCAAACCGCACTCATCGAAGCCACTCTTGGCCAAGTCACACTCATGTAAAGCACTCTCAGCTAAACCACAATCGCATTTATCCTTCTACTGTAACCAGCACTTAATTAAATTACAAACATCTCCTTTGAATCGCTGCTACATTCTCAGCCATACCCCTGTCATCCATACCCCTCTCATTTGAGATACTTTCAATTCAGCCGCAGACCAGGCACTCGTCTAATCCAAACTGCACCAATCTAAATTACTGCCCATAAAGCCCCCTTGGATAGTCCTCAGCCAAGCCCCCTGAGTTGACCTGTGCTCAAGCAAATCACGTTTAGCTAACCCATACGAATCTAACCCGCTTTCAGGTAAATCATAGTAACCTAAACCTCCTTCAACCAAACCATTCTCATCTAAACCGTTCTCAGGTAATCCAAGGGCTGCTAAACCTTGCTAGTGAAACAGCACTTACTAAACGAGTTTCGGATAAGCCAATGTCAGCTCAGCCAAGCTCAGCTGAACCACACTCACACAAATTATTTTAGCCAACCTGTACTCAGCTAAACGACTTTCAGGCTACATGTCGAGGCACACTAAACAGACCGCTATCCCATAAACCCAGCTCAGTTGAACAACTCAGCCAAAGCCCTCTCAGCTAACCCAGAACTAACTGGAGCACTCTCACACACACAACCCCACAGTCGGCGAAACCATGTCATAACAAGTCACTCTCAGTTCTCCAGTACTCAGTCGGACCACTTTCTTTTAAACCACATTCAGGTTAAATACGCCCCACCCCCTGACAAGCGCCTCTGGTTAAACCACCGTCAACTAAACTAACCTCTGCCATACGACTCATAGCCGAACCGCATTTATGTGGCCCGCTCGTCTAAAGCACATTCGGCTAGTCGACTCTGGTTAGCCACACCTTCCAAAATACACCAACGCGCTCCCATGTAAGCTACACTGAGCAGTTTAGCAGAGCCTGTGCCCGTTTAGAGAGGTCTACAACCCTCGGCAGGTCCGTGCCAGGCTGAACCACTGGCAGCTGAAGCACTCCCAGCTAGAGGTAATCAACTAAACTACGATCTGGTGATGTGCAGCCGCTAAACTACACCCTGTCTAAGGTAAACTCATCTAACCCACGCAGCAAAACCACACTCAACTGAACCACACTCCGATAAAGCACTCTCAACCATAACACATAAATTACACTGCCCTAAACGCCCCTGAGCCAAATATTTCCAAATGAATCACAATCAGCTAAGCCAAGCATTGATAAGTCCGTATTAACTCTCCGAAGAACAGCATGCGAGCACGAAGGAAAGCACAACAAAAGTGTATTTAGGCAGGACTACACGGAGAGCGGGAGGGGGAAGAGCGGGAGGGGGGATGGCGGGAGGAGGGACACGGAGAACTTCAAAACTCACAGGACTGCTTAGGCTTTCATTACCAGGTATGGGGGGCGGGAACGGGGCACAAGAAGGCGGGTGCCGGCATGCGAGCACGAAGGAAAGCACAGCAAAAGTGTATTTAGGCAGGACCACACGGAGAGCGGGAGGAGGGAGAGCGGGAGGGGGGGAGAGCGGGAGGGGGGACGGCGGGAGGAGGGACATGGAGAACTTCAAAACTCACCGGACTGCTTAGGCTTTCATTACCAGGTAGGGGGGCGGGAACGGTGCACAGGAAGGCGGGTGCCAGCATGCGAGCACGAAGGAAAGCACAACAAAAGTGTATTTAGGCAGGACCACACGGAGAGCGGGAGGGGGGAGAGCGGGAGGGGGGACAGCGGGAGGAGGGACACGGAGAACTTCAAAACTCACCGGACTGCTTAGTCTTTCATTACCAGGTAGGGGGGCGGGAACGGGGCACAGGAAGGCGGGTGCCGGCTCAATGCCGGAACAGATTCGGGGGCGTTCCCGGCTTTTGGCTGACGTCGCGTGACGTAGCCAAAAGCCAAAAATTCTCGGGAATGCCCCTGACGGACAGGCCCATCTTCCAATGGCTAGCCTCCATTTATGGAGCTAGCCAATGAAAGACGGAGGCCGTTCCTGTCTCCCGTATATATCTCAATAGGTTTTCGCCTGCGCGAAAAAGATGCGCAGAGCGCATCTTTTCGCTAGGCAAAACCTAAAAAGCAGTTGCTGAGAAAGGTCCCTATCAGGCTCTACATTTTTGCCCTCACCCTCAAGGTGAAAAAAAAAATCTTAGCAGCAGTACCACCCTCCACTGCCTTTGATGTAACTTCAAAGAGGCTCGTAATAGTTCCTTCACAGTCTCATCATTTTAGAACTGAAGCATTTTCAATATTATATACAATGAAGCGATAGTTGTTGCTTTTTCTTCCTGTGCAACTAACAACCACTGACAAAGCCAATAGTCCTGGCTTGTAGGTGTAATGTGCAAAAGGGGGTGGTGATGGACGGGGCATCTGAATCAATCAAACACTCACATCCAGTCAAAAGATCTGGGTTTAATCCATCACCGTTCTTTAGCCCACTCTGCCACCCCAGTTCAGACATGGCTATATGCAAATTAGTCTGACCCTGTGCCTCATGGGAATAGTCCAGTCCGAACTGCCAAGCCATGTCTTCCCTGGTCTGGAAACAAGCTTCCGAGGACCGGTTTCTGGCATTCCAGCCGTCTTCAGCCCGGCTTGCTTGAATCCAGTGGCAAAGTGAGCAAGGGACTCACATCTGAGCATACCCTGCCACACTTATGGTGGCCAAAAGCGGTGCAAAAGGGGGTGGTGATGGACGGAGCATCTGAATCAATCAAACACTCACACCCAGTCAAAAGATCTGGGTTTAATCCATCACCGTTGTAGGTGTAATGTTACTTGCTGTATTATATATCTGGATACAATGATAGAAGCAGCAAAATACCCGTTGGGTGGCACACAATGCTAAGCACAGATTTTGAACTTTCATGTTTTTAAGCCATATCCGCAAATGCAATGGTTACGCCCCTTTGAGGGGCCACCAGTTATTTTTAGCCCACTTAAAGCCCTGCCTAAAGTGAAATTCTTTGACCCTTTGCCCTGATCTCCAAGGTATCTGGGGAGAAAGGATATCTCACCCGGAAAAAAAGAAGAGAGGCAAGGAGGTTTTTGTGCTTTACTATTGTTTTAAAGACACATGGACATATCATTAAACAAGCATTGGAAATGCAATAGGTCTCCCATTAGAAAAGTTGGAGCTATTGGTCTTGCAAATGACAAATATTTTATTTATGTGTAGGTTTTTAAAATAGCTAAATTGAAAGCTTTGTCATTTACAATGTCAATAGTTATAACTTTGGCAAATGTGACACCTATAGCATTTGTAATGCAACATGTTTTGTATTTACGTGACTTAGATGGCAGCTCTGGTCATTAGGCCACATCTCCAGAGAGATGTACGAAGTACTGAGAAAGACAAGATAAACTGCACTTCAATAATGATGTCGATATTAAGTTAGTACCTCTTTGATCGTTTTACTGCAAAATTGTGAAAATTACGAGACTAGTTCAGAACAGTTTGAATTTAGCTGTAGGACACGGCAACCCAGTAAGTGCCAGTTGTTGTGGTGGCGAGTGATGCTGTGGCGTTCAGTGATGCTGTGGTAGCGCATAGTGATGTTGTGGGAGGGTGTGTGTGGGGATATGGGGGTGGGGGGTGTGGGTGTGTGGGGTGTGTGTGGGGTGTGTGTGGGGGTGGGGTGTGTGTGTGGGGTGGGTATGTGGGGGTGAGTGGGGTTGTGTGTGTTAGGGGCTGTGTGTGTGTTGAGGGTTGTGTGTGTGTGTGGGGTTGTGTGTGTGGGGGATTGTGTGTGTGGGATTGTGTGTGTGGGGGGTTGTGTGTGTGTGAGAAGTTGTGTGTGTGTGTGAGGGGTTGTGTGTGTGAGGGATTGTGTGTGTAAGGGGTTGTGTGTGTGGGGTTGTGTGTGTGGGGTTGTGTGTGTGGGGGGTTGTGTGTGTGGGTGTGTGTGTGGGGAGGTGTGGGTGTGTGTGGGGGGTTGTGTGTGGTTGTGTGTGTGTGTGGGATGGGGGTGAGGGTTGTGTGTGGGGGGTTGTGTGGGGTGCTGTGGGTGTGTGTGGGGTTGTGGGGGGATTGTATGCGTGGGGGAGTGGGTGGGTGTTTGGGGGTGTGTGTGGGGTGTGTGTGTGTATCGAAAACAGATCCCTCCTGTATCACCCACGGAGTGTGTAAATCAGAACACATGGCCTAGTGAAAATCTCTTTAGAGGAAAAAGAAAAATCACCAGGCATGGCCACTGCCAGTGTGTAAAATAAATTACAGGGCGTGGTAAATACCTGTGAAAAGCATAAAAAGAAACCAGGTCTCCAAGTTTCATTCGCCTAAACACAGAGTTTAGTAAAAGTAAACGTCTGTAAAGTGTAAAGTATAAGAACTGGAATACACAATCGCGCCAAAGCAAGCGAGTTAAACAAATCATAAGGTGTAGTAAGGCCTACCTAAAGTGGAACGCCTTCGAATTCCCAGTATCGCCAATGCGATTGTAAACGAACTACAGGGCCTGGAAATGTTGCCAATCATGAACAAGAAAATGCATTTTACATCCGTATAGGGAGAACTGCATATTTTATCAAGTTAAAAATAAGGAGACATGGCCTGGCCGCCGTGAAACTAAAAGCACGGCCGGCGGGCCATGAAAGCCTTTGATGCAGCAGGGGGCGGAGCGGGAAGAGCTGCTGGCGGCACCAAGCTGGGCAACAGATGGCTGGCGATTTGATGCTGTGCACGCACATTTTAACTCATTGCGCTTGCGCATTGAGCTAAAAGCGCACATGCACTGCATCAAATCGCCAGTGTAGTTAAACTCTGTTGAAACCCCTATAGTCCCGCAAGCTCATTGCGCATGCGCATTGACAGGCGAGACCTAAAAATCTTTGGCATCTTTTGTGAGTCATGGAAGAAGAGAATCCAGTCATGTCCCTTGAATAGCAGTTTATGCTTCCAACTGAATGCTCTGACCATTCCTAAACTCCGTGCACAGAGGATGGGATGTTGCTCTTTTCAGTTCTTGCTCCAAATTAATAGAACAGCTTCCCCCTCTCTTTGTATCCAACTCGAAAGTATCTGAATATCCAAAAACAATCTAAAAATTATGTTTTTCCTTAAATAACACTGTGTCACAGAAATCGCATTCTGCTCAGAGCCAAGGAATGACGTTCTAGCACTTCGGAAATAGAAAAAAAATACTTTTGAACTTGATAGTTCTGTACCAAATTCTGCATTTATCGGGATTTAACACACATTTCGACTGGTAAATTTGGGTAGATCTGAACTGCCGTTAGGGAAAAGTTTTAGGGGCAAGGTAATTTCTGCAAATCTCAGAATTCCTATTCTTGAGGAAACAGAAGTTTGTGAAAGATCAGATTATACAGGCCGACTTGTAATCAATGCACAAGAGCCATCTAATACAGGCTTTTTTTGCCACATAGAATTAAGGCCCGAATTACAGGGGTGCGGGAGGGGTAGGTGCTATTTATCCCCAGGATTTTCACTTTATTAGATGCATCAAAAATGTCCCTATCCTAGATCCTGGAGAATAACATGCAGATGGAGCACCAAAATCCACAGGGTCTGGTAAATACCATACTTTTTCCACATGTTATATTCATGCAGGTTTGGCCTTTCGAAATTTAATAAATCGTCCAGAATTTATCGCACCTGGCGAATGTTGGGTGCAGCAAACTGCGTACAACTAGTAATTCTGACCCCAGCTCATTTAGGTGCTTCCACAGGGGTGGCAAAACTTTAGCCCACTCATAATAAGGCCCTACAAGTCTGTCGTTTTTATAGTATTTTATGCAGGCACTGGTCTATATTTTTGTGTGGTCTCATGGTGCCCTGAATGGGGTAGTCAAGGCACCTTTGGCCGTGGCCAAAGCTAGATGATTCATTTCCCATCCCCCCACCACCCTACAGGATTGTCCAATGGGTTTACAAGGGATAACTGAAATAAAAATTGCTATCTTGGACTCTGTGGATACAGGCCCAAATCTAAGCTTTAGCGCTTAACCAAAAAAAACGTATTTTAGTGGCAAATCGCTTTTTCCCTGTGCCTCAGATTGTAAATTTGTGTGAGAATATGGAAAAACAGTGGTCAGCGTCTGGTACTGTCCAAACGTCTACTAGGTACCGGTTGGTTCAGTAGACTTTAAAGGAAAGGACTGATGTATAGTATATAGAATGAGAACCAGAAATCTATGCATATATGTTGTAATCAATACACACTATAAATAAAATATGTCTCCCCTATCAATATGCTAGCATTGCCTCAACAGCATGCCTCCACCATTACATTTACCATCCCTGTGCTCCATTACTGCTTTCTGCAATCTGTTGTCAACTGGACCACACCGTTATCTTTATGTACACCACCTCGTGTATGAGATGGTCTTGCTCCAACAAACATGTTTTATGTAAAATGCTTTGCTGCACCTTGGAAGGAGCCCTGACGCTACGCTACAAGAAAAAAAACTGATTGTAATTGCCTTTTTATACGATGCTTCATGGCACAGTCATGAGTCTGCAACAATCTAAATAAAAGGTTTTGCTATCTAAGGGAGCAGTTATTGAGTCCCTGAGTGAGGTGAAGTGTGCCTGTTTTTGTAAGAAGTGGGTAAAGTTGTAATTCTACCAGCAGTCTTGGGTAAAGTGCATTACTTTTGCACTTCACAAAGTTGCAAATCTGTGCACTTTCCCAGCTGTAAAGAGGAGAGAGTTACCTACAATAAAATGTTATCGATTAGCATTTTTTCCTGGATTTTGTGGGAAAGTGTTGCTGAGCTTTTCCCATACTAAACATAACCTTCTGAGGATTCATTCATCCACTTTTTAAACTTCGTGAAATTTGCAAATTTTAGCAAAAACGTAGGAATTAGAGTAGGCAAAAGTGCACAAATTCACCATGGGCGTGCAAAGTTTATATTGCACATGCGAAATTTCACTAAGGTCGATTATAAGCCTGACTGTGGGGTTTGCAGCTTTGCTGCTTTTCTTATGTTTACATTCTAAGTACCCCTAATCCCACGATAAGTGGCAACTTTTCATCACAAATTCTAGTTAGCCCAGTGCACCTACTATTTCTTGTTTTCTTCAGGGTTAAATTTGAAACAAACTTTTGAAAATAAATAGATGTTGGTGATCTTTGCATCCTGAAACAACTTAAAAGGGCTGTATAAGTCCCAATTCTAAAATAAAAACCCAGAGGCAGAGAAGTTTGTGAACTAATGGTATTCATGGGTTCTATTTGCAAACATGAATGTAAGTTCACGAGAGGAATAATGCACAACTTCGCATATCACTAAAATCAATTTACCTCCTCTTTAGATTCGTTGTTTCTTACTTGGAGCCAGTAGAAAATGTTAGTGCACTGTTTACCCCCTTGCCTGTGGAGTATGCCTGTTCTTAGGAAAATGGACGTAAAACATCACTGCAGTATATAAATGAGCACATATTTAGCCATACAGTGTGATATGAGGCCTTCTATGGAGAAAATCTGTGGAATCTTTGCCAATTCCACGTGGTCAGCACAGTGATGCTCTCTTGGAGAACATTCTCCCCATAGCTGCAACCAGAAACTCACTTGAGTTAAAAAAAAAAACCTCCATGCAAAGGTCGGCTCAATAACTGCACTTTCGGCATTTTCCACTTTGTACCAAGTTAAAACATCTAATTTATTGGGAGAGGGGAATAGAAAAGAGGAGATGGGGAGGGGGGGGTAGCAGGAAAGGGCGAGGAAGCAGGAGAAGGAGAGGAAGCAGAAGAGGAAGAGGATGAGAAGACGAAGAAGAAGAGGGAGAGGGAGAGGGAGAGAATGAGGAAGCGAGAGAGGAAGAGGGAGTGGATGAGGAGGGACAGGAAAAGGAGGAAAGGTGAGCAGGGGAGGGGAGGGCTAGGGTATAAGGAGAAAGGAGGGAACAGAGAGACAGAAGGGTGAAGGAGAGGGAGAGAATGAGGAAGCAAGAGAGGAAGAGGGAGTGGGTGAGGAGGAAAATGAGGAAAGATAAGCAGGAGGAGAGGATAGGAGAGAAGAGGGGAGGGGAGGGCTAGGGTATAAGGAGGAAGGAGAGAACAGAGAGACAAAATGGAGAAGGAGAGGGAGAGAATTAGGAAGCAAGAGAGGAAGAGGGAGTGGGTGAGGAGGAAAAGGAGGAAAGATAAGCAGGAGGAGAGGATAGGAGAGGAGAGGGGAGGGGAGGGCTAGGGTATAAGGAGGAAGGAGGGAACAGAGAGACAGAAGGGCGAAGGAGAGGGAGAGAATGAGGAAGCAAGAGAGGAAGAGGGAGTGGGTCAGGAGGAAAATGAGGAAAGATAAGCAGGAGGAGAGGATAGAAGAGGAGAGGGGAGGGGAGGGCTAGGGTATAAGGAGAAAGGAGGGAACAGAGAGACAGAAGGGTGAAGGAGAGGGAGAGAATGAGGAAGCAAGAGAGGAAGAGGGAGTGGGTGAGGAGGAAAATGAGGAAAGATAAGCAGGAGGAGAGGATAGGAGAGAAGAGGGGAGGGGAGGGCTAGGGTATAAGGAGGAAGGAGAGAACAGAGAGACAAAAGGGAGAAGGAGAGG
Source organism: Lissotriton vulgaris (assembly GCF_964263255.1). Taxonomy (NCBI): domain Eukaryota; kingdom Metazoa; phylum Chordata; class Amphibia; order Caudata; family Salamandridae; genus Lissotriton; species Lissotriton vulgaris. The sequence continues at coordinate 1,281,132 of NW_028246389.1, read as the reverse complement.
GAGAGAATTAGGAAGCAAGAGAGGAAGAGGGAGTGGGTGAGGAGGAAAAGGAGGAAAGATAAGCAGGAGGAGAGGATAGGAGAGGGGAGGGGAGGGGAGGGCTAGGGTATAAGGAGGGAACAGAGAGACAGAAGGGCGAAGGAGAGGGAGAGAATGAGGAAGCAAGAGAGGAAGAGGGAGTGGGTCAGGAGGAAAATGAGGAAAGATAAGCAGGAGGAGAGGATAGAAGAGGAGAGGGGAGGGGACGGCTATGGTATAAGGAGGAAGGAGGAAACAGAGAGACAGAAGGGAGAAGGAGAGGGAGAGAATTAGGAAGCAAGAGAGGAAGAGGGAGTGGGTGAGGAGGAACAGGAAAAGGAGGAAAGGTGAGCAGGGGAAGAAGATTAGAGGAGAGGAGAGGGGGAGGGGAGGGGAGCAGGAGAGGGCGAGGAAGCAGAGGAAGCAGGAGAAGGAGAGGAAGCAGAAGAGGAAGAGGATGAGAGGACGAGGAAGAAAAGGGAGAGGAAGATGAGGGAAAGGGCTAGGGAGAGAAAGAGGAAGCAAGAGAGGAAGAGGGAGTGAATGAGGAGGGACAGGAAAAAGAGGAAAGGTGAGCAGGAGAAGAAGAGAAGAGGAGAGGGGAGGGCTAGGTTATAAGAAGGAAGGAGGGAACAGAGAGAGAGAAGGAGAGGGGGAGAATGAGGAAGCAAGAGAGGAAGAGAGAGTGGGTGAGGAGGGACAGGAAAAAGAGGAAAGGTAAGCAGGAGAAGAAGAGGAGAGGAGAGGGGAGGGCTAGGGTTTAAGGAGGAAGGAGGGAACAGAGAGACAGAAGGGAGAAGGAGAGGGAGAGAATGAGGAAGCAAAGAGAGGAAGAGGGAGTGAGTGAGGATGAATAGGAAAAAGAGCAAAGGTAAGCAGGAGAAGTAGAGAAGAGGAGAGGGGAGGGAAGGGCTCCCTTCAGAGAGACAGAAGGGAGAAGGAGAGGGAGAGAATGAGGAAGCAAGAGAGGAAGGGGAGTGGGTGAGGAGGAATAGGAGAATAGAGGAAAGGTGAGCAGGGGAAGAAGAGGAGGAGAGGGGAGGGCTAGGGTATAAGGAGGAAGGAGGGAGCAGAGAGAGAGAAGGAGAAAGAGTCTGAGAACGTCGAGAAGTATATAAGGAAGGTAAGCTAGGAAGAGAGAATAATAAGATGGCGGAGGGGAAGGTGGAAGCCGTGCCAGGGCCTGCAGCGCACGCGGAGGGCGCAGGCTGAAGATTCTAATGCAATAACCCCCCTGACAGTGATTAATGACCGGCTCAGAGACAGGCTGCGAGCCGCGCAGCTCGTCTCCAGCACAGCCCTGATTCAATCACAGACTCCTGATAGCCTCCCCGGACCCCCCTCCCCATAGGATAATTATTTTACAAAATGTCACGCAGGAACTCGGGGGATGATGGAGAATTTAACTAAACATAGCTGAGCGTTAACCTTTTTCCAGCCAGGGCCTAGACAGCTAATCCCCCTCGGGGTCTGGTGGTGGCAGAGTCCGGGCAAGGGGGACTCCAGGACACGAGCGGTGACACCATGCCACCCCCAGAGCGTGGCAGGGAGTGGACGCCGGGCCACCAGACCTCCGTTTACGGCCGCTTCTCCTAATACAGAGGCCCTGCCCCCTGTCTAAATGGCTTTTCATCAGCAGTAGCACAGACAGAGTCTATGGAGAGGCTCCCACTTAATACTGCACAGTCTAACCCGATCAGACACCACCATTGTCCCCACATGGCCTATTAGCAGGCAGCAAGGGGACTGAAAATGAGGCATCCGAGGGAGGCTGTAATTGTACACCATGGGGATTAGAAATATTAGTCACACCACCAGACACCACAGGTAGTTTGATCAAACTCCCCGGACCGTGATCAGACTCAGTGGTCAGATTCCTTTGATAGACAGTGATCCGAAAGATGAGAGATACCTGGATCAGACACACGAGAATCCTATTCTTACAGCAGAATGGGGTAACAGAAGGTTAACATGTTGATCTCTTCTCTTAAGGAAAGTGTGACTTCAGAGAGTGGCCCCTCTTCATGACCATGAAATGGATGTAATCTCAAGTTAGGTTAATGCCTAGTACTACTATTAACCAATAGAAGTATGAGAGTGTTCCCCATGTTGGGCCATGCATGAATGAATGTGAATGCTGATTAGGTAGGAATAACATTTAGCTCTGATGAAGGTCGTTGACCCTTACATGCACTCAGTATGGCCAAAACATGTTGGCACTAGACAGTGGATCTACCAACCACTGAATGCAAGGACAGCACCTGTCAATTCTTTTAACCTTACCCAGGGTATTTTGTTAATAAAGAGATACCTTCTTGGGTTTAACCCTATAAGGTACTTGTATCAGTCTGGGTCCCCACAGCTATCCAGTTAATTTTTATTCAGAACTCCCTTAACCTTGAAGTCGAGTGCTATTTCTCTACCGGAATGGGATAAGGAAACCAATAATGGAGAATGTCACTAAAGTGTAGACGAGTTTCTCTTATCATAATCTTTGAAACCTCTGTATGATAAATAGTCTAATAGTCATTCATATTAAGCTGTGGTATGCAGTATTGATAGGGAGGCTGTGGAATGTTTTTTCCGCTCACTCTCTATATGGTGATAACACAGCCAGATAAGATACCTGGATCAGATACCAGAGACAGACAGTGATCATACTCCTCAGACAGAGTGTGACAGACAATTAACAGAGACACTGATTAGACGGATGAGAGATACCGGGATGAGACACCTCAGAAAGGCTATGATCTATCACTTCAGAGAGATGTTGATTAGACTGTTTATATTGACCTTGGTCAGACATCTGACAAAGACTGAGATTGGATTCTATAAGCACATACACCAGAAAGTTCAGGCAAACACACAATAGCACTGTAATCACTATTGACTTAGGAAAGCGATCATATGAGGTTGTCTTTCAACTTAGTGTCATATCACCTGTTTTGCAAAACATTTAACAGCTACTTCTTGCTGCAACCCATGTCTTTGTGAAAACGCTTGGGCTGCACAGACCTTTGGTTCTTCAACTACTCCCCGAACAACAGTTTTGAGCATTTTCAGAAGAACTTCACAGGCCCTTATCATATTTAAGTAACTTGTAGTGTACCCCTCTCTCTCTCACACCTCTTCCTCCACCACACTGGTAAGCACTGTATCCCATAACATGATAACTGCACCTTTGTGATCATCTTGCACGACATGGAAACCCTTCCCAAACAGGATTAAAGAACAAAGATAACACACTTCTTACCACACACCCTACACAGCGTAACTCACTGCCTATGTAGGCAAGTGCTTCAATCTCTCACATATCGGTAGTAATCGCTAGATAAATGCTGTAATACAATACAAAACAAAGAAACATCCTCATTTGCAACAATAGCTGGGATAATGCAGATCCTCAATAGCTTTTAAACAAATAATCAAGCCAAGACCCAAAATGAAACAATTACTGGCCAAGCCAATAAGTCTTGGAAAGCTGGTGCAACAGTTGGAATATTTTTTTAATATTGCAAGCATATGCAACTAAAACAAGCATTTGCAATGAAATAGGTCTTGCATTAGGAAAGTTTGAGCTATTGGTATTGTAAATGACAATTTTTTTATTTATGTGTTGGTTTTGAAAATAGCGAAATTAATAGCTTTGTCATTTACAATGCCAATAGCTATAAATTTCGCAAATGTGACACCTATAGCATTTGTAATGCAATATGTGTTGTATTTACGTGACTTAAATGTATTGATATTACAAATAACAATGGCTTTTATTTTTTAAAAATAAGTAATACTTAAATAAAAGTCATTGTAATTTATAATGGCAATAGCTTAAAGTTTTGTAAAGAACTTTTGTGAAGATTATGTTCAGTGTATTTTATTGTGACGAAAATTCAAGAACAGAAGTGAAATATTAACATCTTTTTGCGACATTTGTAATAAAGCTTGAAACATTGAGAGAACATATTTGAACCAGTTGTTGAATGGTTGCACAGATTGATGCTGTGGTGGCGACGAGTGATGCTGTTGCGTTCAGTGATGGTGTGGTAGAGCATAGTGATGTTGTGGTGCCCCTTTGTGATGCTGTGGTGGTGCTGAGTGATGCTGTGGTGATGCAATAGATAGATAAAGTGAGTGCAATAGATAGAGTGAGGGCGATAGATAGATAGAGTGAGGGCGATAGATAGAGTGAGGGCGATAGATAGATAGAGGGAGGGCGATAGATAGATAGAATGATGGCGATAGAGTGAGGGCGTTAGACAGATAGAGAGAGTGAGGGCCATAGAATGAGGGCGATAGATAGATAGATAGACAGAGTGAGGGCGATAGATAGAGTGAGGGCGACAGATAGATAGAGGGCACTAGATAGAGTGGGGGCGATAGAGTGAGGGTGATAGACAGAGCGAGGGTGATAGATAGATAGAGTAAGGGCGATAGACAGATACAGTGAGGGCGATAGATAGAGTAATTATGTGGTGTGTAATTGTGTGGCACTGAGTGGTATTTGGAGTGTATGTTGCGTTGAGCGCAGTGTAAAGATGTAGCATTTAATTATGTGGCACTGAGTGGAATTTGGAGTGTATGTTGCATTGAGTGAAGTGTAATTATGTGGCACTGAGTGGTATTTAGAGTGCATGTTGCGTTGAGTGCAGTGTAATTATGTAGCATATAATAATGTGGCACTGACTGGAATTGTGTGAGTGTATGTTGTATTCAGTAGAGTGTAATTGTGTGGCGTGTAATTATGTGGCACTGAGTGGTATTATTTGGTGTGTATGTTGCATTGAGTGCAGTGTAATTATGTAGCATATAACTATGTGGCACTGAGTGGTATTTGGAGTGTATGTTGCATTGAGTAGAGTGTAATTATGTTGCGTGTAATTATGTGGCATTGAGTGGTGTTATGAGGAGTGTATGTTGTATTCAGTAGAGTTTAATTGTGTGGCTTGTAATTATGTGGCACTGAGTGGTATTGTGTGGAGTGTGCTGCATTCAGTCGAGTGTAATTATGTGGTGTGCAATTATGTGGCACTGAGTGGTATTTGGAGTGCATGTTGCATTGAGTGCAGTGTAATTATGTGGCATATAACTATGTGGCACTGAGTGGTATTTAGAGTGTATGTTGCATTGAGTGCAGTGTAATTATGTGGCGTGTAATTATGCGGCACTAAATGGTATTTGGATTGTATGTTTCATTGAGTGCAGTGTAATTATGTGGCGTGTAATTATGTGGCACAGAGTGGTATTTGGAGTGCATGTTGCATTGAGTGCACTGTAATTATGTGGCATTGAGTGGTATTTGGAGTGTATGTTGCGTTGAGTGCAGTGTAATTATGTAGCGTATAATTATGAGGCACTGAGTGGTATTTTGTGGAGTGTATATTGCATTAAGTGCAGTGTCATTATTTGGCGTGTAACTATGTGGCACTGAGTGGTATTTGGAGTGTATGTTGCATTGAGTAGAGTGTAGTTATTTTACATGTAATTATGTGGCAGTGAGTGGTATTATGAGGAGTGTATGTTGTATTCAGTAGAGTGTAATTGTGTGGCTTTTAATTATGTGGCACTGAGTGGTATTGTGTGGAGTGTGTTGCATTCAGTAGAGTGTAATTATGTGGTGTGTAATTATGTGGCACTGAGTGGTATTTGGAGAGTATGTTGCCTTGAGTGCAGTGTAATTATGTAGCATATCATTATGTGGCACTGAGTGGTATTGTGCGGAGTGTTTGAGGTATTCAGTAGAGTGTAATTGTGTGGCATGTAATTATGTGGCACTGAGTGATATTGTTTGGAGTGTATGTTGCATTGAGGGCAGTGTAAGTATGTAACATAATTATGTGGCACTGAGTGGTATTGTGAGGAGTGTGTCTTGCATTCAGTAGAGTGTAATTATGTGGCACTGAGTGGTATTTGGAGTGTATGTTGTATTCAGTGCAGTGTAAATATGTGGCATGTAATTATGTGGCACTGAGTGGTATTGTGTGGAATGTGTTGCATTCAGTAGAGTGTAATTATGTGGTGTGTAATTATGTGGCACTGAGTGGTATTTGGAGAGTATGTTGCATTGAGTGCAGTGTAATTATGTAGCATATAATTATGTGGCACTGAGTGGTATTGTGTTTTGCTATGCTATGCTTTGTTATGCTATGCTATGTTTTTTTATGCTATGCAATGTTTTGTTGTGTTTTATTATGCTATGCTTTGTTTTGCCATGCTATGTTTTGTTATGCTATGTTTTGTTATGCTATGCTATGTTATGTTATGTTTTGTTATGCTATGCTAAGCTTTGTATTGTTATGCTATGCTATGTTGTGTTTTGTTAAGCTATGCTATGTTTTGTTGTGTTTTGCTATGTTTTGTTATGCTATGTGTTGTTGTGTATTGTTATGCTATATTTTGTTATGTTATGTTATGTTATGCTATGCTATGGTTTGTTTTGCTATCCTATGCTTTGTTGTTAATGCTATGCTATGTTTAGTTTCGCTATCCTATGCTTTGTTTTGTTATGCTATGCTATGTTTTGTTATGCTATGTTTTGTTGTGTTTTGCTATGCTATACTTTGTTATGCCATGCTATGTTTGGTTATGCTATGCAATGTTTTGTTGTGTTTTATTATGCTATGCTTTGTTTTGCTATGCTATGTTTTGTTATGCTATGTTTTGTTATGCTATGCTATGTTATGCTATGTTGTGTTATGCTATGCTAAGCTTTGTTTTGTTATGCTATGCTATGTTGTGTTTTGTTATGCTATGCTTTGTTTTGTTGTGTTTTGTTATGCTAAGTTATGTTATGTTTTGATATGCTTTGTTATGCTATGTTTTGTTATGTATGCTGTGTTTTGTTATACTATGCTTTGTGTTTTGCTATGTTTTGTTATGCAATGCTTTGTTTTGTTATGCTATGTTTTATTTTATGATATGTTTTGTTGTGTATTGTTATGCTATGTTTTGCTATGCTTTGTTATGTTTTGTTTTGCTATGTTTTGTTGTGTTTTGTTATGCTATGCTATGCTTTGTTGTGTTTTTCTATGCTATTTCTTGTTTTGTTATGCTAGGTTTTGTTTTGCTATCCTATGCTTTGTTTTGTTATGCTATGTTTTGCTATTGGTGAGGGTGAGGGGGGTGAGGGTGAGGGGGTGTGAGGGTGAGGGTGTGAGGATGACTGATGGTGAGGGGGTGAGGGTAAGGGTGTGTGAGGGTGAGGGGAGTGAGGGTGAGGGTGGGTGAGGGTGAGAGGGTTGTGAGGGGGGTGAGGGTGTGAGGGTGAGTGAGGGTGTGTGAGGATGAGGGGTGAGGGTGAGTGAGGGTGTGAGGGTGAGGGGGTGTGAGGGTGAGGGGGTGTGAGGGTGAGGGGGTGTGAGGGTGGGTGAGGGTGAGTGAGGGTGTGTGAGGGTGAGAAGATGTGAGGGTATATGATGGTGAGGAGGTGTGAGGGTGGGTGAGGGTGAGGGGGTGTTAGGGGGAGGGGTGTGAGGGTGAGGGGTGTGAGGGTGACGGGGTGTGAGGGTGAGTGGGTGTGTGAGGGGATGTGAGGGGTTGTGAGGGTGAGGGTGAGTGAGGGGGTGTGAGGGTGAGGGTGTGTGAGGGGGTGTGAGGGTAAGGGTGAGTGTGGGTGTGTGAGGATGAGTGAGGGTATGTGAGGGGGTGTGAGGGGGTGGGGTGAGGGTTAGGGGGTGTGAGGGTGAGGGTGTGAGGGTGACTGAGGGTGTGTGAGGGTGAGGGTGAGGGTGTGTGAGGGTGAGGGTGAGGGTGTGTGAGGGTGAGTGAGGGTGAGAGGGTTGTGGAGGGGTGAGGGTGTGAGGGTGAGTGAGGTGTGTGAGGATGAGGGGGTAGGGATGAATGACGGTGTGAGGGTGAGGGGGTGTGAGGGTGGGTGAGGGTGAGGAAGTGTGAGGGTGAGTGGGTTTGTGAGGGGTGTGAAGGTGTGTGAGGGGTGTGAGGGTGAGGGTGAGTGAGGGTGTGGAAGGGTGAGTGAGGGGGTGTGAAGATGAGGGGGTGAGGGTGAGGGGGGGTGAGGGTGAGGGGGTGTGAGGGTGAGGTTGTGAGGGTGACAGGGTGTGTAAGGGTGAGGGGGTGAGGGTAAGGGTGTGTGAGGGTGAGGCGGTGAGGGTGAAGGGGTGTGAGGGTGAGTGAGGGTGAGAGGGTTGTGAGGGGGGGTGAGGGGGTGAGGGTGAGGTTGTGAGGGTGTGTGAGGATAGGGGTGTGAGGGGGTGAGTGAGGGTGAGGGGGTGTGAGGGTGGGTGAGGGTGAGGGTGTGAGGGTAAGTGGATGTGAGGGTGTGTGATGATAAGGAGGGGTGACCAGAGACAGACAGAGGCCACTGGAGACAGTAAGAGAGCAGCCTAGACAGACAGAGGGCGCCTGAGAGAGGGGCGAGCAGTGACAGAGAGAGGTCATTGAAGACAGTCAGAGAGCAGCCTTAGTGTGGCAGAGAGAGAGAGACCGGGTCACGTCACTTGAGACAGCCAGAGAGCAGGCAAGATGCAGAGAAAGGGAAACAGCAGCCGGGGCAGGAGAGGGATGGAGGATTGCAAGGACAGAGGGCAGCAGAGAGAGAGCGGGAGATGCAGAGACAGAGGACAGACGACAGGGAGGCGAACAGGGGGAGGAGAGCAGAGACAGAGATAGACCAGAAAGATAGAGTGAGAATTTTGCAGAAAGAGAACAATTTCAACGTAACAGGATGCTTTAGCACAGAGAAATATTAATGCATTTTTTCAATCTGTAGATTTAACATCATTCTATATACCGATATATTTAGTATATGAAAGCAGAATAGATTCTGGTGTAGTCACTGACATGGTCTGCATAATTAATCCGGAGCTGAAGGGAAATAGAAGACTACACGAAGGAAGGGCGCAATGGCACTATAAGTGTGATTATGTCAGCTATGCCAGCAACATTAGCACATACCTCAAAGTTGTGAAGAAGTGGCAGTCTCGATTCATTCTGTTTAGGGCTCTGGGAAACGTTCGCTGTAATCTTGAAGGATGTGTATGGAATCCGTGAAAGAACGAGACACGGCCTGGCAGCCGTAAAAGTGAAAGTACGGCCGGCCGTGAATAATTAGGGGAGGAGAAATGCCTGAGGGCAGAGCACATGCTGGGGGAAGCTGTGGGAGGGAAGCAGATGGCTTTGATGTGCACGTGCTTTTAAAGGCCACTGCATGAAATAGCCAGCTAGTTAAGCTCTGGTTAAGCCCCAATATCTCTCGCCAGCAATGCGCAAGCGCATTAGCAGGCGAGCCCTAAAAACGATTACTTTATACTAAATAGACGAGCTACCTAAAAAATGAATTAGTACTGTAATGCACCAATACTTAATACATGCAACTTTCCCAAGATCAGAATGATAGTGTTACTTATTCACCAAACAACTGAGATTATTTTAATGTACAAGATTACAGTCTCATTCTTATTTTATGTCTACTGCTTGAATCTACCAGGACAACAGAAAGGGTACCTATTAATGCTGTAACTCACTTCTCAACAATAATGATTCTACTTCCCAATTTGTGTATGACTTACCCTGCTGAGCCTTTCTTATTTCATCAATGCCAATATTGCCCTAGTACTAACACCTATACTGAATGATAATGATCTGTTTCAGCATCCCTAGGCGTATTTTGTCATGCCCCAATTAGACCCAATGTCAGACACTTAGTATACCTGTATACTTGCAGATAGTTAGATAATAACTTTTAAAGTCATGAGGGTTAGTGAGGGTGGGTGAGGGTGTGAGGGTGAGGAGGTGTGAGGGTGAGGGGTGTGAGGGTGAAGGGTGTGAGGGTGAAGGGTGTGAGGGAGGGGGGTGTGAGGGTGCGGGGGGTGAGGGTGAGGGTGTGTGAGGGTGAGTGGGTGTGTGAGGGGATGTGAAGGTGTGTGAGAATGGGTGAGGGGGAGTGGGGGGTGTGAGGGTGAGTGAGGGGGTGTGAGGGTGAGTGAGGGTGTGTGAGGGTGAGTGAGGGTGTGTGAGGGTGAGGGGGAGAGGGTGAGGGGTGTGAGGGTGGGGGGTGTGAGGGTGAGGGTGTGAGGGTGCGGGGGGTGAGGGTGAGGGGGTGTGAGGGTGAGTGGGTGTGTGAGGGGATGTGAAGGTGTGTGAGAATGGGTGAGGGGGAGTGGGGGGTGTGAGGGTGAGTGAGGGGGTGTGAGGGTGAGTGAGGGTGTGTGAGGGTGAGTGAGGGTGTGTGAGGGTGAGGGGGAGAGGGTGAGGGGTGTGAGGGTGGGGGGTGTGAGGGTGAGGGTGTGAGGGTGACTGAGGGTGAGGGGTGAGGGTAAGGGTGTGTGTGGGTGAGGGGGGTGAGGGTGAGGGGGTGTGAGGGTGAGGGGGTGTGAGAGTGAGGGTGGGTGAGGGTGAGAGGGTTGTAAGGGGGGTGAGGGTGTGAGGGTGAGTGAGGGTGTGTGAGGATGAGGGGGTGAGGGTGAATGAGGGTGTGAGGGTGAGGGGGTGTGAGGGTGAGGGGTGTGAGGGGTGTGAGGGTGAGAGGTGTGAGGGTGAGGGGGTGTGAGGGTGAGTGGGTGTGTGAGGGGTTGTGAGGGTGAGGGTGAGTGAGTGGGTGTGAGGGTGAGGGTGTGTGAGGGTAAGGGTTTGTGAGGGTGTGTGAGGGTGAGTGAGGGGGTGTGAGGGGGTGAGGGGTGAGGGTTAGGGGGTGTGAGTGTGAGGGTGACTGAGGGTGTGTGAGGGTGAGGGGATGAGGCTAAGGGGGTGAGGGGGGTGAGGGTGAGGGAGTGTGAGGGTGAGGGTGTGTGGGGGTCAGGGTGTGTGAGGGTGTGAGGGTGAGTGAGGGTGTGTGAGGATGAGGGGGTGAGGATGAGTGAGGGTGTGAGGGTGAGGGGGTGTGAGGGTGGGTGAGGGTGAGGGTGAGGAAGTGTGAGTGTGAGAGTGACTGAGGGTGTGTGAGGGTGAGGGGGTGAGGGTAGGGGTTTGTGAGGGTGAGTGGGTGTGTGAGGGGGTGTGAAGGTGTGTGAGGGTGGGTGAGGGGTGTGAGGGTGAGGGTGAGTGAGGGTGTGTGAGGGTGAGTGAGGGGGTGTGAGGGTGAGGGGGTGAGGGGGGGTGAGGATGAGGGGGTGTGAGGGTGAGGGCGTGAGGTTGACAGGGTGTGTCAGGGTGAGGGGGTGAGGGTAAGAGTGTGTGAGGGTGAGGGGGGTGAGGGTGAAGGGGTGTGAGGGTGAGTGAGGGTCAGAGGGTTGCGAGGGGGGGTGAGGGGGTTAGGGTGAGTGAGGGGGTGTGAGGATGAGGGGGTGAGGGTGAGTGAGGGTGCAAGGGTGAGGTGGTGTGAGGGTGAGGGGGTTTGAGGGTGGGTGAGCATGTGAGGGTGGGTGAGTGTGTGAGGGTGAGTGGATGTGAGGGTGTGTGATGGTGAGGAGGGGTGACCAGAGACAGACAGAGGCCACTGGAGACAGTCAGAGAACAGCCTAAACAGACAGAGGGCGGCTGAGAGAGGCGCGAGCAGCGACAGAGAGAGGTCACTAAAGACAGTCAGAGAGCAGCCTAAGTGTGGCAGAGAGAGAGAGACCGGGTCACGTCACTGGAGACAGCCAGAGAGCAGGCGAGATGCAGAGAAAGGGAAACAGCAGCAGGGGCAGTGAGAGGGATGGAGGATTGCAAAGACAGAGGGCAGCAGAGAGAGAGCGGGAGATGCAGAGACAGAGGACAGAGGACAGGGAGGCGAACAGGGGGAGGAGAGCAGAGACAGAGATAGACCAGAAAGATAGAGTGAGAATTTTGCAGAAAGAGAACAATTTCAACGTAACGGAATGCTTTAGCACAGAGAAATATTTATGCATTTTTTCAATCTGTAGATTTAACATCATTCTATATACCGATATATTTAGTATATGAAAGCAGAATAGATTCTGGTGTAGTCACTGACATGGTCTGCATAATTAATCCGGAGCTGAAGGGAAATAGAAGACTACACGAAGGAAGGTCGTAATGGCACTATAAGTGTGATTATGTCAGCTATGCCAGCAACATTAGCACATACCTCAAAGTTGTGAAAAAGTGGCAGTCTCGATTCGTTCTGTTTAGGGCTCTGGGAAAAGTTCGCTGTAATCTTGAAGGATGTGTATGGAATCCGTGAAAGAACAAAACACGGCCTGGCGGCCGTAAAAGTGAAAGTACGGCTGGCCGGCCATGTATAATTAGGGGAGGAGAAATGCCTGAGGGCAGAGCACACGCTGGGGGAAGCTGTGGGAGGGAAGCAGATGGCTTTGATGTGCACACGCTTTTCACGGGCACTGCATGAAATCGCCCGATAGTTAAGCTCTGGTTAACCCCAATATCTCTCGCCAGCAATGCGCAAGCGCATTAGCAGGCGAGCCCTAAAAACGATGACTTTATACTAAATAGACGAGCTACCTAAAAAATGAATTCGTACTGTAATACACCGATACTTAATACATGCAACTTTCCCAAGATCAGAATGATAGTGTTACTTATTCACTAAACAACTGAGATTATTTCAATGTACAAGATTACAGTCTCATTCTTATTTTATGTCTACTGCTTGAATCTACCGGACAACAAAAAGGGTACCTATTAATGCTGTAACTCACTTCTCAACAATAATGATTCTACATCCCAATTTGTGTGTGACTTACCGTGCTGAGCCTTTCTTATTTCATCGATGCCAATATTGCCCTAGTACTAACACCTATACTGAATGATAATGATCTGTTTCAGCATCCCTAGGCGTATTTTGTCATGCCCCATTTAGACCCAATGTCCGACACTTAGTATACCCGTATAGTTGCAGATAGTTAGATAATAACTTTTAAAATCGCCTTTTGACATTATCTTGTCTTACCTTTTGACACTAATGCTTAATGGACCCACACAATAGTGGTGAATTACACATTACTTCAGATATCAAGTAACTGAGTTAATTATCACTATTGTCGTATGCTGAAGCTATCATTCATACAGAGTCTGTTTTAAATTACTGAGTGATTATCGCCTTTACTCTTTACATACAGGAAAAAAACACTTCATTCATTCTGCCTATCTTATTTTAATTCACAATGGGCACCTTATAGACTGACTATATGCTCATACTAAAATATCCCTCGATACATGACTGTTTCAGGACTTAATTCATCTTACAATTTCACCGTAGTCTGGAACAATAATGTAATGCTAAGACTGGCTCCTCAATTTAATATCCTCTTTTCCTAAATTCTAAAAACGTACATAGTTTCACGCACTCCAGCAGTGCACTGCCTCTACTTCGCGAAGCTGTATATTGCGTAGGCAGCATTACTCATTAATTTTCTAAACTTTCTTGTAGCACACCCTAAGGCGTTTAATCATAAAAATACTATAATGCACACATTTATATAAAGATCACACTTCACCATGCTGGGGACTTTTCACCTCACCTTTAACTATAAAATCTTATATTTTTGGGACACAAGGATTATAATGGCTCTGGGCCCGATTCACAGAATGAACTTAAGACTCAATCCTAAACTTACTACTATTTTGGTATTCACAGAATGCACTTAATACTTTTGGCATTCACAGAATTAACGTACAACTTTTGGTATTCACAGAAGTTAGGATTTTGTCTTATGTTTGTCTTAAGAGAAACTGAAGACAGACTTAATACAGACTTAAGTTAGGATTCTGTCTCCCTGACACTCACCCTGGACCCTCCTGGTACTCATACTTCCCCTCCCTGGCACATATCCTTCACCTCCCTGACACTCACCCATGTCCCTCCTGGCATTCACTACTCGCCCCCCTGGCACTCACCCTTCACCTCCATGGCACTAGCCCGTCACCCCCCTGGCATGGCAGCTACCCTTCACCCATTGCACTAACCCTTCCCCTCCCTGGCACTCACCCTTGACCCTCCTGAATCTTTCGGCTCACCTTCACGGCACTCAACCTTCATCTTCCTGGCATTCACCCTTCATCCCCCTGACATGGTCCTCAAGCTTCACCTCCCTGGCACTAGCCCTTCACCCCCCTGGCCTGGCAGCTACCCCTCACCCCTGGCACTCATACTTCCCCTTCTCAGAACTCATCCTTCCCCTCCCTGGCACTCACCCTTGACCCTCCTGACTCTTACGTCTCATCTCCCTGGCTCTCACTCCTCACCTCTCTGGCACTCACCCTTCACCCCCATGGCCTGACAGTCACCCGTGTCCCTCCTGGCATTCACTCCTCACCTCCCCGCCTCTCACCTTTCACCCTCCTGGCACTAGCCCGGTTTCCCCCAAGAACAAAATATAACAAGCATTGGCATACCCAACAGGTCGCATCTTTGGTACCTTATAAGTGTTTAGCCACGCAACAGTTGATGTTGTTACACCAAGCATATTGTGCTGCATAACTAAATATTTAGAAGGTCCCAAAAGTGAGACCTATTGGCTATGCCAATGCTTGTTTTGTTTTGCAAGTTTGTGTGCCCCAAACTTGGCTTAAGTGGAGCAGAGTGTTTCACGAGAAAAGCAGATTACATTACACATTTTTCTTTTTCTTGTAGGCACTGTGGACCCGATTCACAAAAGTAATCTAAGACAAAATCTAAACTTTACGACTTTCGGTATTTACAAAAGGCATTTATGAGTAGTAAACTTAGGATTCCATTCTTTACTACTCCTAAACTGAGACAAAATCCTAGCTTTACGACTTTTGGTATTCACAAAGGGCATTTAGGAGTAGTAAAGTTAGGAATCCTAACTTTAGTACTCCTAAATGCCTTTTGTGAATACTGAAAGTCAGGATTTTGTCTCAGATTAGGAATAGTAAAGTTAGGAATCCTTACTTTACTACTCCTAAACTGAGACAAAATCCTAACTTTACGACTTTCGGTATTGACAAAAGGCATTTAGGAGTAGTAAAGTGAAGATTCCTAACTTTACTACTCCTAATCAGAGACAAAATCCTAACTTTATGACTTTCTGTATTCACAAAAGGCATTTAGGAGTAGTGAAGTTGGGATTCCTAACTATATTACACCTAAATGCCTCTTGTGAATACCTAAAGTCGTAAAGTTAGAATTTTGTCTCAGAATACTTTTGTGAATCGGGCCCAAAGAGCTCAAGTATTTGCCCAGAATAACAGGATGTTGAGGCAAGGCCAGAACATTAACATGGTTCTCCAGTTCTGAAGTTATCAGCTTTTACAACTGGCCCCTATCTCCTCCCCATTACTGTTTTTGTTAATTGCAACTATTTTTGCTCATATTAGGACAAATAATTAGGGACCCGCAAATTAAAGGCCTTTGGAGCCTTTATGAGTACAGAGATACAACGTCTGCATGTGGGTATCTGTTCCTGCTTAAATGTGGGGACTATGGACCAGATGTACTAAGCATTTGAACAGACGTAAACAGTATGATTTGGCTTTTGCGTCAAGAAAATGCTTTTTCCTATTTACTAATCCCATTTTAAGAGCCAGAAAAGATTTTCTGACTCAAAACATTGGATTCCCTATGGATACTGATTTGGTATGTGGAAGGTTCGTTGTGCTGGTGTCCTTTCCAGATACTTAATCAGTATCTATTGAATTATTGTTTTTTACCACAATCTGGTCACACAATATTGATATTTTACAGACACCTCAGAGGATGTGGTAACAAATTCACAATTGGACCTTTTCCCCATTATGAATGTACAGACCATTACTTCCTCTTATAAAATCAAAAAAAAGTAAACTTTTTTCTTTCAAACGCAGCCCTGTTTCATTTAAGAAAACGGGCTGCATTTTTCAAAAAAAGTTTACTTTATTAAAAGCAATCACAGGCATGGTGGTCTGCTGACCCCAGCAGGCCACCATCCCTGTGATGTCCTCCAATCGTAATGAGTCAAAATGTACAGCCAACCTCATTAATAGGGACGAGGTATGTAAGACCCCGATCCACTAAGATTCAGATTTTTTTATTAACCAATACATGTACTAAAATCTTTACTCTTCGTAAAAAATGCTGCTGAAGTTTGTGACCAGTATTTTGTGACCAGATGGTGGTACATCTGGCCTTATATGCTATTAACTGTGAAACTTTTTTTTGATAATCAGTTTATATTGTTTTTTTAAAACAGGAATAAACCTAAGACCAGCAGTAAGCAAAGACATATGCAGAAAATGTATGGCATCATTGTCATATCATAGACCTCTCCTCGGAAAGGCATGGAGGAAAAAGGAGGAAATAGTAAGTTCTTACATTGAGTCTACAGATGTATAAATGGAATGCTAATCATCTATTACCCCCATCCATTTTCCCTAGACTTTGCGATACTTCACTGGACATCCCCTGGTTTTATACATGGGTTTCTCTTGTGCTGCGCACCAGTCCACTCCCCTACGCCACCGTGCCATGGTGGGTGCCGCTGGGCTCAACCAGTTAACCACAATGTCTCTCTTGGCCACCATCATGGCAGTGTACAGGAAGAGTTTGTCCGCTTTGGACCCGTCCAATCCCTTGGCAACCCCCAGGAGCACATTCAATGATCTATGCGGGACGTCCCAGCCCAGGCCTTCCAGGAGTTCCCTTTCTCTGGAGTCCCAAAATCATGTAATGACGGGGCAGAGCCATACCATGTGGGAGTAATCAGCTTGTTGCTGGTTGCAATGGGGGCACGATGTGTATGATCTTAGCCCCGCGCAGTGAAGGTGCTTCGGCGTGAGGTAGGCGGCATGGAGATAATATATTTGAATTAGATGGAGCCTTACATAGGTGGTGAATGTCTTGGGTGTCATCTGTGTGTTCCTCCAGTCTTCCTCCTCCAGGGGGCCATCCATCCCTCCCATTGGTCCCTGAGTCGATGTATTTTGGAGTTTGGAGGGAGCGTTATTTGTTAGGATGTTAACTAGAGATGAGTTATGGCCGGTGGAGGTAAGAGCGGTAGTGCCAGGCATGGGTGGGGTGGATTAGGGGGGAAGTCGACAGATGATAGAATAGGGAAAATAACATTTTTAAAAAACACTTACCTTGCGCTCACCAGATCGCCAACTCGGTTATGCGGCGAGCGCAAGGTATGTGGTTTTATTTCTTTATTTTATTTTCCCTATTCCATCATCTGGCGACTTCCCGCCCGCATCCACCCCTCCCCACCGCTCTTACCTGCACCAGCCACAACTGCTAGAGAGACCTTTGTTGTGCTCAGAAAGGCATTCTTGTTGGTCACAAGGTAAGTGCAAGGTAAAGGCTATGATGGCTGACGGAGGATTAGAAGATGAACAAGAGAATTCATCCCCTGTAGGATCAATAGCAGTGACCAAGTTTGATATCAATTCAGAGTATCTCTCGGATGCAGGTTAAAGGCCATTACACTAGGATAGAAGCCGTGCGCACAAATAATGAAAGATTCAGCAGGAGCTTGACTAATCAGAGTGGGAGAGCTTGCATCCTAATCACTGTCTGAATCCAGGACTGCTGGACATAAAAACTCTTTAATTCATACTCAAAAGTATAGGGGATGATTTAGAAAAGGGGGTGGTGATGAACAGAGTGTCTGAGTTAAACAGACCACTCTTACCCAGTCCAAAGATCAGGGCTTGATCCATCACCGTTATTTATCTCACTGCCCCATCCCAGCTCAGAACCTGGCTATATGCAAATCAGTCTGTCCCTGGCCCAGTGCATCATGGGAACAGGGCAGACTAAACTACCAAGCCAATTCTTCACCAGAAAGGAGACAAGCTACCGGGGACCGGTTTCTGGCATTTCAGCCTTCTTCGGCCCGGCTTGCTTGAATCCTGATGGAGCAGTGAGAAAGGGACTCATGTCTGAGTATACCCTGTCCCTCACCACCCCTTGTTGTAAATATTTTTGTCCACCCTAAGCGTGGAAGGGTATTCTCAGATGTGAGACCCTTGCTCATTGCACCATCAGGATTCAAGCAAACCGGGCCGAAGACGGCTGTAATGCCAGAAACCGGTCCCCGGGAGCTTGTTTCCTTCCCAGTGTAAGAATTGGCTTTTGTAGTTTGGTTTGCCCTGTTCCCATCATGCACTGGGACAGGAACAGACTAATTTGCATACAGCCAGGTTCTGAAACTGGGATGGTGCAGTGAGCTAAAAAATGGTGATGGATCTAGCCCTGATCTCTTGACTGGGTGAGAGCTTTCTGCTTAATTCAGAGACTCTGTCCCTCACCACCCCTTGTTGCAAAAGTATAGGGGAAGCATCTCTGTAAGATTAACCATTAACCTTTCTTAGGTCTTTGTGAAGAGCTGCAGATCCAGGCTTGGCATTGTTTGTCTGGCAAATGGTCTATTCAAAAGAAGGGCACAAAGATCACTAGGGACTGGCTTTTGTGCTCTCTTGTCTTTATGAACATTGTGTAGGTGGTCTGCACTCCATTTCTCCTATTATTTACCTTTTATTTAATCTGAAAACATTTTTAACCAGTTGCGTGCGTCCCTGGGTTGTGCAAGCCCAAATGCACCAATACTAAGTAAAGACATATGGGGAGCGCGTGGTGACACGCTCCACTCCCAGGTGCACTGCTTATGAGGATGCCATATCCAACTCAATTTTAAACCATTCGACCTCTTCACAATTTTATGCAAATTCTTCATTAATGTTCGTCATGCTGTTATCATCATATTCATCAAATCCACATATTTATCGTTCTGCATTTCGGAAACTTCTCATACTTCCATGCGTCCATCCAGACTTCTTTTGGAAATAAGATCCTAATACACTGATTGATTCAGAGCAGCATTCTTTTATTTCTTTTCAAACCCAATGCATTTCGGGCTAAAATCCAGCCCTTCGTCAGGGGTAACTGTAAACGGACAATTACATATAATATCAATATTTGATTTATGGTCTCATTTAAAAAAACATTTCAAATGCAAGCAGTCTAACATTCAGTACTCGGCAATATCAAATAAATACACGAAGCGTGCGATTGCCCCAGTCCATAACTTCGATTAAAACTGTTAATTTAGTTGACCCTTCACCCGCCTAAACAATCTGCTTTGTCACCCCTAGTGAATTCACTTTACCAGGCATTGAGAAAAAGTTTAACCAGCATTACATCAAAAAACAAGTCTAACTAATGCGGTTTTACTCAAAAGGTGCTATTTCCCTTGTTATGCATTTCACCCTCTAAACAGAACTATGATATCTTAACCTTCCTTTTACACAAACTTTCATGTCATCTTTACACGGTTATACAACAAAATAGAGCCCCGTTCTCGTGCTTAACATACCTGCTCATTCTTTCACTTCTTTCAACCCGCGTTACGCGCTGCAAGTAATTACGTCTCACACGTGTGCAAACCTGGGATTTAACCACTTCCTACTCCACCCACTTCCTCCCCAAGCCTCACTCATGCCATTTTGTGCAACTACACTACGTTCCCCACAGTGCATCACAATATATATGCCGAAGCTTATACTAATTCGGCATATATATTGTGATGCACTGTGGGGAACGTAGTGTAGTGGGTGGAGTAGGAAGTGGTTAAATCCCAGGTTTGCACACGTGTGAGACGTAATTACTTGCAGCGCGTAACGCGGGTTGAAAGAAGTGAAAGAATGAGCAGGTATGTTAAGCACGAGAACGGGGCTCTATTTTGTTGTATAACCGTGTAAAGATGACATGAAAGTTTGTGTAAAAGGAAGGTTAACATATCATAGTTCTGTTTAGAGGGTGAAATGCATAACAAGGGAAATAGCACCTTTTGAGTAAAACCGCATTAGTTAGACTTGTTTTTTGATGTAATGCTGGTTAAACTTTTTCTCAATGCCTGGTAAAGTGAATTCACTAGGGGTGACAAAGCAGATTGTTTAGGCGGGTGAAGGGTCAACTAAATTAACAGTTTTAATCGAAGTTATGGACTGGGGCAATCGCACGCTTCGTGTATTTATTTGATATTGCAGAGTACTGAATGTTAGACTGCTTGCATTTGAAATGTTTTTTAAAATGAGACCATAAATCAAATATTGATATTATATGTAATTGTCCGTTTACAGTTACCCCTGACGAAGGGCTGGATTTTAGCCCGAAATGCATTGGGTTTGAAAAGAAATAAAAGAATGCTGCTCTGAATCAATCAGTGTATTAGGATCTTATTTCCAAAAGAAGTCTGGATGGACGCGTGGAAGTATGAGAAGTTTCCGAAATGCAGAACGATAAATATGTGGATTTGATGAATATGATGATAACAGCATGACGAACATTAATGAAGAATTTGCATAAAATTGTGAAGAGGTCGAATGGTTTAAAATTGAGTTGGATATGGCATCCTCATAAGCAGTGCACCTGGGAGTGGAGCGTGTTACCACGCGCTCCCCATATGTCTCTTCTCTTGTCTTTATGGCCATGAGGGTTAGAGTCTTAATATTTACTGCATTATTGCTTTATGAACTGAAACAAATGGCCAGAGAAGTTGCTGGAGTTGTACGTACTCTAGTGCCAGGGAAACACATTCAAACATAGCCCTCCTCTCTTTGTTGAGCAGGCCAAGCAATGTAAGTGCCTTAAAATGTACCTTTTGGTTTTAATTTACTTTACAACAACATTTCTTTTGTGCATAATCTCATTAATGCCTGTAAAGATGGCTCAGTTTTGCCTGTTACTGATCCAGCCTAAATATGGAATATTCCACAAATTTTCTCAAAAGAATAGTACATTTATACTACCTATATGCACTTACCTTCTCAGTATTTTTAACCTTTGTATTTTGTCTGCAATATTTTTGGCAGCATTATATTCTGGATTCAATACTAAGGGAGAAAACCTCATACACAGCTCCTGCTGAGTGCAGCTCATAACAGCTAAAGAACATGATTGCTTACAGTCCAGCCAGAAGGGCACACCAGGTTTCCATAAATGGTTGGTAGTGAGCAGGGGATTGTAGGAGTAATATGTATGGGTCAGTGATTAGCGAAGGTTTGGCAATAATCAGCATTAAGGTTAACCATGGGCAGAGTTTGCGGAGTTGCACTACGTGAAGCTACCCGAAGTCCCCCCCAAAAAAACTCTGCCGCACTACGCGGAGTTCTGCAAGTTGCGGAGTATGGTAGAAAAATGCCGTTCGCAGTGATTGCACAGTGCCGGAAGCTTGTCCGCACTGTGCAAATATTGCAAACAGCGCCATGCACAGCGCAAGCTTACCTTTTCTGCCACTCGAATAGATTTTTACTCGAGCAGCAACTTTCTCAATGCGAACAGGCAGTTTCTCAACGCGAGCAGTCGCGAGCATACACAACTACTTACAATGAGAAACCTTACCCCCCCCCCGCGTTGAGAACTCTCGCCTGGAGGTTTATTTTCCACGCTTACACTCACCAACTTGATGTTGGTGATCGCGAACAAGGAAAAATCTTGCTGGAAGGTGGATTTTCCTCGCTTGCGCTTGCCAACTTGACGTTGGTGAACATGATCGAGGAAAAAAACTCAGCTCTGCTGCGAGAAGCAGAGTTTTTCGGAACTCTACGAGCTCCGCGTAACGCGGAGTGCAGGAAACTCCGCAAACTCCTCGAGTGGAGCGGAGTTCAACGCGCAGGGTTAATTAGGGTGGAAATTGTGAACATTGTTGTGGCTATACTGAGCATGTGTGCACAAACAGTGAGTATGGGTGAGCGACTGTTTAGCATGGATGTAGGAATAATAAAAGTTTGTGTGGGAATAGTGTCGACAAGTTTGAGGACGTGAGTCAAGGTGCAGGACTATTGAGCATGAGTGTAGAAATGGTGATGTAACATAGTAGGGCTGCAATGTAGGTCCATGTTGGCAGGACACTCATTTTCCAGTCCGGGGCTTTCGCGCCAGTGAGTTCAGTAAATTGTTGTCCTGGTTTCTTTACGCTGAAGCATCTAGACAAACAGCTAATGGTTTGCAGCACAGATGGCAACATTTACTATAAGTCGATCAGTTCAGCACGTGTGAAAATCCGCAGTGCTGTGTTACCCCACTGGTGAAAGAAACTGTGCAGCACCACGTCTAGAAAGAGCAGTATAGCGATGATGTCATCAGCCACACCCACACAAAAATGCTGTTTAAGTGTGAGGTTAAGCATTGTGGCTTGGCGTGAAGGTGAGCCAGTAATATCTTGTGTTTAAATTTATAGTCACATATTTAAGCTATATGAAATATGTTATTCTGTGAAAATGACATATGTGAGGGAATATCACTCAATATTCTGATTGCTTGTTGTTTGCGCCTGGTTTTATTTGACGCTAGGACTTCAGACAAAGACAGGGCCTGTACTGCTCTAGAATGTCTGGCTATCTGTGACATCCTAGTGGTGGTTGGTCTGTTATAGCCTGTTGGGCTCCCTTTGAATTCTATTGAGCGGTTTGGAGCTATGTGATACTAGGCCAATTATATGTATATTTTATACATGTAAGAATTAACTATTTGAATTGTGCAACATTTTCTTAATGGTGCCCGGGCGCTTTCCAGAAACACTGAAAGGGGCTACTGAAACAATGTAATGCATAGGAAATAATCATGTTTTAATTCCTTGTGTAGTTCTAAGAGATTGTACGGCCGCTTGATGTTATGCATTCCAGAAGTTGGCACTCATCACCGAAAAATCTCTGGGACTGGGTTTCCCTCAAAGTTTTGGGGCAAAATATATTTTGTGATGGAAAGTAGATCATCACCTCCATTTTCACCACTGTGCATCATGCAGTGTTGCTTTGCATCGTGCAAACATATGCGCAAAATCATAAAAAGTCTGGGTTACTATATCGTTGCCAGCATGGAGCAACATAACTCTACATGTAGGCAGGGCTACTTGAATTAAGCGGCAGAGGAGTCCATTTATGCAGCAGGGATTAAGTAAATTATGTAGCAAGTAAGAAGAATTATGCGGTATAACGCAACATTTTTTGTGATAGTATTACTTCATTATTTTGACATTTTTACACTTCTTAACACTGCCTGGCATTGGTTACAATAAGCAACAGAAAGATGACCAGTCGGCATTTGAAAGGGCCTTCCACTGTGCTGCAACACTTGTAGCTGCATTTTTAGTAACTTCTGAATTGTTTGAGCAAGAAACAATTATTTTTTGGGCTAAAATTCGCAGATCATGCAGCAGGTGGTGGATTATGTGGCACATGCTGAAAATCTATAACCATGCAGAAAACGCGGCTTCCGCACAACCGCATAATCACAGTGCCCTGAGCAAAGGGCTCTATTGCTGCCCCATTTAAAGGCCCCATGCTCGGCCAAAGGCCAGTACATATTAGTCAGGAAAGGAAAAAAACATAAGTAAATTTAAGGCCTCCTCACCAAAATGTGCAGGGGTGAATAATTGTGGAAAAGTGAGCACTGATGAGGGCGTAATCTGCACCTAAGGGGTGATATGAACGGCTCATGCAGGTGAGAAACAAATCAGTGTCGCAGACAGGAGGAGCCCGCGCCCCAGCTCGAGATCTGATCAGCTTGGTCTTTCTGCTCCATGCCAGGAATTAAGTGTTCGCGGTTTCCATTCCTCCTTTCATACCCACTGGGACCGCTGCCAGGTCGGGCTGGAAACAAGCTGAGATGTTGCACTTTGTCACCGGTCTCACAGAAGCCGCAATAAAACACAACAGTGACAGTCCACTGTTTAGTTTATCTCAGCATAAAATGTAATTAAACGCAGGCTCAGACTGCCAGCTTAGCTCTTACCAGCCTCCTGCTCTGACTCCGTGCCATTCGCAATGAAAAACGTTCCAAACACTGGAGGCAGAAAAAACACCTCAGGAATATGCAGCACAGAGCACAGCATGCACGTCGTTTCTGCATAAGAAACGCAGCTCGGTACTAATACACATTACACACTTAAAAAATGAAAAGACTACTTACCATATGGTGACGCCCAGGACTAGATTTACCAATTTTCACGCAACCCAGTATCTCGCGAGAAAAAGCGGTGTAGCATTGCATGAAGAACCCCAAATAGCACAGTGTCAAATTTACCATGTGTCCAGTACAGATGACGACACTCAATCAATCAGCATCTCCTAGGGGTATCTGAGAGCTGCGTCTCCATCGAAGAGCCCGGTCTTGAGTCTCTTTCTGAAGTCTGCCATCGAGGGGGGTGCACAGAGCTGGAGGGGAAGGTCTTTCCAGGTCTTGGCAGTGATGTAGGAGAAGGAGCGAAGGGTGTGTGCGAAGGCGAGTGAAAAGGAGCGCAGGTGTCTAGAGGGTTGGTGGAAGTTTCGTTGATGATTGATGTAGGCAGGTCCTGGACCATGGAGGGAGATGTAGCCATGTGTGATGAACTGGCATCTCTTCTGGATAGGGAGCCAGTGGAGGTGTCTCGGTTGGGCGGGGAGCAATATGGGTTCATTTTGGGAGGTTTAGGATGTGTCTGGCAGCAGAGTTTTGTATGATATGGAGTCTTCTGAGGAGCTGGGTGGAGATACCGGCTTAGAGGACATTCCGTAGAGGTGACGACGGCCTGAGTGACGGTCTTTCTGGTGTTGGGACCCATCTGAAGTTTCTGCAGAGCATGCAAAGTGTTATGGAAGTAGGTGGAGGTGCCTGCGATGACTTGTCGTTTCATGGTCAGTTGGATGTTGAGGATGATGCAGAGGTGATGTGTCGTGGTCAGTCGGTGTAAGTCTGAGTTCTGCAGGTCACAAGCTGTGGTCCCATATGGCGGTGTTCTTCCAGAAGATCAGTACTTCAATTTTGTCGGAGGTTAGTTGGAGGCAGTTGTCTCTCATCCATTTGGCTATGTTGGTCATGCCGTGGCGGATCCTCAAGTAAGGCGGAGTAGCATTGCCTCACTGCTTTCATCAGTAGAAATAAAGGAAAAATAAAATGATAACTCGTTCTTATTATAATTTTATTTGTTCTTGCTGCAGCAGCTTTGCGGAGCGGGGGGACTGCTCTGCTCTCAGAGCAGGGGTAGAAGTGGTGGGCACTCTGTAAAGTTCGCATGACTGTATGGCCGGCCATCTCGGGCCAGCCAAACAGTCATGCACACTTTGCATTTTCTCCACCCCAGCTGCATTACAGCCTGGGTGGAGAACATGTCCAGGCTCCCAGTCCCTGACTGAGCGCCAAACAATGGGCTCAGGCCAGTCATGCTGCAATGCAGCATTGTGGTTGGCTTAGGGGAGCATGGGTGCTTCCTGTTCCATACAGAGCGGAGGGATGATGGTGAGGGACAATGAGGAGAGACACGGCGAGGAGGTAGGTTTTTTTTCTTTACCTCCTTACACACTCCGACCATTGCCTTCTGCCCTGCCACCGCCAATCTGTGCCAGCTGCCACTGTGGTCATGGCATTGCAGAAGTTTGTTTTGGCATAGGAGGGGTCCTCTTGAGCGAAAGGATCAATTGAATGTTGTCTGCATAGGAGATGTTGTTGAGTCTGTGGTATCTGACAACGTCTGCATGGGGGGTCATGTAGATGTTGAGCAGGGTGGGGCTGAGGAATGATCCTTGTGCTATGCCACATCTGATGTTTTTGGGGTGGAGGTGAAGGGAGGCAGTTGCATTCTCTGTGTACGTCCTGTAAGGAAGGAGGCGATCCACTTGAGATCATCTTGCTGTATGCCTATGTTGTAGAATCTGTTGATGAGGATTTTGAGGAAGATGGGGGTCAGTCACTGGGGAGAAGTCGAGGAGAATCAGGGCCTCATGTTATCTGTGATCTGGTGTGTTCTGATGTCACCTGTGGCGGGAATCAGTGCGGTCTCAGTGCTGTGGTTGGCACAGAATCCAGATTGCGAGGACTCTAGCAGGTGGTTTTGTTCCCGAAATTCGGTGAGCTGCTGGTTGATGGCTTTCTCGAGTACTTTGGCTGGGTAGTGGATCGCTGGGGCCAGTGGAGGCATTCTTTTGGAGGGGTCTGATCTCTGCGTGTTCCCATCTGTCCAGGAAGGTTGCTGTGTAAATGAAGGTGTTGAGAATGCTGGACATTTGCATGCTGATTGGGTTTATTGTAAAGGTGGTGTAGCCAGGGGTCGGTGGGTGCCTTAGAATGGAGGGAAGACATGACATGATGGCTGAGGTTCGTAAGGGCAGCGAATGGAGACCAGGTGGTGATGGTTTGGCTGATGTTCGCTGGTACGTAGTCATCGTTGGGGTGGAGGTGGCGGGTTGGAGGTTGAAATTGTTGAAAATGTTGGTGATTTTGCTGTGGAAGTAGTTTGAGAGCGTGTCACAGAGTTCTTGAGTGGGGTGGATGGTGTTCTTTGTGGCTTTTGGGTTGTAGAATTATTTGACTATTTTGAAGAGTTCCTTTGAATGGTTGGCTGTGGAGTTGATGCAGGCGGTGATGGCAGCTTTCTTGGTTTCTTTCATGCACCAGTGGCATTTGCTGATGGCTGTTTTTAGAGCTGCTCTGTCATTGGGGGTCTTAGTGGTGTGCCATAGTTTCTCCAGCTGGTGGTAGTTGCACTTCATGGTCCTGAGCTCTGGGATGTACCAGCTGGCATGTTTGAAGGTTTCCTAAGATTTTTAGATTTCGGTGGGGCGACTCTGTGTACACTGTTAGTGATTCAGGGGGCAAAGTAGGGCAGCCTGGTCAAAGTCTGTTGAGGCCTCAGGTTGGGAGGTGGTGAGGGCCTGTAATCACAGGTGTACAGTGACCTTGCTCCAGCTGCAGGGGGGGGGGGGTGAGCTGACGCCTGGTGACGGTTGAGCTGGGCATCGTTGTGGTTAATCCAGATGAGTTCTGTGATGTGGCTGAATTTGATTCTGTCGCTGGAGGTGAAGATGGTGTTCATTGTGTGTACGACTTTATGCATGGGTTCGGTGACCAGTTGGGTGAGGGTGTTGTTGTTCAGGGTCTCCAGGTGGGTGATGGAGTTGGAGTCGTTGGGGTTGTTGATGTGGAAGTTGAGGTCACTGAGTAGGACGTAGTAGTGAGAGTCAATTGCTAGGGGGGGTTAACGCAGAAAGCATGTGATGCTAATCGGCAAACAACATCACACCAAAAATAATTGCATTATTATGCATCACTTTTGCATCCTGAAGTAAAAATTGTTTGCATACCACGTACCATTGCATCTCCCTAAACACCTCTCTATCATTTACAGGAGCTTTGATCTATCGTCCGCCAGGTTCCAGCACAGCCTTAATAGAATCATTAGGAGACACTGTAAGCCACCTCCTTCTCAGATATGCCAATTTTGTCTTGTTGGGAGGCTTCAATCTTCACTTGGAAGGCGGAACTGTGCGTGGAGTGGACATATTTCTTCAAATAATTGAACTATTAAAACTGCACCAGTTGGCAGATGCCCCAACACATCGGGTAGGCCACACTCTAGATTGGGTCTGCTCCAACTTCACTTCACTCTCAGCAGACACCACCATTCCACAGATATTGTCAGAACATTACTTTGTCCCCCTGTCAGTCAAACTCCCTCCTAGGATTCAACAGGATAAGATATCGGCTCACTCCCAGCCCAGGCATAAATGGGCACAACTAGCTGCCAACCCTAGGTTAGCTACCACTGCCCAAGCCTATCTCCCCGTACTAACAGGGAATACTGTAACTGATTCGTATCTCTTTCACGCTTGGTTAACCATTACAAGTAATGAACTTATTCCACCAGACAAAGTTGATGAGACTACTAAATCAAAAACGCATAAAACCCCTTGGTTCACATCCGCTCTTGCACAAACACAATGTAAGCAACACGAGCACAAATGGAGAAGATCTTACGATACAGGAGATATATTAGCTTTTAAAATCTGTAGGAAACTCTATCATGCCTAGATTAAATTAGCTGAAAAAGAGTACTATGCTAACAAAATTCAGGAAGCAAACCAAGACCAAAAAGCCATCTTCTTAGTTGTAAAGTCCTTTACTAACCCGAAAGTACTACAGAAAGAGATTCCACCTTCCCAAGAATTATGCGATCAAATTTTGGTCTTCTTTGAAAACAAAATAAAAAAAATCCAAGGATTTTAGACCCCCCCCCCAGTCCTTGATGTCGCCCAGAAGCATGATTCCGTTATCACTGCCTTTTCCTTACGAACTTTTGAACCAGTATTAATAGAAGTTACTCGCGATGCGAATATAGCATGCAAATCAGGTTCCCCCTTAGATGCCTGCCCTCCTATAATTCTCCACAAAATCATAGATATAGTTAACCCAATCATAAACCACATAGTCAATTCTTCACTAAGTTCAGTACAGTGCCAGATGAATGGCAGTTGGCATTGGTAAAACCTCTACAAAAAAGCAAAACATTGAACCTTCGGTACTCTCAAATCTCCGGCCTATATCACTACTCCCACTATTGGGCAATATCACAGAATTGTTCATAAAGAACTCACTAAATTCATTGAGGCCTCTAACATCCTTCACACCCAACAATATGGTTTTCACTTTTCGCCCAATGCATTCTACAGAATCCACACTCCTAGATATAACAGACACTTTAAAAATGTTAGTGGATAAAGGAAGAAAGGCGGTCCTGATCTTACTCTATCTGTTGGCCACCTTTGACGCCATCTCACACTCTATTCTTTTTTTTTTTTTGTTTTGTTTTTTTTTTGTTTGTGTGTCCTCATTTTCGCCCTTGGTGATCAACTAGTAGCATGTGGAAACGATCTTACTCTCTCAGATATACTGGAGGGAGCTCCGGGGCATACAGCTCTAATTGCTCCACAGTGAGTAGAATCGTAATCCAACAAAGCCACCCTGAATAACCATAT
Source organism: Lissotriton vulgaris (assembly GCF_964263255.1). Taxonomy (NCBI): domain Eukaryota; kingdom Metazoa; phylum Chordata; class Amphibia; order Caudata; family Salamandridae; genus Lissotriton; species Lissotriton vulgaris. The sequence continues at coordinate 1,252,536 of NW_028246389.1, read as the reverse complement.
GGGACACATGCTGCGTTCATATACCCATCGTGTTGGAATATATTGGGTATAGTCAAGTGGAAAATAAAAAGAGGATGCCAAGCAGCTTCATCATTGGACCTTGGGGAAAAAAATTAAAAAAACAAAAAATAAAACCCAAGATCAACCATAGCTCTTTACCAATTCAGCAGACTCCAGAATTTCCTCTTGCTTTGATTTCCTGATCTTAAAAGGTCCATCTTTGATGTTTGTAGAACTGACCTTTGCCAATCCAGCAAGATTGGAGGTGATGGATCTTTCAATTTTTTACATATTTCCCTCCTTGCCAGCAATATACAAAAGAAAAGTAGATTTTTTGCTGGACCAATAAACTCTGGTGAAATTCCGAAAATAACAAGAGCAGGTGTCAAAGTTAGAGGAGATCCCAAAGAGGTGGATATTGAACTCGAGACGGAGTCCCAAAATGATGTTAACCGTGGGCATTCCAAGAACATGTGTATGTCCGAGGCCTCTGCCAGACCACATTTAGGGCATAAAACCTGCGTGTTGTCTGTAAACTTTGACAGGCGTTGGGGCGAATAGTAGGCCCTATGTAGTGTGAACAGATGTTTTCGGCGTAACCACGATGGTTTTACTATGTTCCACATGATTTTAAATGATTCATGCCACATATTTTCCACAGTAATACCAGTCATATGTATAGACCATAACTGATCTGGTAATAGGAACTCGCCCTCTACTTCATCTAGTAACATATTATACCATAATGAAACTTCTTTTTGAAATGGGAGTCTATCCGTTAGTAATGACACTAATGTAATATCGCCTCCTATCTGAAATCTACCTTTAACACGGGATCTTGCATTTGCCCAACCTTGGATTTGGAGATATTTGAACGTAGAGAACCTAGGCCCCACTTTTGAACATAAAGTCTCCCATGGTAGTAAACTTCCTTCAACAAAGATGTCCCCCCAACTTATCAAGCCCGCCTCACGTAATGGTGTTGCAAGACTATCCAAAAGCCAGCTCGGAGAGCCAGGAGAGTTCCAAAGTGGGGCTTTAGCTGAATAATATTCAATTTTAAGGGTACATCTAAGTTTAGTCCATGTTCTACATGCATCCCTCAGCACCTTTAGTTTTATTTTCTTAAAAAACTTGGGGTCCCCAAATTTAAACAAAAATTCATTGTCAGCCACTTTTTCTCCTCTAAGTAGTGCAGCGAACATGTGTCCACAAGCCAAGTTTATAGGGGATTTTAGTAGCATCCTGACATGGGACATTTGAAAAGCCCACCCATAAAGTTGTAAATCAGGTGCAGCCAAACCTCCCTTCTCTCTACGACGTCTGATCTTCTTCCATGAGATTCTTGGATTATGGTTATTCCAGATAAAAGAACGTATATCGCTTTGTAATTTAGTTATCATTTTGGGATCAAAAAAAAGGGGAATGGTATTGAATAAAAATGTGATCTTAGGTAAAATCGTAATTTTCACTAAATTAGATCTACCTAATAAAGAAAGCGGTAGGTTGGACCATGATTTCATTTGCCTGCGACATTCTTTAGAAATAAGCGAAAAATTTACTGGAGCAATCTCGTCTATGTTTTGGTAAATATTCAAACCTAAGTATCGAAGGACTGAACTTATCTGGGCTCCCGCTACAGGCTCAGGGTCATTCCAGACCATAATGTCTGTCTTGGCTGCATTAACCTCATATCCTGATACTGCTACAAACTCTTTAGCCAACGTAATTAATGTTGGAAAAGCTGATCTTAACTCGGATGTAAAAATGAGAAGGTCATCCGCATATAGAGCGACCTTCCTCTCCCACCCTTCAAACACAAAGGACTTGATATTACTATTGTCTCGGATTTTTTGTGCAAAAGGTTCTATATAAAGATCAAATAGAAGGGGGGAAAGGGGGCATCCTTGTCGGGTTCCCCGAGTGATATTAAAAGGGTCCGATAGTTCACCATTAACAAGTAAAGATGCTGATGGGTTCTTATACAAGAGTTTGATTGTGCGTCTAAATTTGCTACCTAAATTGAATTTTTCCAATACTTCTGATAGATAAACCCAATTTACTCTATCAAATGCCTTAGTGGCATCCAGGGTCATTACAGCTAGAGGTAGTGATGTCACCGTCGCCATATCAATAGCACCTATAAGGTCATATGTCAGTTCATATAACTGACGTCCCCTTACAAATCCTTTTTGATCTGTGTGCAAGATGTTTGTTGCAGCTACACCCAACCTATTCGCAAGTACAGAAGTAAATATTTTGTAGTCTGTATTTAGAATGGAGATTTGTCTATAAGACCCACAGTTCAGCGCTGATTTGCCTGGTTTTAATATCAATGTAATTGATGCACTATCCCATGATTTAGGGGGGGGCATCCCTTCAAGGAGGATTTTATTGAAAAGCTCAGTTAAAAAAGGAATAATGACTGAAGATAGGGCTTTATAGATTTCAGATGGCAAACCATCAGGGCCTGAGGCTTTACCCTTTTTACTACTGGCCACAACACGCTTAACTTCCTCTTGTGAGATCGGGACATCTAGTTTATTGCTTTGTTCTGTCGTCAGAGCGGGGAGAGAGACTTCCACTAGCCAATCTTCAACCTGCTTTGGCTCCACCTGACTATCCTCACAATAAATGTTACTAGAAAAGTCACGGAGCGTTCTCCTAATATCCACATCAGTAGTAACTGTGATGCCGTCAGTCATGATAGAATTAATGTTATTACGGACTAGCTCAGTCTTTGATTTCCATGCAAGCAATTTACTGGCACCTTCGCCATATTCGAAGTGTGCCAGTTTGCTGGCTTCCCATCTCTCTTGAACCCTAGTATTTAATATCGAGCTTAATTCTCCTTTCAAGATGGACATTTTATTCTGCTTTTCTTGGGCCGTAGGAGAGCTGGGATCAGAGTGTCTTATTATATCTGCTTGAAGATTAGCTAACTCTGATTCCAGTGAATTTACTGCTACTCTATAGATTTTGTTCTTATAGGATACTTTGTTCTTTATCTGGCCCCTTAAGAACGCCTTAAGTGCATCCCAAATAACGTCTGGAGAGGCTGATCTTATGTTATCATCCAGAAAAAACTGGACCTCAATCTTAAGGGCATCGATGATATTAGATGATGAGAGTAGTGAGCGGTCAAATGACCAATTGCTTGGTCGCTTCTTTGGAAACCCTTCCAGGTCTAAGAGAATTGCTGCATGATCTGAAAGATGAAAGGGTAAGTGGGATACTGATTTAACCTGGTGTACTAAAGATTGACTGATCAGGATAAAATCGATACGAGATTGATGATGATACCTGTAATTCCGAAAAGTGACTCCTCTTTGTTGACCATGCATTGTTCTCCAGATATCATTATAACCTAACTGCTTCATATTGTCCTGCAGATATGCCCTTGTTTTGGACAGGACTTTGGCTCTATTTGATGGAGATTTATCCATTACAGGATCTAGAACTATATTAAAGTCTCCTGCTAGGATAACTGGATCGGGGTATGAATATAGATGTGAAAAAAGAACTTTCAATGCTGATGGATCATCCTGATTAGGACCATAGTATCCTGTAATAGTTATTGGAGCACCATATATTATGGCTGACACTATTGCCCATCGTCCTCTTGGGTCTACTAGTTTCGAAATCAGTCTTGCTTTAATAGACTTTCTAAATAAGATTGCTACACCTCTAGTATGTGTTGTTTGTGTCGTGTTTATGCAGGCATCAATCCATCTATTTCTCTTAACCCATTTCTGCATTTCTGGATCGGTCAAATGTGTCTCCTGAAGTACTATGATCTGTGCGATTGAATCTCGAAGATATTGCATGATGTTATTTTTCCTGGGGCAAGTCCGTAGACCATTAGTATTCCAGGAGAGAATAGATAATTTACTCATAATTGCTTATTAATATAGTAATTCCATTTCTTCAGTCCTACCACTCCCCCCCAACAAGGCTCTGTCATGCATATATCCCTACTAGAAACAGTTATAGCTAAGACAGCTCTTGTTAGTGACCATATTAAACAAAAAACCAAAATACCACGAAAAAAATGACTCTTTTTTGATTTTCTCCTCTGCAACCCCCCCCCAGTGCCCCTGACTACCTTCCCCCCACCCCCTGGGAAACCCTTGTTTTATCTATCTGGAAAAAACCAGAAGATAGCACTCTGTTGTGAACTCCCTGTCTATCTAGTGATGGTCGGAAAGAAATAAAACAAAAACCCAATAGGATGGATAGAATGGATAGAGTGGATAGAGTAGTCACCTCTAAGGAATATATTAAAACTAACAAATGTGCTCTTTACCAGAAACTTTTCGTTATATTCATATGTGTAGTGCACTACTTTATTATGTGTTTTAGCAACCAAACTTAGATTTCTTTTTTTTTTTTCTTTCTATTTATTGTAGCTTATTATAGCTTATACCCATTTTTTTTTCTTTTATTTTTTTTTTCTTCTTTTTGGAACTCTTTCTTTATTTACGTGTATAGATTTTTTTTTCCCTTCACCTCTCTCTTTTCTTGACTTTTCTATGTCTATTGAGATTCCATTTTTCTGTTATCCTACCTCTAATTTCTTGCCCCCCTTTCTCCTTTTTCTCTACCTATAGTGAGCAGTAGCTCATCCGCTGCTTGCACTGATCTTATATTGTGCATAGTATTGTTATACATTACTCTTAATGCGGCGGGAAAAAACAATTGAGCAGTTGCACCATAGCTTCTGAAAGCCTCCAACCTTTTTCCAAACTCCCATTGTTTGTCTAATGTGGTTCTAGACAGATCAGATCTTACTTGAAAATTGAAACCTTTCGCCGTGACAGTTTTCTGTTTTAAGGCCAGATTAAGAATGGTTTCTTTAAGGGAGTATGTCTGGAAATTGACCAGAATTTTTCTGGGCTTGGTTCTTTGAGGATTTTTCCTAAAAGGCTCTCTGTGTATGCGCTGAATATCTAACGATAGTGCTTCTTCAGATTGATCAAGTCTTAGCGCCTCCTTCAGTAGCGAGATAACAAACTGCTTGATATCTGAGCCTTCTTTATCCTCTGGAATATTCATTAGACGAAGGTTATTTCTGCGAGCATTATTCTCAAGCGTCTCCATCCGGTCTGAAAGAATTTGGTCTTCTTTTCTAAGCGTGACGATATTGGATTTAGCCTCATCTAAATGTATGGACAGGCCTGTCACTCTATCCTCCAATGTCTCTGTTCTCATTGATAGTTCGCTTAATTTCTTGTCTAAGCTTTCACAAAAGCACCTAATGTCTGCTTGGTTAGCTGCTGAGGTTTCAAATCCCTTTTTATTATCCACTGATAGAGAAGTAAACATCTCCTGAAAAGACGCCTGCAAAGTAGTGATCAATTCTGCATTAGTGGCTGTAATTCCTTGTGTGGGATCCTGTGTGGAATCTTGCAGGCCTGAGGAATCCTGTAGACTTAAGCCAGCTAATGAGGTCAGCGCAAGAGGGGGGGCCAATGGGGGTGCCAAAACCAAGGCCAGAGGTGGCAGTTGTCTTGATGGATTCTCTGAATTGCAGCTATCCATCACCCCTGCTCCAGGGTTCGTGGACATATCAGAGCCCTCCGTCGCCATCTCTAATGGAGAGTCGTTTTTATTAATCAAATCCTCGGAGTTTATTGGACCCTTAAATTCCACCTTGCCTTCCGGGATCTTTTCTGAACTGTCTGACAGTAGTACTACTTGTGGTACTACTTTAAAGTAAGACCTCAATGATGGTGTAATTCTAGAGACTGAGGTAGTGTTCTGACTCTTGGATGCTTTCGACCCTTTGGCTGATTTGCGCATGTATACACGTTTTGCTTTAACCTGCCCGGTTAGATATGAGGAGGACTCTTTTTTGTCACTGAAAAAATGGCCTGCAGTGGAACTGTGCTCTCTCTTAGTTTCCCCTGTTTTAATTACCGATCCAACATCACATCCTAGACCGGCTTCAAGATCCGCTGTAGGTGAGCTCGAGTCGCACAATGTAGCAATGGTATCCCGCGACCGCGTTATTTTATTTTTATTTTTATCTCTGATTTTACATTTACTTAATGCCCCTTTGCTGACCTTGGCTTTATACAGATCACCTTTCGAGTGATCAGCTGTTACCCTCTCGGCATCGCTACCACTACCTCCGCTTTCCCTTAGCTCCCTTTGCCCCTGGAAATGCACTGCTTCTCCTACCTTGGTCGTTTTCTCACCCGGTAATATGGGCGTCTCCACTTCAGTGACTGCAACTATCCCCCGGCGTCTGGGAAGCAAGCCACGGATTCGGCGCCCCCGTCTTAGCTCCAGGGCGGCCAAGCTCCACAGCAGGTCACTTCTCGACGGTAGTATATGCTCACAGCCTGCGGAGCTTGCAGAGACAGGCTTCTTGTGACAAACCAGGTGAGCCGAGTAAGCGTTATCCACCACCGCCGCAGCACTCGCGCTCACCTTTGCTAGGGAACACGCCCACTCGAATCCCATCGGTAAAATGTATAGCGCCGACACTGCTTGCAAAATTCACCCGAGGTGTCGGGGGCTCTTAGTGTAGATTTACCACCTAGTAAGCCGCATTAAAGCCGACCAGATTCAGCGCGAGCACTATAATCCGGGAGAACACACATGGAGTGCTGCAGCGGCTCAAGCAGCCGCCGCCATGTTCCCTCACACTCTATTCTTGTGTAAAGGTTGAAATCCTGCGGCATCTCAGGCACTTTGTTTGAATGGATAACGTCCTTCTTTACCAATCGCAGCCAAGCAGTGACCCTAGGATATTTTCTGTCCGTTGAACGGCACATCACAACAGGACTGCAGACCTGGACTACGCTACCATCACGCCTGCCAGAGGGTAGAATAGGCACATTCGACCCCGCTGTCGACCATCACCGCCAGTGGCGGAGCAATGCCATTGGACCCTGCTACCACCATGACCCAGCTGGGCATTTCCAAGGCCCCGTACTGCTGACGGCCCCTCTTGAAGGTGAGGGGCTGTTCTGCATCGGATAGTGGGCCAGAGTCTACACCGCCTACATAGCCCCTTCGAGGGGGGTTAGCTGCTGTCATCACTGAAGCCCTGAAACCCCCTTTGATTGGCCCATATGCCTGCTACACCACTGCTGCAATCTCGGATGCCCCTCTGTGACATGCTCATCCTTCACTTTTAACATGCATCCAGCCAGTGAGTGACATTCCCAATGCATGCAGCAGTGAGGCTCCACTTGGACCCGAGTTTGACCCAAACACTATGTTACCACACCAGTGGGCTGGTGGTTCTGTTCCCCTTTACCCACCATGGGTACGGATCTCTCTCGCAGCATCATCTGTTCACCTGACACCTGCTCCCATCTTGGGAGGACCCCAGAGGCAGCTGACCATCTTGGCTTGCCCCCTCCATCTCAGTGCCAAGCACCATAACCTGTGCCACTCACCTACAACACTAGGGCAAAGGTAATTGTCTGTGCATTTGTGATGCTCGTGCTACAGGCAAGACTGACATTTGCCTGCATGCGGGGCCATCGGCAACACTGCACCCTCATTGCCTCCCACCACTATGGAGAAACTCTGCTTTGTGACGGTGGCGCAGATGCCAGGGCATCAAGCAGGTCGACTGCAACATACAGCACTAGAACGGACACCTCGGAGAAACACGATTCCATCCTGATTGCCATGGCACTCACCAGGACGTCACTAAAGCACACAATCGATTCCATTGCAGTGGACCACGGCCTGCTCTGTGATGATCATAGGAAGTTCCCTAGTGTTGGACCCGGCCTCGTGGCGTGGCCCTCGCTGATCCCCACAACCCCAGAACGACGGATGGAACTGATTCCCGTCCACCCAGAACTATACATGAGACTCCTACACCGGACCTGAGACGACCTCCAGACCGCGTGCCTACACCCGTGCATGTGATCATCAGACTCCATGTTTGGCCACCCCGGCCAGCCGGCCGCCTTCACCCCTTTCGGCAGCCTCTGGCCGCTCCTGGCTGCAGCTAGGCATGTGCGTCCGGCGCGCCCAGACCCGCCCGGGGGTGGAACGACTCCCCAAGTACCCGAACCCAAGGCTTCCATCACACCTCCGGCCCCCTTCCGTGGAACTGGTTTCCCTCACACCTCTGAACCATCCCTGGGGGGCTGGTTTCGATCGCACCCTTGGCCTCCTAGCGAGCTGGCTCCAGACCTTGATGAGCATCTGGGATCCCCTGGACGCATGGTCCAAAAGCATCAAAGACCCAGCCGCCCAGACAATCGGCCGCCTAGCCCTCGGACCTCCGGCCTCCTGCCTCTGAGAGTCCGGACATCAAAGGGCTCCTGGACTATAAGACAGCCTGCCTCCCATCTAGCCGGCAGTTGTATCTTGGACAAGAAAGCCCTGCTGATCTGATCGCGGCTGACCTTGAGGAGAACAGACTCTGACCCACCGAGCTCCTCGAAGCTACGGAACCTAACCACCGAGCCCTGCTGACGCTGACGCGGCTCACTCTCGAAGAGTAAGACCTGAACCATCGGAGCCCTGCTGACCTCGTCGCGGCCCACTCTTGAGAACGAGAGACTCTTGCTACCATCCAGAGCCCTGCGGACGCTGTCGCGGCTCCACCTGCCTACGAGTACTACGAAGTACTCCTGATCAAGCCCTGCTGACCTCGTCGCGGCTTAAAGAACCCTCTGGTCCGGCTGGACCATCGACGCTACCCTCACGACAATCTTGAACAGAAGTGAGTCGAACAGCAAGTACCATCGCCAGCCCCCGTACCCCCCAGTTCGAGGATTGAGAACTGTGCGCAGGGTGCGTGGCGTGCCTCCTGGCCCTCTAAGACTGTCCCGCTTCCCCGTTCCCTTGTTACGAGACTTTCGCGATCCCTCGATCGCTGTGTATTGCTTTTTTTTGTAAAATTTTTATTTTGCAGTATATCAGTTGAAACGGAAAGGGGGTGGGAAACAGTAAGAGGGGAATCAGAAAAGGGGAAAAAGGCAGGCGACATACCGCCACTCAACCCCACACAGGGGGCACAAAAATAGGGAGGGCGCATTCAAAAAAGAAAAGCGACAGGGCTCCATAGTTCACAGGTAGCCAACAATAGTCCGACAAGCAACGGGGGAGTTTCCACCCAGTGCAGCTTCTAGTCCAGAACAGGTATCCGTAGATCAAAAGAACAGCCCAAATTCCACCCATAGTCCAGCAACCCTCCCTAGTCATAGCCAGTCGTAGCAAGAGAGAGAAGTAAGAAAGGAAGAACACAAGACAATAACCCCAACTATCCCTCCACCCTCATCCCTCCCCAACACCACCCTCCCCCCGGTGGCGGCGACCAACAAGCACACAATGCAATACAGACACTCTCGTAATCAAAGTTGGAAAAGATGAAGAGACCGCAGCGTTGACGGGCATACAGCCGAAGGCAAGCCTCGGGACAGAAATCTCACAAGCGAGCCCCAGTTGTACATAAAATTTTTAAAATTCCCCAGGAAGATGTCAGAGAGGCGTTCCATGCTCAACAGACGCCACAATCGGGCATGCCACAAGGAAAGAGCTGGGGCAGATGGGGATTTCCACGCAGCTGCTAGAGTCATCTTGGCCGCCCCCAAACATAACCACAGAACACGCTTATCCGCTCTAGTTTGATGTTCAAGCAGCGGGTCCCTAAGCCCTAATAAAACAAAGGCCATGGAGTCAGGGATCGGGTAACCCAAGATATCTTTTACGTGGGAGAGGATCTCAGCCCAGAATGGCTTGATGGCGGGACAGTCCCACCATATATGGCTAAAGTCTCCTAACATCCCACAGCCCCGCCAACACCTATCTGAAGCAGTAGGAAATATGTGGTGTAATTTAGAGGGATACAGGTACCAGTCAAAGATGAGTTTCATATGTGCTTCTCTGAGGTCAGTAGAGTGATTATGCGTTGTCACATCTCTCCATAGGGCCTGCCATTCAGTAGTAGAGATGTCCCTCCCCAGCGTGGATTCCCAATGGTCCTGATAGCGCGGTCGCGGTGACACGGTAGAGTCTAACAACAGTTTGTACAGGAAAGAAATCGTTCCCTTCATGGTGGAGGTGTGAAGAATGAAGGACTCGAATTTCGACAAGGGTCTGGTAGCCGCGTCCACTACGGCAGGTGACGTCGCCCAATGTAGGAGTTGGAGATGTCTGTAGCGCTCTGTCGGAAGAACGCCATAGTCCCTCATGCAGTTGTGGAAAGTGAGGGGTTCGACGCCATGGAACAAGTGGGTGAGGGATCTACAGCCACCCTCCCTCCAAGCGTCAAAGGGACCTTCCTCCAGGGCCGGGGTAAAAGCCGGGTTGAAATGAATCGGGGTGAATGGGGACGGGAATGTGGTCCAGCGGTCGTCACCGCTCACCGTGTCCCAAACCTTCAATACCGTGCTCGTGGGAGTGCTAATGTAGGCATTTTTGGGTCGGTCCGCTTTAGGTTTCCAGGCCAAGTCCCAGATGGAGCGACCTGCAACACTCCGATCCATGTGGAGCCAGTGCTTTTCCGATAGCTGTTGGGACCACTCCACGATGACCCTCAGTTGGGCAGCTTTGTAGTACAAATGCATGTCCGGAAAGCCAACCCCTCCCTCCAAGCGTGGGCGCCGCAGGACCGAAAACAGAAGCCTTGCACGGCCACCCTGCCAGACATATTTCAGCATCACAGTCTTCAGTCTGCGGAAGTAATCTAGCCCTATCGGAATAGGCAAAGCCTGAAAGAGGTACAACAGTTTGGGAAGGAGCACCATTTTAAGAGCGTGTATCCTGCCCAGCCACGAGATGAATTTAGGCTTCCATCGTTCCAGCTCCGCTCTAATAGAAGATAACATCGAAGGGAAGTTAGCATGGAACAGGGCATTCACGGAGGGGGTCAACCGCACGCCCAGGTAAAGCAAGGACTCCGACGCCCAGGCGAGCGAGGTGAGCGGCCGGGTCAGCTGTACCTCCCCCGCCGACAGGGTCAGATTTAGGATGTAGGATTTATCGAAATTAACCTTGAAGCCCGCCACCTTCTCGTAGGCGGAGAGCACCGAGTGGACATGCGGGAGCGACAGCGCAGGCTCTCTGATAGACAACAGGACGTCGTCCGCAAAGAGCGAAATCTTGTGTTGCTCGCCTGTAAAGGGAAGTCCTAAAATCCTCTCATTTTCTCGCACCGCCAATGCCAACGGCTCAATACTAAGAGCAAAGAGAAGGGGCGAGAGGGGACATCCCTGACGCGTCCCTCGGGAATGACGGAAACTCGAGGATCTATGACCGTTGATCAACACTCGAGATGTAGGGCCGCTGTAGTTGGCCTCAATCATCCTCACGAAAGAAGGCGAGAAACCGAAGGCCACCAGCGTCTGGTGCAAAAACCCCCAGTCGACGCGGTCGAAAGCCTTCTCCGCGTCGAGCCCCACTAGCACTGCAGGTATGCGAAATCGTTCCGCCTTTTCGATGAGGTGTATGACGCGGCGCAGGTTATCATGGGTCTGCCTGCCTTTAATAAACCCCGATTGATCAGGATGGATCAGAGTAGGCATCAGATCCTGCAGTCTACCCGCCAGGATAGAGGAATATAGCTTGGCGTCTAGGTTGAGAAGTGCGATCGGCCGGTAGGATGTACAGAGAGTAGGATCCTTCCCCGGCTTGGGAATGACAGTGATTAGTGCTTCGGCCATAGAGTCCGCGGTTCTGCCATCAACCGCCATTGCGTTGAAGAGGGAGACTAAGTAGTCACACACTTCAGAGGCGAACGTTTTGTAGAAGAGGGCCGTGTAGCCGTCAGGCCCTGGGGCCTTGTGCAGCTTCAGGCCTTTAATGGCGTCTAAGACCTCCTCCCGGGTGATGGGGGAGGACAGTGAATCATTCCATTCTGTAGAGACTTTCGGGAGAGACAGACCCTCCAGGAATTTGGATTGTGCGTCCGAATCGAGAGCGTCACTCGAGTAGAGTGCCGCATAAAAGCGCCCGAATATGGTCGCTTTGTCAGCATCCCTATGCTGAACAGAGCCCACTCGGTCGCGAATTCCCCCTATATAATCTTTCTCACGCTTGTCCCGGAGTTGCCGGGCAAGATGGCGCCCGATCTTGTTGCCCTGGGAATAGGATGTGCGCCTAAGACGCAGAAGAGTAAACTCCGCCCTGTTATTATAATGGGCCCGCAGTTTCCCTCGCACCGCCGTCAGGGGGCGTAGAGTCACCCTGGAGGGATTCGCCTTGTGGGCCTGTTCCAAGGAAGCCAGTTCCAGTTCCAGAGCCTCCCGTTCCTTGCGCCTCAGCTTGTTCAGATTCGCATTGAGGGCGAGGCACGTGCCTCATAGAGAGGCCTTGCATGCGTCCCACGTGGTATACACCGACGTGTCCGCAGGTGGATTGAGGAGGAAGAAGTCACCAATCGCCTTGCGCAGGGCCTTACACGATTCCCCATCCCGCACCAAAGCCGCCGGGAAATACCACTTACGCCAACCATCCCCCCGGTGGCCCAGTGCAGTCCCAGAACCATGAGGCTATGGTCCGATAGTGAGAGCGGAAAAATATCAGCTAATTGTATGTCCCCCCGAAGGGCCTGACTAACCAAGACATAATCAATGCGGGAGTACGAGTGATGTACGTTGGAAAAAAAGGTGTAATCCCTGGTCTGTGAGTGAAGAAAGCGCCAACTATCAATCAGTCCCATGTCTCCTATCTGACGTTTAGTTTCATCTGAAAAGACTCCAGTGTCTGCCCTGCGGCCCCCAGAACTATCCAGACCCCTGTCCCAAACCATATTGAAATCTCCTAATAAGAGTAAGTGACCCTCCACAAAGTCCCCCATCCTGTCCAGCAGATCCTGCAGAAAACCATTCTGTCCCGCATTAGGGGCATACAACACAGCAAAAGTACACAGGCGGCCACGCAACAATCCCTTCACCAGCAGCCAACGACCTTCCCTATCCACACTGACGCCCATGGGTTGAAAATGCAGGGAAGCCCGGAAGAGTAGGGCCACCCCTCTATGCTTCGTGGCCGCAGATGCCCTGTAGATAAGGGGGAACTGCCTATGACGAAGCCTCAACTCATCCCTCCTAGCCAGATGGGTTTCCTGGAGGGCCACCACATCCAAATGATGATCCATGATGTACTTCCAGAGTTTCTGCCGTTTCTGCGGAGAGTTAAGGCCCTTTACATTCCAAGTTCCTAAGCTGACAGACATAAGAGGCAATACAGAGTCCACGCCATGTTCACAACCAGACAGCCACGGTGCCCGCACCGGCCCCGCACATGCATCAGGACCCAAGTCCAAGGAAGGGAAGCAGACACCAGGATTCGAGGGGAGGGTCCCAGCCACAACCACTCCGAAAGGCCCACACGGTCATACCGCAAGCCTCGTACGGCATTCACGTCCTGAAGGCACACAGGGGTCATGAAAAGGCATATCCCGAAACAACATGCAAATACAGAAGAGATTGTCATCGAAAGCACTCTCAATATACACTCATCACACACCGCCGCCGCCACCCCCTGTACCCCCAACCCCAAACCAAACCACCCCGCCATGACATCCACATTCAGAGCTCCAATAGGCCCACCCTCCCCCCCCCCCAGGAACAAACAGGAACAACAAAATGCAAACCAAGGCACTGAACCTGAACCTCGCAGTCTTCAGTTCCAGCAGGTCGTGGTTCAGAAGTCTCCCACTGGACTGGGGTCGGGGCAGGGGGGTCCACCTGGGGACCCCCGGGTCCACAGTCCGGGGTGTCTTCTCCAAAAGTACCATTATGCCCCGGGGACCTCAAGCCAAGAGCCCCTCCGACGCCACTCCATGAGTTCGGGGTCACGCTGCTCCAGAGCTCATCTGGGAATCTGTCATGGTGGCGGAGGCCACCGAAGCCACTGCGGCCCCTCTCTCCTGCTCGCTAGTCGCCGAATCCGGCCGTCATCGTTCCGTGGTTGGGCCCACATTGTGCCATGATGAAGAGCGCCGCCACCGTCGAAATGAAGAGCCACGCGCCTCCTGCGTCGGTTCCGTTTCTTCAATACCTAGGAGATCTTTTGCCTCCCGCAGGGAGTTGATCTGTCGCAACCGATTCTCCCAACGAAAGATGATCCGGAAGGGATGGCCCCAGGAGTAGGATACTCCGCGTTCCCGGAGGAAGGCGGTCACAGGGCGGAAGTCCCTCCGCTTCTGCAAGGTCGTCGCTGCCAGGTCCTGGTAAAGCTGGGGGCGATGGCCCCTAAATTGCAACGAGGTAGTGGTTCTCGCCTTTCGCAATATCTTTTCCTTCAACTGAAAGTCGTGTACGCAAAAAAGGATGTCAGGAGGCGGCCCTCCGCCCCTCCTGGGCAGCCCCACTCTGTCCATCTGGATGTCACGCACCTCTTCATCCTCCAGGATCTGGAGAAACAGGGCCAGGACGTACCCACACAGGTCCCCCGCCTCACCGTCCCACAGCACCGCTTTAATACGAATGTTATTTCTTCTGGAGCGGTTCTCCAAATCTTCTGCGTGGGTTTGTAAATCCAGATTTTGCTCCGTAAGGCGTATGATGTCCTGTTGGAGTTGATGCACATCATTCGCCATGCTAAGGTCATGGTCCTCCAGCGTCGCCACTCTTTCGCCGATCCCATCCACGTCTCTCCGCACCTCTCTCTGAGGTCCGAGGCCAACTGCGTACGGAGTTCGGAAATATCGTCCTTGATAGTTGCGAAGAGTTCTTTCATGAAGGCTTTAGTCGCTGGCGCCTCATCATCTGACTGTCTGGAGGAGCCACTGGCCCCTGGTGAAGCAGTCAGGTACACCCCTACGGCAGTGCGGCCTCGCTCCTTCCAGGTCACCTCGACTCAATGATGTGCCAGTGTCCAAGATTCAGTCTAATCCAGGGGCAGAAAGCGGCCGGGGAGGCCTGCACCCCAATGCAGACTGCCAGGCTCAGGGCCTATGGGACCCCTATACGGCACGCGTCTCCGCCAACAGCCAAGACCAGGGACAATCCGGACCGGTCAGTCAGCGATAGGGCACCTCCAAATTGGCTCCAAGCGCTCGGCCGCAACAAGGGCCCACCGTCCAAGTGGCGGCAATCACAGCGCGCCGCTCCCCAAAATCCGTATTGGCAAGTTGCGAATGCTCCGTTTCCCCCAGGCGCCGCCGGAAAGCCCACCTCAAATGCAATGGCAAGCCACTCCACAGACTCTATCAGCAGTGTCCAGGGTCCCCGATGGTATCCAAAGATCAGCCGCTACCGTGGGCCGGCCGCCAGTCTTAACGTGTCTCACCTTGCTGTGTGCAGGCGTGTGCAAGACCTCGCATCGGCCCTCCAGCCACCAGCACTGATCAGGCCCAAATCCAGCAGTTACCAATGTGGCGCGTGTGCTTGCGCAGATGTGGGGCCTCACCACTTCGCAACCTCGCCGGCCTCCCTCCGCTGGCAGGCACACCGGACTGCCGCCCCCTGGGGTAAGGAATCCCCCTGCTCTGCTTCCGTCGGGCCGACGCTGCAGCTCTCGGGTCGGCTCCGAATTTCAGGGGACCGCCCCTCGGTACCTTCCGCCGGCTCCAGGCGTCGTCCAGTCTCCGGTCCGGGCCCGGCCCGCCGATTGTTCTTTCCAGTGCCCTTCAGTGAGCGCTCCTTCCGCCGGCGGGTCCTGATCTTCGCTGCTCCCGCCCAGCGCGATGTACCCTGCGCCAGTGCTGCGCCAAGGCCCGGGACTGCTCCGCCTCCTCCAGCCACCAGATCACTCGAGGCCGCCGCCCCGCAGGCCGCCGCTCAGCTCCCAGCTCTCGATTCCCGCCGGCCACTCTCCGTCGAAGGGAGGACACCGGGGCACACCGCCAGCTATCGGCAGCCCCCGCCGATCGAACAGCGCAGGTAGGATGCCTCGGGACCCCGCAATTAGCCGCTATGCAGGATCGGCGTCGGAGAGGCTCGAGAAAGCGTCCTACTCCGACGCCATCTTGGCCACGCCCCCTGTGTATTGCTTTTTACTTTTACTTTGATAAAGTTCATACTTGATAAAGATTCACGGTGTGGTATCCGTTCGTAAGTGTGGTGTGTCGACAGTGTGTACGATCAGTCCTCCCCGGCGGGGATTTCCCCTCGATAAGACTCGACAGTAATTGTGGGAGAGGAGGGTCTCGGGTGGTTAAGAGAGCAATCTTGACCCCTGGGGTCAACGCCTTCCAACACCTAGTAGGGTCATAAATGCAGAGAAGACACTTGGGGAACTGCACCAGTAGTATACGGACATGCGATGATTGGTCATGGACCTGCTCGGCCTAGTGAGCCACTGTGAGGAGCGCATATAGGATGCAGAAGGGTGATCCTGCAGAAACAATGTCTGCAGCGTGGGACTGCTGGATGGAGCAGAGGGACAAAATGCAGTATCCCTCGAGAAACCTAGATTAAAAGCTTTATGCCAATTGTCAAACTCTCCCCCTTTTTCTCCATAGAGCATGTGCGCAAAATCCCAGTGTGGTAACTGCCACAGGGATCTGCACCCTGACTGCTAATAGCTTGGATTATTCACTACAGGGACTGGGATGAGATCTTGAAGGAGACTTGATAATAACGCCCACATGACGCACTTTTGAGAATACACCATTGCTGTCTAGTGCCAGTGGGGGTCTTACGAAGCAATGAAACACAAGCTTTGTGACTTAATCTCACCTACTCTCTCCTCTTCCCTGCCTGTCTACGAGTGGTGCATGACAACAGATCACATTTTTGGGATGACCCTGAGGTGGACCTTGTGGATCAAGTTCAAGTCTATCCCTTGCTGCTCATCCTTCCCTCCCTCCCCCGTCCCACATGCTGCCCCTTCTCTGGTGGGCCTTGATCTGACTCCCCCTCTGCGCAATCCCTCCTGTCGTGTTCTATCTAGGACCCCGATCAATATTGTGACCTTATGCCCCTATACGGCTATAATCAATCCATACCCCTATAATGGCATAAACGATCAGAGCCATATTTCAGAAACTCGTCTCTGCAGCTCATTACTGTATATGACACAGCAGAAGCCACTATCTAAGATTCCTAGATTACACACCGAGTTATTTCAACAGATAAAACCCCCAGCAACCTGGGAAAGCCCCGCTTGCTATGTTTTGATTAGTAATAGAACTCTAATGAACACTGTAAGAACGACCGGTTCTTAGTGACATCTTTATTGACGTCTTATGTCCAAAAACTTATGTCAAACAAGGCACCTTCCAGGTATAAATAATACCAACGTTGCCTTAAGCAAACACAGCGGTGGTGATAGAGAATATAGGAGCAGAACAGCTGTCCCTTGCAGAGCCCAGCAGATGCGAGAAGCCCACGGACGCTGCCCCTCCTCCTCCTTGACGCGCTGAGAAAGACGCTGTCTTTTCTCCTGCCGAGAAAATCCAGCTCCGGCGTTTCCAGCCTACCCTTGCGGGTAACTGGGATATCGAGTCCTGAGAGGAGATGCAAGACCTCCAACATTCTATTCCAGAGGTACAGTGTTGACTAAACCCTTAGAGAGAATTCTTCAAGCAAACCCTTGGCAAAACCAACTTAACTTAAACTGCTACTTACTTACTCCCTTTCATGTATTAGGCTTAGGTCAGGTACACTGGTGGAAGGCATAATTAGAAGCACCAGTTGAGTACGTTAGTCAAATGTATATATGAATGTATATATTTTACTTATTTTAACTATCATATGGCTAAGAAACCATATCAATGCTTTTACAGTATTATTTCGCAATCCTCCTTTTACTGTACGCACTTTTTATAATAACAAGTCTTGCAATTGTGGCAATTCATTTCTCTTGCATGAGAAGACTGTTCAATAAATAATACCGTTTATTGAAAACGCCCGTCTCTCTATTCTCTGCATAATGGTGAAAGTAATCTGCACAACTGACTGAGTGAAAAAGCTGTCTATTGTTTCACACGACTCTAGAGATTGACTCTTATTCTAAGGAGCAACGTTGTCATGTTTATGCGGTTGTTGGAAAACTGAATCCCTTCTTGTCTGAGCCAGGGGGGCTGATCACTTCCTATTCAGTCAAGAAAGTTTCCAGTGACCTCTGAGCTAGTTGGTACAAACCCAATTAAGTTTAGCATAGTCAGTAGAGACCTGGAAGCCCACACTTCTATGTCTACACTGCTGTTTATGTTATTCCAATGCGCAGGGCATATAGGGAAAATGGGAACTACAATACATGGCGCCCAACGTTTGGTAAGGCGATAAAACTAACGCAAGACGTTAGAGTAACTCAGTCGTGCTTTTTCACACAGACCCTTTCTCCCGGAAATACTCCAATAGACGTCTGGAGTGGGTGAAAGGTTAAAATCCGCCCGAACTTAGTAGGAAGAGATTCCTATGTAAAGCTTCTGGTTTATTCAACGTTGAAGGATACAGTGTTCCAAAATATTGTGCACCTAATCTTTGTTTCCTTGAAACCTGATCTGCAACAAAAGACCTTCCTGACAGTAAAATGCCAGGAGAAGGCGGGAACAATGGAACCACTGATGCCGCAGTAAAAAATGCGACTCAGCAGGGTCCCGATGAAATTAATGAACCGGGTGCGATAATCATTCCGGTCAACATAAGAAAAACTATAGCATTAAAACTTATAGAAAATGGACTGACCACACAAGGTGGCACAGTCGTCTTCGTGACAGAGGCACACGAATATCGGCAGACAGAGGTATTCTATTCTTTGATAAAATTTCCAGCGGCAAACGCTGCAACACACGAGTTCCACTATTACAAAATAGAGGATCCACTGGAAGAGTACGCTCCTTTCGAGGAGATTGAAATCCCATTAAAATTCCAAGAGCATCTGCTCTGGTTTAAAGGCGCCCTAAAACATAATGATCATATTACCAGGCTCGGTCCACTAGGTAGACCAGGAGCAACGTGGCCGGTTCTAGCCAGCTACACACCACATCCGGACATTGCAAAAATGTCGAAAGAAGAACTTTTAGCACAGCTAAAAACATTAATTAAAATACAAAGACAGTTAGTACAATATGTAATGCGGACTGCAACAGTCCAAACAGCTGTTAATGTCCCACAGCTGACCCCTCATCAGGGGAACACAAATAAAATTACACCACAGAACATACAATCATGTCTTGGTAAAACACCCATAAAACGGGAACAAATTCCTTTCTGGTTAGCGCAGAAAATTACTCAAATAGAGGCATTATTTCCGAATACTACCCCTATTGAGAAACACAGAATTCTGACCATCTGCCTTCCAATGGGGGTCGCACCACATGTGAAGGACTGTGACACTTGGGGTACAGTCTTTGCTTCCATTTACACAAAAACACATGGTGTTCCGTCCATGGCTGTAATACCAGATGTGCTAAAACAGATTCAGAATGAATACGGTCCAGAACCTGCTTTAACTCTTGGTATGAAATTACTGAAAGACTTCAAGCAGGTCTCGGCTATACTACTAGCCAATATAAAAGGAGAAGAAGCATCTGTGGCGATCCGCCAGAAGTTGAAGGAAACAGATATAACAGATCAACCAATTCAGCCTGCCAGAATTATAGAAAAATGTTAGGAAGAATTAGGAAGAGACAGCTTGGGTGGGAAACCAGTAAAACCCCAACTACTTGAAAATCCTGAAAAATGATTCATTAAAAATAATTCAAACACTCCTAAAAAGAGCTGGGATGGAAATAAACAATCCACTCTCAAGGAAAAAGTTTTCCAGTCCAGAGGAAGGTCTCCTCGACGGAGGGAAAGAACTCCGACTCGGGAACACCAGTCTCCCCAGAGGGAGCCCTCTGAGAAAAGATATAACCTTAGAAATAGGGATAACTTGAAAAAGCCTGATAGATATCAAAGTATTGATACACGTCCCTCTCGATCTTTTTCGCAGAAATCGGAAAGAAGAGGACGGTCAGACCCAGGAGAGCACACCAAGTCCAAAGACAAGGAACCTGCTCAAAGTAAAACATCACAATTTCCAAGAAAGAAGGTAGCCAGTATTAGAGTAATCGAACATGCCTAGAATACTGAGGACACAGCTGAAAAACGGGGAGTGGGCACAGACAATGCTAGACAGTGCATCAGAAATCACCATAGCTCGCAAGATCCTGATGAGTCATCTGGAGACAGTGGACACGAATGAATACATTCAAGTAGAAACTGCCGACACCAGAGTTAGTGAACCTCATAAGATATACGAATTAAAACCGCGTATAGAGGGAGATAAGACTAGGAAAATAAGGGGTCTATTCTGGGATAACCTCTCAAAAGGCTATGACATCCTGTTAGCTGAAAAAGATTGGCCCCCGGAGTTTGTCAGGGAGTGCCCTCGTGGCGAAGAAATGATTATGCCTACCTTCTCGAATCACATTCCGATTCACACTAAATATATATATGCAAGGAAATGGGCAGTGGCCCAGGCACCAGCATTATATAAAAATCATGTAGGATGGGATGAGGACTCTCCTCCTCACAAAATCCAGTTAAAAAGTCAACCGACTGCACAAAGGCAGTATCCAATTAAGCAAGAAGCTAAAAAATAAGTCAGGGAGATTTTAGATCAACTTGAATACCAGGGGGTGATTGAAACATGCACCTCTCAAATGAACAATCCTTTGTTTCCTGTCTCCAAACCGGACGATTCATATCGTCTAGTCTTGGACTACAGACACCTTAACTCATGTTGCAAAACATTTGCAGTACAAAATTCGCATAGTGCTGCACTAATGAATAACATAGTTCGGAAAAAATATAAAACGACACTAGACATATCTAATGGTTTTTTTTGTCAAAATATTGCACCGGAAAGCAGGTACTTGACCGCTTTCTCAGTAATGGGGTCACAGAAAAATTTCTGTAGGCTCCCACAGGGATTCAAGAACAGCCCAGGACTATTCTCACCCAGAGTAACAGAGTTACCACAAATATATGATGATGAGGCATTATCTTATGTCGATGACATCTATCTCACAGACGACGACTTGGAGACTCACTTGAAAAGGGTGAACACCATAATACTTGGTTTCGCAGCAGAGGGTTACAAATTCAACTTTAAAAAGTCAAGAATTGCCCATCTGACAGTATTATTTCTAGGATACGAATTATCAAGTGAAGGGAAAAGCCTGGCGGACAACTTCTTAGAGAAGTGCGCTGTACTCCAAGCACCAAAAACGCTGAAGAACTTACAATCGATTCTAGGCTTCCTGAATTTCGGAAGAACTTACATTCTAAATTATGCGGAGAGGGTTAAACCTCTCTACGAACTAATTAAACCTGATTTTAAACCAATCAACTGGACTCAAAAACACACAGAAATTTTGAGATCATTGCAAACAGACATGTTAGCAAAACCAAAATTAGAAACACGTGACAATACACGCAACCTTGTAATCCGAATCATCCCAGGAAGATGCGGATTTACGTACCTGACCTCTAATGAGGGAGAAAAGGTTCCAATAGCTTACAAATCTCACTTGTACACACAAGCAGAAAAAACATTCAGTCTCACAGAAAATACTGTGAAAGCAGTACAAACTGCAATAGCAAATGAACGAGAACTAGCACACGGCAAAAGGATCATTGTCCTCACGGCCGAATCCGCCTTCGAGGCGCTATTCAGCCCAGTAAACCTGCCTACAGTGTCACTGGATCCGAAATGGATACAGTGGGAAAATTCTCTTGCTGCGGAAGACGTGAAATACTATTTCGTGCCGCACATGAAAAAACTGAATGAAATGAAATGAATGAAATGAAATGAAATGAATGAAATGAAATGAATGAAAATAAATTTGTTAAGCGCGGTTGCTGCCCAGGGGCGTCCAAGCGCTAAGTAAACCAGACGTAACGAGGCACAGGAGTTAGAGCTCGGAGGATTTAGCAAATAGCAGTGTCTTCAATTTTTTCCGGAGAGCAGGTCTGGGTTGGAGCGAAGTGAGAGGGGGAGAGTATTCCAGAGCTTAGCAGTGTTCAGCGAGAACAGCCTGCCCCCAGACCTGGCTCTCTTCACTCTGGGAACAACTGCCAGGAAAGCCTCAGAGGAGCGAAGGTTCCTGTTTGGGTGGTAGGGAATAACAAGGTTGTTGTTAATAGCGGGACCCGTCTTCCAAAAAGCCTGGTGCGCAATACATAGCGCCTTAAATGCCACTCTGTGTTTTATTGGCAACCAGTGAAGACTTTTCAGTCCAGGTTTGGCTGACTGGGTTCGTGGAATCTGCAGCAGGGTGCGTGCGGCGCAGTTTTGCACCACCTGCAGCTTCCGTAGAGTCATCTCAGGTGCCCCTACATATAGGGCATTGTTTGAGTCCAGGCGAGACTGGATGAGGCCTTGAACTGCCACCTTCTTGGCTTCTAGAGGCAGAAGTGGGAGGACTTTCCTCAAGGTTCGGAGTATGCCAAAGCATGTGGCGGACAGCTTGGTGGCCTGGGTGGAGAAGGAAAGATTCTTATCCAGCCACACACCCAGGCTTTTGACGCTTTCCTTGGGGATGGGGGGAGCGCCCAGAGCTTGGGGCCACAGAGAAATGAAAGGTACTGGCGGGGGTGGGCCTAAGAGCATGAGCTCTGTTTTTCCTCCGTTCAATTTGAGAGAGGAGTTGGTCATCCACTCCTTGACGTCCTCTAGGCAGTTCAGCAGACCTCTCGGGGATTGCCTGATGTTCTCTTGGGTCAATGAAACCACTAACTGAGTATCGTCGGCGTACGACACGGTTTTAATGCCGTACGGTTCGACGATCCCAGCCAGTGGTTTCATGTAGACATTAAATAGTACAGGGCTCAAAGAGGAGCCCTGTGGTACTCCGCAACTAAGAGGTCTGCTGAAGGACACTGTGTCACCATCGAAGATCTGAAAAGATCTATCAGACAGGAAAGAGTCGAACCACCTTAAGGCGTCGCCTGAGACTCCAATTTCCTGGAGACGGTTCAGCAGGGTGGCATGGCTGACCGTGTCGAAGGCGGCGCTTAGATCAAGGAGGATCACTGCCACTGATCCTCCCTGATCCAGAACCCTTAGAGATTCTTCGGCGACTGCTAATAAGGCGGTTTCGGTGCCGTGCTTCGGTCTGAAGCCTGTCTGGGACGTATCCAGTAGGGAGTGGTTTTCGATATACTGGACCAGCTGGACATTTATGTATTTCTCCAGCACCTTACTGGCCCAAGGGAGGAGTGAAATGGGGCGGTAATTGGAGTGGTCGTTGGGGTCCAGGTTGGGTTTTTTCAACAGCGCCAGCACCATGGCATGCTTCCAATCTGTGGGGACTGAGCATGCCGATATGGACGCGTTTAGAAGCTCCAGGATTACAGGCAGGGTGGTTTCATGTGCCTGCATCAGAACTTCTGGTGGGGCTGGATCGCGTGTGGAGCCCGACTTGACTTGGCGTGCTATTTTGCCAAGAGTGTCAAGGTCCAGAGGGGGGAAGTGCTCCAGGGTTGGCTGGTCTGGGGAGGGCGGGGTTCTTGAATGGGGAGGATCAGTTGTCTTCGGGGATGTAATTGCTGTTGGAAAGGTGGAGTAGATTTTCAGGACTTTATTGTGGAAGAATTCCACGAGCTCATTGCATTGGTCCTGGGTTTTAATCTGAGGGGGGGCAGTAGTGACACTGGTACATTGTTTAATTAGTTTAAAAATTTCCTTGGGCTTTGATTTGGCCTCCAGGATTTTGTCAGAGTAGTAGGTGGCCTGGGCCATCCTAACTCCTTCCCTGTAAGTTTTAATCGCCTCTTTGTAGGATGCCTTTTTTTCCGGGAGAAAGTCTAGTCGCCAGGCTCTCTCTCGTTGCCTGTAGCAGCGTTTTAGCTCTCTAAGAGAGTCAGAAAACCAGGGCGCAGATTTCTGCATTCTCTTGGAGGAGGATCTGCGGAGAGGGAGGATCGTATTTAATGAATTCGTAATCCAGCCTACATAGTTCCCATTTGCCACACTGGGGTCTGGGCAGGAGGGCGGGCGGGTGGAGTCCAGGTTGTGCATCCAGGATTCCAAGGGGAGTCTTGTCCAGTTCCTCCTAATTGTGACCTGGGGGGGCAGCTGGGGGACCTTGTACGTAGCCCAGGTAAATGGGATCAAAAAATGATCCGACCATGGGAGAGGGACAGGAAGGTCAACAGTCAGATCACTACAGTTGGTAAAGATAGGATCGAGCAAGTTGCCCTTCTCATGGGTCGGGGCTGTAACCAACTGAGACAGTTGAAGAGCTCCAAGGTCGTCTATTAGCTCCTTAGCAGTGTGGTCTGAAGGGGAGTTAAAATGAAGATTAAGGTCCCCTAGGACCGTGTGATTAGCAGAGGATAAAATTCATTTTGCAATGATCTCTGGAAGTGACTTATGGAACAGTTTTGATGGTTCGGGGGGACGGTAGATCAAGGTGCCGGAGAAAGAGCTATTAGCGTTGAACTCTATGCAGAATTCTATGCTCTCGCACTCGGGGATAATTTCTGCTGTGGTACGGCAGCGGTACTGGTCCTTTAATATGATAGCCAGTCCTCCACCTCTCCCTTCCGGTCTGTCCAATCGAAAGATATAATAGCCAGAGGGTAGGGCTGAGACTATGTCAGGATCGGATTGGGCAGTGAGCCAAGTCTCTGTTAAAAATATTGCATCTGGTTTGCGCTCTTCGAGCAGCATGGCAATTTGTATGCCATGCTTTGGCAGTGATCGGCAGTTTAGCGCATACATGCAATATTTCTGCGCCGAAGGCCCCGAGGGGGTATTGTGGAAGGAGTGATTGCAGTCCGAACATCGGGGGGGGAGGTCCATAGGTGCATAAATACGAGTGCACTGGACAGTGGCTCTGCTTCCTAGGCTGCGTAAGGCTGCTGAGCTGTAAGGCCTGCCATGGGGAGCGGGGAAGCCAAGATTTGTGGCCCCTGGTCCCGTCTGGTCGCGGACAGGCGCAGACGGGCTTGCCTTAGGCGCGCCTTCGGCGCGCATTCGTCGCGCCCGCTGCGCTCGTCCGCTGCGCTTCCGGTGCATGCACATAGTTATAGGGCGATTAGGGGCGTGGCCTCGAGGGGGACGTGTCCCTCGCCTCGGCGTGGGCAATGGCGCCTATCAACCTCCTGTGGGCTCTCCTTTCCAGCGCTGGAACCGCTGATGGGGAGGCTTTCACACAGGGGCTAGGCAGGTAAAGTGCAATATTTTTAAAAGCAACACAGTATTACAATTTTAAAAGATTTTGTCAAGAAATGCTAAAAAGACTCGCTCCCGGCTGTGCCTCAGGAGGGTGGTGGGGTGAATGATTTAACTTATGAAAAAGAATATCCTCTGCCAATCGAAATTCTTCCTCTACAACAATACTCCTGTATAATCTACACAGACAGATTTGTACAGCATTACAACGTATAAAAATAAATCCTACGGTGCAGCCTGCGCGATTGTTAAAGGTCGCTGGCTGTGCGGTAAATTCAGACCGAAAATAACAAAAACTGAATCACTGAGAAACTGTTCGGCTCAGCGAGCTAAAATCAGATCTTTAAAAGATGGCGCTTGAAAATGCAGAACGTGAATTCCCGACACTAATCGTGTGCGATTCGCATTTCTGCGTCAACAACTACAATAATAAGTTGCAGAGTTGGATTCAAAATGATTACAAAGATGACACAGGTGCCACAATCAAGCATAAAATGCTTTGGAAACAGGTAGTTCTTTTACAGAAAGAACTACAAAAGACTCACGTGATACACACTCTGAGTCATCAACATGATGGCGTTCACGTTGCAGGGAATTCATTGGCTAAAACAGCCATAGCGGAAGCAACTAAACCGGCTTCTGTAGCCACAAAAAAGCGTTCAGAAAAATATATAGACGGGGAAACCATGCTGGCAGTAAAAACGTCCTTAAAAGGCGACTGTGCAGCACTACCCGTGAACTATCCACTCAATTATGCATACGTAATTGATGCAAACTCCGTCCCTTTTGCTCGAATCCCTGGAGTGGGGGATAGGGTAATTCCAAACACGACCGGAGAAAGTTATTAATAGCAGACGCACACATGGGTGAAGGTCCAAGGCACAAACAGATGAAGGAATCTCTGACTGAATTACAATCAGTATACTGGTGGCCGGGGATGAGCGTGCAACATCAAATATATGTAAAGAACTGTCCCGACTGTGACAGGGTTCGCAGTAATGAACCGGTCCAGCCTGTTGCCCAGTTACCGTTTATAGACAGGGTAATGCTGTCTATATGCAAACCAGCGTCCTATTAATTGTTTAAGACTACATTCACTTAGAAAATGTGTCCCCAGCGCTCGGCTGACGCCAAAACTGTTATAAAAGATCTGCGAGTCTTTATCCGCACATACGCAATTGCCATGTTCCATTCTGACCAGGGTCCTGCTTTCAGCTCTCGAGCTTATAAGAAGGCCATGGCCAGTATGGGTGTTGGGTTGCGATACTCTTGTCCATCACACCCTGAGGGGAACAGTGTAGTGGAAAGAAAAAACCGAGACATAAAGCAATCTATAACAGCGAAGGTATTAGGTTCGGGTGATGGGTGGGTCAAACATTTAATAAGTGTCCAACTTAGTCTAAATAATTTGCCAAGAAATTCTCTAAAAGGTTTCAGCCCGTACGAACTATTGTTCGGAACTAGAATGCATGTTCAGGACCTCGATAGTCAGGCTTCAGTGGTAAAAGATAAGAATAAAGACTTTGACATCAAAGATCGTTTGGCTGTTTTACAGGACTTGAATGAAACAAGAAAATCCTTAAGCAACATAAAGTTAAAGCAACAACCAACTACCACTGAAGACACACCACCTGTCCCAGCAAGACCGGTCTGGATTCCAAAGATTGGGGATCTAGTCAGAGAGAAAATAGCGGTGAAGAAGGCATTTGGGCCTTTTTACAGAAAAGCATTACCAGTCTTGGCAATCAACGGAACAAGAGTACTACCGCCTCTTGCTGGTAAAAAGGAGAACCGAGTTGTATCAATCTACCTGGTAAAACCACAAGCATGTGGGCTATAATCAACAGTAGGCCAAGTGGACTCCCAAGAAATAACAGAATACCCAAATTTGCAACAATCCAAGAAGTTCAAACTGAAAGACTAATCACATTTGATAAACCTGCAGTGCACAAAGAGGGACTATGCAATAATGCCATGGAACTCGTGCCTCTTGAAACACAGATTGAAACAGTTCGTCATGAAACACCAGTCTACAATGATGTGACAATGATGTGGCATCAGAATGTGCTACCGAAAGACAAATTGAGAAACAAATTCCAACAATTGACAGAACTGCCTCTGGCTACTTCATCAACTTCGATACCTTTTCTGAAGATCAAAACGACCCTGAAGTGAGACCAGAAACAAAGACTTTTAAAGAAAAAGCAACAGAACTCTTTCATCAAATCAAAGAAGTATATCTAGATGCACCATTGATTGAGCATTGGATTATATCAGGGGTACTTATACTCCTACTAGGCCTAATATTGGTTTTAATTTTAGGAAAATTTATCACAGTTCAATGGACACAGAAAGTCAGAACATCAACTTAGTTCTAAAACCACACAAATCATCTCATGTGAAGAAAAGACGACTATCATCAGTAAATGTCACAGCCATTCCAATGCCCGGCGGGGTAGTATGGGACAAAACTGACTATGAAGTATATGGCCCGGTCGAGATCTTGAAATATCCTCACCAATTCAAGGTTTCGTTAAGTGACTTTGTAAAACCAAGTACATTCTCTGATGATTGGGATTTTGAAAGTATAAATAATATGATGTCAGATTTAGTGCTGTCAGCAAGAGTTACATAACATGATTATTTACAAGGTTCGTCTAATTCATGAACAGATGTACTGCTTCTCACATTACGCTGACCATTACTTACATAAATCTGCGCAACCTAGAAATGTTTTTAAATATAACCAATGGGAACATTGTGCTACTCCACCTAAAAGCAGTTCGAAAACATTTTTTGAGAAATTCCAATACTTCTCAGGGTTTAATACAAGTGATGCAGAAAAGTTTTATTATAAACTGTTGGATAAAACAGGGACGAAAACAATGCTGACAAATACTAAATTGATATATTCAGAAGCATTTTATGAAAAAATGATGACATTTGGTTTTGATTTCTGGAAAAACAACATTGAAACAAAAACAATCTGGGGTACAAAAGAATGGCAGGTACAAGGCCTAGAAGCATTATTTCGAGCCTGCATGATCCCAGAACAAATAATGTTCTTAAAGTGTGTGGAGAAGTGTGGCTCACTGGTTAGAGCAGGCAGACCCTGAAGCAGAGGTCAGACCCGGGACCAGGGTCTTGAGCTCAAATGTCCATGGACTCGATAATTCTCGCTTCGGTGCCTGACCTAATCATGGGTTCACACTCTGCAACTCTGGGCATTAAGCTTGCTTAATCTCCACAACGGCCCCCCCGCGGCGGGATGCCTGGCTTTTACCTTGGGGATGCACTGTAGGGGCTATCTCACAGGGAAAAGCCAGGACGGGTTCCCAAGGTAAGCGCGGAGATACCCCTTCGGGGGCCAATTCAGGCACTATATAAGAAACATAATAATAATAATAATAAATGACACAATTCACCAAACAACCTGTCTTGGCCTAGCTAAGATTAAAGACCTTAACAAACCGTCTATTCCAAAGCCAATACCTGATAATGCAACAACAGATGTTGAAATAGACGTATCTAAAATTTTATATCTAAACAGAACACATCCTGATTGGAAAAAGTGGTTAATCTCGCCTACTGACACGAATAACTGTCAAGATAGATTCCTGAACAAAGCACAGGGGTTAACAATGACCAGACCAGACCCTAGATACTCCCAGAGACAACATCCAGGGATAGTAACAACATACAGTATAGGGAAGCTGTGCCTTGAATGGCTAGAATCATCCACACTGGCAGAAATTAAGCAACACTTATCTTTACTCAAAGATGGTGCTGATTTGCGCGATTTCATTATGGGACCACGCAAGCAGCGTCAAAAGCGTTTCATAGCGGCAAGCATATATGCGGCATACAACGAGGCTTGGAAAGTAACTCAAATTGAAACAGCTGAAAAAATATGAGAAATTGATCGTATTAATTTGGAAAAATCACTTTCTGTTGTGGACAATGGGTTAATGACTCTGTCCTCCAGAATATATTCACTGGACAGTATTGTATCATCTGCCATCGATATAATAGATAAAGACTTGCTAATGTTACAGCATGGCCAGTCGCAATTGCGTTCTATTGTACAGCTAGGCTGGACGCTGCAAAATCTTCGTTCAGGCTATGTGCCATGGCGTCTAATCAACACAACGTCATTGTTTTCCATCTTTAACCTTACTGATAAACAAATCAGCTTGGCACAGAAAGGAGCAGACTATACAATCCTGAGCATCGAAAAACTTGCGAGATTACCATTGACAATGTCAGAAAGACCTGTCATTGAATGGATAATACACGGGATTATCACAATTCCGATAACAACTTTCCAATTTAAAAATTGCCTTGAATATATACCGACTGGCCAGTATGACCCATTGGGTAAAGGGTACATTAAGTCAGCATGGAAATTACCATATACACACACATGCTATAGTGACAGCAACAAAAATGTATTTCTTAGTGGTGAAAATTGCCAACATTCACTAAGCGGTATACTTTTGTGCCAGGGTATTAATTTACACGGGGCCTGTGAAGGAACTTCAAACAACCTTTCATGCCACCAACATGTCACACCTGCAACGCAGATAGAGCCTTTCTTTAAGCAACTCTCTAACGGGAGTTACATTCTAATAACGGACCACAGCTGGTGTGGCTTGATGCCAAGGAAAGCATATCTCGTAAGCGTAACTTCCATGGTCACTTGCTGTATGCAAGCTTTGTTTCCAAACGGCCCTGAAGATTCCGAGATGCCGATTTGGCCTCCTTTGAATGTCTCTTCTATACGAAGTGATACTTTAAGCAGAATGAAGTCTGTGCTTTTACAGACAACAGTGCCCATAACGTCATCAAAAGAGACATATGATCTCCAAGTTGCAAGGACAGCTTCGGAGATACATGACCTTTTATCAACAAATTGCCCCGTGCATTTCACAGAAATGCTTAGCCAAATTCTAAATATGTCAGATGCCGTAGGTGTCTCAGGCGTATTTAAGACGATTTTTTTCGGGACTATTAACACCGTTCAAAACAATCCTGGGAATTATTCCTAATTTTGTCCATTCAGTCTTTGGCGGCATACCCCTGACTTTGGGACTTGTAGCAGGCCTTTTATTTTTGACCCTCCTGCTCCGATATGGCAAGCCAAAACACAGACATGACTCCGGCAAGGATGGAAGAAACGATCCTAGCAGTACGCTACCGGGACCGCATAACTAGAGTCCTTGGATTGGCAAGGCTGAGAGATCTGAACATGACCTGGTTTCTTTCATTCAGACCTATATGGCAGACCTGCATCTTACCTGTGCTTCGATGTATGCTATGCGGAGAAGAATGCGTGTTAGACACATGTCTTGCACTACCATCAGCAGTACCAATGGATATCGATACTTTGCTAAGTCCTGTAACGGCTCATGCATCGTGTTGTCCCCAGCGGCTACCAATCCTGATGACGGCATTCGTTGAGACTCCTGCGCTACGACTAGGTGGCGGCAGTGAAGCGATACAAGAAAGCAACATCACCCAGGTACGGCCTTCTGTGAGCATTGCTGATCCAAACATCGATGATAGCAATCATTCTCAATAAACAGAAGAGAGTTGGAAGGTCTATTAGACAACGTAGCTGAGTCTATGAGGACCTAATAAAGTGACCCTTTTGGATTGCACTGGACCAGGCCCAGTGGTCACATGACACGAATAGGTATTAGAAATCCTATCAGCCCACCCATCTGGCGGAGCCTCGTCATGTAGGACCTCTAACCAGGGTGGTGAGTCCAGGCCCAGATGAATTGGCCAGACAACACACACTACTGGTTGATCTTGTTAACGTGTCCGTGCCACAGAGTGGTGCTGAAAAAGTGCAGTGCAAAACAGGGAATAAAGAATAAGTGATCTAAAATGGCGGTCGAGGCAAAGAAAAATTGTTTTTATTAGAGATATTCACCAGGACGCCAGATTAAAAAGAAGTGTAGAACAGTCACTTCTTTTTACACTACTGTTCTACACTTCTTTTTAATCTGGCGTCCTGGTGAATATCTCTAATAAAAACAATTTTTCTTTGCCTCGACCGCCATTTTAGATCACTTATTCTGGCCAATTCATCTGGGCCTGGACTCACCACCCTGGTTAGAGGTCCTACATGACGAGGCTCCGCCAGATGGGTGGGCTGATAGGATTTCTAATACCTATTCGTGTCATGTGACCACTGGGCCTGGTCCAGTGCAATCCAAAAGGGTCACTTTATTAGGTCCTCATAGACTCAGCTACGTTGTCTAATAGACCTTCCAACTCTCTTCTGTTTATTGTAGTCTGACTTAGGGGTTTGGAGTTTGGTAGGTCTTTAAACATAGTCCCCTTGACCCTCCTCAACTTTTGTTTTCCAGCAATCATTCTCACACATGCCAAGTTACAGCATTATCGAACTTGGTCAAACTGTCACCTGAATATGTAGACCTATTCTTTAAGAGCTTGTCTGATATGATGTTCTCGCCTGAACAACAACATTGAAATTTTGGAAACACATTCCGGCGCACAGCGTTCTCATGAACTCTGAATTCGGCCTTCAGTTTTGATCAACAAAAACTACTAAAAAACGTTTGGAACTCTATTACCCGGTTCACCATGAATTTTATTTTTATTTTGAATTGAACACTTTTCAAAATATTTACTTTTTTTCTGGCACAAATACTTTGGTTAAAGTAGAACTATTCATAAAGAACAGAACTTCTATTTTTAGTAGATCTAGAGACATAATAACTTTACCTCAGCCTCTAGCACATGTTACAGCAATTGCATTTATATGTGATGAAATAGTCTTGCCTTTTTTCTGTATTCAGAGACATTTCATGTGTAATTTTTTCGCAAAATTGTTCAACTGTATACATATGCTATAATTTTTGAATGATTTCTTTGCTTAAAGACGTACAGTACCTATATTTTCATGTATTTCAAATACACCATTTCAAATGCAATATGTATTTTGGGGTGGATGTATTACACGCACATCTTATTGCTTTAGTTTTTAGTAATTTGATGGACATAAATTCGTTGAGTGGGTGTCGTGTTCTATTTAGGACCCCGATCAATATTGTGACCTTATGCCCCTATACGGCTATAATCAATCCATACCCCTATAATGGCATAAACGATCAGAGCCATATTTCAGAAACTCGTCTCTGCAGCTCATTACAGTATATGACACAGCAGAAGCCACTATCTAAGATTCCTAGATTACACACCGAGTTCTTTCAACAGATAAAACCCCCAGCAACCTGGGAAAGCCCTGTTTGCTATGTTTTGATTAGTAATAGAACTCTAATGAGCACTGTAAGAACGACCGGTTCTTAGTGACATCTTTATTGACGTCTTATGTCCAAAAACTTACGTCAAACAAGGCACCTTCCAGGTATAAATAATACCATTGTTGCCTTAAGCAAACACAGCGGTGGTGATAGAGAATACAGGAGCAGAACAGCTGTCCCTTGCAGAGCCCAGCAGATGCGAGAAGCCCATGGACGCTGCCCCTCCTCCTCCTTGACGTGCTGAGAAAGACGCTGTCTTTTCTCCTGCCGAGAAAATCCAGCTCCGGCGTTTCCAGCCTACCCTTGCGGGTAACTGGGATATCGAGTCCTGAGAGGAGATACAAGACCTCCAACATTCTATTCCAGAGGTACAGTGTTGACTAAACCCATAGAGAGAATTCTTGAAGCAAACCCTTGGCAAAACCAACTTAACTTAAACTGCTACTTACTTACTCCCTTCCATGTATTAGGCTTTGGTCAGGTACACTGGGGTAGGCGTAATTAGAAGCACCAGTTGAGTATGTTAGTCAAATGTATATATGAATGTATATATTTTACTCATTTTAACTATCATATGGCTAAGAAACCATATCAATGCTTTTACAGTATTATTTCGCAATCCTCCTTTTACTGTACGCACTTTTTATAATAACAAGTCTTGCAATTGTGGCAATTCATTTCTCTTGCATGAGAAGAAAGACTGTTCAATAAATAATACCTTTTATTGAAAACGCCCAGCTCTCTATTCTCTGCATAATGGTGAAAGTAATCTGCACAACTGACTGAGTGAAATAGCTGTCTATTGTTTCACACGACTCTAGAGATTGACTCTTATTCTAAGGAGCAAAGTTGTCATGTTTATGCGGTTGTTCGAAAACTGAATCCCTTCTTGTCTGAGCCAGGGGAGCTGATCACTTCCTATTCAGTCAAGAAAGTTTCCAGGGACCTTTGAGCTAGTTGGTACAAACCCAATTAAGTTTAGCATAGTCAATAGAGACCTGGAAGACCGCACTTCTACGTCTACACTGCTGTTTATGTTATTCCAATGCGCAGGGCCTATACGGAAAATAGGAACTACACTACACTCCAGCAGCTTTCACTCCCAGCAAGCAACAGATAATGGGCTATCAGCACCCCTTCTTTTGTCATTCAACTGTAGTCATCAATACGAATTATGTCCCATGATCACTGTCTGATGTTTGAATGGAGAGCTAGTTGCCCTCTGCTCGCAATGTCCCCCCGCCCCAGTTTATTCCCCTGCATCTCCGTCTGGATTCCCACTCATCAGCCCTTGGTGATGCACAATTTCCCTGCGCATATAACTCACCATCATGCTCCCTGAGCCCACGGGGAACACTACACTCTCCCTTCAATGCCCATACCACTGAGCAATTACAATCTCATCACCTCGAACATCATGGTCGATAAAAATGGCCAACAAGCACCATGCGGTGTACTCTTAAACGCAGAGGACTACATATTGCCTTACTGCAGGAATCCCACATGATTGAATATGAGATCAGAAGACTTCAAACACGCTGGCATGGACAACTCTTCTCCACAAACTCCTCAACTTTGGCAAGGGATCCCTTTTATGGGTTAGGGCGGGGGTCCTATTTCAACCGCACAATGTGGAACTAGATGCAGAGGGAAGATATATACCTGTTGAGCAAAACGCTTCACAGACAGCTGTTGGTGCTTGATGGTATATAGCTCCCAACGGGGCACAGATTGCATTCTTTAACGGACTGATGGCGTCTTCAGTCCCTCATACAAGAGACGGACCCAGTTTTTACACCCATGGCTAATACCCATCTTCCCAAGGACTGCAAATAAGTATGGCAGTCCAAGTGGGAAGGAGTTCCTCACCAGGATTCCGGTCCCCCTGGACCGGTAGTGAATCCAGCATGTGCCACCAGCTTATAACCCCCTTATGTAAGGCCATGCAACAATTGCCAACCAGATGCATCTCCTGCAGCAACACCAAATCCGGGGAATGCCTCCTAACCAACTGATTAACCACCCCCCTCTTAATTTTATCCCAGAGTCCATTCACATTCCAACTGAGCGCGGTTATCCCCAATCCCTGTCTACCAGAAGACATTGTAATGGTAAATCATAGCTAAGGCACCTGATGCAATGAAAAAATGAAGACAAATTGCAAATATAGCTGCACACAATACAATCACAATTAAAAAAAAAACTCTCAGTCCCCCACCCCCCTCCCTGCACCCCTGCATATAGCTTACGCTCATCCCCAACTAGCAGGGTGCCTGTTGCCCCCACACTAATTTACAACTAACTAAAGATAGAAAATGGAAGGAGGGCCCGAAAACCTGCCGCCCCCCCCCCCCCAGCCTCATTGCTACTACTTCAAAACGGGCTGGCCCAAAGTAATCTCTAAACTGTCAAATCAACTCAGGAGAACAGCTGTAGACCCACCCCGCCCCCTGGTCATACTATATAACAACTTAAGTCCTGTGGTTCTCATTGTGCGTATTCTTATTGTTCATCCGCTTCACCTCGATCCTGACTCTCTGCCTCGTTCAAGTGCACACCTTCCAACCAATCCAACGCCACCTCAGGGTTATCAAAAAACCAGGCCTTCCCGTTGAGTTCCACCCGGAGGCGGGCCGGAAACATTACGGCATATTCTAGCCCCTTGTCTCTCAATTCTTCTTCACCGACAAAAAGCTCTGCCGCTGTTTCTGTACCATTTGAGTGAAGTCTGGAAAAAAGGAGAGGGTTGCATTTTCATATCTCAATTGGGACCCCGCTCGAGCCGCCTGTAGGATCGCATCCCTGGCACGGAAATTCAGGTTCCTCGCAATCATAGGGCGGGGGGCCCGGGCCGGGGGCGCCCCCGGCACTCTGTGCGCACGTTCAATCGTGAAGAAGTTACTTAGTCCTTTGGGCTTGAGGTGGTTGAGGACAATGTCTTCAACGAACAGGTCCGGCGCTTGGCCCTCTGATTTCTCTGGCACACCAAGAATGCAGATGTTGTTCCGCCTGGCCCTCCCCTCATAGTCCTCCAGTTTGCGATCCGTTAAAACTCTGGAGGCCTTAAGATCCCGCACCTCTTGTTGCAGCAATGCCACATCGTCAATCGGGCTGGCCGTCTTGATTTCCAGCGTTTTCACTTTCTCGCTCACCTTTGTGAGATCTGCCCGTATCAGCCCCACCTCGATCGTGACAGTGTCAAGTATATTATCTAGGGGCTCCATCTTTTGGCCCAGGGACGCCTGAACTCCGTTTATGGCCGCTATGAGTTCCGTTAATATTGGTTCAGTGAGAGCGCATATTGCATCCTCCCCCCCTGACTGGGTCTTCTTCTATTCCACTGGGGACCCTTTGGGCATGGTGTATCGATCCAGCTTGTTGGACTGAACGTTTCTGGACCCCTTGGAAGACCTGGGTTGGGATCTATCAGTGTCTGTTTTAGTCGCAATCCTGCTTCCTTATTTGCATATGCCGGACATTAAACAGGGGACCTCAATTAGGGTCAGGTTAACGGGGCGTCTTCACGCCCCTGGCACGCACCAACTTTGGCCACCTCAATCCCACTTCCCCAGGAGCCTCTGTTATCTCATACCTGGTCACCCGGTCAGCAGGCAGGCGGGTCGGTCGTCATCGCTACCAATTTCTCACCCACACAGGGAGCAGATCGCCAATCGCCAGTGTCGGCGCCACTGCCCGCAAGGCTGGTGGCCAGAGTCAATCCTCCAGCCGCAGGACCCAACCAACCCAGGCGAGGGCACTCCACTCCGTAGCACAGGTCCGCCTCCGCTGCCACCGGACATGTCACCCAGGCCCCAGATTCAATACGGAGGATGAGTGCGTCCTTCGAAAGTTGTATCCGCTTTGTGGCTCCACATATGTTTAGTCTCCACTGTGCCCCCTTAAGCGTCCACGAAGCGCACCACTGCAAGGCAAAGTGCGCCAAACCAATATGCCTCCAGCGCTGACCCCCACTCAGTGCGGATGATGGACACTCCCCTTCGTGCCACCTGCACCCAGTGTTAGTCCCCTTGATATACAGCAGTACCAGGCGGGCAGAGAAGTCCCTCCACGACCGGCCCAACCAATCCACCGACCCCCAGAGCCGGAGGCTATTCAGCTGTCTTTTCTGCCGCCTCCGCGCACCACGGTACCCGCAGCCCCCAGGCAGCACCACTCCGTGATCAACGGGGCTGGGCAGGCAAGACATCCAGCGCCCAGGCCCCCACGGCTCGGCCCCGCCCCTCCCTCACTCAACGCGGGCCCGTCGAGAGCCGCGGGGGCGCCGGGGCTGACCACTGGGCCGGACTGGTAATTTCGGACCAACGGCCCCCGATGTTGTTGAACTCGGCGGCGGCCACCACCTCCAGGCGAGTCCCCGGCTCCAGCAGACAAGCAGGCCGCAAATCGCCGGACGTCGTATCTCGGCCGCAGGACGACGTGGACGGCCCATTTCAACAGCGAGGGGCATCGCCGAGTCCCCTGAACCCGGGAGCAGGGCTCAGACTCGAGAGGAACTACAGGATGTTGCGGCTGAGAAGGAAGGCCGGCAGAGTCGAGCTCCTATGCTGCCATCTTGGTCAACAGGTAGGCTCCTCCCCCCGAGATCTCTCCATTTTATGCCCACAATGATAGCACAGTGTCTTCTGGGGTCGTTGAATGGGATGCCTTTAAGGTCATGATCAGAGGTGCCTCCATTGGTGCGAGGTCAGGGAATGCAAAACCACGGAAAGGGAGCTTGTGGGCTGCAAAGACTCCATGCTCCCCTTGGACACCTAAACACTGTGGAGTGACGCTGACAGAGAGATGCTTGTGTCGCTGCAATCGCAAAATGTTCTCATACATCATGCTGTTTCCCGCACTCTCCACACTGATTGGCACATTACTGACACCAAAGCCTCATCCCATACCCCCACACCCTCCGTCAACATCTTCATATATTAGGAACTGTCAACTGCCTTATCACCTGGCTATCAGGGGCACTGCAAGACTTCACACAGGTGACCCTCGCGACAATTGGGAAACATCTGGGCAGATCACTTCCTGAAAAAGGTTGAGATAGAATCCGAGCCTTCCAGGTGACAGTATTTTGGAATGCCAAATATAAGCTCATGCAATTCTCCATGCTCCACAGGGCATTCTATAACCCCAGAGAGTATTAATAGATAGTTTCCTGGTGCAAACGCAACCTACCCCGCAGCCCAATGCGGATCGCTGACCTGCACCACATGAACTGAGCATGCTCTTCACTTACACCTTACTGGTTGGCGATATCCTCCCACCTCATGCAACTGACCTGGTGCCTCTCTATACTTGGGAAGTCTGTGCCCTGTGCATCTTCCCGTGACCTGCAGGGTGGCGGGTCGAGGCACGCTTCCTAGACCTGGCCATACTCCTGAAGTGATGCACCATAACGTGTCACAGGTAGCCTAACAAACCTCTGACTTTGGCAGTGTGGAGTCTCTCAACCCTGGCCTGGGCCGAGGCTCAGAGCACCGCGCTTCACAGGGAAGATGTGAGAGGGCTTTGTCAATATCCTATTGCAATGGAATGGGACACCCTGCTCCTTTTGTTCCAGGATCAAGAAATAGCTGCCCCAGACTCATCCTAAATCCTGCCTTTATATTGGGCTGACACCTCATTATGCACAACTGGCTCCTGCTGGTGCACTCTCCATAGTTGCCTAGCCCTGCCAGGGTATTCAGACAAAATATTGAAATTAAAATATCGTACTGCCAAAATATCGTGAAATGGAAATATCATCAGTAAGAATATTGATTTTAAGGTAAGTATTATCAATTTTAAAAATATCGAAGTCATTAATATTGTTTACAAAAATATAGTTGTTTATAATATTGTTTTTTAATTATGGTTAGGTATTTTAGTATATATTTTGAATGTTTATGATGTAAAGTTTTTGTATAATTATTGTTTACGTTTTTTAAAATTAAATGTAATTAATGTTTGTGATTTTTAGTACTGTAGCGGGTTGGGGGTTTTAGGGGTACAGTGTGGGAAGTAATTCCTATTTAATTAATATGATTTATTTAATTGATAACCAATTATATTAATTGTGCAATACAGTTGGCTAAATTACATTTTAGTAGCAGGTTGTTGGGTTTATGGGGTACAGGGTGAGAAGTAATTCATACATAATTAATTGTTAATTAATACTATGTATTTAATTGATAATTAATTATGTTAATTGTGTAAATAATTTGTTTAAAATTTTAGGTGTGGATTGTGTTTTTTTAGGGGTACAGGGTGGGAAGTAAATTAATTCTAATTAATTAATAATTAGTTGTTAATTAATATTTAATTGATAATGAATTATGTTATTTTGTAATTATTTTTTTAAATATTTAATTTTAGGTGTGGGTTGGGGTTTATAGGGAAACAGGGTGGAGAGTAAACTAATTATACGTAATTAATATATTTTTTTTAATTATTAATGAATATTTAATAGATAATTAATTATGTTAATTGTGTAATTACATTTTTTTACTCAAATTTAAGGTGTGGGTTGTGGGTTTTGTAGGGGCATGGCATGGGAAGTGAACACATTTTAATTAAATAATAAGGATTCATGTTTTTATTTATATTAATTATTACATTGATAATTATTTATTTTAATTGTGTAATACATTTTTTGTTAGGTTAAATGTTAGGAGCTTGTTGCGTGTTTTGTTGGGTTACATTGTGGGAAGTAAATTAATTATAATTAAGAAAAAATAATTTTTAATTTATAATAATTTGTTTATTATTCAATATTTATGTTAATAGTGTCAATAATTTGTATTTTAAATTTAACTTTTAGGTGCCGATTGTGAGTTTTGTAGGGGTATAGGGTGGGAAGTAACTAAAATAGAATTATTTAACACATTTGTTTGTTAAAACATAATTTTCTAATACATTTTTTTATTTAAATAAAAATTATTTTTGCTGTTTAATTATGATATTTGTATTTATTTATATTTATTTAACATAATATGTATTTATTTTATTTAAATTTTAATGTAAAATATTTGTATTTCGTTTTTTATATACTTATATTTTTATTTGTTTGCTATGTTTTTGAAAATATTTTATTATGTTGAGG
The DNA here is from genome assembly GCF_964263255.1 of Lissotriton vulgaris. Classification (NCBI taxonomy): domain Eukaryota; kingdom Metazoa; phylum Chordata; class Amphibia; order Caudata; family Salamandridae; genus Lissotriton; species Lissotriton vulgaris. The sequence continues at coordinate 1,213,104 of NW_028246389.1, read as the reverse complement.
AGTATTTATTTGTTTGCAAGGTTGCACTGACTGGAGTGGGAATAGTTAATGTTACCCCTCTGCAATCCAACTTTTTCGTTCCTGTTGCACTTACTGGAGTTGCAATAGTACATTTTACCCCTCTGCAATCCAACACTTTCCTTATTGTTGCACAGACTGGAGTGAGAATAGTAAATGTAACCCCTCACCAGTCCAACACTTTCCCTACTGTTCCAGTGATTCGAGTAGGAATAGTAAATTTTTCCTTTCCATAATCCAAAACTTCCCCTACTGTTGAAGTTAGTGGAGTTGGAATAGTAAACTTTACCCCTTCTCAATCCAACACTTTCCCCACTGTTGCACTGACTGGTGGTGGAATAGTAAATTTTACCCCTCCTCAATCCACCACTTTCCCTACTTTTTCACTTACTGGAGTTGGAATAGTAAATTTTACCCCTCTGCAATTCAGCACTTTCCTTACTGTTGTACAGGCTGGAGTAGGAATAGTACATTTTACCACTCCGCAATTCAACACTTTCCCTACTGTTGCACTGACTGGATTGGGAATAGGAAATGTTATCCTTCCACAATCCAACACTTTCTCTACTGTTGCACTCATTGGAGTGGGGATAGTAAATTTTACCCCTCCGCAATCCAACACTTTTCCTACTGTTGCACTGACTGGAGTGGTAATAGTACATTTTACCACTCCGCAATTCAACACTTTCCCTACTGTTGCACTGACTGGTGTGGGAATAGTAAATGTTATCCCTCCACAATCCAACACTTTCTCTACTATTGCACTCATTGGAGTGAGAATAGTAAATTATACCCCTCCACAATCCAACACTTTCTCTACTGTTGCACACATTGCAATAGGAATAGTTAATTTTATCCCTCCGCAATCCAACACTTATCCTACTGTTGCACGGACTGCAGTGGGAATAGTAAATTTTACGGCTGCCTGATGTAACAGTTTTCCTACTGTTACTTTGCCTGAAGTGGGTGTAGTAAATTCTATACTTCCTTAGTACAACACGTTGCCTACTTTTGTATAAATCATAGTGGTAATTGTATATGTAATAAATGTACAATTGTATAATTTATTTTAAATTGTTACAATTTTTCTTATGTTTTGCTTATTTTAAATTATAATATTAATACATTATTAGTGTTTTTATATGTGTAAAATATTTTTATTAACATGTAAGAAATCTATGTTGTTTACTTTTTTGTTTTAAATAATGGTTTGCTATTGGTGTATATCTGGTATGTCAATATAAATTAAAATGATTAGTTTAATAATCATTTGTAACTAGATACATATAAATATATCTTAATCTATATTACTATATATGGGTGTTTAACTTTTTTTAAATACGTTTATTTGCTATATTTGTTGAGATATATATTACATCTATTTTATTCTTATTAAATTATTGTTTACGTTTAATATATTTAATATTTAGGGCATGATTACGATGTTGGGTGGACTCACATCCGCCTAACACCGTGGAGGTCCTGACACCTCAATTACAATGTGACCACACATGGTGCAGTCGCATACTCCCATTTCTCTATATGAGCTTGTGCTGCAGCCGTAAACCGGCCATAACACAAGCTCCCATTGAGAAATGGGAGCCTGGGTAAATCCCTGCACCATGTGGCCGGCACCTCATGGTGCCTGCCTCACGGTGCAGGGATTATCAGGGGGCTCAATAGGTGCCCCTAAGCCCCCAACCAGAGGGCCAGGGGAGAAGGGGGCCCCCAAAGACACTTTCCGACCGCAAATCCATGTCAGAAAGGCCAACATGGATTTGCTCTCGGATAGTGCCCTCATAATCCCGAAGGCCGAAACACCTTACTCACAGGATTATTCGACTGGCCAAATGGCTCCTTGAGCCCGTCGAAAGCCAGCTGGAAAGACAGGACGGTTTGAATTCCGAACGCCGTAATTGTAATACGGTGTTCGGAACTAAAACCAAGGATGTTGGGTGGCAAGTCTTCTGACCGACATCTAATTAGCCCATTAATATTTAAATTTATATATATTAAAAAACAATATTTAATACAATGATATTAATGACAACGATATTATGTTTTCGATGTTTTTGAACTTAGCATTATAAGTATAGGATGACAATATTTAGGGCAATGATATTTTGGTCCCAATATTTTGGTATGGCGATATTTTGTCAATGAGTCCCCTGCCAGCTTACCTCTCCTTGTTTTCTCCATCTTTTCTTGTAATTCTACCCTCCCAGACTGCTTTGCTACCGCCTGTACCGCCCCCCACTTCCCCCACTCCACCGGAAGGGAGGAGGAGATTAGGAGTCTACCCCGGTAGCGGAGAGTGAAGCAGGTACTTTTACCATACAATTAAATGGGGGGATGGTGATTAAAGGCTTTCTTGTCTACCGACCTCCTGGGCCTTGTACCAAGTTTAGAGAGAGCCTGGTAGAGAGTCTTACCGAGGCAGCGTTACGTAGGGACAAATTTCTTTTACTGGGAGATTTGAATTTACACCTTAATAGCCCAGAGGACAAAGGAGCGGAGGAGTTCTGTAGGGACATCCAAGCACTTCAGCTTGAACTCAAGCTCTCTAGTCCCACGCATCGTCAAGGCCACCTGCTGGATCCGGTGTTTGCTAACTGGGGAGGGGTTCAAGTCTTCACAATTGAGCCGATCCCCTGGACAGACCACTTTCTGGTGGCATTCTCTATAAATAGCATAAAACCTATAAAGTATAGTCAGGCACCCCTGAACTATTCAAGGAGGAAGTGGGCAAAATTCTCCTTGGAGGATTTTAATCTAGCACTGACAAGGGAAGGCCAGCCTGGAGGTGTGGACATTGAATCTGCTGTTTTCAATCTGAATAGGCGCATCACTGAGGCGTTAGATCAGACAGCGCCACTCTGCCGTACATCTGAGGGCGGCCGCAAGGAAAGATCTGCTCCTTGGTTTAATGGAGAGCTGCGGCGGACAAAGGCAGAGTGTAAGCGTGCTGAACGAGCCTGGAGGGTATCTTATGATGCTCAGGCCAGGGAACTGTTCTTAGCAAAGAGGCGGCTGCATCACAGACTGATCAAAAAGTCGAAGGCAGCCTTTTACGCAGGGAAAATTCTAGGGGCAAAAAACTCTGCTAAGGAGCTCTTCTGTATCTACAAGTCATTGACCACAATCGATTCGTCCGCTGACCCGAAGAGTTGTTCGATTGAAACATGTGACCGCATCGCCAACTATTTCTCCACCAAAGTCGAGAAAATCTACTCGACCTTCCCCAACCCTCCTCCCATGGGGGTTAAGTTTGAAGTTACAGCAGTGGGTATGGAGATCCCGGGATCCCTCACAAATTTCATCACGCCACCTCCTGAGGAGCTGGTCAGGACGTGCCTCTCGGTAAAATCTGGCTCCCCTATGGACCCGGTGTCTCCTAAGCGGTTGGAGGACAGTTTGAGTGTCCTGGAGCCTTACATAAGGCACGTCCTGGATATCTCCTTTAAATCTGGCACGCTTCCTGAGGGGGGGAAACAGGCGGTGGTAATCCCCCTCCGAAAGAAATCTCACATTGGTTTTGAGGTGTTGGAAAATCTGAGGCCCATCTCACTCCTACCTTTTCTGTCCAAAGTGGCTGAGAAGGTGGTGAACACCCGAATCATGAAGCATGTAGAGGAGGTGGGTTTGCTCCACGATACGCAGTTCGGTTTCAGACCGCGTCATTCCACAGAGTCCGCCCTTCTCATGGCAACCGAACATCTGAGACAGGGCGTAGACGAGGGGCAAACCATGGCCTTGATCCTGCTTGACCTCAGCGCGGCGTTCGACACTGTAGCACATTCCACCTTGCTGCAGTGTCTGAGCAAAGGTGGCATCGCCAGCACCGCGTTGTGGTGGATCCAGGCCTTCCTCACAGGAAGGAGCTTTCAAGTGAGGCAGGGCGACTACTACTCCAAAGGGGTACCTTTGGGTCAGGGCGTGCCTCAGGGCTCGTCCCTGAGCCCGACCCTTTTTAACTTGTATGTGGCGCCCGTTGCATCGATTGTGGAGAGTTATGGCCTCCAATTGGTAACTTATGCTGACGATACGCAGCTGGTCATCTCCCTATCGCACGCGCCCTGTCTTGCTGCAGATGGCTTCCAATCGTGCATGAAAGATCTTGCCGATTGGATGGCAATGAATTGTCTAAAGTTAAACGGAAGCAAGACAGAGGTGCTGGTGGTAGGGAGAGCCCAGTCGGCTTGGTCGTCAGCCTGGTGGCCATCCTGTCTTGGACCAACTCCTGCCCCCTGTCAGGAGGCCAAAAACCTGGGCGTTTGGTCCGATGCGGCTCTGACCTTTGGGCCTCAGATCAATCGGGTGGTAGGAGTATGTTTTGGGGTCCTGAAGAGACTAAGGAAAGTTCTAGACCTTCTGCCATTGGAAGCTCGCCAAACCTTGGTGCATGCCTTGGTGACCGCAAGGCTTGACTATGCGAACCTGCTGTACCTTGGGGCACCGAGTAAAAGCGTGGCACGTCTTCAGGTGCTGCAGAATGCTGCGGCACGCCTGATTCTTAGGCTGCCCAAAAGGGCGCCCTCGAAGCTGGCACTACAAAAATTACACTGGCTACCGGTAAAGAGCAGAGTTGAGTACAAAGCCCTCTGCACATGTCACCGGATTTTGTATGGTAGGGCGCCCCGACCTTTGCAGAAACTGATCGAAGCCTATGAACCTCCTAGAGCGCTTAGATCTGCGGGCGGAGGACTGCTGAGGACTCCCAGGGTAAAGATAGCTCGTATGGGAGGCAGGTCCTTTAGGCACCTAGCCCCCAACCACTGGAACAAACTCCCAGTGGACCTTCGCTTGGAACCAGCAGAAATGAAGTTTCGAGCTAAGTTAAAAACCTACCTCTACACTAGATAATTTTTGACCTGTTAGCACTGTTTTCCTTGTCTTATTCTTTTCTCACTGTCAGCGCGGGGACACGCCGGTGCGCGTAACACAGCGCTCTACAAATGCCCCTATTATTATTATTATTATCATTATTAGGATTCTGTTATATCTACCATCCTTTTACTACCTTCCAGTATGGCAATTGTTTGTATCCTTTTCATTGTTGTTATTTACCTTAAGAAAATACCAAGATGCATGAGTATGATGGATTTCACAGAAGTTCTGAAGTCAATTTCTAGGGGAAACTGTTTCACTTTCTTTAGAACAGAGAGCTGATACCAAGATGTTTATATGGGACATCATAAGTCACCAGAAAAATTGAAAACAATAACTCAAGGAATAAAACAGCATCAACTCAAGCAACGAAATAACATCAACCACCAGATAAGTCTTAAAATGTAACTTAAGCATGCAAAGAAATCATACAATCCTACATGATTTATAAACCTATTTAACCACATGCGTGCGGGGGTTATTTTTGCGCTACGCGGCTTTTTTCCAAAAGCTGCGTTACATGACGAGCTCAGCTCGTCATCAGCACACGACCACCGTGGCTGATGACGAGCTGAGCTCGTCATCAGCATCGAAGGGGTTAATAACTAAAATACCTGTTGGAACTCATGGAGTAAAATATTACATTTTTAAAAGTTCACTGAAAACTGTAATTTAAGACGAACACATGAAGGCAGAGCAAAAAACAATGTATTACCTTACTCAATATTGACATTTCATGATTAAAATCATGTAGCAGTATCAACTGCTTGAATAGCACAGATTAATACCGATTTATTTCAAAATACATTCAAAATAGCACAACAAGGTAGGTGGTAAATTTAATCTCCAGGTGAATGAATTGCCAGCAACTCACTAAAGCTGAATGTTGTACTAGCAATTTAACACAGTTACAACTTCCACAGCATGGAAGGCAGGGAATGTCCAACGTGCCCCTTCTTCCTGGTACAGTCCTTATGATATGACACTGAGGGGCATATTTACAAGCCCCTGTCACCACTGAAGCATCACTTTTTGTGACACTCCGGTGGCATAGTGGTGTTCTCCATATTTACCAGGTGGCGCTAAGCCACTTAATGTTGCTTAACATCACCTTGTAAATATACTCCTTTCCACCGCGTTCCTCTGTGGCAAAGGGGCATGCACAACACCCATTGATTTTTGATGCTGCCCCTGATTTACAAGACCGGGGAAGCACCAAAAACGAAGGCCAGGGAATATCTGCTCTTAGAATGGCGATATGTGGACAAATTATTAATTTCTCCTCGTTTTTTGCTCTTTGAATGTGTGAGAGCAAATCGCCATTATTGATTGTTTATGTGCAGAAAGGTGTTCCTTCCTGCACATAAACAACGCAGGCTCCCTTGCAACATGGCAGCAGGGGGCCTGCACTGGCTCTAGGCAGCTGTTTAAGCATTTTATAGGTGTGAATACGGCGTATCTTTACGTTTATAAATGTTGTTGCATGACATTGCCAACTTTGACGTAACACCAAGCTCTGAGATATTTTTTTTAATTTGCCCCTCTATCTATCACTACCCTAGCCTCAGCCTCCACATTTGAAAAGTAAACATCACCCTACAAAGAGAGTCAAGTCCCTAACCCAATGGTTAATAAATGTACTTGTTGAAAACCAGATCAAAAGGGCGCAAAGAACAGGTATCCAAATAACAAAGACCAGCCAAGGGGGTCCTTTTGGCCATGGCAACCGTGAGAAAGAGATAATGGAGCTGTGCACTGAAAAATAACTCAAAGCAAAAAAAAGAAAACTGTGCATAGACAAGGAATTTTCCTGAACCAACACTTGACTATACCCTGTGTCGACACATCAAATCGTCCAGAGGTATAAAGTCAGAGAATCTGAACAACAACTCATCACATCCGAAAGAAGATCTTTTGTCCAAGAGAAGAATGCATCGAATTACAGAAAGGGCAAGTGTCAGTAGGAGGGACTGCTTTGGGAAAGATATGAAGAATCAACCCCCATCCTCACATGGTCTCTCACCCAGAAAGAAAATAATTGGGACTGTTTTAAAAATAAAGCACAACAACTTTGATTTATACCACACAAACCACGCATGTCTAAATTGCAGGGACCCACACCTGCTGCAACCAACCATGCTGCATAGTAGAGGTTTGAAGTTTTAAAAGTTCCATTATGGAATTTGTATTCGTTCAAATGGAATATAGCTATAATCTTGGTATGAAATAGAAGATGAAACATTAAAAATATATTAAACAATTCATTGAATGGTGGTACAACAATTTTAAAATTACACGAGTGTATAACAAAATAGGACAAGACAAACAATCATATCTTTTTATAAAGAAAAAAAACCCGTGTAAAAAATAGAAAGAATGGAAGGGGGTAAGATAAATGAGTATACTCACTCAAACTATAAGCAATAATATACTTGCGTATAAAGAACAGTATGTCAGCAACATATATTCAAGACATTACGTGCAGTATGTTAAGGTAATTATCAATCAGTATATTACTATATAAAGAAAATATATATAACATTATTTTACGGTGACTTGTACACTTATTCAGCATATTTAGCAACACCTTTAGCAAAAATCATGATTTATTAAGACATGTTGTCATAGATAACCATACGTTTTCTATCTTTATGGCAAGTGATATAGATGTAACATACTTATCTATGGGTGAAGTGTACAGTTAGGCCTGAAAGCTAATATTAGCTGTGTTCTTCCAGTTACTTATTATTTGTAGGAATGTCACCTCAACTAATAGAACAATTAATGTACTCACCTGAGGAAGTCAAGCCAAACCAAAAATCAACTTCTTAGGAAATTGTTTGATATTACGAATGAGAATATGAAAATATGCTGCATAATAGTGGACTCACAGCAATAAGTCAGTCTAAAATTGTGGATAACGCATAGTGTGCCTGTGTCACAATCTAGATACAGAAATTACAAGTGTAAGATTGACATTAGAAACTGCTCCCACAAAGATGACAAAACTACACAAAAAAATCATCACCGTATGAAAAATGAGCAAGGAGACAAACATTCCTGTATTTGTAACAGCACAAAGGCTGTGAAGAAACCAGGCATTTCTTCTGCAATAGGCTGAACTGAAACCTGGCTCAAGCCCTATCCAAAACAGACAAACCATAAAGATCAGATACTAAACATGACATGCCAGCGGATGATTTACAAATGGGAGAACTCAACATAAACATGTCTTACCTTTGGGAACTGATGTGCCAGAAAAGAATTCCGTTCCAGAAGGAGGCACAACCTGAAGGTGAGACATGCCAAAGACGGCATACTCCGATATGTTCAGAATACATTTGTTGCACAACATACGAAAGAAATTAAAAGGTAATGACCCATAAAACAAAAAGTGTCCAGAAGATATGAAGAGTAGCGCCAAGGCTCCTCTTCCAGCCTCCTGCCAGTACAGAAGAGGCACCCTGTTGCCAGTCAAGGTCAAATGAACCTTAATACTTGCAAGAGAGGGTATCACAGGCATCCCGAGCTAGCATGAATTACCAAAAACTATAAAGAAACAACTACATTTTGCAACAGTCCTGTTAACAACCTGCCACAGACCAAGCAGACAAAGCATAAATATAAGTCTAATAATCATGGAGTCAGGTACCTAACAAAATGTGATAGCTTGAACTAACCCACACAAGAGCACCAGTGCCATCCAAAACAGCAGCATCTCTGCCAACCAATTTGGAACATAGAAGTTTGAGCAAGTCACCCTTTTGGCCCTAGGACTCAGAGACTAACAACTGCTCCGCAGGCAAAGAGAAAAAAAGAGGCATAAACTTGATGCAAAAACACCACAATCAGGTGGAATAGTCTCTCTCATTACGAAACAACCCAACAGGAGGGATGAAATACTAAATTGGCCATATCGAGGCCTAAACCCAGCACACACCACACAAATCAGTCAGGCATCGAGGACATAACCACTTACCTGGGCTGAGTAAAGAAGCAGCGCAGACTACAACTGAATGTCAAAGAACTAACAGCAAATATAAGATACTGCTAGAGGTGACAAAATCCAAATCAGGATGATGAAGGAATGTTGATTCCCTGATTCGTGCCTTTGATAAGACCCCGAAACCCATTGAATTGCAGTCACAATGCACTCTGAAACCAGAGAGGGGAATGGCTTTTCACCGTGGCCCCCCAAAAAAAACTGATGGATTTAGGCCCAGATCTCTGTACTGGGGTGAATTTATGGCATTGTTCTGCATTCTGTCCATCACCTGTGGTTTTTGCATTTGTCACCCCGAGTGGGATGGGTATGCTCAGATGTGAGTCCCATGCACTCCACACCACTGGATTCAAGCAAGCCGGGCTGAAGACGGCTGGAATGCCAGAAACCGGTCCTCAGAAGCTTGTTTCCGGTCCAGGGAAGGCATGACTTGGCAGTTCGGGCTGGACTGTTCCCATGAGGCACAGGGTCAGACTGATTTGCATATGGCCATGTCTGAACTGGGGTGGTGTGGAGTGCAAAAAAACGATGGACTTAGGCCCAGATCTCTGTACTGGGGTGAATGTATGACATTGTTCTGCATTCTGTCCATCACCTGTGGGTTTTCCACCTTATCTGCAGGCATCCGCGAGAGAAGAGAACAATGAAAAGTCCCCCCACCACTAAGTCCACAGAGACACCAGGAGATGCCTGTTGGTGCATCCCAAATGTTGGTGCCCGGCAGGAGGTGGGCTGCGACGGAGTGACTCGCCCAAACATGACGCCCACAAGCTGATCACGCCCTGAGCCGCAGCCGCCTCTCTGAGACTGCTAGACTGGCGGGTGCTGTAGCCCTAGGTGTGTCCCTATGACACACCTAGGGTCATCCCCATCCTTACATCACCTAGGGGCTCTCTACTGACTTCCTTGATTGGAAGGCAAATGGCCAGTGTGCGCCTGTGCCCAACCCCATGCTCTATGGGAGGCTTTGCTGCATGGGGCTCAGGCTCTTGCAGTGTGGATGCCCCCTGCCCATGAACAACTGTGCACAGACTGTGGCTGCTCATGTCAGCTCAGGGGTGACATCAAGATCCCACCCGAGCAACCGGTGTGCCACTCCTGCCTGGGACCGTTTACACAGTGACTAAGTTGACCGTAATGGACAAAGGAGGAGAGAGCCTCCCCAGAACAAACATTCCATTGTGGGTGCATGGCTGGCTGTGTGGTGGCATGGGGGTTTGCCCCGAAAGTGCTGGAGACATCAACCTTCCGCCCTCACTGCCAATCTACATTGCAAAGGGGGTGAACACAGGAGACACATGAGGAAGATCAAAAGCCAGCCACCTCATGGATACTTACCATGGGCAAGCGCTGCAGGGACAAGCAGGGATTCTTCCCTCAAGCCTCAGGCATACTGACACTGTCCCACAGGACACTACACAGGGTGGGAGTCTGGGCCTTGGAGTCCAGAGAGCCGAAATGGGGAGGATTAGACCTGCAAGACCATTTCATCGTCAGCGGAGTGAAGTGCCTTGTTCACTAGAGATTGTCGACTCCACTCCGGTGCTCCTAGCCACTGGATTGATGCCGGTCTCCTCAGACGCTGCACAAGACAAGCTCAACCATACCTTGGTGGCACTAAGGGACACCAGGACTGTCCTGAGACAACAATTAATAGACACACTGGCCCTGGACTTAAAACATTTTGCAAGAAGGCCAACAGAAACTGCGATACAGGGTTCAAGGAGCAGGGAGACCATCAAAGAACTTGTACCACAATTTGCTAATGTGGTCAAAACAATGTGTGACCTCACAGAGAGAGTGACTTTCCTTAAGGGATGGGCATAAGATGTGGAGGGACAGGCTTGCAGCAATAATCTATGAACTGTAGGCAAGCTAGAGGAAGCGGAGGGCTCCAACGCCATGTATTACTTTGAACGATGACTGGGGAGGGAGGTCGTCCAGCAAGGTCTATCCTCAGTTTTCAGCATGGAGAGGGCCCTCCGAGTCCATTCCAAACACCCCTCGCTGGGGACACCCGAGCCCCATTGTAGCGAGGCTTCTAAACTACTGTGATCGAGACCACATACTCCAGACAACCCGAAGTGCCCCCATCTGATATATGGGCAATCAAAAGTCATGATTGTTCCAGACTATACCCTGATGGTGGATCACCGGAGAGCGTCCTTTCTGGCAGTCAAAAAACACCTGCAGGAGCTTGGTTATAAATATGCCCTCCTCAACCTGGCCAAATTTAATGTTATGGCCTCTCGGTGCACCATTGTCTTCCTGACTGTGGAGGAGGCATGGTACTGGGCTGATGAACACTGGAGTGCGCTCTGGGGGGAGAGCTTGGGGTTCTCTATGGGCTGGTGGGGTCGGGTTTTGCAGACGGGCCGCTCCCAGTGGGCCCACAACAGTGCAACCAAGACCATTTCTTTAATGGCCCAAATATGGGATAGCAAGTCAGCAGCCCTGGAGTCGTCGTCAGTGATTCTGACCCAATTCCATATATCCTCACTGATTATTCAGCGGATTGACCAGGGGATACTAGCTCTGATGAGGATTCGGGGAGACTTACGGACATGACATCAAAAACACCACATGAACATCTCTGATGCACACCATGGCTCAATGGACATACTGAAGCCTCACCCATACCATTTCCAGCCGGCTAGTAACCACATTGTGCAGGGCCTAAGCAGAGGGGCAGTTAAGTATAGATCCATGAGAATGATCCCTCAGTCACACACATTTGACTACACTATTCTGTGGCACAATTGCTGGGTGGCATTTGGAGTCCACCTATACCCTTGGATAAGGAGATGGTCAGACACCTTTCCCTGTGCAATTGCCCTACTAAAGTATGACTGCCCCAGTGCCAAGAATTCCAGTCAGATATTAAATATTGGGACATTCAGGAACGCTCACTGTCCCAGCAGGAGCCATCAGGGACAGCTTCACTTGTTAACTACAGTGACATGTTAAGGCACAACGGGTTCACTCCCACGCAGCCTCAACTAATTTACTTAAATGCCACAAACCGAAGTATAACAACACAAGGGTGAATACCAATCCACAACCCGGAATGTCAAAGGCTTCGGCTCCCCACAAAAGCATTATAAGATACTAGTGCAATTTAAGCGACAGAGCATTAGCATTGCATTCCTGTAAGAGACACACTTAACTGAGACAGAAACAAACAACTGGAACCAAATGTAGTGAGTGCCTGAACAGTATGTTCAACCTTCACCAGAGGCGCAGCTGTCTGGTTACAACCAGGCGTGACCTATGAGGTCGAGGACTAACAAGTAGATCCCAATGGAAAGTACGTGCTGCTCAGGGGGGAACTTGATGGCTGGCCCTTAATGATTGGCAGCCTCTATTTACCCAATGTCCACCAGTACCTGTTCCTTAAGGCACTGACTTACATGCTCGCGGACTGGGCATCACTCCTTGGATATTAGGGGGGAATTCCAATGCTAACTTGGGCGCTGAACATTCCCACTCACACCCACCCCTTCCTGGTACCTTCCCTGTGTGTAACACCAAAGACCTATCTACATGACTCCGGGCTTGGGAGCTGGCAAACATCTGGCACGCAAATAACCAAGGTTTGAGGGAATTATTCATACTGCTTCCCTCTCACAACTTCTACGTTAGACTAGACTACATTGTCTGTACCCTGGATTATCAACAGCAGATATAAATGTCACCTATGTGGGTAAGACCCTGTCCGATTATAATCCATTGGAGATGGGCATTCCGTCCTGGGAAATCAGCTTCCTTTGCTGGAAGACTCAAAATCTAGAGAGGAACTTAGACATACAGTAAGTGACTACTTTCCAAATAATAACAATACTGCCTCTTCGCCGCTCCAGGAGTGGGAAGCCTTTAAGATGGCTCTCCAGCGACACTGCATAAATGCCAATGTGGAGGCCTGAGTTGCCACCTGTAACAAGCTTAAGGGTGGTTAAGGGTTCTCTTCTCTCCCTAGAGTGTGTGGCTGTGAACGATCTCACACAGATCCCCCACCTGCTGGAGACCTGTAAAAACCATGCAGCCTTAATGGAAAGGCTGTGTTTTTGGACCAAGCAACCTCAGCAGAGAGGGTGCTCAAGGAAGGGAACAAATCAGGATGGAGGTTAGCTTGACTCAGCCAAACACATGCAACACCCTATCACAGTAATAGAAACCCAGGGTAGCATATAGTGCAC